>NC_134089.1:167025622-167632497 GCF_000715075.1 Nicotiana tabacum | reverse complement strand
GCTCCCACTGGTCCATCGACGAGCTTCCCCATTTCCCAACACTATCAGGGGGAAACTGCCTATAATCCCCAAGCTCCACCACCCAAACAGAACCCTCCTCCACCAATTGTTCCTATTTTCGTGGCACCTCCACCCGCCACATTGCAAAGATCTTCTAGTGAACTAGTGTTTCAGGTTCACGACAACCAATACTATCCTCCCGAACTCACCTTCAAAGCACCCGAGCCATACATTTACACCCCTCACTTTGAGATCCCGGCAGAAACTGAAAGGCCAGCTAAGAATCCGGAGCAGGATGAAGTGCTTCACAAAGTGAAAAGCCTGGAGCAATCCTTCAGAAATATGTATGGATTGAGCAGCCAAGTCAGTGTGGCCTACAAAGATCTGTGTCTCTTCCCCGATGTTCAATTGCTGGCAGGTTTTAAGATGCCAAAGTTTGATCTGTATGAGGGACATGGTGATCACATGGCACATCTGCGAGGTTTCTGTAGTAAGATGAGAGGGGCAGGTGGTAAAGATGAGCTGTTAATAGCTTAATTTGGTCAAAGTCTAAGTGGGTCTACACTGGAATGGTACACAAGACATGATCCGAGCAGGTGGTACACCTGGGACGATCTAGCACAAGCATTCGTAGGTCACTTCCAGTATAACCTTGAGATCATATCTGACCGTCTCACATTGTTGAAACTTGAGAAGAAGCCGGGAGAGAGCTTTAGAGAATTTGGGTTCCGGTGGAGAGAACAGGCAGCAAGAGTTGATCCTCCGATGAGAGAGGGGGAAATGATGGACTACTTTCTGCAGACTCTAGAGCCAACTTACTTTGGTCACTTGGTGACGTCAGTTGGCAAATCTTTCAACGAAGTAGTAAAAATGGGCGGTATGATCGAAGAGGGACTTAAGTCCAACAAAATCCTGAGCTATTCGGCTATTAAAGCAACCACTCAGGCCATCCAGAGCGGCACGGGAGGTGCGCTCAGAAAGAAGAAAAGGGAAGATGTTGCAACAGTCGAGGCAGGTACTTGGTCCAGATCGAGAGATCCTTCCCCCCATTACCAATCTAGACCCCATCACCCAAATTACCCACACACTCCAAATTACCCTCCACAACCCTACTACCCACCACAAGAACCCCATTTTTCCGTCCATCAAGCCCAGACATATACCCAGCCTCCGGCTCGCTCGCAATGGCGTGCGCTGGCTACCCAAAATACATATCCACCTCCACAAAACACATATCCACCTCCACAAAACACATATCCACCACCAAGGGCCTACAGGAATCCTTTGGGACCAGGTTTCTGTGGGAATCAGACTTTCAGGAATGAAAGGGTGCAGAGGCCGAGAACATTCACTCCACTGGGAGAAATCTATACTACTTTGTTCCACAAATTGAGGCAGTTAGGCCTATTGAGTCCTGTGGATCCCAAATTGCCAAATCCCCTTCCCAAAATCTGGACCACTCAGTAAGCTATGAATATTGTTCGGGGGCTCCCGGGCATGATACTGAGAAGTGTTGGAAGTTGAAGACTGTCATACAAGATCTTATTGACACAAATAGGATCGAGGTCCAGGAGCCAGAGGCACCCAACATCAATCAGAACCCTTTGCCAGCACACCATGAAACCCATATGATCGAACTCGTGCACGAAGGAGGGGAGCTAAAGAAACCCTCACAGACAGTGATGATGATCCGTGCCAGTCCAAAAGAAAAGTCGACAAGTGGAGAAGAGGTGGTACAATTGGAAAAGGTAGAAGGCAAGCCAGTGGTGGTGATGGGGAAGAATTCGTCTGATGTTGCCTAGAATCCAGAGCCGGTCAAAGTAATGGTACAAGGGATATCAAGCAAGCCAATAGCCGTGAAGGGAGCATGCATAGGGTCAGTTATTATCAGTCCAGTAATGCAGACGCTGATAATCATCAAGAAAGTCGTGCCATGGAACTACGGTAAAGCGATGGTAATGTACAAGAGGAATGAGGTTGTGGAAGAAGTATGTGAGGCCCAATGTTTAACTCGTTTGGGAAGGTACTTTGCTCCGGTAGAGTTAAGAAGGTCCAACCAGCGGTGGTAAAAATGCCAGTGACGGAGGAAGAGGCTAAGGAGTTTTTGAAGAAAACGAAGGCACAAGACTACTCCATTGTGGAGCAGTTAAGAAAGACCCCGGCACAGATTTCGTTGCTATCCTTGTTAATCCATTCCAGCGATCATTGTTAGGCACTGATGAAAATCCTGAACGAGGCCCATGTTCCGGATAAAATCTCTATAAACCACTTGGAGAGGATAGTGCACAAAATCTTCGAGGTAAACCGAGTGGCGTTTTCTGATGATGAATTGCCGACAGAAGGTACATAACACAACAAAGCCCTCTACTTGACAGTGAAATGCGAAGACTCGATGGTCACCCGAGTATTGATTGATAATGGGTCAAGCGCCAAAATCTGTACTTTGATTACTCTGAACAAGCTGAAGGTTGATCATGACCGAATTCACAGGAACAGCGTCTGCGTCCGAGGTTTTGATGGGGCCGGTACCGACACAGTGGGTGATATCATACTAGAATTAACCATTGGTCCAGTCGAATTCACCATGGAATTCCAAGTGGTAGACGTGGCAGTATCATACAACCTTCTATTGGGGCGACCCTGGATCCATGCCGCCAAAGCAGTGCCTTCTACATTGCACCAGATGGTGAAATTTGAGTGGGACATGCAGGAGATAGTGGTGCATGGGGATGACGGTACATGCATTGTGAGTGATGCCGTTGTGCCATTCATAGAAACTGATGACGACAAAGGTCCATGGGTGTACCAAGTTTTTGATGCGGTTTCAGTGGATAAAATTTCTGAAGGCGAGGACCTTCCACTACCCAGGATCGCAGCTGCGATCTTTATGGTAGCCTCGGAAATGCTAAACAGCGGGTTTGTACCAGGAAAAGGTTTGGGGGTTGATCTGCAAGGTATGGTCCAGCCAGTTTCTTTGCCCAAGAACCTGGAAACTTTCGGGCTAGGATTCAAGCCTACGGTAGCAGATGTAAGGCGGGCCCGAAAGTTGAAGAAGAAAGTTTGGATTCTTCCCAAGCCAGTTCCATGTCTTTTCAGATCCTTTGTCAGAGCAGGTAGCAGAAGGTTGTCAGTCCCCAAAATTCTCAGACCTCTGATTGGGCCAGACGGAGATTTGAATGAGGGCTTTGAAAGGTTGTTCGCCGATGTCAACATGATAGAAGCTGGAGAAGGGTCCAATAGGGCAGATATATAGTTTGTGGGACCTAGGGCCAATATCAACAATTGGGCAGTTACTCCTCTTCCTACCCGGAGGGAGTCGTGGTAGTGGGCTCTGATTTTTCTTTCTTGTTTTGGATTATTCCAAGGTTGTAATCCAGTTTTGTTTTGTGTTCGGCAAAGTGTGAACCTCTGTTATCCCGTATTTTAATAAAGTGAAAACTTTTGTTCTTATTTTGTTCTAATTTTGTTTTCTTCTTTTCTCTTTCTGAACAGTTCTCTTTATATTGGTTCTAATGACATGGCATGCACAACGGATCTTCAACCCAGTCTAAAAAATCAATTTGATTCCGAACTAATTGTACAAGAGGTCGATTATGATGACGAATCGGAATACGATGAGGATGAGGCCTTCGAAGAGATAAACAGAGAGTTAAGCCAGTTTGAAGAGAAATCCAAGCCCAACTTAAATGACACAGAAGTCATCAATTTAGGGGATGCAGTTTATATCAGGGAAACTAAAATAAGCATCCACATTGCACCAAATATCAGGGAAGAACTAATCAAAGCACTTATTGAGTTCAGAGATGTTTTTGCATGGTCATATGATGACATGCCGGGGTTAAGCACAGATTTAGTGGTTCATAAATTGCCCATTAACCCGGCATGCCCTCCCGTCAAGAAGAAATTGAGGAAGTTCAAAACAGACATGAGTGTGAAGATTAAAGAGGAAGTAACCAAGCAGCTGCAAGCAAAGGTTATTCGGGTCACTCGATATCCTGATTGGTTGGCTAATGTTGTGTCAGTGCCGAAGAAAGATGGGAAGATCAGGGTGTGTGTCAATTACTGCAATCTGAACAGGGCAAGCCCAAAGGATAACTTTCCATTACCCAACATCCATATCTTGATCGATAATTGTGCCGGATGTGAGATCGGGTCTTTTATGGATTGCTATGCTGGGTATCATCAGATTCTGATGGATGAAGAAGATGCGAAAAAGACGGCTTTCATTACGCCATGGGGGACTTATTGCTACCGGGTAATGCCATTTGGTTTGAAGAATGCTGGGGCAACGTACATGAGAGCAATGACTACTGTGTTTCATGACATGATACACAAAAAGAGATTGAGGTATACGTAGACGATGTGATCATAAAATCCAAGCATCAGGAAGACCACGTAGCCGACCTAAGGGAGTTTTTTCAAAGACTTCGAAGGTACGATATTAAGCTCAACCCGACCAAATGTGCATTTGGTGTTCCATCTAGAAAGCTGTTGGGATTCATCGTCAGTCGACGAGGCATTGAGTTGGACCCGTCAAGGATCAAATCCATCTAAGATTTGCCACCGCCGAAGAACAAGACAGAAGTAATGAGTCTGTTAGGAAGGTTGAATTATATCAGCAGGTTTATTGCACAACTCACAGCAATTTGTGAACCCATTTTTTGGCTACTGAAGAAAGATGTTGCGGTAGAACGGACGGCAGAATGTCAGGAAGCATTTGACCAAATCAAAGGATATTTATGAAATCCACATGTGTTGGTTCCACCTGAGCCGGGAAGACCGTTAATTCTTTATCTAACGGTCCTGGAGAATTCGTTTGGCTGCGTACTGGGGCAACACGACATTACAGGAAGGAAGGAGCAAGCCATCTATTATCTCAGCAAGAAGTTTACATGCTATGAGGTTAAGTACACTCAACTCGAGAAAACATGTTGCGCCCTAACTTGGGTGGCCCAGAAATTGAAGCATTATCTGTCATCATATACTACTTATCTCATTTCACGCTTGGATCCGCTAAAATATATTTTCCAGAAGCCTATGCCCACAGGGAGATTGGCGAATTGGCAGATATTACTCACAGAATTTGACATCGTCTATGTGACGAGGACGACCATGAAGGCCCAAGCATTGGCCGATCACTTGGCTGAGAATCCTATTGATGAAGAATACGAGCCATTGAGGACGTATTTTCCTGATGAAGAAGTGATGCATATAGATGAGTTGGAAATGACCAAGGAACCAGGTTGGAAGCTCTTCTTTGATGGAGCCGCAAATGCGAAGGGAGTTGGAATAGGAGCGGTACTTATTTCTGAAACAGGACATCATTATCCTGTTACGGCACAACTACATTTCTATTGTACCAATAACATGGCTGAATATGAGGCATGCATTTTGGGCTTACAGTTAGCTGCAGACATGGATGTCCAGGACGTCTTGGTCTTGGGAGACTCGGACCTCCTGGTGCATCAAATTCAGGGTGAATGGGAAACAAGGGATTTGAAGCTCATACCATATCGACAATGTTTGCACGATCTGAGCAAGCGATTTCGATCAGTGGAGTTCAGACACATCCCAAGAGTTCACAATGAGGTTGCCGATGCTTTGGCCACTTTAGCATCGATGTTGCACCACCCAGACAAAATTCATTTTGACCCGTTGCATATCCAAGTTCGTGATCAGCATGCTTATTGCAACAGGATAGAGGAAAAAATGGATGGCGAGCCATGGTTTTATGATGTCAAGGAATACCTCAAGATGGGGATATACCCGGAGCAGGCCACCGGAGATCAAAAGAGAGCCATTCGGCGATTGGCAAATGGATTTTTCCTCAGTGGAGGAGAGTTATACAAAAGAACACCAGATTTGGGATTGCTGAGATGTATAGATGCTAGTCAAGCCACGACAGTGATGACAGAGGTACATGCTGGAGTTTGTGGGCCACATATGAGCGGATATGTATTGGCGAAGAAGATTCTTCGAGCAGGGTACTATTGGCTCACTATGGAGCGTGATTATATCAATTTCGTGCGGAAATGCCATCAGTGTCAGATACACGGAGATTTGATTCATTCTCCGCCAACAGAATTGCATACAATGTCAACAACATGACCATTTGTTGCATGGGGCATGGATGTCATTGGACCTGTTGAGCCGGCAGCTACCAACAGTCATAGGTTCATTCTGGTGACCATCGATTATTTTACTAAGTGGGTTGAAGCTAAAACTTTCAAGTCGGTAACCAAGAAGGCAATGGTAGATTTTGTTCATTCCCATATCATCTGTAGATTTGGGATCCCCAAGGTGATCATCACGTACAATGGTGCTAATCTTAACAGCGGTTTGATGAAAGAAGTATGTCAACAGTTTAAGATTACACACCGCAATTCCACCCCATATCGTCCCAAGGCGAATGGAGAAGTTGAGGCAGCCAACAAAAACATAAAGAATATACTTCGGAAGATGGTAGAAGGTTCGAGGCAATGGCATGAAAAATTACCATTTGCATTGTTGGGTTATCGCACTACTGTCTGTACTTCAGTAGGGGCAACTCCTTATTTGTTGGTATATGAAACTGAAGCAGTAATACCGGCGGAAGTTGAAATTCCATCCCTTCGGATTGTCGCTGAAGCTGAGATTGATGACGATGAATGGGTCAAAGCCCGATTGGAGCAGTTGAACTTGATTGATGAAAAGAGATTGGCAACAGTATGCCATGGCCAATTGTATCAAAGGAGAATGGCAAGAGCATACAACAAAAAGGTGTGTCCTCGGAAGTTTGAAGTGGGCCAGCAAGTGCTGAAACGCATCCTCCCACATCAGGCTGAGGCAAAGGGCAAGTTCGCCCCGAATTGGCAAGGGCCATTCATCGTAACCAGAGTGTTGTCCACTGGCGATTTATGTTTAACAGATATCGAAGGGAAATGCGTCGACATGGCTATCAATTCTGACGCAGTTAAGAGATATTATGTATGATTTCTTTTGATTGTAATTGTTGTTTGTTTGTACTTGGCATTTATCGGAGAATGAAATGACGGAGGCAATTCCTTCTTCTATCCAAACACTTTAACCTTTTCTTCCCCTTTTGAGCCTTATTTATTCTTTCCTATCCCTCTTTTGGAATCAGTAATGAGAATGAAAGAAAAAGAGAAGAGAAAAATAATAAAGACAAAAGAAAGTTACAAGAAAGAAAGGAATTGGGAACTACGTTTGACCTGATTCCTCAAGAAGGATACGTAGGCGCCTCACGGCTCGGTC
Source organism: Nicotiana tabacum (assembly GCF_000715075.1). Classification (NCBI taxonomy): domain Eukaryota; kingdom Viridiplantae; phylum Streptophyta; class Magnoliopsida; order Solanales; family Solanaceae; genus Nicotiana; species Nicotiana tabacum. Next base: position 167,625,243 of record NC_134089.1, on the reverse strand, counting down.
ATGGTGTAACAAAAAAAAATCCCCAAGCAAGAAAAACTGGGGCAGAAGTTATGTTTATAATTTTGGGAAAGAAAGTTGATTCCAAGGGTTGTAATGTTTTACCCATCAAAATTATTTTGAATCTTTTACCCTTTTCCTTTTAGCCATACACAAAAATCCATATTGATGTCCAAAAAAGACCTCCCGATCAGTATCTGAGAAGTGCCAAGTCATGCAAACGGAAGTCGGGAATAACACTCTGATCCCCAGCAGAGAAGAGGATCATAAACTAGAAATGAATTGATAGCCGAAAGAATCCCCAGTAGAGAGAGTCATATCGGTAACACTCAAATCCCCAGCTGAAAAAATAAAATAAAATGAGAGAGTCTTATCGGTGAAAACCTCCACAGGCACCATAAGGCGACGGAAGTTGAGAAAAATAAAATGAGAGAGTCTTATCGGTGAAAACCTTCACAGGCACCATAAGGCGATGGGAGTTGAGATAAATGAGAGAGTTTTATTAGTGAAAAACCCTCGAAGGGCACTATGAGGCGACAAGACAAGATTGGCGGAAAGGATCCGTAGTTGGCAAAGAGTTGAGTGCCTGTTTATCCCCAGCAAGATGAGGCCGTCCGAAAGATTGATTGATACAAATAGACTGGGTTGATTAATCTGGAATGCACGACATGATCGTTGGGATCAGTTATATCATTCAGATAAGTTCTTTTCTTTCCTTTTCCCCAACATTTGTTCAGAAAGACTTCTTCTTTTTTCTATCTTTTGAAATCATCACGTTTTTATTTCTTGGTTTAGAGACTTTACCTCTCCAGCAGTTTGTTTTTGAAAAGGATTTTTAGAGCTTACTACCAGTTGCCAAAACGGTGCAAAGCAAAATGCGAATAGGACTGGCCAAAGATAAGGCGACAAAGCGAAAAGAAGTTTGTCGCAAGACCAAATGATGAATGGGTCTAGATTCCAAGAGGACCAAATTTCCAGGGGAAGTTGGAGAAAAACAGAAAAAGCAACAGTTGAAAAGTTATGGATCAAATTACAAGAGGATCCCCAGCAGATCTGCGAGATGCAGGAACAACTCCGACAGATTATCGACCAAGTTCCGTGATGGTTGGACAACACAGAGCGGGGAAGGAAGAGAAAAGAAAAACCATCCCCGGCAGGAATATCATCCCCAGCAAGTTTTGTAACAAAACGAAAAGCATGGAAAGGAAAAAGGGAAAAACCATCCCCAGCAGGAGTGGCACGACCACTCACCACGTTTTAAACTAACAAATTTTTCTTTGATTTGAAGCAGAGAAAGGAAATGTTATTGACAGCGGGAAGACATGGCCACAAAGAAGATTATCAAACTGGGGCAGAAAATTTTCTCTCATTGCGAAAATTTTCTTGAAATCAGATACCCATTTGGAGAAGATGGAAGATAACACAAGTTTTGAAGGAAGTGGAATCCCCAGCAGTTTACGGGAGAAGGCAATACAAGTTTTAAAGAAAGCAATCTTGGAAGAAGCAAGATAACCCAAGTTTTAAGGGTAGTGGTCTTTGAATCAGTATCATCCCCACCATTGTTAAAAGGAGGAAAGTAACTAGTCTTAAAGAAGGAAGATAATTCCCCAGCAGTGTTATCCCCAGCAGGTTTCAGAGAAGTGAAAACACCAGTTTGAGGGAAGAAATTGCTGAAGAAGTAAGGAGCCCGCCTGAAGAATGGAGGTTGTTATATTTTAAGTTGGAGAAGTCAGAAACCCGCCTGTAGAATGGAGGTTGTTAAATTTTAAGTTGATGAAGTCAGGAGCCCGCCTGTAGAATGGAGGTTGTTAAATTTTAAGTTGATGAAGTCAGGAGCCCGCCTGTAGAATGGAGGTCGTTAAATTTTAAGTAAATGAAGTCAGGAGCCCGCCTGTAGAACGGAGGTTGTTATAATTTTAAGTCGAAGAAGTCAGGAGCCCGCCTGTAGAATGGAGGTTGTTATATTTTAAGTTGATGAAGTCAGGAGCCCGCCTGTAGAATGAAGGTTGTTAAATTTTAAGTTGATGAAGTCAGGAGCCCGCCTGTAGAACGGAGGTTGTTATAATTTTAAGTCGAAGAAGTCAGGAGCCCGCTTGTAGAATGGAGGTAGTTATATTTTAAGTTGAAGAAGTCAGGAACTCGCCTGTAGAATGAAGGTTGTTAAATTTTAAGTTGATGAAGTCAGGAGCCCGCCTGTAGAACGGAGGTTGTTATAATTTTAAGTCGAAGAAGTCAGGAGCCCGCTTGTAGAATGGAGGTAGTTATATTTTAAGTTGAAGAAGTCAGGAACTCGCCTGTAGAATGGAGGTTGTTAAATTTTAAGTTGAAGAAGTCAGGAGCCCGCCTGTAGAATGGAGGTTGTTAAATTTTAAGTTGATGAAGTCAGGAGCCCGCCTGTAGAATGGAGATTGTTAAATTTTAAGTTGATGAAGTCAGGAGCCCGCCTGTAGAACGGAGGTTGTTATAATTTTAAGTCGAAGAAGTCAGGAACCCGCATGTAGAACGGATGTTGTTATATTTTAAGTTGGAGAAGTCAGGAACCCGCCTGTAGAACAGAGGTTGTTAAATTTTAAGTTGATGAAGTCAGGAACTCGCCTGTAGAACGGAGATTGTTATAATTTTAAGTTGAAGAAGTCAGGAGCCCGCCTGGAGAATGGAGGTTGTTGAATTTTAAGTTGGAGTCAGGAGCCCGCCTGGAGAATAGAGGTGCTATATTTTTAAGAAGTTGTTGAAGTCAGGAGCCCGCCTAGAGAATAAAGGTGTTGTATTTTTAAGAAATTGTTGAAGTCAGGAGCCCGCCTGGAGAATAGAGGTGTTATATTTTTAAGAAGTTGTTGAAGTCAGTAAAGCAGAGGAATACAACAAAAATCCCCAGCATCAATTCAAGTTCGGAAATCAGAAGGAAGGCAACAGTGGTCAGAAGAAGGCAGTTCAATCTTCGAGGAAAAATGATTCGAAGCTCACAAGAAGGGAATAAGCAGTTCGAGGTCGGCAATCGAGGGAGAATACAAGTCAAGTCAGAAGTAAAAGCAACATCAGAGGAAACACAAGGCAACAAGACAACACCAGTCACACGGCCAAGTTTGAGAATAAATCTTTGTAATGCATAGATCATAGCTTAGTATAACTTCTTTATTTTAATCAAGGTGTAATAAGGAGGTCAGTAAGCAATAGCAGCAGCAGCAACAACAGTAACAGTAAATCCATAACTCCATGGTAGTCCCAGCTACCGAAACTTCCCGAACTACATTGACCTGATTCCCTTTTAGCCAGGGATATGTAGGAAACCTTTGAAGCAGAGGTTCGGTCAAATTTTTCAAAAAAATGCTTCACACGAAGTAACCGAATGGGCAAAAATCGCTCGTATCCGCTCACTTTATCTTTGCACGAAAACTCTTCGTGTTTCCGGACAAAGAGGGGCAGCTGTGAGCACGTGATTTTTGCCCTACGCAAATTACTCCCAAAAATTCAAGATAAAATAATTTTCCTTTGTGTGCAATTTTGAGGATTTGCGTGGCATTTTTGGATAATTATTCGCATTTTTGTCTGTCAATGTTTATTCTATTTGAATTAATGAAAAATACAAAAATATGTGTTGCCTGTGCATTTAGGATTTAATGTTACAATTAGGAATTAATTAAAATAATTTTGGCTTTGCGAGAACGAAAATCACAAAAATGTTGTACTGTGCATTTTTAACATTTGATGTCCGATTGCGCGATTTTGTTTTCTCATTTGTTAGTCAATTATGTGTGATAATTAATTAGCATTTTTATAAGTTAATTTGATTTATAAATCAATGTTGGATTTTGGTTTTTAATTTGGAAAATTAGTTTAAGAAGAAAAAGAAACAAATAAAACAAGAAAAAGAAAAAAAGTCGGATTGGGCCTAGACCCACCCCGTTTTGCCCGTTCAAACAGGCCCAAACGACCAAGGTTTAGTCCATCTCAAAGACACCCCAAACGCCATCGTTTTGGGGAAGCCCTAATCAGGGCCGTTGATTTAAATTGATCAACGGTCCAAAAACATTTCCCTTACTTGTTCCTATACCCACCCCGACCCCGTTACCACCAAACGACGCCGTTCCCATTAAGGGAATTGATCCATGCCGTCAATCTTCATTGATCCAATGGACCACATTAATCTCACCATCTCAATATACCAAACTCCTAAACCCCTTACCCCCCCCCCCCATTTCCCGACCCCTCTTCTTCGTCTCCCAAACCACAGACCAAACGACCTCTCGAAACCCTAGAGCCACCACCCCATGTCTTTGCCTGAAACCCGGCGGCAACGACGTCGCCGGCCACCCAAATAACACCCCTGAACCTCCTAACCTCCCTCAACACGATTCCATACTCTATTAACCTCGAATCACGCCACAACTTCTCGAATCTTCAATCACAGAATCAACCTAAAACCTCACCTTCTACGATGACCCTCAAATTAACACCCCTGAGCCTCCTAACCACCCTCAACCTGCATCCTCACTCCGTTGTCCTCAAATCATCCCCGCCTTTTTCGAATCTTCGATCGAAGCTCAGGACCCAAAACCCTAGTTCATCTAATGAACCCCAAACTCACACCAGCTATCCACCTGACCTCCCTCGTGCCTAAAACGCCCTTGGTCTGGCTCGAATCTTGCTAGAACTGGTCGAGTTTCAAATCAATTGAAGAACCCTAGAGAGCCAAAACCTGGAACCTGTCCGAGTAAAGGGGAAATTTGAGGTTCTTAATCGACTTTAGTCGAGTGTTTTCAGTCGAGAACACTCGATTAAGGTCCGTTTGGACCTCAAAAGTTCGAGTCGAAGTCTAAAATGGGAAATGTTCGGAGTTAGCCTGTAATTTTGAGGTATTTTTCTTCTTCCTTTTTTCTTTCTATTTTTGTTATTATTTATCTGCTTAAGCTTCATGGAGTTAGCATGTAATTTATTTCTATGTATCCGTAACCTTGATAGTTCAATAGGAGTTCGTCCTGAATCATTGTTCTTATGTTGATGCCATTTGATCTGATTTAAATTCTAGTTTGAACGGTTATTTGAATTCGAATTGAATTGGTTATAGTTGAAAGATATAATATAGATTAAAGGGTTTACAGTAGAAGATTCTAGGGTAAATCATAGGAGTTTTCTGGGGGTAATTTGGGAGTTCAAAGGTTTGAAAATGGGTTTAACTGGGTAGTCCGCCCAGTAGGGTCCTGATGTACCATTAAACTAATGCTTTAGTTTATTAATAGTGGGGCCACTAAGTAATAAGTAGGGCTCTAATGGGTTATGAGAGTAATAATATGTTTAATGCTTTTTACTAAATTGGAAATCAGAAACAGTAAGTAATGATAAAAGGTTAAAAGTGTTCACATAGTAGAAGAATATTTAAGGCTGGAAAGTAAAAAGGAGTAGGGGGTAATAATAAAAGGTTTTGTTTTACAACTGTAAAAAAAAAAGGGGCTGGAAAGGGTTTAAGGTTTTAGTATAAATATAGAGATTAGTAGAGACATTGAAAAAAATGAGATTCTGAAAATTAGAGGAGAAACCATGAGAGAGGAAAAGTCAATCTGAGAGAACAGTTTTTACTATTGAATCAGTTCTAAGAGAGAGTTTAAGAGAAAGGATATTGTTCCATTGAGTTCTAGGCAGAATTTAGATTCCAAGCACTGGTTCTTGCCCCTTTTGATTGTTGAATCTATTTGGCAGTCTATTGATTCTGTTTCTAAACTTATCCGAGCTCAGTTTGTTCTGTTTTGGGTGTCTGTATTGCTGTTGGTTGACAAACTCATTCTGGGTTGTGGTTGAGTGTTATTCTGGTTTTAAAACTGGTTTTTGGAGTTGTTCTGAATCCCATTGTTGTTGTATTGTCTGCTGCTTACCTGCTACTGACTTCTCCTTCTTCTTGTCCTGTTTTCCAATCCAAGTACATGTTGAATCTCCACATCATGTAGAGTTTGGTTGAAATAAAATGAAATGGAAACTTAACTTCATTGGAAAACTTCAGTAGCTACTATATCTTCCTTATAATTGAATGTAATGGTTTGAATTGTAATTAGGACTATTTGTTTAAGTATTTGGAATGGCTGAATCTACAGCTTGTAATAAATTGCCTTTGAACTGCTTCGAACCAATTCAAATTCGTGACTATCTAAATGCAATTCAGTACAATGGGTGTACGTGTAGTTTAGTGTTCATTTATGTTTAAAAAGAAAAGTCGGAAACAGTTGGATTTGAAATCGAGTTTGATGTCCAGTTGAGCATGTATTGTATTGCAGTAACTCATATCATGCAGATTAGTTCTTAATATATAGGTGTTAACTAGCGTTGGTAGAAGTGTATGACCAATAGTCTAATCTTTGAAGGCATGATATGCAATCTTGTTGTCGAACTCAAAGCTACCTCTTAATTTGCTCTTTCACCTTTAGTAAAAACGGACCGGTAGTTAAAATAATCTAATCTTCAAACCATGTTTTGTTCATTTTAGTAAAAGGACGCAGTAATTTCGATGGGTACTTGATTTGATTCAACTGAAGCTGCGTCGGTCTAGTGGTCAGCCTAATTCCAGGCCATCTAAGCTTTAGCGCTTTAACGAATGGCCCGGGTTTTACCTTATTTGTATACTCGCATGGGCCTGGGCCAAATACTACATTGGGCTGGCTTTTGGTTGTGCCAATTCACATTTTTCGGGCTTATCCTTGAGCCCTGAGACATATTTGGTTTACAATTATTGTTTTAGGCCCTTGACAAAATCGATTAGGATTTTTCTTTATTTTTAGAGACAAATTAATTAGAAAATCTTAGTTCACTTTAGGATAGACCTATAAATGAAATGAGACGAGCCTCGCTAAATAGAACACATAAGTCGCGGGGCCCTCATCAAATGTATATTTGAAATACTTAAATTCTGAGGCGAGCCGTTTAGCGAATTTCACGGTCTTCCCCAAAATAACCACGCGTTAGTCTCTTTAGGCGCGTACTTTAATAACATTACCTTCTTAAACCCGGGTGCACATTTATGTGACCCAAATCCAAATCTCAACAAAGTCAAAATGTATCTCTAATCATGGGTACATTGATTGTGACGTGGTTCGAGATGCATTTCCACGACGTTGTAAATTCTTTTAAAAATAATGAGTGAGACGAGCCTCGACAAACAAAAATACACAAGCTACGAGGCCCTCTATACGTGTTAGTAAAATTACTTAGACTTCGGTATGGGCCGTATAGCAAAATTTCACGGTCTTACCCAAAAATAATGATACGCTAGTCGCTTTAGGCGCGCCTTTAATAATTTACTTTCTTAAACTCGGGTGCACACTTATGTGACCCAAATCCAAATCTCAACAGAGTCGAGATGTGTCAACAACTACGGGTGCATTGATGTGACGTGGTTCGAGATGCGTTTTCACGACGTTGCAATTCTCGTTGAAAAAAATAACAATAATAAAAGCAGTAAAAAGTTTAAATTTGCACATAGGTTCAATATGAATTAAAATCAGATAAATAAGCCGAATATGACAGTTGAGCGACCGTGCTAGAACCACAGAACTCAGGAATGCCTAACACCTTCTCCCGGGTTAACAGAATTCCTTACCCGGAATTCTGGTTCACGGACTGTAATACAGAGTTAATCTTTTCCTCGATTCGGGATTCAACCGGTGACTTGGGACACCATAAATCTCCCAAGTGGCGACTCTGAATTAAATAATAAATCTCATTTCGATTGTCCTTTAATTGGAAAAACTCTCTTTACGTCCCTTCACGGGGGTGTAGGTAAAAAGGAGGTGTGACATAAGGGACTAGTTGGATTATTAACATGCTATGTACTGTTTTGTAACTTGTGGACAATAGGTACTTGTATAATTAGGATGGTTGTTAAACCGATTTGAGTTGTTTTGAATTGTGAGGGACTGTGAACTCTAATATGTAACTCATTTCTCGATGAAATCAAGTCCATAGTGTCAAATAGTTTCACTGTTCGGGTTAATTGCTCGCCACACCAAAAATCAAAGGCAAATCACAGCAAATAGGTGCATATTCACGTTGGTCCAGGTCACGTATGCTTAGTTTCGAATTGGAAATTATCCATGACTCCATGTGTGATTTAAGTCATTATTCGATAAGTGATTCGTTAGAGTGAGTTATAGGTAAGACCATTCCTACTCTAATAGGGATGAGCAAACAATTGTGAGTTATGTGCTAAACCAAATGAGAATTGAGCTATGTGTTAAAATCAGTGCTACAATAGCTTAGAAATGATGTCAATCTCGAGTGCAAAAAATTAGAAATTATGAATATGATTAATTCTGTAAATTAGCTCCCCCCTACACCCATTGATCAAGTTGGACTGTCATGATCCCTGAGGCCTAAATAATTCCTGCCCTGACTATGGAAGTTCAATTGATAGGATACTAGGCGTATGAACCATTGCGGGCTCAGGCGGCCCATTTTCTGTGAAATGAAACTTTGGTCGTGTATTGAAAATGTCCTGCTCTCTTTGTTCAACTCTGGGGCTTAACTGTTTGAAATCGAGTTAGGTAATTTCGGATCTTTCACGTACATTAATTAACTAGGACTGCTTTCATTTTAGAGACGAATTAAATAGAAAATTATAGATTGTTTTAGGATGGACCTTTAAAATAATAAAAACGAGACGAGCCTCGCCAAATAAAAAATACAAAGATCGCATGGCCCTCATTAAATGTATATATTAAAACACTTAGATTGCGGGACGGACCGTCTAATGAATTTCACGGCTTTCCTCAAAATAATAACGCGTTAGTCTCTTTAGGCGCGTATTTTAATAACATTACCTCCCTAAACTCGGGTGCGCATTTATGTGACCCAAATCCAAATCTCAACGAAGTCGAAATGTGTCGCTAATCACGGGTACATTGATTGTGACGTGGTTCGAGATGCATTTCCACGACGTTGTAAATTCTTTTAAAAATAATGAGTGAGACGAGCCTCGACAAACAAAAATACACAAGCTACGAGGCCCTCTATACGTGTTAGTAAAATTACTTAGACTTCGGTATGGGCCGTATAGCAAAATTTCACGGTCTTACCCAAAAATAATGATACGCTAGTCGCTTTAGGCGCGCCTTTAATAATTTACTTTCTTAAACTCGGGTGCACACTTATGTGACCCAAATCCAAATCTCAACAGAGTCGAGATGTGTCAACAACTACGGGTGCATTGATGTGACGTGGTTCGAGATGCGTTTTCACGACGTTGCAATTCTCGTTGAAAAAAATAACAATAATAAAAGCAGTAAAAAGTTTAAATTTGCACATAGGTTCAATATGAATTAAAATCAGATAAATAAGCCGAATATGACAGTTGAGCGACCGTGCTAGAACCACAGAACTCAGGAATGCCTAACACCTTCTCCCGGGTTAACAGAATTCCTTACCCGGAATTCTGGTTCACGGACTGTAATACAGAGTTAATCTTTTCCTCGATTCGGGATTCAACCGGTGACTTGGGACACCATAAATCTCCCAAGTGGCGACTCTGAATTAAATAATAAATCTCATTTCGATTGTCCTTTAATTGGAAAAACTCTCTTTACGTCCCTTCACGGGGGTGTAGGTAAAAAGGAGGTGTGACATAAGGGACTAGTTGGATTATTAACATGCTATGTACTGTTTTGTAACTTGTGGACAATAGGTACTTGTATAATTAGGATGGTTGTTAAACCGATTTGAGTTGTTTTGAATTGTGAGGGACTGTGAACTCTAATATGTAACTCATTTCTCGATGAAATCAAGTCCATAGTGTCAAATAGTTTCACTGTTCGGGTTAATTGCTCGCCACACCAAAAATCAAAGGCAAATCACAGCAAATAGGTGCATATTCACGTTGGTCCAGGTCACGTATGCTTAGTTTCGAATTGGAAATTATCCATGACTCCATGTGTGATTTAAGTCATTATTCGATAAGTGATTCGTTAGAGTGAGTTATAGGTAAGACCATTCCTACTCTAATAGGGATGAGCAAACAATTGTGAGTTATGTGCTAAACCAAATGAGAATTGAGCTATGTGTTAAAATCAGTGCTACAATAGCTTAGAAATGATGTCAATCTCGAGTGCAAAAAATTAGAAATTATGAATATGATTAATTCTGTAAATTAGCTCCCCCCTACACCCATTGATCAAGTTGGACTGTCATGATCCCTGAGGCCTAAATAATTCCTGCCCTGACTATGGAAGTTCAATTGATAGGATACTAGGCGTATGAACCATTGCGGGCTCAGGCGGCCCATTTTCTGTGAAATGAAACTTTGGTCGTGTATTGAAAATGTCCTGCTCTCTTTGTTCAACTCTGGGGCTTAACTGTTTGAAATCGAGTTAGGTAATTTCGGATCTTTCACGTACATTAATTAACTAGGACTGCTTTCATTTTAGAGACGAATTAAATAGAAAATTATAGATTGTTTTAGGATGGACCTTTAAAATAATAAAAACGAGACGAGCCTCGCCAAATAAAAAATACAAAGATCGCATGGCCCTCATTAAATGTATATATTAAAACACTTAGATTGCGGGACGGACCGTCTAATGAATTTCACGGCTTTCCTCAAAATAATAACGCGTTAGTCTCTTTAGGCGCGTATTTTAATAACATTACCTCCCTAAACTCGGGTGCGCATTTATGTGACCCAAATCCAAATCTCAACGAAGTCGAAATGTGTCGCTAATCACGGGTACATTGATTGTGACGTGGTTCGAGATGCATTTCCACGACGTTGTAAATTCTTTTAAAAATAATGAGTGAGACGAGCCTCGACAAACAAAAATACACAAGCTACGAGGCCCTCTATACGTGTTAGTAAAATTACTTAGACTTCGGTATGGGCCGTATAATGATACGCTAGTCGCTTTAGGCGCGCCTTTAATAATTTACTTTCTTAAACTCGGGTGCACACTTATGTGACCCAAATCCAAATCTCAACAGAGTCGAGATGTGTCAACAACTACGGGTGCATTGATGTGACGTGGTTCGAGATGCGTTTTCACGACGTTGCAATTCTCGTTGAAAAAAATAACAATAATAAAAGCAGTAAAAAGTTTAAATTTGCACATAGGTTCAATATGAATTAAAATCAGATAAATAAGCCGAATATGACAGTTGAGCGACCGTGCTAGAACCACAGAACTCAGGAATGCCTAACACCTTCTCCCGGGTTAACAGAATTCCTTACCCGGAATTCTGGTTCACGGACTGTAATACAGAGTTAATCTTTTCCTCGATTCGGGATTCAACCGGTGACTTGGGACACCATAAATCTCCCAAGTGGCGACTCTGAATTAAATAATAAATCTCATTTCGATTGTCCTTTAATTGGAAAAACTCTCTTTACGTCCCTTCACGGGGGTGTAGGTAAAAAGGAGGTGTGATATAAGGGACTAGTTGGATTATTAACATGCTATGTACTGTTTTGTAACTTGTGGACAATAGGTACTTGTATAATTAGGATGGTTGTTAAACCGATTTGAGTTGTTTTGAATTGTGAGGGACTGTGAACTCTAATATGTAACTCATTTCTCGATGAAATCAAGTCCATAGTGTCAAATAGTTTCACTGTTCGGGTTAATTGCTCGCCACACCAAAAATCAAAGGCAAATCACAGCAAATAGGTGCATATTCACGTTGGTCCAGGTCACGTATGCTTAGTTTCGAATTGGAAATTATCCATGACTCCATGTGTGATTTAAGTCATTATTCGATAAGTGATTCGTTAGAGTGAGTTATAGGTAAGACCATTCCTACTCTAATAGGGATGAGCAAACAATTGTGAGTTATGTGCTAAACCAAATGAGAATTGAGCTATGTGTTAAAATCAGTGCTACAATAGCTTAGAAATGATGTCAATCTCGAGTGCAAAAAATTAGAAATTATGAATATGATTAATTCTGTAAATTAGCTCCCCCCTACACCCATTGATCAAGTTGGACTGTCATGATCCCTGAGGCCTAAATAATTCCTGCCCTGACTATGGAAGTTCAATTGATAGGATACTAGGCGTATGAACCATTGCGGGCTCAGGCGGCCCATTTTCTGTGAAATGAAACTTTGGTCGTGTACTGAAAATGTCCTGCTCTCTTTGTTCAACTCTGGGGCTTAACTGTTTGAAATCGAGTTAGGTAATTTCGGATCTTTCACGTACATTAATTAACTAGGACTGCTTTCATTTTAGAGACGAATTAAATAGAAAATTATAGATTGTTTTAGGATGGACCTTTAAAATAATAAAAACGAGACGAGCCTCGCCAAATAAAAAATACAAAGATCGCATGGCCCTCATTAAATGTATATATTAAAACACTTAGATTGCGGGACGGACCGTCTAATGAATTTCACGGCTTTCCTCAAAATAATAACGCGTTAGTCTCTTTAGGCGCGTATTTTAATAACATTACCTCCCTAAACTCGGGTGCGCATTTATGTGACCCAAATCCAAATCTCAACGAAGTCGAAATGTGTCGCTAATCACGGGTACATTGATTGTGACGTGGTTCGAGATGCATTTCCACGACGTTGCAAATTCTTTTTTTTTTTTAAATAATGAATGAGACGAGCCTTGACAAACAAAAAATACACAAGTTGCGGGGCCCTCTATACGTGTTGGTAAAATTGCTTAGACTTTGGGATGAGCCGTTTAGCAAAATTTCACAGCCTTACCCAAAATAATGATGCGCTAGTCACTTTAGGCGCGCCTTTAATGATTTACTTTCTTAAACTCGGGTGCACATTTACGTGACCCAAATCCAAATCTCAACAGAGTTGAAATGTGTCAATAACCACGGGTGCATTGATGTGACGTGGTTCGAGATGTATTTTCACGACGTTGCAATTCTCGTTAAAAATAATAATAATAAAAGCGGTAAACAGTTAAAATTTGCACATAGGTTCAACGTGTATTAAAATCAGATAAATAAGCCAAATATGACAATTGAGCGACCGTGCTAGAACCACGGAACTCGGGAATGCCTAACACCTTCTCCCGGGTTAACAAAATTCCTTACTCGGATTTCTGGTTCGCGGACTGTAATACAGAGTCAATCATTTCCTCGATTCGGGATTCAACCGGTGACTTGGGACACCATTAATCTCTCAAGTGACGACTCTGAATCTTTAAATAAAATTCCGTTTCGATTGTCCTTTAATTGGAAAAAACTCCTCTGCGCCCCTACGGGCGCGGGTAAAAAGGAGGTGTGACACACATATATCTATCTCATAGATGCATCTTATGTGGTATACATGGTAGGTGAGTGGACCTATATTCACCTTTGATATTTCCAGTATTCATGGGATTCAATGCCAATTTTAGTTGGTCTATTAATTAATAAGAACAAGTAACATAAGAGAATTCGTAAAGAACTTTCTAGTTCTTTAATATTTACCCATGTGAATTCTCTTTTATTTTTGTACATCATACTTAAATTAACATGGCTAAACCAATTATGCCAACTGAATAAATTATCAATATTGATAAATTTCAGGTTTACACCATGACGTGTGCAATTATGAATAAACTCCAAGTTTATTATGATATGGGTTTTTATATTAATAAATTTTTACTTTATTGTGACATTTTTTGTTTGTATAGTACAAACTGGAAAATAAAGCGGATAGCTTTTCACATATATATTACCCCACCACAAGTAGTAGTAATAGAATATATTAAATCTTTCCTTTATTTATAGTCTCAATATAATCATCCGCTTTCGCGTAAACTTTGGAAACTGAATAAGTTTCTTTGAGACTTACTACGACACAACAAATTGACATGATAATCAATTGTATTCCTCCAAAATAGTAATAGTTGGCTCTTCTAGAACTCTCAATTAATTTGGTACTACCACATATTCACCAGCATCCTTTGATAATCTCATTACCAAAGTATTTTGGCGTATAATAGGTACGTGACCAATGACCTTTCATGCCATAATAATGTCAGTATTTTCTTATTCATCTCAAACCTCCTTCTAGAGGTGAGTGTGGTATATTCACTACCACTAGTACGTTCATATTCTTTCAAGACTGAATATGTATTCATAAATCACATGTTGTCACATTCACATCATGAATGGATAATAATCATCTATTTGTGCTTTACGAAATCTCATGTCAAATTGATGACAAACATTACTTTCACATAGTGAGATTATTTTGAGAATCCTTATTGTTCTCATTACCATAATGATGACATATAATTTTGTCTATTGTCACGTCCACATCTATTGATACTTTCACTGTAATAATTTTGTCTTCTTTCAGACTTATTACATATTGCTACTACATTCTCTTAAGGAAACGAGAATGAAGTAAATTCATTGGGACGAGTTTCCAATTCTTTGCCCACAATCATACGTAAATTTGATCATGACAAGATATAGAAATTTTACCACTTCAAGTGGTTATAATTTCTTGCAAACTCTATTAGTGTTATAATCAAAATTTATTGTCTTTGCTTGTATTAAAAATCAAATTATATAATTTCAAGAATTTAAAAGAGAAAATAAGGTAAAATACATACCTTAAATCTAGAATTTAATCCCGAAAGAAGTTCATGAAACAGTTGACAATCATTATGCTCAATCCCAAAGCTTCTACTCAATTAGTTAAAGACTCGTGCTGATAACGTGTTATAAAACAATAAAAGAAGAATATTGCAGAGAAAAGTAGAGAGAGAATTCTTCTTGATTTGGGATGATTTACAATGGAATAGAACCCCTAATAGAGGAAAAGTGACTAAGCCACCAAGTAGCAAACCTTAAAATATCTCTAAAATATAGATATTTAGCTTAAATAAAATTCTATTTATAATAGATTTTTGTTATATGTATTAACCCAAAGTAAAATAAAATCAAGCACTCGTACAAGGAAGAGACGGCGACGTCGTTTCGCTGTAGAAAACTATAGGCGCATTTTTTTTATGAGGTGTATAGTGTACGGTACATACGAGTAAACCGTCTTTGGTTCAAGTAGGAATTGTGAAGAATTTAACTCTTAACTCTCTCATCCTCGCCATTTTCCTCCTCCAATTCGCTCTCTGTTACTGTACTATTGTTTCGATTACGCACATACACATCTGTATCTACAGTCAATTTTGGAGAAAACCAAAAGCTTGAGGAATCAGAGGCGAAAAAGAAATGGTGTCGTACGTAAGCTTGTTGCTGTACGGAGTGGGAGGGATAGTGGTGGCGGGGATGGCAATACTGGTTGCATTTCAGGAAAAACTTGTGTACGTGCCGGTGTTGCCTGGACTCACAAAGTCATATCCAATTACTCCGGCTAGGCTTCGGCTGCTTTACGAAGATGTATGGCTCAGATCTTCTGATGGAGTTCGCCTTCATGCTTGGTTCATTAAGCTTTTCCCTGACTGTAGAGGTCCGCTCTCTTTTAAAATCATTTTTCGGCTTTTGCGATGTATAGGTTTAGTGAGATTTGCATTCGATCTAATTATACTGAAATATTCGAGGAATAGGGCGTTATTTAGCTTGAATTTGTGATTTTGAAGTAAGTGCTGGTGGATTATACGAAAAAAAAAAAATCGAAATTGCTTCTGAATTTGGTGATTTTTTTTAATACCTAATTTCAGTTATACAACCATTTTTTAAAGGTTTTGACCTGAATTGTTGTGCGAGAACTTTGTTAAACTGATCTGGGAGTTACTTTGACCAAATAAGCATGGTTGATGTGATTGTTTGATTTGCTCGTCAATTTCTGTGGCGAGACTTCATATTGGAGGGTTTTGCTTAGTGATTAACTCTTTGGATAATTTGATTATGCAAATGAGCTAAAATTTCCATATAAAATGATTATTTCTGTGTCCAAGAGTAAAGAATTTTAGTTATCTATGGCTGCATATAGTTCTGCTAAAATGTAGTGGTGGCGAACGGCTAGAATACTGCTACAGATGGACAGCAACATCTAGTCATCTACTACCTAAAGTTAAAAATCCTCATTGTAAATTAGTGTGTATGATAGTGTTATTCTGTTGCCAAGCCAGGAAGTATGGATGTGATGACAGGATGTGCTAGTTAGCCATTTGTCACTGGAATAAAATAACCTAAATACAAATATACGATACAACATTCACCTTCGAACTCCATAAATCAGTAGCTCATTTGTGCATTCAAACTAAAATATCTACAGTACTTTTAGCAACCTAGTTGGAGATGTTCCCGCTTTCTGATAAAGGAAGCGATGTTGTAAGCATTTTGCATTATCTGGATGTGTTGTCTACTCGTTATTAGTTTTTGATTGCTGATTCAATTTAAGCTGAGATAGCATTTCGCATATGCAGGTCCAACTATCATCTTTTTCCAAGAAAATGCAGGAAGTATCCTTTTGTTATAAGGTCTTATTGAATGATTTACCGACTTTGTTTCCATATTCCTTTTCTTGATTGACCTTTTGCACTTTATGTCGTATAAGTCAACCCTATCTCGTTTGGTTATCCTTTACTAGTTAATTGCAGATATCGCACACCGTCTTGAAATGGTTCGCATAATGTTACAACGTCTTCAATGCAATGTTTTTATGCTTTCATATCGAGGGTATAAGTCTCTTCCCTGTATTTATCAGTTTCCTGTCTGTGCTTTGCTTTGACAATGCTGGTGTCCTTTTTTTCTTTTTTAATTTCTAATATTTTTGTTGTAACAAAGTTATGGAGCCAGTGATGGATACCCTTCTCAACACGGGATCATAAAGGATGCTCAGGTTTGTTAGTTTCCCCACATCCATAGATTTTTACCTAAGATCTATAGATGAAATTACATAGTTATGCTTGTCTCTTTCAAAAGGCTGCACTGGATCATTTAGTTCAGAGGACTGATATTGACACATCAAGAATAGTAGTCTTTGGAAGGTCACTTGGAGGAGCTGTTGGATCTGTTCTTACCAAAAACAATCCTGACAAGGTATTGTAGCAAAAGAAATAGTAGTCTACTCTTCTACTGAATCTTTATCGGTATTAGAAATCACATTACCTCCACATGCCAAGTAACGTTATTTTGGGGTGTGGCACAAAATTTCCCTTTCCTTAATATAGCTTCATGGTCTGATGTGAATAACACATCTAGATTCTGGTAATTCTATTGTTATTCTTCAGTTGATCCAGTTTCTTAGACGATTAATTTTTGAGGTGTTTTTGCTGCCGATTATGTATAGTTGATTAAGCATGTATCTTGATCAAGCTGTGCTTAAGAATAGAATCCTCGTCATTTTGTTTTGTGGAATCTCTATGCGCCACCTTTTTGTTACTTTCTTCTGTCTGAGTTTTATTCCATAGTTTAAACTGCTGAAGGTGTTTATAACTTGTACATGTTTTTGACATTTATGTCCTAGTTGTCTTTTACTATTGTAGGTTGCTGGGCTCATATTGGAGAATACTTTCACCTCTATCCTGGATATGGCTGGAGTTCTCTTGCCATTCTTGAAGTGGGTCATTGGGGGAAGTGGTTCAAAGGGTCTCAAACTTCTTAACTTTGTTGTTCGATCTCCATGGAATACCATTGATGTCATTGGTGAGGTGAGGGTGCATCTTTAAAACTCTCTTTCTCTCTTCCATTATAATTGACTTGAGTTGGTTTTCCATAGAAGTAAAGTCTTTGAATTTATAGTTCTGTTATTCTATTGAGCTTACTAGAGGTAGAGAAAGTTGTGAAGATGTCACTCAAGTTTGCGAAGTTTATATAAGTTAAATTCTTGGAGGGATAAAAATTACGTTTTAGCAAATAGTTTATCACTTTTAAGATTATCTGAAACAGAACTAAGTAATCTAAATTGGAGAGATTTCATGGTTTATCTAATAGCAGACTTTTTTAATGTGACAACCTTGATAAGACATTTCAGATGCTTTTTTCTCTATATGATTAATTTCTTTGAAAAAGAACTTTATCTTCCGACATATTTGTTTGCTATGAAATGCACGTGAATCGCATGTCAGTCATATTTTTATTTTTCATTGATGTGATGCAAATGACGTAGCTGTTCAGAGATCTAGTTACCATCCTTTCCAATGGCATGTGTTGATAACAATGCATTTTGCGGTTCTTATTGACCATGAATCTGTGTATTATAGTAGCCTGAACCATCTTGGATTTTTTTTTGAACTTGTGAAATAACTTTTCGTCTGCTTGCCTTTTATTTATCATTATTATTGAGTTGCTAGAAGCGGCTGAAATTGTGTTTCTGCCTTTGTTTTCCTCGTTATGTTCACAAGTTCACTCAGACTTCAGGCTCATACTTGCTGATGCTTTTGAGTGCAGATCAGGCAACCAATCCTCTTCCTATCTGGATTACAAGATGAGATGGTTCCACCAGTCCACATGCAGATGTTATATGCAAAGGCAGCTGCACGCAACAGGCAATGCTTATTTGTGGAATTTCCTAACGGGATGCACATGGATACCTGGTTGGCAGGTGGTGATCACTATTGGAGGACAATTCAGCAATTTTTGGAAGAAACTGTTCGAAAGAAGGAGGATGATGAATCAAAGGAAGATGAGGAATTGTCCTCTAAGCAAAATGGTTAGTTGCAGATTCACCTGCTACTATTCTGCTATCTTCTCTGTAGGGTTTTGGGCATCTCAACTTTTCTCTAGGCAATTTTTCTGCATAGACATGGTTGATAAACCTTCTTGTGAGGGTTATGTTAAGTTAGAGTTGTATAGGCTGCAAGCTTCTTAAAAATACCTGAACCACAAACTCCTTTGAAACTCTCCTGGATAAAGTTTTCTCCCTTAAAGAAAGGGCTTGAGTATAATTGATTCCTCCCAACATCTGAAAGGTAAGTCTCCTATCTTTTGAGCCTAAGGAATATCTCTGTACCACCTTGTAATGTCCAAAATCTACTGTCTCGAAGATCTAGATAAAGTAAATTTGGAAAGGACTTCGGGAGCAACTATATCTGACGGGTATCTATAAATTCATAGAAGAGTAAATCCTATTATTTCTTCCAATGAAGCTCCTGTTATGTCTCCTTTCTAGTTTCTATACCTATAAGATTATCGGAGAAGTACCTTTTATAGGAGAAATGCTTGTTTCCTCGCCTAGTCATTTATCTTTACCTTGTGGATCATTGTTTATCAGTGCGTTGAATTTGCACGTTGAAAACTTACAATCTTTGCGAACATTCTTATGTAGACTAATTGCGACCTTTTGGTTTGTATATAATTTGCAGTATCTTCAGAATTTGTCGCAAGCTGAAATCTTGAGTTTCAGGCAGTTCAGATGTGACTTTGGATTCCAGGATTCAAATACATTTCTTTTGATGTTGCGGTGACCAAGAGCACTTTGTGATATCAAGGAACGAGAAGTGCATCCGTTCAAATTTATTCTTCTGAAAATATTTTTACAATCCTATTTTCAGAAGGCAGAAAGATGTGAATGGTCTTAATTTCTACTGCATCTCACTAACAATACTAGCGTCTTCAGATATAGGTCCGGCTGACTCGTGTTGTATGAATAAAGATTCAAACGTTTCAGTTGTTTGCAAAAACGTAAATGCCAACTCTACCACCCAGTTACAGGACGTCTAAATGGGTGACTCTTATTTTGGTGTGATGTATTTTCTTCGAACCGAGTTGTAATTGGTGAACTTCAGCCTATATCTTGTAGTATTCAATATGTTTGTATCCTTCTATTAGTTATTACCTTTTTTTCTGTCAAATTGCTGAGATGAAAATGCTTTTAGTGGGAAATTATTTCGTTCAACAGATTGATCAGCATATAGAAACGGAATGGAATTGAGAAACCTCGTCTCTTTGATTCTAGTAAACCTCGTCGTTGGTGGATGAATGCAAATGAGGCTTGGATATATAAGAACAAACATTTTCCCGAGAGTATTAATGGCACAAATATTTAATTAGTGTGTAATATCAAAAATTTAAAGTATGACAAATATTTTATGTTTTGACCTACGTTGCTGCGACTCCCTTAAAATGTCACTGGGTGTGTGTTGGATTTTCCAAAAGTAGTGTATATTTGGAGGATTCGATATGGGTGTTGCAGCTTCGTGTTACATAGGCTTTGACAGTGTATGGGTGCTGCAATTGTTTTGGAGAGTTCGCGCAACATAGGTTTTGACAGGGAGAATCCAATGAACAACAATGATTACTTAGGATCAACTTGTTTCGATATAGTTTGATTCATGATCGCATCTGCAAACCTTATTTCGTAGGCTTTAGAGGATGTTTTTCATTCTTCATTCGGTCCTTAGTAGTCTTTTCAAAGTCAACCTAATCGGTGACCTTTTTCAAGGCGCTAAAGATATAAAATTAGGTCCTATTAAAATAATTATATGTAAATTTTCATGATAAGCACTAAACTAAACTGTAATATAGTAAATTTAATAACTAACCTGATTAAACTTACCCCATTGTTTACATTAGCATTTCTCTTTTGGCCTTCTTCACTCTCATCTTATCCTTACGTAACTGAATTCCATTTAAACTATTGAATCCTCACGTCCGCCAATAAAATTATTCCACGTCAGCAAGAGCGCCACAGCACTGCTCCATACAAGAAATCCTCATTCAAATTTGTCTCTGTTTCCATTTCCACTTCGGTTCATTTACCACCTGTTGTACCTTCGCAGAGTTTTTTTATTTTTATTTTTACCAAAATCACCCTCCAAATTCAGTAATATTACGAGAATACCCTTCTTCCTTTCTTAGTACTACCACCTTTATATTCTTTTCGTGCTTAAAAAGTTCTTGAAAATACCGGAACTGAAACAGAGCAAAGTGACAGTCGACTGAGCAGTGTGGCAATGGAGGGCGGCGCACAGAACAATCCCCGTACCGTAGAGGAAGTTTTTAGGGATTTTAAAGGCCGTCGAGCTGGCATGATCAAAGCCCTTACCACTGGTAACGTACAACTATTTGGACTTACACACATTCCTTTTATTTTTCTTTTTTCGTTAAACCGACTAGCTTTCTTTGTTTTTATGCTCTAATTATTGAGCTTTTTTTTTTGGGTTTTGAGCTGTGCTACATTCTGATCATTCTGTTTGTTTTTTTGCTTTTGCAGATGTCGAGGAATTTTATCAGCAGTGTGACCCGGGTTAGTTATGGATCTTTTTACGTTCTTTTTTATGCACATTTTTTTTTCCTGTAAAAAATCGTGTACGCGATCGGCGATTGTCGTCCGTTGGGTTTATTTTTGCTTTGTGTGGTTGTACTTAGTTTTATTTGCTTTTGAATTTTGGTGGGTTTTGGGTTCTAATGTCATTTTGGCCTGCTCTTTTTTAGTAATAATTGCTTTTACGAAGAGTGAACGTGTGGAAACATGTGCTGTTCATTTATTAGATTGTTCAGATTAGTAAATTTCTACTGTTTGTGATGCTGACCCCAACGAGACATTTTTATTTTACATATTAAAAGGCATTATTATTCTGCTATTTCGGGAGTCTGGGTATTGGGTCTAAGGACAGAAGAAGAAGAAGAACTTTATTGCTCCTTTTCTCTTTTCAATTACTAGTATATATGGTATGTGTTTTACTGGGTTTTAACTGAGTAAAAAGTTTTTTACTGGTTAATCTCACATCCAATTCAAGATTTTAGAGTTTGATATGGTATTTTCTGCTTGCTTCTAGAGGTATCCATATTACTTCAAGAGCATTTTTGTCTCTATGTTTGTGTGCAATGTGAATTTATTGTGAGGAAAATCTCTTATTTTAGAGCACTGATTAAGCTTTTTGCCCACTTTGGAATTGCCATGTACTGGTTGGTTGGTCTTCACCTGGAGATGATGTGATTGATAACCACAGTGTTTCTGCTTAATACCCGTTGTCCCTTACGACTTGACTTAGCAATCAATCTTTCATTTTTGAAGTTTACATAGCTTGGAAGATATTGGTCCAACTTCATATATGGGCTTCGTTTTTGGCTTATTTTCTGTTGGATAACTTTTTGTTGCAGCTTGTTATCAACTTAAGTTTCAAATTGTTCATTTTATGTAGTCTAATTTATGGTTTCAGTAAACTCGCGTAGTTTTTCTTGATCAAATTTAACAAATTTCATGATTTTTTTTTGAAGTTAGTGCCTGATTTAGAGCCTCAAATGCATTTTGCATAATAAAGATATGGGCGATCAAATGTTTTGTTCTGCCTTTCTTGCATAAGTCCCTGTTTCTTATTGAACAAGTGTTTTTATGATTGAGATTAGATCATGCAAATTCTTTTCTTCTCAAAAGTTTCACATTTGTTCTATCTCGGAAACCTTGCAGAAAAGGAAAATCTCTGCCTTTATGGATTTCCAAGCGAGCAGTGGGAAGTCAATTTGCCCGCTGAGGAAGTGCCTCCTGAGCTGCCAGAGCCAGCATTAGGTATAAACTTTGCTAGAGATGGGATGCAAGAAAAGGACTGGTTGGCTCTAGTTGCTGTCCATAGTGATGCATGGTTACTCTCTGTTGCCTTCTATTTTGGCGCCAGATTTGGCTTTGATAAAACCGACAGGTAAACTATTCTATGACAACCTTTAATAAAACAGTTGGTTTGTAATTTCCTTCTGGTTTGCACTTTCCTTCTGGTTTGCTGTTTTTGTAGGCACCTTTCAAGTGAATTACTTGTGTATATTTTCTTTTTAATGATATCAGCTTTGTTTCTTTTGTTCAAATGTCAGCTTTCCAGTTACCTCTCCTTGCTATAATTAGTTTGCTTCAAATCATAAATAGTTGTGAACAGCATACAAAGCCTATGTTTTTTCTGTTAACTAAACAGTGTCACTTTGTAAAGCATTCTGGAAGTATGCTTATAAATTATAAACACCTTATCGGATGTCAAATCTTGGAGGAGAATAGTCCCAGGAGACATCTGTGTACTTGTAATGAAAAAAAAACAGTTTACTTCTTTGGTGCAGTAGTCTACTTAGTATGAAAAGTTTCAGCTCTTCGCTAAATCTTTGTGATTTCTTTAATCTAGGAAACGTCTATTCAACATGATAAATGATCTGCCAACAATATATGAAGTTGTTACTGGAGTGGCCAAGAAGCAAGTAAAGGATAGATCAACAATTTCAAATCACAGCAGCAACAAGTCGAAGTCAAATTCTAAAGCGGTATGGTTGGAAACCTCTTCTACCCCCCATACTTCTCCCTTACCCCAAAAAGATGCTCTTCTTGGATAACAGTAGTTGTGCAATGCTCTTTACAACAATTCTTTGGACAGTGTTTAATTGAAAATCCTTCAGCTTAGGACATTGCCAGTGAATACTTGCCTTGAAGTTTATGGTTGTGGACGAAAGATACAGTCCACTGATCAGCAAATAGGTCTTCTGTGATTTGAGCCATGGTTCTTTTTCCAGCATCCACACAGTTCTGAACAATTAATGTCTGTGATGACTCTCGAGGGTAGTAAGTAGCATATATTAGAGATGTCCTAGTGACTAGCTTGCTATTTTCATGCCATTTTAATAACATTGAGAGGTATGAAGCTGGAAACTGAGTCAAGCATTTGTCCAATTTTCTACTATAGAGGAAAATCCATCTTTCTTACCTGTTATAGTATTTAGGAGTTAAAACTGGCCTCGTAAGTTGATATATTGTTGATTTATCATATTCTTGTAGAATTGTTTACCTTGGTGTTTGATTTAGAAACAGAATAGACTTTGGTTTATACAATTCTGGGCAGGTCTGGAAGTGGTTGCCCACTTCTGGTTTGAGGAATGCTTAGTAGTCAGTTAAAGTGCTTTGAACTAAAGTAATTACAGTTGCGTTTTATGCTTAAGTTTGTTAGAAGAGGCTTTTGGGTGATTAGGGTAAAGACAATGCTGGAGTTTTTCGAAAGAGGTACAGTGTGAGGTAAAGGATGATACTCCTAATGAACGTTAGTGTTGTTTCTTTCTTCTTTGAATTTCTCTCATGTAATCTCTTCCAATGTTTCTTATGTCTATCTCAATTCTTGCAGCTGCTTGATAACTGACCTTTTGCATAGTAGGTTCTTAATCTAAAACCAGTTTGCGATTTTGGCACTTGAATTGTGCTACATTCTCACACTGTATATTTCTTTATCCTATGTTCGGCAAATTCAGTCAAACTGCTTGAAAAGGCTCCATTAGCCTTCTCTTCGTAAAAAATGAACGTGTGCCTTGTTGAAGTTGCTTGTGCTAAGTTCTGTCTTCTGGTCTCGGCACACTATCACTATGGCTCTGCTCAATGCACTAGGCCATGCTCCTCTTAGACTAAATTCAGTATCCAGCCACATGTAACCTGTATCATTATGCCTCTGATGTGATGACATCTTAGTTATAGATCCATGCTTCGTTGGCTTTCTCCATGCGTGGCCCATCATCTTACCACTAGAGATTGATTTTTTTATTTTTTTATTTTAAATCTCAGGGTAAATACTCAAAGGCCCATGTAAAAGATGAGGATGACGGACTTGATGAGGAAGAAGACGAGGAGCATGGTGATACTCTGTGTGGTGCATGCGGTGAAAACTATGCTTCAGATGAATTCTGGATTTGCTGTGACATATGTGAGAGGTGGTTCCATGGCAAGTGTGTGAAGATCACCCCGGCGAGGGCTGAGCATATAAAGCAGTACAAATGCCCTTCATGCAGCAACAAGAGGTCACGCCCCTGACATTCTGTAGGATGTGTGCTGAGTTCCACAACTTGTAATTGTTCATGTAGAACTCAGCTCACTGCACATATCAGCAAGGCATGTGTATTCAGAGTTCTGGTCTCTAACCTTTGTTTATCAGGATACTTTTTACTAGTTTAGTTCTCTTAAGGCACTCTTCTATTCAACTCTAAACTATTGGATATTTAGGGATTTTAATCTTATGGGATGCATCTTTCAGTATCAATGCTAACTAATACAGTTCATGTGCAGTATGTTATTGCAGCTATAGTTTATGTTTTTCAACTACATGGGTTTTCCTTGTTTGATCATAAGATGTATGCTTATTGATTTTGAACTCAAATAATTGATGATGTGTTTTAGAAATGACTGCCATGAGCAATATGCCTCTTCATGGTTACAGCTTGTGCTTCACCTAAGCCAAGGGTCTATCGGAATCAGTCTTTCTATCTTCACAAGGTAGGGTTAAGGCTGCGTACATATTACCCTCCCCAGACCCCATTTATGGGATTACACTGGGTTTGTTTGTTGTTTGTTGTTGTTGTTGTTGTTATGGTTACATCTTGCGATCTAGTTGACAAGTTACTGATTTGAATAAAACATTCCAATAAAGATTGAGTTATGAACTTAGCGGGCGCTGTGGGAAGTACGAGAGACCTGTGCTGGTCTCATAGTCAGCTTCATATATTGAACAGATATATTTTCTGCTTAATCTTACATGTTTTGAACTTATGATGTCTAACCTATTGTTTCCCCCATTAAGGTTTCTTACTGAAACCTTCTTTAGCATATTTGACCATTAGCATGAGTATTCAACTATGCTTTGTTTTCTGTCCTATATACACCACTGCTCTCACTATCTTTCCAGTATAGGGGTAAGGTTTGCGTATACACTATCCTCCTTAGACCCTACTTGTAGGATTTTACTGAGTTTGTTGTTGTTGATGTATATACACCACTACTCTCGCTTGGAAAAGAATCATCAATTGCAGTTAAAAAACAATGTCGTGAATAGACCTCTTCTATTGCGGTTAAAAACAATGTCGTGAATAGACCTCTTCTTTTACTGGGTCGTTGTTGTTGTATTGCGTTTGTCGAAATTGAAGTACACTAACCAGTTCAATTGAAACTAAGAAGCCACCTGAAAAGAATACAGAAAGAGGAAATATATCTTATGATTAGGAAGCACAAAGAAAATATATTTCCTCTTTTTTCATTTTAATCCTCTCACTTACGAAAAAAGGTAATACATTTCCTATCAATTCCTGGAACTGCCTTTAATATATTCAACCATCTCTGGATGTTCAATATGTATTAAGCTGCACTGTATATCATGCTTTTTTCATGGGAAGGGAGGAAAAATTTCAATCATATAAATAAAAAATCATGTTCTACAACACTGCTACCTCAATCTAATTTTTTCATTAGGAAAAATAACATTTGGATTTCTAATATGTGGATTTAATGCAGCTAATTCCTTCCATTTAGCCCCTGTACCATGGACCCGTGAAGAAATACTCCATAATGTTTCACCAGGCTGCACTGTAGTAGTAGTAGTAGTAGTTGCTAGAGCAGCAGCTGGTGCAGAAAATTTATTACTAGCTTTAGACTTCAGTAATGGATGCTTATTCTTCTTTCCCATTCCATTCGCGAGCAACCAACGAGATCCAGACTGTTGTTGAGTTGACGAACCCCATAATTTCTTTTTACCTTTCTCTGTCTTTAAACCAGCAACATGCACTTCAGTGATTTTGTACTGAGGAATTTGTTCTTCCTCAGGAATGTTAACTTCTTTGACCTCTGCAACAGAGTCCGTTTTGGGAGGCTTGTATTCATCATCATCGTCGTCTTCATTGCTGTTACTAACTTCAGAAACTGTGCTGTATATCTTAGGATTTAGGTGTTACAAACACTCTCTCCACCTGAACAAGAGCAAGCATAGGTGTACCAACTGGCTCATAGTTCCTTAAAGGATCACGAAGCTGCACCATTAGTGCCACCGTGAAGTTGTTTCCCAACAATCCACACTTCTTACCCTTGCCACGTCTCTTCTCTCCCTTGGACTTGCCACGAAACAAGTCAGTGCAAGTAGCATGATGGGCTGCGAGCAGTTTGGAGGTACGCTCGCTGATTTCATCTGCATCATCAATTTCTCCCGAGTCCAACCTCATCCATTCTTCAAGTGTGAGAGATAAGCCCATAAGCCCGTCAATGTCACCACCACCGTTGTCTTTAACGTCCAGTAGCCGCAATCCACCTGTTCCTCCCAAACCTACAGCTCCTCCAAAGTTGACCTTCTTTCCCTCAATGGCTGAAAACTCACCAATGGATTGCAGGCTTAAGTTAGAAGGCGCGTCCTCGTCTGACATGCCTGACTGTATTCTCAAACCCTCAATTGAAAGGGCTTCAATTTTATCCATTGCCAAAGGAGCGAGGTCCTCTAATGATACATATTCTGAGTCCCTGTCCGCGCCAACAGAATTTGACTCCAACTTACTGGACTTCGGTCTGTGCAATTTACCCTTTTTACTTTGAGTACCAGCCATATTTTGTCCAAACTCAAATTCATGCTGCAACAGATCTTGTCTGCAGTACGTAAGAGTCATATAAGACAACTTCTTAATACAAATAGTGTGTGCTAGATATGTGCATTTTCAAATATAAAACAAAATGTGAAAGGAAAAAAATCAAACCTCACAGTTCCGTCTAAGCTTGGTGCAGTTTCCCAGGCTATATGTTGCATTGTCTGTCCAGTAATATCTTCCAAAGGCATAAGTTTACTTGCTTGCATAGATAGCTTTTCAATTCCAATGGAGGCTAAATGCTGCAGTATGTCCATTATACCAGATCCCATTTCTGCAGGAACTACTACTGGACTTGATACCTGCATTATTAAACTCCCTCCACTCCTGGAATTCTTGAAAAGTGCGGGGTTCATCGACCTTAACAATCCTCCATTTTTAGTCTTAATGAAGGGTCCTGAGCCTTCTCCAAGAGGAGGCAATTGGTAAGTGTCCTCAGGAGGAACATCAATTGGGCTCCCAAATCCGCTTGAGCTCTTAGGAGGGGAATATTGAAATGCCCTCTCGTTCAAGCCCCATTCGCGCATCAAAGCCTCTGTCTCCAAGTCCTCCAACATCGAGGCCCTTGTTTTGTTATTACTTGCTTCGAGTTCTATCTTGGGCATCTCCTCCATATTAGATGAATAGTTAAAATCTTCAGAAATGCTCCTCCAATCAGGTCCACTTAAATCATCACAACCAAATTCTTGGTGATCAATATCCATATCAAGGTTAAACAAGGAACACCCACTGGCCAGAGTGTCCTTCTCAAATTGCCTCAACAGTCGTTCTCTTGGGGAATCAGGCTCACTTTCAGAACTCGGGGAAAATGGACTACGCTCTATCCCTAGCATATCCAGAAAATCACTAGCCACAGATTCGGCAACATGATCCAAGCTTAGGGATTCTTCCAAGTCTCCGTCATGATTTTTAACTTCATTTTCATCTTCTTGAGAATCCAATCCCTCATCTGCCAAGTCGGAGACACGCTTTAATGCAGACTCCACTTCTTTCATGATTGACTCTTTGGCAGATTCACCTGTCACGAAATTGCAGGCACTCACTGAAAGGTCTTCATTCTCAGTGTCTACTTCCTTGGCAAACGGTGCAAGCTGAGAAAGGTCTTCATTCTCAGGTTCAACATTCTCTTCCAAAGGACTATCACCAGTTTTCATGGTATCTTCTTCTGTTCCCTCCCATTCGTTTGAGGCAACTTCTACACCTTGCTCTCTTATAGAAACCTCACTTACGCCACCCACATTTTCAACATTTCCCTTCTCGGGCTCTGATAACAAGGCTAAGTCAGGTTTGAGGGTCTCCACATCATTACAGAAGACATCAATCTGTGGTTTGCAATCAACTGAAGCTTCCACTTTCTCTTCCTCGAGTTTCTGATACAGCACATTTACAGATACGGAAACTTCAGATGACGGAACTGGTAAAACCTCATGAAGATCTTTTATATTCTCTGCTGAACGTTGTGAAGTAGAAGATCGAGCAGGAAGGCTTCCCGTTCGTCTTATTGTACTCAGCTCATCACATTGCTCACATTGTTCCAAAAATTTTGCTGCATTTTCACTATTGCGCCTCAAGTTCTTCCCCTCGAGAAGAACCCTGTTACTGGGAAGAACCATGAAAGTGTTCCCAACTATGTGATACTCAAAACTGACATACAAGATTGCACCTTTAGCCTTACCTGCTAACCTGAAACTAGTCGTCCACTTCCCCGAGCTATTCTCCTCCAATTCATCCAATGAAAGAGGAAGCAACCTGGTAAGATCAACCCGATGCTTCCCCAAATCAAGCTCGGGAGTACCATATATCGAAGCATACAACAAGAAATGTTTCGCCTCATACTTTGCTGATTGATTGGGGCCATTCTTGCTACCAGATATAGAACAAGTATGAGTCAACTGTTCCTCAAACTCAGCTACCCCTTGAGAAACCACAACTGGACGAGTCGTCCACTCGCCATCTCTCCTCTTCCAATGCACAACAAGACAAAGATCATCAAACAATGTTGATAGTCCTTCAATGCAATGGACTTGAACTGAAAAGCAACAATTAAACTTTTTGGTCCTAACAGCCAGAGATTTTAGGCCTTTCCAACTCCAAATGGATTTCTTACTCTCCTTCTCTATTGAATCTTTACTATTTCCTTTATTCTTCAATTTTGAATCCAATAAATAGGTTTTATCCAAATATATAGCTTTATTTATAACCTCAATATCATTCAACAATTTCTCATTTCCAGAATTTGCACCAATTTTCTTCTTAGAATCCAATTTCGACATCATTCTTGTCAATGGAAGCTACAAAAAAATAACACAATCTTACAATTATACAAAAACCAAAATCACATAATACAATTCAAAATTCAAATTTCAAAATGGCTCCAGCTTAATAGAGATTTGCCTGCTAAAGCATTTACCTTAGAAAAAAGAGAACTTTCTTCAGGCAAAAGAGAGGTTAATAGAGGAAAATTAATTAATTCATAGGTTCGATCGCCATTTCATCTTATAATGGAGCATCAAATTCGACTGCAAAATTTTGAATATTTTTTTTAAAAAAAAAGTACAATATTTAACATAAAGAAATGAATTTGACGAAGAAAAATTAGGAATGAATTTTCTTACAAGTTGAATTAGCGATATATTAGGCGATTGTTTCTGCTTATGATTGCTGCTTCATCTCTCTCTCTCTCTCTGTTTTATTTTAAAAGTTCAAACAATAAATTATGCGCAACGCAGAGAAAATTATCATACTAACCCCTCTATTTCTATTGTATTTAAGACTCCGTACACTCTATTTTGTCTATTTACGTTATGTACCCAATATTTTTTTAAGTGTTGCTCTAAATTCCTATCTTGTGAAGGTAGATAGACTCTTTACAGATCAATCGGCTTGGGAACAATTCACATTGTTCCGGTCGTTAAAATAAGGCTCTTTACTCACTTGTTTGAAACCAATGTTTCTCTCAACATTGAATACATTAGATTTGATATATGGATCGTTTGCAAAATACTCTTTTAAAGGATCTCGTTGAAATTCATGTAGAATTAGGTTAGATATACATGGGCAGATCCACATAGAGAATTGTTTTGCTCAAGCACCCATTGCCCATTGTATCGAACATATAATTTTATAGACAATTTCGCATGAAATGGATATATATTTAGGTGAGCACCCATTACTCAAACAGATTGGTGGGTGCTATTGGTTAATAAAATCAAAGTATGCGCTCTGTATGATCTGCAGTTCGATTATTATGTAGTACACCCTTTGACTTTCTTTTTCGTCTCCCTTTTACATCTCTTTTCCGTTTGTTCTTAACTATGCCATTTTTTCTTTCTTCAATTCATTTAGTTCATCGTGGCACAAAAAGGAAATAAATTCAATTTACAACCACCAAATTTGACAGCCTATATTGTGGTTTTGGAATCCTCACAATAATGATAATATTCAAGAAAATATGGATATTCATATTTTTCGTCATTCAATCTATGTTTTATCCTTATTAAATATGAATGGTTCGGAATTTTATCGATGTTATCTAAAACGTATTCAATTCGTCCATATCAATTCGACTCCTCATTTGCTAGCACGAATTAATAATGAGCACCCACTACCTTAAAATGTTGGATACGTCACTGGCCCAAAGGGTATGATGTAGATAGCTTACCTAATGCAAGCATTAATGACTGCTTCCACAGTTCGAACTCGTGATATGTAGATCACATGGAAACATTTTTATTGTTGTTTGGAGGCTCCACTTTTATGCAAAATAATCTTTTATTTATCTTAATTTGGATTATAATTAATTTGCAGGCGTTGCATGATTTAGAAGTGGAAATCTCGAATGTGCAACTACTACTGCAGGTTGTGTTAATGTTGTGTCTCAATCTTATCAAGAGAAACAAAAAAAAGAATCTTGTCAAGATATACATAGAGAACTAATTACTATTTACACCGTATTAATTTGCTAAGCTTTTCTCAACAATTAATTATTAAGAATATCAAAAAGGAAAAGCTAAATAAGTTAGTTTAATTAATAATTGTAACATTATTGATGGATGCACAACTTTGGAAAATATTTAACTCTCATGTTACGTATGTGATCAAACAAATTATATATGGAATTATCAACTTGAATTTATCTCAACTTCATCAATCAATCAAATGAATCTATATATTTTATTATTAATCACCATAAATCGTAGTATTTTCTTATTAAAATTTACTTTGTTTAGCGAAAAAGACAGTAAAATAGACAAAAAATAAAAAAGGTACTTAGTTTGGAAAGAAAACACAAAATATAAATAAAGAAACTTATGAACATATGTTCAAACTATGAGGGGGGAAAGGAAACAAAAGCAAAATAGCGAATTTGTCTGTTCTTTAGGGCTCGTTTGGTATGAAGGATAAAGAATAATTAATCCGGGAACTAAATTTAAGAAGAGTTTATCCCATGTTTGGTAGGTAAAAAATTGTGGTATAATTAATTTCAGGATTAGTTATCCCGGAAATATAGTATTTTTTTATCCCCATGAAAAAGTGGAATAATTAATCCCGAAATAACTAATCTCGAGACAATTAATCTTGGAATACTTCTTTCCAACTAAATGACCCTTAGAAGTTAGAAAATGCTTGTCCGACTTACCTTCCATTTTTAATTGCTTTTTTTTTTACCAAACTTATCATTAATTTATGATATTTAGTACACATTAAAATTTCTAAAACAATATATAATGCATAATATATGTGTACAACATTGACAAATCCTATTGTAAAAAGCATTGACAAAGTATATTACAGTCAAACATCTTTATAACAGCTTAGTTTGTTTTGGTATTTTTTGACTGCTGTAGTGAAATGTTGTTATAGAAGATATATTATGAAACAAAATAAAAGTCGGTTTCGAATTTTTTTAAACTTTTATAGGAAATGACTATTATATAAGAATGTTGTTATAGAGATCTCTCACGATACTATTTCCTAATCTTCTTAATTTAAATTTTTAGCTTTTGTAACGTTTAATTTTTTTGGCTCCTTTCCCACCTATGATTGGACAATGATGAACATTTTTTCAACAAGGCGGAGCCTATGCTTCTCAAACGTGGACAGATATCTTTTGCTTTTTCCAACGTGGCCCAGCCAATATATTCAAATTTCAGCGCCAATGGTTTCAAATCAATTTTCGATTTACCTAAGCTCTTTGGACCTAAGACATGACTTTGGAAAAGAAAGCAAAATTTAAAGAGACTTATTAATTTGTCAATCACGAGCTCGAAACAAAGGAAAAAAACACATTCCTATTTTATTTTAGGGAGATACTAAACGAGCACACTGGTGTGACCCAACTTTGGCCACATCAGTGAAAATACATAAATGACCCTCTAATTAATTAGCCTATATTTTTCCCTCCAAAACACAAAATTAAATTTCAAGTCTTGAAGTATGTGAAAATTAAATGTTGGGAGATGAAGAATCTTGTGTATTTCCCTTATATTTATGTGTATTTTATACAAATTATACGTTTTTTAATTTTCAATAAATTATTGTATTTTCTACCTTTCTTAAAAACAAATACGGTATACGATTTTGTATACTTCCTCCTTACCAAATCCTAAACCAACGGACACTTTCCTCCTTGCCTATCCCTAAACCAGCGGACACTTTCTCCTTCTCTAAAAATGGATTCAAACTAAGAAAATTTGGCGGTGCAACAAAATATGAATCCAAATGAACATAACACAAATACAACAACCTTGAATATCAACCAAGATAATAGGTTTGATCGAGTTAGGGACAAGTTGTACAGATCTTTAGGGATGGCATCGGACGATAGTTTGTTGAATGAATACGAATGGGTCGATGTTGATTCTCACGGCAGTTTCAACAATGTTGTGCACTTAGATGATGATGATGAAGAAGAAGCCGATGGAGAATATCACGGAGAAGCTAACGATGATCAGGAGCATGTTTTAGGAAATGAGTTAGAGTTATGTGATGTTGATCGGGAAATAGAGAATGAATTCACTGAAGAGGATGTGGTTGTAGGTCCAATCTCTGGAATGCGATTTAGAGATAAAGATACTTTGTTTGCATTCTACAAAGAACATGCATGACTAAGAGGATTCTCCGTCATCAAAAGAAATTCCAACAAGAAGGGTGGTGACACTGTTAGGTATATAACCTACTGTTGTGATAGGACTAGGATTCGCAAAAGCAAGTTTACCACCAAGAGTAATAATTGTAAAGTTAGGCTAGCTGCTGTTTTGGATGATTCTAGTTGTTGGCACGTCCCTAAGGTCGTTCATGATCACAATCATGATTTGCTCCCATCCGTATCACACCTGATGGCTGGACATAGATCTGTTTGTGATTCTTTGAAGAGGGATCTTATAGCTCACGATCGATTTGGCATTAGACCCTCCAAAAATATGAGACGTGTTGAGGTTCAACGTGGTGGACCGTAAAATTTGGGTTGCACTGGATTGTAGAAATTATATTTTGAAGAGTATGAATTTTGGAAATGCAAGAAGGGGACGCACAGTCGCTGCTCAACTTTTTTCGTGAAATCCAGGTAAAGGATAAGGAGTTTTTCTATTCAATCGACGTTGATAATATTGGTAGGCTGCGAAATGTGGTATGAGCGCATTCACACTGTAAGGCAGCGTATGAGCAATTCCATGATGTGATATGTTTTGATACGATGTACCTTGTGAATCGATATAATATGCCATGTGCTTCATTTGTTGGCATCAATCACCATAGACAGTCCATCTTACTAGGATGTGCTCTCATGTCTCATAAAGATATCGATAATTACAAATTAGTTTTTAGAACTTGGCTTGATGCCATGGGAAATGTTCATCCAAATGCGATCATAACTGATCAGTGTCAGAGCATTAAGGTAGCACTGCTGAAGTGATGCCAAATACAGTATATAGGTATTGTATTTGGCATATATTCTCAAAGTTGCCTGTTTACTTAAGTGGTGTTCGTCCTTCTAAAATTGCACGTGGAGAATTTAAATACACGGTCCTTGATAGCATTACTGTTGAAGTTTTTGAGAGAAAATGGACAGAATATATTGCAAGGTATAATTTGTATACAAGGAATTGGTTCAACAAGCTTTACTCTGAGAAGGAAAAATGGGTTCATGTGTACCTTGATGTGTATTTTTAGGATGGTATGCTATCTACGCAAAGAAGTAAGGGGATGTATGTGTTTGATGGATATATTACCCGTCAAAGCACTCTTAGGATGTTTGTTCACCAGTATGAGTTAGCTATAAGAGCTAAGCATGAGAAAGAGTTGGAAGCGGAATACAGGTCAAAGGGCTTTCAAATTGTGTGTGAGTCAATGTTCAAGTGGGAGGAGCAGGCAATTCAGTGTTATACGCGTACAGTGTATGAATTTTTCAAGACACAACTAAGGAAGTTTTATCATTGTGAAGTTAGCAGCCCCGGCGATCATCAAGTTGTCCCTGGTATTGAGAAATTCATCGTTAGTGATTATTCAGTTATAAAAAAATGATGGAAATCCAGTTGAGTACACTGTTGAATATATACCTATCGGCGATTATTTTAGTTGCAGCTGCAAATGGTTCGAGTCTAGAGGGATACTTTGTTGCCATATACTCAAGATCTTGTCGCACAAGAAGATTGATAAAATTGATGAAAGGTATATACTGACAAGGTGGAGAAACGATGTTATTAGGCCATATTTGAATCGGTTCCATCAGGTTGGTTACCCAACCATGACGCATGAGTATAAGACATACATGAGCATGTTGAAGTATTTTGACATGGCTTGTGATATAGCATTGAGCACTAGCGTGAAGGTTCAATATGTTAAGCATAATTTGAAGAAGATGGTGCATGATCTTCAAAACTGGGATGACAAAATGATCGTGCCAAACCAAGACCAAGGATGACTCAGATGAAACTGAAGGCACAACTCTACGAGATCCCCAGTACACTAATTCAAGTGGCAGGTCACGTTTGAATCGATATACAGAAAGAATTGAATACTACTTTACAAGTTCACAGCCGCATGGTGTATTTGGAGCGAGTAATGGCACAAGAACTGGTGTTAGAGGGGGTGGCAGGGGTGGTGGCAGGATTGGTGGCAATCGTGGTGGTAGAGGTGCCGGTAGAAATGGTAGACATAGGGGTAGGGGTAATGGGCAAGGCAGAGGTACAAACGTTGAGCATGATGGTTCCCTAGGTGTGAATGAGGTATAATTTTGCGACTACATTTGATTTATTACTTAAACATATCATGTTTTCTTATAGTGTTTGTTTGATTTTAATTGCAGCAAATTGACGCTACACAATCGCAATCAAGCTTGTTTGATCTCAATGCCGAACCGGACTTGGAAATATAATAAAGAATATTGCTGAAACTTGGAGTTCTCAGTTGGCCTAATTGCATTCTTATTTTATTTAGTGTAGAACTTTTTGATTTTGAAGAAATTTTGCTTGTTTTGTATAAACTTTGGTGTTTAAATTATTTATGAAACTTAAACATATCAAATTTTTTTCTTATAGTTTCACGACCCAAAATCCAATAAGGGTCGTGATGGCGCCGGACACCACTGTCAGGCAAGTCAACAACAATTTGCTAGCAATTTCTCATTTTGTTTATTTTGAAATCATTTTCTTTAAACAAATGAATAATAAATAATAAACTCCACTGAATAAATGAGTATGTCTTTACAAAATTTAACTACTGAAAAATTCCGTGATCATCCCAGAACCCGGTGTCACAAGTGCATGAGCATCTACCAGTGAATGAAATAAAATACAGTGACTGTCCGAAATATAAATGGACAGAAATAAAAATACAATACAATACTCTGAAGGAGACTCTACCGACTGCGGGCGCGTCTCGAAAATACAGCTCACCTAAGTCTCCGTAGTAACTATGCCACTGTGCCACTGAGCCACTAGCCCCATATAAACCTGTGCAACAAAAATGCACAGCAAGTGTAGTATAGTTACGAAAACAACATGCACCCAGTGAATATTCCTTCTAATCTCGAAGAAGTAGAGAGGAGAGTCGACTTCGACATTTACTAGTAGTCCAATAATAGTAATATATTATCAATGCGAGAAATTATGGATTTATCAAAAGCAATAGTAAATTCAAATAAGTCACAAAACAGGTAAGAGTTCCTTTTTATTAAAAGTCTCCGGATTCATAATCCATTAATTAAAATTATCTCAATTCGGGGAGAACAAATATCAATATCAATTCAATAACTCTCAAGGCAAGCAATACAAGCATGCACAAATCATGTCAAGGTCTTACGGCCCGATCCAACAGAAATGTAAAATGTGCACTATCGAGGGTCGAGCGGCCCAAACCATAGATGCATCTATTACCCCGCTCGCGAATCATCCATGCGACGCAGTCAACATAAAATAAACAAACACCTTGCTCGCGAATCATACATACGACGCAGGTACACATAGAATCACATATTCAAACAGTTAATCAAGACTTCATCGGGGAACAACTATCCAAGGAAATCCAATTCTCTTTTTACAATTCAAGAAATGAAGCTCAATTTTTTAGAAATTCACTTACTAATCCGATGTGATTTAAGCAATTCAAACTGTCAATAGGATTACAAATATTTCCAAGTACAACATACTTTTGGGTCCTAGACTACCCGGACAATAGCATAATAGTAGCTACGCACGGACTCTCGTCACCTCGTGCGTACGTAGCCCCCACAAAAGGAGCACATAACCAATTAACTCACCTATGGGGACAATTCCCTCTTACAAGGTTAGAAAGGAGACTCACCTCACTTTGAAGACCCATAACCGACATTCCACGCTCTTTCGAAGACTCGAATCGAAGCACAATGCTCCAAAACTAGCCAATAATTATGCAAATCCATTAATATATTATGTTCAATTACTCGTTACAATCCAATTTATAACAATTCCTAACCCCGATCGAAAAGTTGACAAAATTGCCCTTGGGCCCACGTGCCCGGATTCCAAAAAATTTCGAAGATAAAGTTTACTAATGAACACACAAACTCAAATATATGATTTTCTCCTAATTTCATACCCAAAATCGTGGTCAAATTCCAAGAATATCAATTTTCTAGGTTTCCCCTCAAACCCCAAGTTTCTACCAATTTCTATGTCCAAATCCGTATATAATCATGTATTTAACTAAAAACTAGCATAAATTACTTACCTCATGCTTGGTGGTGAAAATGGCACCTCAAAGTTGCTCCAAAATCGGCTCCAATGGAAGAAATGGGATTGAAATGAACCCAACCCCCGATTTAAAAGAACCTCACTACCTCCAGCATTTCCGCAGCTGTGGTCTCTTGACCGCTTCTGCGGTCTCGCAGGTGCGAACCATACGTTGCTTCTGCGGTCCAGGGCTCCCAGCCCATTACACTTCTGCACCCTCTCCTCCGCAAATGCGGTCCCGCATCTACGGTTCCAGCCTAGCCGTTCATTTCCGCTTCTGCGGCACGAAGGCCGCTTCTACGGCTCTGCACCTGCGACCCTAGTCTCGCAGGTGCAGTTACACCAGCAACCAGCAACTTCAGCCCTTTCCAAAATTTCATTTTCGATCCGTTAACCACCCAGAATCCACCCGAAGCCCCCGAGGCCCCAACCAATCATACCAACCAGTCCCAAAA
This sequence comes from Nicotiana tabacum, assembly GCF_000715075.1. Lineage (NCBI taxonomy): Eukaryota > Viridiplantae > Streptophyta > Magnoliopsida > Solanales > Solanaceae > Nicotiana > Nicotiana tabacum. The sequence continues at coordinate 167,587,410 of NC_134089.1, read as the reverse complement.
TACATTATGGACTTGCTCGAGGCCTCAAATCATGTCCAACAGCGCTAAAATCATGAATCGACCTCCAATCCAAGCTTAATGAACTTTAGAATTTCAAACTTTTTCCTTTGATGCCAAAACATATCACATCACGTCCGATTGACCTCAAAATTTGCACACAAGTCATATTCGACATTACGGACCTACTTCAACTTCTGAAATCGGAAACCGACCCCGATATCAAAAAGTCCACTTCCGGTCAAACTTCTCAAAAACCTTCAAATTTCTATTTTTAGCCAAATGACTCCAAAATGACCTACGGACCTCGGAATTCACTACCGATCGCACTTCCAATTCCAGAATCACCATACGGAGCTATTCCCAGACTCGAAATCTCAAATGAACATTGATAACCCTGAAATGCACTTCAATCCAAACTTATGAGATTCTTCCAAAAATGCTAAATTCCACAATAGGCGTCGAAACGTTCCCGAGTCTTCCAAAACCCAGTCCGGACATACGCCCAAGTCCGAAATCATCATACGAACCTGCTGGAACCTTCGAATCCTGATTCCGATGTCATTTACTCAAAAATCCAACCTTAGTCAATTCTTCCAACTTAAAGCTTCCGAAATAAGAATTCTCTTTCCAAATCAACTCCGAACTTCCTGAAATCCAATTCCGACGATGCATACAAGTCATAATACCTGAAGTAAAGCTGCTCACGGCCTCAAATTACTGAACGATGCGCTAGAGATCAAAACGACCGGTCGGATCGTTACATATAGTGTTTGTAATGACATATTAGCTACTACATGATTGTTGCTATCTCTCCCCACGATTTTGGATTAGTTACATTGTATTCTAACAAAGAGAGGTATTTGTAATATTAAATGCTAATACTAGAGTTGTGGATAATTTAGCTTAATATAATTGTCTTCATATAGATGACTAGAGAATACAATAAGGACAAAGCGTAGATATCTTCATAGGTATTGTTTTGTGATTCTGTTGAATAATTTGGCTAATGACAATACTCAACAATATTTATTACTGATAAGAGTTCATGTTCACCTAGATTCATAAATAAGTTTCAACAGCAAAAAAAAAAAAATTGTAGTACTAAAGCACATATTTATATTTGTATATAACAACTAGTCAACTATAGCACTCAACAAAGAGATGTATTTGTAATATTGAATACAACCACTAATAAATTATTCTCTCTTTTTTTATCAACTCACTAATAAAACTATTTCTAATATTGAATCCAACCAGAAATGTACATAGACCCGCTGGTTGATCAAATCTCCAATTTCTTTCCCTTTCATACTCACACACACAGGTTCGAATCCCCATAGTAACATTGTTCTTTCCCTTTTATTTTCATCCGAAGAGTCTAGAGGTGGTTGAATTATATTTAATATTTCGGTCTCCAATACTTTGAATCATTAATTAGTACAACTTTTCGTTATTCGTGATGACTTTTCCAATTCTCTATGACCAAATTGTATTAAGATTGTTAAGAGTTATTTTTTAAATTTTTTTCTGGGTTCTATTACATCTGAAAGTAGATGAGGAGGTGTAATTTCCAGTCCTCTTCCCAGTAGTTTAGGTTTTAGTCGTATTTTGAGGAGGTTTTAGTCGTTTAGGTTTTAGTCGTATGATGAGGAGGTGTATTTTTTTTTCTTATACTAAATGTATAAAATAATTTTCATAAACATGAAAAAACTATAACAAGCAAAAATCACTGACGATAATTCCATTATCCTTTAATAAGTATAACAATAATACAAGGAAAAATAACAGACAAAAGTATAAGAAAATTATATTAATCCATAAATATTTTAATGACAAGGGTTGAACACAGGCGTACATGAAAAACCTTAAAGCAATTGAATTATATAGTTTCTACGAATAATTAGTAGCCGATACGTATGATCGTAAAGAATGAAATTATGTATCGGCTACTAAATTTTATATATATATATATATGTTCAATGTAACTATAAAGATATATATAATGAAATTAACCTTAAATCAATTGAATTATATAGTTGCTACGAAGAATTAGTGGCCGATACGTATGACTGTAATATTATGAAATTATGTATCGGCTACTAAATTAAATATATATATATATATATATAGAGAGAGAGAGAGAGAGAGACATTAATATAACTATAAAGATATATATAATGAAATTAACCTTAAAGAAATTGAATTATATAGTTCCTACGAAGAATTAGTGGCCGATACGTATGACCGTAATGTTATGAAATTATGTATCGGCTATTAAATTAAATATATATATATATATAATGAAATTAACCTTAAAGCAATTGAATTATATAGTTGCTACGAATAATTAGTGGCTGATACGTATGACCTTAATGAATGATCATACGTATCGGCTACTAAATTAAATATATATATATATATATATATATATATATATATATAACTATAAAGATATATATAATGAAATTAACCTTAAAGCAATTGAATTTTTATTACCTTATATGTCACGACCCAAAATTCACTAAGGGTCGTGATGGCGCCGGACACCGCTGTCAGGCAAGCCAACCAAATTACTTAATTAAATTCCAATTTTAATATTTGTTTAAAATCGTTTTTTCTTTACACATTAAACAACGAATAATAAAATTTACAGAAATAACCATGAAGTCTTTAATAAACTTAACATCGAATAATCCAAAAATCCTCCCAGAACCCAGTGTCACAAGTGCATGAGCAATTTCTAGGAAATAATGTAATACAACAACCGTCCGTAATACAATATTGGACAGAAAGTAAATAAAGAAAACTGAAAGAGACTCTGCTGGTTGCGGGTCGCCTCGAGAAGTGCAACTCATCTAAGTCTCCATATCAACCATGTTGTCATGCCCCGTAGGCCACTAGAGACGTATGCCTGTGGAACAAAAATGTACAGAAGTGTAGTATGAGTACGAAATCAACGTGTACCTAATGAGTATCTCGTCTAATCTCGAAGAAATAGAGACGAGATGGTCGACTTCGACGCTTACTAGTGGTCCAATAAATGATATATTATTAATGCGAATAATCAAGGATTTATTAAGAATGACAGTAATTTCAAGTAAGTCATGAACAGGTGAAAGTTCCTTTTTATAATAAAAGTCTCCGGATTCATAATCTAATAGTTTCCAATTATCTCAAGTCGGGGAGAGCAAGTATCAATCTCAAATCATCTCAAGGCAATCAATACAAGCATGCGCAAATCATGCCGAGATCGTACGGCCCGATCCAACAGAAATGTAAAATGTGCATTGCCGAGGGTCGAACGGCACGAACCATAGATGCATCTATTACCCCGCTCGCGCATCATACATGCGACGTGGTCAACATTAAATAAACAAATACCCCACTCGCGAATCATACATGCGACGCGAGCACACATAGATATACACAGTCAAACAACCAATTAATAGTTTGTTTCAATAAAAGCAGTTCTCTTTTAATGAATTAAGAAAAATGAAGTTTAATCTTTTTAGAAGTTCATTTACTAATTCGATGAGATTTAAGCAATTCAAGCTATCAATAAGTTTACAAATAATCCAAGTACAACATGTTTTTGGGTCCTAGACTACCCGGACAATAGCATAATAGTAGCTACGCACGGACTCTCGTCACCTCGTGTGTACGTATCCCCCACAAATAGGAGCACATAACCAATTAACTCACCTATGGGGACAATTCCCTCTTACAAGGTTAGAAAGGAGACTCACCTCGCTCCGAAGATCTATAACCGGCATTCCACGCCCTTCTGAAGACTCAAATCGATGCACAATGCTCCAAAAGTAGCCAATAATTAAGCAAATCCATTAACATATGTTAAATTACTCATTACAATCCAATTTATAGCAATTCCTAACCCCGATCGAAAAATTGACAAATACGCCCTCGGACCCACGTGTCCGGATTCCAAAATTTTCGAAGATAAACTTTACCCATAACCCCACGAACTCAAATATATAATTTACTCTCAATTTCATACCCAAAATCGTGGTCAAATTCCAAAAATATCAATTTTTTAGGTTTTCCCTCAAACCCCAAGTTTTCTACAATTTCATGCTCGAATTCGTGCATAATCAATGTATTTAACTCAAGATAGGTGGGGATAGCTTACCTTATCGTTGATGATGAAAATCCCCTCTTGAAGCCCTCCAAAATCGCCCCAAAGTAGAGAAAATGGGTGAAATGAACTCAACCCCGCTTTTCAAAAAAACATTCTGCCTAGTGACTTCTGCACCTGCGGACCCTTGATCGCTTCTGCGGTTCTGCAGGTGCGGCACTTCTACCGCTTCTGCGGATACCTCACCAGGCCCTCCCTTCCGCTTCTGCGATTCAACCGTCGTAGGTGCGGTTCCGCTTCTGCGGCTTCCCCACCGCATCTGCGGTCCTCTTCACTTTGGTCCAAACCGCATCTGCGGCTCCTCTAGCCGCTTCTGCGGCTCCGCACCTGGGGCCCAATTCTTGTAGGTGCAGTTATGACAGCAACGAGCAACTTTAGCCTTCCAAAAATTCTATTTTCGATCCGTTAACCACCCGAAATCCACCCGAGGCCCCCGGGACTCCAACCAATCATACCTACCAGTCCCAAAACACATTACGGACTTGCTCGAGGCCTCAAATCATCTCAAACAACGCTAACATCATGAATCGACCTCCAATCCAAGCTTTATGAACTTTAGAATTTCAAACTTCAACTTTCGATGTTTAAACCTATAAATTCACGCCTGATTGACTTCAAATTTTGCACACAAGTCATATTTGACATTACAGACCTATTCCAACTTTCGGAATCGAATTCCGACCCCGATATCAAAAAGTCCACTTCCGGTCAAACTTCTTAAAAACCTTTAAATTTCTATCTTTAGCCAACTGACTTCAAAATGACCTACGGACTTCCAAATTCACTTCCGGTCACGCTCCAAACTCCAGAATTACCATACGAAGCTACTCCTAGACTCGGAATCCCAAACAGACATCGATAACACTGAAATGCACTTCAAGTCAAACTTATGAAATTTCTTCCAAATTGCTAACTTCCACAATATGCGCCAAAATGCTCCCGGGTCATCCAAAACCCGATCCGGGCATACGCCCAAGTCCGAAATCATCATACGAACCTGCTGGAACCTTCAGATCCCGATTCCGATGTCGTTTACTCTGAAATCCAATCTTAGTTAATTCTTCCAACTTAAAGCTTCCGAAATGAAAATTTTCTCTCCAAATCAACTTCGGACTTCCCGAAATTCAATTCCGACCACACGTACAAGTCATAATACCTGAAATGAAGTTGCTCATGGACTCTGACTTTTGAAGTGATTATGACTGATTCATGCATTGGCTATGACGATCTGGTTATGCATCAGTATTGTATTTTTTTTTTGTGTTTAAGCTTTATATTTTCCAAAAACCTAATAGTATTGTTTTTTTCTTCTTCCTTTTTTCAGTGTATTCCAAGAAAAATTTGTAAGCATTTTCCTCCAACATTAGAACACACGTATTTTCACCATCGTGGCAAAGAGTGGTATGTAATCATGAGCGTTGGTGATCAAAAAAGGTTCAAGGTAGGCTGGAGACTTTTTGTGTTAGAGAATTTTATCAGGCGAGGTTTCGTCGTCAAATTTACGTTGGTTGATGTTTCACCACTTCGTGATATCTTCAATGTGGACGTGAAGGGAGACGGATATCCTGTTTGTACTAATCCATTTTTCACTTGGTACTAGGATCTGTTTGTATTAAATTCAAACCTTTAGTAATGGTTGTTGTACATTTTTATGTTGAATGTTATGTTATATAATTTCAATCTTCATATTACTAGAATATTATATTTTTTTTTTGAATTATTTATCATTCAAAAAATTAAATTACTAGAATAATTAAAATTATTTAATTATTTATCATTAAATGCACCATGGGGAAGTTAAATGGGTTGGTGTGTTATTAATGTATACTCTCATACTCTCATATACTCAAACACTAAAGACCTAAAAACACACTCTCCTACAAACACTAACTACGGACGCCTCTCACTCTACCAAACAATCCCTAACTTACTCTTCTACTAGTGAAGATGAAGAAGAGAAATCCTCCAACTTTTGAAGTAGTTATAACTGATTCATACATCAACTACGACGATCTGGTTATGCATTAGTGTTGTATATTTTTTTTTGTGTTTAAGCTTTATATTTTCCGAAAATTTACTAAAATTGTTTTTTTTTCCAGTATATTCCGAGAAAAATCTACAAGCATCTTCCTACAACAGTTGAAACCGCCCTTCTTCATTATCGTAGCAAAGAGTGGTTTGTATCTATGAGCGTTGGTGATCGAAGAAGGTTCAAAAAAACCTGAAAACTTTTTGTTTTGGATAATTATGTCAAGCGAGGGTTCGTCGTCAAATTTACGTTGGTGGATGTTTCATCATTATATGTTGACTTCAATGTTGAAGTGAAGGGAGAAGGAACTCATGATCGTAATCCGGTTGAAATTGATTAGTTTTTAGGATGTGTTTTGTATTTTTCTATCCCTTTATTATCTTTAATATTTTATTGTTGATTTAGTTATGCTACTTGTGCTTTTGATTTGCTATAACAATTTTCAATCCTTACGTTTGAAATAAATTTCAAAGACTATTTTTATTTTTATTTTTGTAACAACATATTTCCAACCGGTTGAGAATAAAATCGTAGACTTAAAATTCAACATAATTCTACCTACACACTACTAAAACGGTTGAGAATAATAAATGCTTCATTGAGAATCTAAATATTTGAGACTAATAAATGCTGCATTGAGAAGCTAAATAGTAGGCATGAGAAGCTCAATGGTAACCTACCAATCGGATTTTTTTGGAATGGGTAAGAGAATTTTTTTTGTGATTTTACTAGAATTTTTCATTAGAATATTTTATAAGTATAATTTACAACTTAAATATTTTCTTAATTTTTGTATCAGATAAGCAAACATTGTCATATAAAATGAAGAAAATTAAAAGTGGAAGAACCGGAGATTCATAAAAAGGGATTCAAAAACATATATATTAGGATGTCACACCTAATGTAATATAGGATAATTTTATTTACAAAAACATAGCAAATGAAAAAAAGAATCATTATGTGTTTAAGTTATTATTCTTAAGAACTGATCTACCTTTATATAAGTCCTCATTAAATATTAGTTGGATCTTAAAGTAAATTTCGAATGCTAATAAGTTCGATAAGAGAAAATTAATAAAAATATTTACTGGAAAAAAATATTCTAATAGAAATTAAGTAAAAAAAATTCCAAGAAAAAAAGTACTGGAAAACATTATCCAACCGGGTATTCTCACGGTTAGATGAAGAGCTCATGAAAAGAATTTTGGGTAAACTAAATGGATGCATTGAAGAATGTAAAGTCTTTTTTGAAGAGTGTAAAGGGTTCATTGAAGATTGTGATTGAAATTTTAAGATACAAACCCTAACCCTAATCCTAGAAATATTCAAACATTATACTATAAATATAACTCTATACATTATTAATCTCATTCATCCAAATTATCTTTTCTAATTCAAATTTCTCTGAAAATAACAATGGAAAGAACCCCTACTAAAAAAATTGTCGATGAACCTCTACATGGTTCATCCGTCAACCATAACATCCTGCACCAGGATGTTAGGAACAAGTTGAAGAACTTGAAGATGGAGACAAACCTGTTGATGCTACGTCTCACAAGGGAAATTGAAGCAGACTATGTTAAACGTCTTCTCCTTGATTCTTACCCGCTCACTTCCTGCTACGACATGCTTGAGGAACTTCTAGCCGAGCAAGATGAAGATCCTAATACTCCTGTGATTGTTATAAGTAGTGATACTGAAGCTGCTTCAGAGGTTTCAAAGTCTGTTAACCAAAAGAGTGAAGAGTAATATTTTGTATTTTTTTTGTTGTTGTTTTGTGATGCATTCCATGTTATTAGCATGGTATGGTAAAAGTATTTTCCAAATATTATTTGGAATATGTTGAAAATTATTAATTAATCAATGAAAATGCTTATTTAGTATTTATTTTTTTTCATATACTTTTGATTCTTATTTTATTGCTACACATTTTAAAATATTTTTGCTTCTTTTAATCCATGGTTAATGTTATTATGGAACTAAAAGAAATACCCTTTTTAGGTAAAAATATGGTCGCTTTGCCTATCTATAACAATATAAAAATTATCACTCTAATATTAAAAGAATAAATTTAAGGAAGAATAGATATAACAATAATACTGACATAGTATAGGTGAAATTCTTATTTCACTAAATTAATGGAAAAATTAAGGCATATCTCAGAAAATCAAAATGAAAGAAGATGCATAATTCAGCTTCACTGTAAATTATGTAGATCTCAACATATGTAGATCTCAAAGAATTTAACCAGTTTCAAAATCTTTAATTCAGAAAATTAGAACCAGTACAAAATTTCTACAAGTAACAAGTTGGAACTATTTGCATTATTTGGTTTTAATTAATACAAAGTTTATTTACAAAAATCAGACCAAAATATATCAGAAAATTAAATAACACAAAGTCCGATTTTAATTCTAGTGAAACTAAAATAATGTTATCTAAAATTCATTCTAAAACAATTTTTTTTTCTCAAAAAATTAATCCAGAAAGCTAATCAACAAGGATTCCAAGTGTCACCTAAGCTGATTGCTGCAAATATTTAATACATAAATGTTGTTTATTATTACATTTTTGAAATCTACATAATTCATAAACCACATATTAACCGGACAAAGATCACACCAAAGGTTAAATATGATCGAAATGCTAAAGAAGTCACAAAATTCAAACTTCTTAGATAATGAAATAATGAAGAAATTAAACATAAAATAATCATGCCCAACTTCATTACAACACTTGATATTCAAAAGTAAAAACAAAGTCATCAACTCTTGCACACCAAATAGAAATAACAAACACTTTTCAAATACAAGATAACATATGAACTAAAATTGACATAATTACTTTCCAACATTTTCAGACAGCTTCAACCCAATAAATATGCCCGCTAATATAGCAGATGAAATATCACTTGCTGCTCTTTCATTTGTTACCACTTCTTCACTTTCTTCAACAACCGAGCTTGAAGATGACTCTTCCTGTGAAAAACTTGTTCTTTTAAATTTGTTGAAGGCTTCATCATAATATTGGAAAGCATGAAAGTAGCTACCCTCGACTCCAACAAGCATTTTAACACACTCAGACCAACTTTTGTATATTCCCGGCTTCTTACCACAAAAAAACAACAAACACCATAGATTTGAGTTTTTGTTTACCTTCAGCAAATTTTTCAAATTCATCGAACGCCGATATGGCCGCATCGTGAGACTAGAAAGACTGGAAGATGCTACGCTTAACCCCGATAACCATAGGAGAACATTCACTCCATGAGTAGTATATTCCTGGTCTTTTACCAGAAAATACAACATATACTTTGGAACACTATTCTTCTTCGAATGCATCCTTAATCTATTAACTAAAAGTTAGAAGAACATAGGAGTTTAAATGAAGGTTTGTTTAAGAATGGGTTTCGGCCATTTAGGGTTTGTTTAAGTAGGGTATCATGTGTTTAAATAGTAGGGCTTTTAAGACCTACTAAAAATATATGAAATACACACTCAAATACTAAACATATATGAAATACACAATTAAATACATGTATATAGATGAATTATTTCGAATTATATGGGTTTATACTACCAAACAAAGGATGGAAATACGTTAAAAATGAAAAGCTTTATGGAAAATAGGGTTTGAACCCTTGAAATCTTCCATGTATTGGGAAGAAAAATATTTAATGGTGGGAGAGAAATATTCAAAAGGTTACTGAAAGGGCATTTTGGGTATAAAAAAGCTCAAACGAAAATAGGGACGGAGAATTTGAAAATCTAGCCACTGAGCAAGAAAATTCAACGCAAACTATGGCACGAAACAACGTGGGAATAGTGTATGGCACCTTTCCCTCAGTTTACATCCGGCTAAGAACAAGAATTGTTGGAAATAGTGTATTTTTGTGATTGTGGTTAGAGAAAATTGATTTATTTCAGTGACAGAGGAATGGTGGAGCTTCAAGGTTTTTGTTTATAAAAATGCAAAACAATAAGGGACAAAAGCTAGGATCGTTTGACTGTGGTTAGCGTGATGCTCGTGGATCTGTCATGAATTGTTCTTAACGGCTGATTTTATGGCTAAAACTACAGTAGGTGGTGGTTAAACTTAAAAGAGGTGGAAGATGGAAGACTCGAGCTATGGTTATGGGAGTACTTTGTTCTTTCGTTTGGTAGAAGAAGATGGAAAGGAAGAGGGGTTGGGGTCGTTGGGAAAGATGACAGAGGGGAGGGGTGGGTTGGGATTCTTGTTTTTATTTTATTTTATTTCTTTTCTCAAAAGCTTTTTTTACTTTCTTTCCAATTAATGTGAACCTATTTGACTGAGTATGGATTTTAAGAAAAGAAAAAATGAAGACTTTTGGAATTTGTGGTCCTAAACAAAGTAAAAAGGGTCCCAGAGTATTTGTGTGATTATAAAAGCTTCTCATTAAGGGTAGAATTGTAAGTTTAATCTAAATTGTTATCAAATTTAGAAAGGGATCATTCTTTTTGGAACGGACCAAAATAGAAATAGGTTCACATAAACTGGAACAGAGGGAGTAGTTATTAATAAACCCATGTGTCTCCATTTTATTGGCTATTCTGGCATGTGAATTACACGCATCTACTATGTTTGACTGCCTATAAATTTTATTTCTAAATGACACATTTGAGATGTGATTGAAATGTTCAAATGAAACAAACTTAAAATGAAGTATCTAAGTGAAAAGTGTGGACAACTTTAAGTGGTTGTCGATGTATTTTACCTTTTTTTATAATAGTATGAATTTCTTTTCAAATTCGATAATAATATAAATTTATCTTCTTAAGATTCAAAAAGAAGAATTAATCCAAATAGCCGCCCGCCCAACCACTTAAACTAAAAATAGCCAGTGAAGATATAATATATATATATATATATATATATATATATATATATATATATATATATATATATATATAATTTATGTATTATATGTGTATAATTATATATAATCTATGTATATGGCTAGATAAAATAAACAATAAATATGGTCGGCTCCTCCTTTTGTTCTATCTATGTATAAGTAATGTATATCTATCTATTTACACTGTATTTATCATTTGTTGATATACTTTCTGCAAATTTACCATTTGTAGCTTTATTTAAATTTTTATAGCAAATTCATGAAATAAGAGATTAATTACTTAGAAGTGAAACAAGATAGCAACAAGCTCTCATAGCTTTGTTGGTTAGAGCGCTTGCTTAACTAGTGAAGGTTTTGAGTTCGAATCTCAACAAGAACATTTTATTTTCTATATTTCTGCATTTTGCCTTAGTTGTATTCGTTGCACGAACAGATACAGTCGATACAGTCCTTTGTATTTCGCCTTGGTTACAGTTGATACATATTGTATTCGTTGAACGAATGAATATAATTACGCAAACGACAGTTGACACACGCTATAACGTTGTGCGTTTGAATACAAATGATACAAGTTAGTAACAATTGAACAGGCTATGAATGGTAATTAAGCAAATTATAGTTATTAGGTTCTAAACTATAGCGGTTTATGAAAATGATAAAAATAACCAGATTTACAAGTGGTCATTCAAAAATAGCCATAATTTCAAAAGTAATCGAAATTTAGCCACTTTTCATGTAAAGATAAATTTGAACGAAAACACTGTTCAAAATCCGAAAAATACTCCAGCATAATATACTGAAATTCTAGTATATTTTTACTTATGCTGGAACTCCAGTATATAATACTGGATATACTGGAGTTCCAGCATAATATATTGGAGTTCTGGTATAATATACTGATCTAGCATAAAATGCTGGAAGTTCATACACAGGTGCTCCAATCTCTGGTATATTATGCTGGAACTTTTCGTATGTTGGAGTTCCAGCATAATATGCAGGAAGTTCATGCATAGGTGCACTGATCTCCAGTATATTATGCTGGAACTTTCCGTGTTGCAGCAAAATATTAGCTATTTTTTAATGACTTTGCAAATATTGACTATTTTTTAATAACCAGTCCGAAAACTGGCTAGCCCGTGCAATTTTTACTTCAAAAGCTGCTTCTAGCACACTAATATGGGCTTGAATCTGATAGAGGCTATGGCAATAGTGGGCTTATTCAAAAGGCCAAATTAGCACATTGTAATCCAAATGTACGATGCAACTGAATAAGTGGACATTATCCAATAGAAGTCTTGCGGAATTACAGTTGTAGGCTAGGAGCTAGTTGAGTCTTGCGTTACTTTGTTCCATTGTGAGCCTAGTCTGATAAGGTTTTAATCGAAAATTACTAGGACCATTGTCGTGTCTTAATATTTTCTCTTTTCGGTGCTAGATCTATATACTAGCCATCATTTCTGCCTTGTATTTTTCTTATGCATTTTAGGTTCCTATTTTTCCTATGATCTCTATGGTGAAACTAATATTCTCCCCTTTTGTTTTTCTTATTTTTCTTATTATCTTGAGCCGAGGGTCTTTCGGAAACAGCCTCTCTATCCCTTTAGGGTAGAGGTAAGGTCTACGTACATATTAACCACCCCAAACCCCACTTGTGAGATTTTCCTGGGTTGTTGTTGTTGTTGTATCCAATAGAAGTCAAGTTTGATAAAAAGCTTCTAGAGATCTCCGGATTTGTCTCTGAAAATTTCCCTTTTATGAATGCAAGTCGTTTTCCCATTAAAGGTATTTATTATTACTAGGATGAAAAGCCATTTTCGATTTAATTGAGAATTGAATTCTACTGTAGCAGATTGTGAGCTTTTAATGTCTCATTGGGGTTTGGAGAAACACAAATCAGAAGTTATTGTTGTCAGTCAGGACCCAATTTCTCCTCGTATTTCTTTTCATTTAGATAAAGAGTAAATTAAAGAGATTTGTCCTTGGAATGTGGAAACTTCAAATCTAGAAGATCCCCTACTCTATTTTTTTTTTAAATTATTAACTTAAATAAGTAAAAATAGCACGGGCTAACTAGTTTTCGGGCTGATCATTTAAAAATAGTCAACGTTTGCAAAGTCATTGAAAAATAACCACCATTTTGTTGCAACACGAAAATTTCCAGCATAATATACTGGAGATCGGTGCACCTGTGTATGAACTTCCAGCATATTATGCTGGAACTCCAACACGCAGAAAGTTTCAGTATAATATACTAGAGATTGGAGCACATTATACTGGAGTTCCAGTATATTATACTGGATTATTTTTCCGAATTTTGAATAGTTTTTTCTTTCAGATTTATCTTTACATGAAAAGTAGTTAAATTTCGGTCACCTTTGAAACTGTGGCTTTTTTTGAATGACCACTTGTAAATCTGGCTATGTTTGAATTTCTCCATTAAATAATCTTTCACCTAACTGCTTAAACAAAAATCGTCAGTATATATAAAATATGTATAATATATATAATCATATGCAATAATTTATGTATACTGACTAAAAAAAGCAAACAACAAATTCGATCAACTATTTGTGTGTGTGTGTTTTTTTTTTCTTCATTCCAAAGTTTTTTGGTTGGCCAATAAGGAAACCACGCACTCCATTTATGTTCACTCGTTATGCATTTTTTTTTCATGTCAAAAACTCCTCAAATATTTGTAGTCCGATTATCAGCAGAAATTTAGAGCATGAATAGTTAGCTTGCACAATTGCTTAGTTTTTAACTATTTATAGATAATGCATAGTATTATTTTCAAATGGAAGTGAAGCATTAGTCAGATATTCACATCAAATATTCGAATAAATTAATCAGATTCTTTTGTATAGGAAACAGATCAATCGAGTCATCTACCAATTTCTACATTGTCATTTTGCTCCCTTATGGGGCCACGACTACCTGTCCATAATTGACGTGTAACCTTTTTAGTTCGAGACAGACGACTTATCCTTGATGGGATAATTTAATAATACACGAAATTTAATGGAGAAAAAAAAGGACAGTATAATTATATACGAAATTTCATAGTTTTATATTCAAATATTAAGTCGGTTTTTATAATTAATCACTTAAGATGTTGGGCTAACACGGCACAATGACACTCTTAACATGTGTGATATTGTTCGTTTTGAATCAAGTCCGGGCGGTTTTTCTCAAAAGGTCTCTTATCATTAAGAGATCTCTACATTTTATACGGAGGCTTCCAATCTTTTCAGTGCTCAATGCGAGATTTTGTTTGTACACCCAACAATCTTTCCCTCGAACAACGTTCCACATGGCCATTACCACGATCTATAAGTCAATTTCAGAGATTCACTATGTGTCACCCACATCGTTAGAGTATTTATGACAATCGAAGCCTACAACCTAATTTCTTTTTATGAGCGTGTCTCCAAGCTCGTGAGAGTAAGCAAATATAGTCTTGCACCATCACTCTGCCATCGCCATCATACTCGTCTCGCTGAACTTGGGATATGAGCTAAACGGTTTATAGATACTCTTAACATGATGTGATTTTATTCGTTTTGGACTGAATCTGTACGATTTTTCCCAAATAACTTCACATTATTGAAAGATTTCTACACCTTATATGTAAGCTCCTAGTCTTTTCAGCTACCAAACGTTAGTCCTCAGATAAGTGACTTAATGAAATGATATTTGGCCTTTGTTTTTGAGTTTGCAACTTTGAGATTCAATGTAAATACACTTATTTAAAAAGGCTAAATTTGTTTTTTTTTTTATATTTTGAATTAAGCAACTTTATTATTAGTTCAATTCTTTTATTTAATATTGCTCTCACCATCAAAAAATAATTTCTTTTTTACCCTCGACTCCTTATAGAGCTTCAAGCAGAAAATAATTTTAAATCATAGTCAAAACTTATAAATTTGTATCTTTTTTCTTAAATAATTTGGATATTCAGAATCCACCGGTTCGATATTAGAGCTCCAATAATGCTAAATATAAGATAATTTACGTTCCCTCCGGTCTACAATAAGTGATCAATTTACTTTGGGCACATCCATTAACGAAATACTAAATTCTAGATAAAAATAGATATTGTAACTAAACTATCCTTAATTAAATATTGCAACATAGTTATAGTAACACTTACTTCTTTTCTCAAATGTGAGGATTAAATGACATTTTAGGGATACATACATAAGTTTTTTTTTAAAAAATAAAATATTTTCTTGATTATATAAATGGACACTTATTTTGGACAAAAAAAAAGCAAATTAGTCATTTATTGTAGACCAGAGGGAGTAATGGCAAAAATATAAATGAACTAAAAATATAAACGAGAACAAAATTGGGCAATTTCAAACATTATAAGGATGAATTTCAGAATTTGGACATTTTTCCTATTTAAAATAAATTCCAACAAAATAAATAAATAAATAAATGAAGATATCATGCCTTACGTGTGTACATGGGATTGTGTGCTCTGAAAAAAAGCAAATCATCAACAAAATAAAGGGGTCAAAGCATTGAATAGAATAAGCAGTTTTTGCTAAAGAAGGCAATCCCAGATTGATTAACAACAGAAATGATGAATCATCAAAGTTTAATTAATTCTCTGATTCAATTAAAGCATTCCTGAAATCGAGACAGAGATAACGCAGAGCGAATCCGTGTTTATATTGAACCGCGCGCACCACATCAATTCACGCTTCAACATCAGCTTTTAGATTTTGAACAAAAATGTCAAGCAACGAAGAATCAATGGATGATAGCAATGGACAGTCATTTGGAAAGGTCAAACAACGTTTCAAAGATCGATCCCAGGTACGTATTTTATAGATTTTTGTGTTTTTGTGCGTGAATTTGTGTTTTTTCGTGGTGGGTTTTATTGCAGTTTACGTGTTTGAAGGAATTATTGAATGGGTTGGTATATACATTATCTGTATTTTTTTTTTTGTTGTTTGTAGAAAACAAAGGAGAAGACGAAACAGATCTTGTCAAAACAAGCTGATAAGATCGCGAAACGAGCTGAGGAACATGAACGATTTATTAACAAGGTTTGTATATCAAAGTTCATTTACACACGCAATTTACAGTTACATGCATATACTGCTTTTCTGCCGTTTTATGTGAATTTTTCTCTGTTTTGAGTTAATACCATAAACCAAATATTTGTCTACAATATTGGTTGATACACCAGAAATCCCGAGGCCCTCGGTAGATAATGGGCCCGCCCTGCCTTTCTCCGGCGGAGCCAGAATTTGAAACTTATGGATTTTAATCCATAGGTTACTGGGTTGTAATACCTAACTTATGGTTTAGGTTTCTAATTCTTTTTAAGTTACTGGATTCTAAATTAATAATTTGGATATATTCAATAGATTCCAAAGATAAATACAAGATGGGACCAAAACTACCAGGTTCGGCCCATAGACACTCTAGCTCCGCCCTTGCTTCTCAATTGGCTTCTGTTTGTAATAGGTAGTGGCGGTGCTAGGATATTTACTAATGCAAAATATATAAGTAAACACATGAAATGTCCAAGGGGATTCAACATATATTATTTATACATAGAAAAAAATTGACGTATCTACACAGAGTAATTTTTCTGTGAAGGGGTGCCAATTGACTCCTTATGGACATCTTAGCAGCAGGGTTTGAACCTGTGACATGCGCCTAAGCAACACATCACAAGCTATGCTCTTACCACTAGATCAAAGCCTTGGGAGCTGAATCTTTGTCTGCAGTATTACACAGGTTTTCTTTAAAGTTGTATTAATTGGAGTCATGGTGTTTGCAGGTGACACATCTGATGGGTGTTCTTGGGTTTGGGGCATTTTGCTTTATACTGGGTGCAAGTGAGTGAAATGTCTAGTCTTAGCTATTCGCTTTATCTAATTGCTTCTTCTTGAATTTTAATTTAGTAGTTTGTTTTAGCTTTCTTTTTGACTATTCAATGGCTGATTCAATGATCAGGGCCACAGGATGTTCGATATGTTTACTGTTTGTTCTATGTCATTTTCGTTCCTCTGAGATGGATCTACTACAGATACAAGAAATGGCATTACTATCTTTTGGTAAGCCCAGCTTCACCTGTACAATTTGTGTTCTTTCACTTAATATTTCAAGTGGCAGTTTCATAACATGTAGGATAAGCAAAACAGTGTAGTTGAATGGCTATGCAAAAGATTTCATGTAGTTATAGTTTGCAGTATGAAATTCTGAGTTGTTGGCTGTTGTAATTGCACGCTCTTAAACTCTATATATTTATTTTTTCTAATTTTACTAGACCGTGCAAACTCAAGATCTTAAATGAAACGGGATTAAACATAATGATTATAGGAGAAAGGCAAATAACAATTATCACTGATGGACCAGCATATTAATTTGGTGTTTCGGCATTATGAGTTTTCCAAAATAACATTCGTGAAACGTTTTATGATATTAATCCCTAATTTCAAGTCCTACTATTTCCCTTGCCACTCAAGTGAACCTCTCAGACGAGGAATTCAATCTTTAAAACATAGGAATAAAGTTTCTGTTCCTTCCCGTGTCTAGTAATTCCTGGTTGTTAGACAAATGATTGGATGCGGGCTTCTTGTTGTGCAGGACTTTTGCTATTATGCAAACAATATTTTTGTAGTCACGCTTCTGTTGTTTCCTACAAATGAGAAGCTATTTATGGTTTGTTTCTCGTTCGCAGAGGTAAACATCTTATATTTGAAAGGTCCTTAATACTAACTTTAAGATTTATCTACTCTTAAATTTTTATCCTCTTACATATAACTGCAGGGGCCTCTAGCATGGGCATTGATTGTTTGGCGCTGTAGCTTAGTTTTTAGTTCAGTTGATAAAATTGTCAGTGTCTTCATACATCTTTTACCTGGTAAGTAGGACATTCTTCTGTTCTCCTATTGCCGGCAATAGCAAGTTTTTGCGCTCAAACATAGAAACCAGTGCAGTGGGGGTATGGACTTAAACAACTTCCATTCTAAACAAAAAAGAATGTCTTGTCTTGATTATGCATGCTTATATATACATTGAGGCCCTGCCATATCTCCATATTTTAGTCGTGATCTCATTCTAAGGATCTGGATTTTGAGTTCAGAGTTGCTTTATAACTTCCAGAAGTAGATTTCGTATTGGGTTGCCCATTTGCTATTTGATTACATAGCTTAGTGTTGACTATTTTTCGTTTCATTACCAAAGTATTTGCCTCAAGGTATAATTGCTTCCATGTTTTAGTTGTGCAAAAGATTTTTCTTAAAAGGAAAATGAAAAGGATAAAAGGTGATGTGGGAAAATGATATTTACTAATATTCCCCTCTTGAAGAGTTTGTTCTGTTTGCATCATGTTTTTCATTTGTGATAATTTTTGTTATGATCGTGCCTTTTGCTAATGATATTTGATTTTTTCAATTTATCTTTCCCTTAATTTCTTGTTTAATTTGCATTGTACAGTATTGGTCAACACTAGGTCAATTGTTTACAAAGGTACTTCTAGTTTTCTTTGGATGCCTGATGCCATGCTTTGAGGATGTTTAATCCCTCTGAAACCTAATACTTCTAAGTCTGTGAGAGTTTATTAATTGTAATTGTCGGGTTGTTCTATTTCTGCTGCAGCACATCGTGTCAAACACTCGGTAATTAATTGCCTTTTAGTGCTGCACTCTGTGAATCACTTACAAGTAAAGCTAATACTTCAAAGTCTGTCAGAGATTCTTAATCGTAATTATCTAGTTGTCTACTTCTGCTGCAGCAAATCATATAAAACATTAATCTCTTTTTAGTGCTGCACTGTGTGAATTACCGGAAGTAGTAAGCTTTCGGTTCAGATATCATAAGATATTTATGTGACATTGTATTACATATTGACATCGTTCTTACTTTGTCCAATGAGTTAGAAAGTGTACCTGTCTTCTCCCCAATTTATTTTTAAAGAACTCTTGGCTTGTTTAAATTGATTACCTCCAACTATTCTGATTTGCAGGGTTGGTTTTCTTCACAATTCGCTGGTGGGATCCTGAGTTTTTTGGAGCTATGCATCCTGAAGGTACTCCAGCACGAGCATCATGGCCTTACAAAGAAAACCAATCCTACCTTTGGACTTGGCTATTTTGGGTCCCATTAGCTGCATATTTTCTCTGGCAGGTTCTCTATTATCTCATAGTAGATGTCCTACGCCGACAGAGATTTCTGCGAGACCCTGAAGTTATGACATCTTACAGGTAGCCATTTTAGTGTCTAATTTTTGCAGCCTATGATGAAGTCTTTTTTGGGTGTATGCACCTTTCTTTCTCCATCTGTCCCTTTTTGTTCTAGTCTATGGACGTCATCATGGGTCATTGTGTTTAGTTTTTTCCTGGCTGTTGTATTGTGGTTGGTGTTGATTCTATTATGTTCGTCAATTGGTAGGGAGCTCTCAAAAAAAGCAAAGAAAGCAAACAACATATGGTGGCGCGTCAGTGGTTTGCTTGGAGATCAGAATCGCTTGTTTATGTATATTCTGCTCCAGGCCGTATTTACGCTAGCAACTACAGCACTCACCGTGCCCATATTTTTGTCATATAAGTTGCATGTTGTATTCCAAGTACTCAAGGTTTCAGCATCTATATGGAATGGTGGAAACTTTATGTTAGATGTGATGCCCAGGCAAGTGATTCTCAAGGAGGAAAAGAAAAAATCAAAGATGCCACCTGTCCCCAACCAGAACGATCAGACTTCTTTGCAGGAGAGCGCAACGGATACTAATAATGCTTCTGAAACAGTCCAGTCTGAATAATGGAACTATCTGATTTGGAGTGTCCCATCATCACACTTAGTTGTTAACATTTCTGCCTGCTTTACATACAAATGAATGAAAGGTTTAAGTTCTGTGAACTCCAAGTTGTAGATTTGGTGAAAGGAAAAAATGAACCATCTTCATTCCGTTGTGAATTAAATCTGAATAGTTGTTTGTGCTTTGGTATACTTGGTGAAGGAAAGATTAGTTTAGTTGTGAACTTTTTCTGAATTTTCAGTTGAATCACATGAGACAGACGATCTAGCAGTTTGAAGGGGAGCTTTGGAGCATAGGTTCGAGCCATGAAATTAGCCTTTGATGCTTGCGTCAAGGTATGTTGCCTATATTACACCCTTTGGGGTGCGATCCCCAGACCCTGTGTGATTACGGGACGCTTTGTGCACGGGCTGCCCTTAGACGGTCTCACAGTTTGTGTACCTAGGTGGCCTTTCCTGAGCTTAAAGGCTTTTCTTTTTGGTTTTCTCATTGGCAAAGAGTGAGTTAAGGTATTTCTTTCTGCCCCTCCATATCAAGCTTTACTTATATAACACTTCCTTTTTCTTTTATTGTAGAAACCGAAGTAGTTGGGTTCAAATGCCATAGAATTCTTCTTCATGAGGGAAGAAATTAACTATGACAAGCTGTACTTTCTTTGATGCTTCGTTTTAAACTACGACTAGTTGCTTCTTTTCACTTCTGAAGACTTGAATATATCCATACCAATTTTTGTTTTTAGAAATACTTCCTTTCTTCACTGAAAGAAAACTAAATATAATTATGTTCAACTGGAGCAACATAGAGTTCGTAAATTTTATTCATCTGCTCAAATGTATAGTTAAGAAACAAGGAATTCTGGAGTCTTGTGTTTATGTTGCCATCGGCCCCGAATCGCCTAAAATTTTTACTGGTCCATCAGAAACAACCTTATAAACGATAGTCATGGGTTTGCCATGACCATTTCCACGTGTTTAGTGTTTTAGGGCCATAAAACAGGAGTTCAAGATAATTTTTAATTTTTTGTGTATTATAGTTCCCGTCATCTGCATGAATTTGGGCGACCGGCCTTGAATGGTCTACAATTTTGCGAGCCCATCAGAAAAGAACTAATGGACAATAGTCATGGGTTCGCCATGACCGTTCCACGTTTTTTGGCGTTTTAGTTTCATAAAACACGAAACATTAATTCGGGCGACCGGTCTCGAATCGCTTAAAATTTTGCGGGCCCATAAAAAACGACCTCATGAACAATAGCCATTGCTTCGCCATGACCGTTCCTTATTTTTTGGCATTTTTGGGCCATAAAACAAGAATTCAGGACGATATCCAATTTTTCGTGTATGAATTTAGGTGGCTGGCCCCGAATCGCCTAAAATTTTGCGAGCCCATCAGAAACGACCTAATGAATAATCATCATGGGTTTGCCACGACCTTTCCTTGTTTTTTGATATATTAGGGCCATAAAACAGGAATTCAGGACGATTTGTTATTTGCGGATTCAGGCAACCGGCTCTGAATCACCTAAAATTTTGCGGGCGCATCAGAGACGACATAATGAACAATATTCATGATTCCGTCATGACCGTTCCTTGTTTTTTGACGTTTTAGGGCCATAAAATAGGAATTTAGGATGATTTTCAATTTTTCATGTGCTATAGTCCACGCCATCTGCATGAATTCGGGTGATCGACTTCGAATCGCCCAAAATTTTAAGAGCCCATTAGAAACGACCTAATGAACAATAGTTATTGTTTCGTCATGACCGTTCCTCGTTTTTTGGCGTTTTAGGGCTATAAAGTAGGAATTCAGGACGATTTCTAAATTTTCGTGTGCTATAGTCCACGTCATCTGCATGAATTCAGATGACCGACCCCGAATTACCTAAAATTTTGCGGGCCTATCGTAAACGAACTTATGAACAATAATCATCGCTTCGCATAACCGTTTTTTTTTTTGGGTGTTTTGTAGTGAGAATTTTTGCAGGCTATAGTCTACCTTAGTTCAATTTTGCTCCTATAGTTACCTTCTTTTTCTTAGAGGTTTGCATATTTTTGTAGTCTTGTAAAATGTTATACCAGAAATCAATGGTTAAATTAATTGCTGGGAATAAACGACACAGTATAAATACAAGTTCAAATTCTTGCTCTGTTCCCATCATCAAAATGATATATTTGCTGTCTGATAAAATACTTTTTTTTTGGTACTAAAAATAAATATTATATATTCATTAAACATGCGTACAGAGATGTTGGTGATTAAATTGCACCGTATTACAAACTAAGTTATTTGTTGTAGTAGTTGGCACAGAGCAAACTAAGTCAGTAGCAGTAGTAGGTCCTATATTACAAGCTAAGTTATTAGTAGTAGTTATATTCCTATTTGAGATATTACTGAAGCAGCCAACACAGCTTGGACTGATATTATGTGTTCCTTCCATACACTGTAGGTTCTTCATCTTGGAAATCAGCTGTAGTTTGTGGTATTGAACGGATCCTTTGCAGTCCTTGCTTGTTGTCTTCCAACAATTTCTTGAGCAAAATGTGGTGGCTGATGCAAAACTTCCATTTTATAGGTCCCTTCCAAAAGACTTCCCAAAGTTGCTAATTTATTTGTTAATCGATTTTGTTCTCTGTATGCATGGTTTACCAGTGAATCATGGAGCATCCATAGGAGGTACCTGCAATCATTTAATAGGTTAGCAAATGTTAAGTTATCAGTACGTAGTAGTGTAATTACCTCTTTCGCATCAACTTCCACTTGAATTGGTATTAGATTATGAAGCTTAGCCAAAGTAAGTCCCTTTAATAATGCATATATCTCAGTTGTAGTAATAGATTGATATGGAATGTTGCCCAAAAACCCTATAATCCAATCTTCGTTGTGATTTCTAATTATTCCTCCAATACCATTCTTATGCTGAGTAGATGAATGAGCTCCATCCGTGTTTAGTTTATATATGTTAGGCTTTAGTGGTATCTATTTTAAAGGAGTTCTTATGTGTCGTTGTTGTGAGCATCTAATTTTTGACCTTCGAGATTTTTTCAACACTTTTTAGTATGTAAATAATTTTAAGTTTAATTTACATATTTTAGCTTTTTAGTAGGTTTATTTGATAAAATTAAAAACGGAAAAAAAAGTTACGTTTTTAGAGTATTAATTTTATCTTCATTCATAAAGAAAGAAAGTTTCAAAATAAAAATAAATAAATATATATATATATATATATATATATATATATTCTTTCATCTAGTCTAGTTTAATTTTCAAGTTAGAGGTTTTAATAAGTGAATATTGAGTAATTAGTATTTTTGTTATAATTATAAACTTTAAAAAAAAAAATCAAAAGAAAAAGTGAAAACGAAAGGCCAGTAAAATCTGACCAACTCGTCCAAAGAAGTGAGACTTCATTCCATATTTGACACAATTTGAAAACTCACGTTTTTGGACATTTTTAGGCATTAATTTGTTTTTGTTATAAAACAATAAAAGTAAAAGAACAATATTGCAGAGAAAGAGAGAGAGAATTCTTATTGAATTTTGGGATGATTTACAATGGGGTAAGACCCCTCTATTTATAGGGGAAAAATGACTTAGCCACAAAGTAAAATTCTCTACAAGATAGACATTCACTCTAAATAGAATTCTATTCATAACACTCCCCCTTGAATGTCTACTCAAGAAGTAATGTGCCTCGTTAAAACCTTAACTAAAATAAAACTCAATGGGAAAAAAAATTCTAGAAAAGGAAAAAGAGTACACATATCTAACAATACGCCTTTTGGTTGCCTCGTTAAAAAAACATTGTAAGGAAAACCCAGTGGGACAAAACCTTGTAAGGAAAAAAGAGTGCAACGCGCATTAACTCCCCCTGATGAGAGCATCATTTCACATCCTTGAGCCTTCACATCCCGATCTTGTACACTAGCTTCTTGAAGGTTGACGTTGGTAGAGATTTTGTGAACAAATCAGCCATATTATCACTTGAACGAATCTGTTGCACATTGATATCACCATTCTTTTGAAGATCATGTATGAAAAATAACTTTGGTGAAATGTGCTTTATTCTATCTCCTTTTATGAATCCTCCCTTCAATTGAGCTATGCATGCTGCATTATCTTCATACAAAATTGTGGGTAACTTGTCACATTTCAAACCACATTTGTCTCGAATAAGATGTATTATAGACCTCAACCACACACACTCTCGACTTGCTTCATGAATAGCAATTATCTCAGCATGATTAGATGAAGTAGCCACAATTGATTGCTTAGTCGATCGCCAAGATATGACAGTGCCTCTATAGGTAAATACATAACCTGTTTGAGATCGAGCCTTGTGTGGGTCAGATAAATACCTAGCATCAGCATAACCAACAAGATCGGAATTGCAATTATTGCCATAAAATAAGCTCATATAGGTAGTCCCTTTTAGATACCGCAATATGTGTTTGATTCCATTCCAATGTCTCCTTGTAGGAGTAGAGCTATATCTTGCTAAGACATTAACTGAAAAAGTTATGTCAGG
This sequence comes from Nicotiana tabacum, assembly GCF_000715075.1. NCBI lineage: Eukaryota > Viridiplantae > Streptophyta > Magnoliopsida > Solanales > Solanaceae > Nicotiana > Nicotiana tabacum. The sequence continues at coordinate 167,563,048 of NC_134089.1, read as the reverse complement.
CCTTGTAGTATTAGCAAGATACATTAATGCACCAATTGCACTAAGATATCGTACTTCAGGACCAAGTAGCTCTTCATTCTCTTCTTGAGGTCGGAATGGATCCTTATTCACATCAAGTGATCGAACAACCATCGGAGTACTTAATGGATGTGCTCCATCCATGTAAAACTATTTCAATACCTTTTCTATGTAGGCAGATTGATGAACAGAAATTCCGTTTGCCAAATGTTCAATTTGCAAACCAAGACATAATTTTGTCTTTCCGAGATCTTTCATCTCGAATTCTTTCTTTAAATAATCAATTGCTTTTTGGAGTTCTATAGGAGTTCCAATAAGGTTTATGTCATCAACATATACGGCAAGTACAACAAATTTCGATATTGTTTTCTTTATAAAAACACATGGGCAAATAGCATCATTTATATAGCCTTCCTTTAATAAATACTCACTAAGACGATTATACCACATTCGTCTTGATTGCTTTAGACCATACAAAGATCTTTGCAATTTGATTGAAAATATTTCCCGGTACTTTGAATTATGTGCGTTTGGCATTTTAAATTCATCGAGAATTTTCATGTATATCTCATTATCAAGTGAGCCATAAAGGTAGGAGGTAACCACATCCATTAAATGCATGTCAAGCTTTTCATGGAAAGCAAAACTAATGAGATAACGGAAAGTTATAGCATCCATAACGGGTGAATATGTCTCTTCATAATCGACACCAGGCCTTTGTGAAAATCCTTGTGCAACAAGGCATGCCTTATATCTTTGTACCTCGTTTTCTCATTTTTCTTGCGTACAAAGACCCAATATAACCAACAGGCTTAACACCATTAGGTGTTTGGACTACATGCCCAAAAACTTCACGTTTTGCAAGTGAATTCAACTCTGATTGGATTGCTTCTTGCCATTTTGGCCAATCAAGTCTTTGTCGACATTCTCCAACAGATTGAGGATTCAAGATCCTCACTTTCTTGTATAATGCTAGATGCAACATTATATGCAAAGATATAATCCACCACTATATCCACTCGATACAAATTTGTCTCAATATCGATTGGATATATTGATAGTTCCTTATTTTCTTGAGTCTCGGGCTTAGTGGATTCCTCATGAATCTCAGAATTTATTAAATTGTGGATTTCTTCATGAGATTCTTTCGTAGTGTCATTTTGATCATTTATTTTCCTTTTTCTTGGATTTCGATCTTTGGAACCTAATAGTCTGCCACGTTTTAGGCGTGTTTTTGACTCATTAGCTATGACACTAGAAGATTGTCCAACAGGAACATCAATACGGTTTGGAACATTCTCTACAGGGATATGTGATTTTGTTATTTTTTTTTCAGATCCGTAAATGCGTCAGGCATTTGATTTGCTATACTTTGCAAATGAAGAATCTTTTGCACCTCCTTTTTACAAATAGAGGGACGTGGATCAAGATAAGATAATGATGGATTTTTTCACAAAATTTCCTGTTTGGTTTCACCAACTTCTCTCCCTAATTTTGGGAAAAGTGTCTCATCGAATCGACAGTCTGCAAATCGTGCAGTAAACAAATCTCCCGTCAATGTTTCGAGGTAGCGAATGATGGAGGGCGATTCAAACACAACATATATTCCTAACCTTCTTTGCGGACCCATTTTGGTGCGATATGGCGGTGCTACAGGCACATATACTGCGCATCCAAAAATTCTTAAATGGGATATATTAGGTTCATGACCCAAAACTAATTGCAATGGAGAATATTTATGATAATTTGTCGGTCTGAGATGAACTAGCATTGCTGCATGCAAAATGGCGTGACCCCAAACAGAAGTGGGCAGCCTCGTTTTCATGAGTAACGGTCTTGCTATCAATTGCAGACGTTTAATTAAAGACTCTGCAAGACCATTTTGAGTGTGAACATGAGCTACATGATGTTCCACTTTTATCCCAATTGATAAACAATAATCATTAAATGCTTGAGTTGAAAACTCAGCAGCATTATCAAGTCTAATAGACTTAATTGGATTATCGGAAAATTGTTCCCGTAATTGAATTATTTGTGCCATTAATTTTGCAAACCCGAGGTTGCGAGATGACAATAGGCACATATGGGACCATCTAGAAAATGCGTCTATTAAGACCATAAAATATCTAAACGACCCACTAGGTGGGTGAATATGTCCACAAATGTCCCCTTGTATACGTTCCAAAAATGCAGGGGACTCAATTCCAACCTTTGTTAGTGATAGTCTAATAAATAACTTGCCTTGATAACAATAAGTGCAAGAAAATTCATTATTTAAAAGAATCTTTAAATTCTTTAATGAATGCCCATTTGAGTTTTCTATAATTCATCTCATCATAATTGATCTAGGGTATCCCAATCGATCATGCCAAAGTACAAAAATATTGAAATCAGTAACCTTTTGGTTTACGGTAGAATGTGCCTCAACTGCACTAATTCTTATCCAATACAGGCCACAAGATAAAGATGGGAACTTCTCAATAACCCTCTTTTGGCCAGTGACATTCTTGGTAATGATGAGATATTCAAGATTATTCTCATCTATTGTCTCAATATGATATCCATTTCGCCAGATATCTTTAAAACTCAACAAGTTCCTCTTGGACTTGGAGGAGAACATTGCATTCTCTATGATAAGTATTTTTCCTTTAGGTAGAGTTATACTAGCTCTTCCAGAGTCTTCAATTAATTTACTACTACCAGAAATTGTAGTAACATCTGCCTTACACATACTTAAATGAGAGAAATATTTCTTCTCTTTGAATATTATATGTGTCGTACATGAATCAACTAAACAAATATTTTTACAATTGAACTTTAATCCAAGTTTGTTTTGTGAGATATCCATATTTGCTTCCCATTGTTTGACATACAAAAGAAATATATGAATAAATATTAGTATTTTCAGAGAAAAAGAAAAGAAATAAAGATAAATCTATGATTCAATATATGAATAGTAATTATGCATAGTGATCATATAGTTAAAGATATATACTGCAATGTGACATGTCACGTAAAATGTACATTGTGTCATATTTAATTTGGTGCTCAATCAAAATAAACTACTTGTAAATACTTGAGAACAGTGAAGTGCATAATTGTAAGTAAATAAATAATTTATAATGTGATATATAATGATGAGACACATATGAAATGTGCAACTGTGTATGAAAACATAAAATATATTGATCAATTGCATCATATTACAATGATTTTTGCTTTGCACACACTACGACATACGTACAATAACAGTAACATTATATGTATTCACGCAATACTTATATAGTAATATCCAATGCGACATTGATACGTTAATTATAACATTACATAAATGTACCGGAGTATATTATTGAGCACATGATAAGGGATTTTGGTCTTCTTAATATAAGTAGAAACATGCGAGAAAAACTAATACTATTTTATAAAATAAATAATACTAATGACTATTATTCATGTAAAGAACTATGGTTACATGCTGTTTATTCACTAGTTGCTAAGAATAATTGAAAAATAAAAATTAAACTACTCAATCATCTTTAACCACGGATCCATCACCAATCAAGTGGTCTATTTTTCCATCAGGGCGCTCAAAGAAGTCTGTCACATCTAAGTGGGTGATGTTAAAATCATTGTCAGAGACAAAATTGGCTTCAGGCCTTTATTCTTTAGAGATGCTTGATAAAGCTCAACTAAATGTCTTGGTACACGACAAAATATTTGTCCAATGCCCTTTTCCACCGCAACGATAACATTCGGTTTCTGAACAATTGCCTTTGGCTTCTCATCTTTCCCTTTCCACTTTTGGTGGTTATTTTTCTTTGGGGGGTGATTTACACTAGAAAAATTTCTTCCTTGTCCACGACCACGAATAGGGCCACGGCCTTTTCCACGCTTAGCATAATGAGAATACACCTCAGGCAATGATGTAGACCTAGTGGGTCGATTTTCGTGATTTCTCATGAGCAATTCATTGTTTCGCTCAGCCACAAGGAGAAGAGAAATCAACTCAGAGTACTTCTTGAAACCTTTCTCTCTGTATTGTTGTTGCAAGACCATATTGGAGACATGAAACGTTGTGAACGTTTTTTCAAGCATATCATAATCAATGATAGTATCTCCACAGAGTTTCAATTTAGAAGTAATTCTGAACATTGCAGAATTATATTCAGAAATAGACTTAAAGTCTTGGAGCCTCAGATGAGCCCAATCATATCGTGCTTATGGAAGAGTGACCAACTTTAAGTTGTCATATCTTTCCTTTAAGCCATTCCACAAAACAAGTGGATCTTTGACTGTGAGATATTCTATTTTCAACCCTTCATCAAGGTGATGACGCAAGAAAATCAAGGCCTTAGCACAGTCTTGGGTGGATGCTTTAGTTTTGTCTTTAATGGCGTCTCCAAGACCCATTGCATCTAAATGGATTTCAGCATCCAACACCCATGTCATATAGTTCTTGCCCGAAATTTCAAGGGCAACGAACTTTCTTTTCATAATATCAGTCATAATTAAAAGAGGAGAAAAGTTGTACCTTAATCTTCTTGAGACGGTAGAGTCTCGTGCTGATAACGTGTTATAAAACAATAAAAGTAGAAGAACAATATTGCAGAGAAAGAGAGAGAGGATTCTTATTGAATTTTGGGATGATTTACGATGGGGTAAGACCCCTCTATTTATAGGGGAAAAATGACTTAGCCACAAAGTAAAACTCTCTACAAAATAGACATTCACTCTAAATAGAATTCTATTCATAACAGTTTTAGTTTTTCTTTTTCTTTTTCTAAAAATCAAATTCAATTTTGTTCTTATTCTCCAAGGTTCAAAAATACACTTGTACTCATTTTATTGGATGAAATCCACTCACCACTAGAAGACAAAATACAAACCCACTCCATTCTTATCCGTCAAAATTCCCCACCATACTCACTCATCTATACGTTCTCACAAGTAAAGTACACACACAAAAGCACTCAAGAGGACCCCAGAGAAGAGACAGACAAGAAAGAAAAAATGAAAAAGCAGAGAAAGGAGGGGAGGAAATAGATCTGCCAAGTTAATTTTCTTTTTTGAACTTTTTTTTGGTCTTTCATTTAAATTCTTCCTTCATAACTTCACCAAAAAAGGACATAAAACTCATCTTCTTCTCTTCTATCTCCACCCAAAAAATACAGCAACTTTCTTCCCTCGAATCAGCTCCTCAAAACACGTCAAAACCGCCTAAAATATACGACAAAATCCAGCCGCAAACCCAGCTGAAAATCAGTCCAAAATCTCACCTCAAAAACACCCAATTCTTCCTTCATAAATAGCCAAAAAAAACAACAATAGCAAAACAGCTGCAAAAATGACTCAAAACACTGCCAAGAAACTCCTCAAAATTCCACTTGAAACCAACATGGAAATCGGCCAAAACGCGGCTGAAAATCAGCTGGGAACTCAGCTGAAATCTGCTATTGAAATGCTCCAAAAATCAGCCCCGAAATAGCTCAAAACCAATTGTTTTCATCTATAAATCCAGCAAGGTCCGACTCTGTCACCTCAATTTTGGTCGAGTTAGAAGAGGTCGAAGTTGGAGGTTTGGTTGAGTTCTCGATGCTCCGGTCGTCATTGCTTTTCATTTCCAAAATTGAAATTGTTGGCTTTTCCGCACGTAGCAAAAGGTTAGAATTTATCAATAAAGCTCCCTTTTCTTCTATTAGTTCATTCTTGCTCATGAGTAGTTAATATTGTGCTCTTCGATAATTTTGCAGATTTGTTTGGTTTGCTCTGTTTTCTTTGGTTTTACTTACTGATTTTCAGTTTCCCTTTACTAGCTTACAACTGCAATTTAATAGTAATAGTTATGTGTAACAAATCAGCATGATACGTCACAGGGCCCTAGGCGCAGCACCAAGCACCAGAGAGAAACATCTACCCAAATATATGGACCATTATGTGGTCCCAGATCCCAAGAGAATAAACCTCTGCCAAGCCGTTATAGAAGAGGACAAATGACAGTCTTGCACCGAGTAGCATAAATAGGAGAAGAATCAACCAGAAATGCTAGGGATGAACTTGCTTATAATTCTTTAGCTTAGAAATTAGATCTGGAACCTCCCTTTTCTCGGTTTTTCCTTTCTTTTTTGCTCTAGTTACTCCCAAAAGTTGAGGAACAAACCCTCTTTGTTGTCTGGAGATCAATTTATCATCAATATAATTTTGCTTGTACATTTGGTGCTTCCATTGACCCTCCCTCTACAAATGGGTGATGGAGCTCACAATACCCGTTTGAAATCACTAGATGAAGCTGTTAAGAAACTGTAGGCTGACTCTGCTTCACATACCAATGCTTTGGAGTCCATTAACACTGTTCTTCAGGACATTGTTTCTCAGTTGGCATCTAGGCGTCCATCGTCGTCAGCACCGCCGCCGCTCACTACCAGCCCTCTTTCTTCTACCCCAGGTCCTTCTTCTACACCTTCACCACATATTTTTACCCAACTACCAAATTCTGCTCCTACTTTAGCCCAACAACCACAACAATAGATTTATCCAATGACCCAACAACCATTTATGCCCTTTCGGCGTGATAAACCAGCACCAATTGATTTGCCCAAGTTCGACGGTCTCAACGCTGAGAGTTGGACTTTGCAAGCTACTCAATATTTTGACAGGTATCATGTTGCCAATGAGGACCGCTTGGACCTCTGTTCCTTCTTTCTTGAAGGCGAAGCAAGGGAGTGGTAGCAGTGGATGTATCGAAATCGTCAGTTGTGCGGATTGGCTCACTTTCTCAAAGCTGTTGTGTATCGCTTTGGGACCAAGTCACTGGAATCTCCAGATAGCTTGTTGGCTAAATTACAGATGACTTCCTATGTCCGTGAGTATCTTTCTTAGTTTGAAAAACTTGCAAATCGAACAATGGAGATGTCGCCACCGATGCTCAAACATTGTTTTACATCTGGGCTTCACCCAGATATTAAAGCAGATGTGTTGTCTTTTAGACCGATGGATCTTAACGAGGCCATTGGGCTGTCATTTTTGCAAGAAGAGAAACATTTGGCCCAACCCAAATTGTCACCCCGGCCCACTCCGTTTCATAGACCCACTCCCCTCCCTTTCGCCCATCACACTGCAGCTCACCCTAAACCAAACCAGCCCATTTCCCAGTCATCACCTTCTCCAGCTGCTTCTTTGCCCAGTGTTGGTCGCGTACCTTTCAAGAAACTTACACAAGCGAAACTACAACGCAAATGTGACATCAATCTTTGTTTTAACTATGATGAAAAATGGCAGAAGGGTCATCGTTGTTCATCTCAACCTAACTCTTTCTTCTCCTACTAGAAGAAGATACCACCGATGAGACTCCTTTAGACACCTCACCCCCACTTTCTGATGCATCTCCACCAGATAATCTCTGAGACAATCCTTCCCTCCTTACCATTAGTCTTCACGCTCTTGCCGGAGGTCTACATCCGACTACCCTTCGATTTACAGGTACTGTCAAAGGAAATCCAGTTCAGGTTCTCATTGATGGGGGGGAGCACCCACAATTTCATCCATCCCAGGGTAGCCAGAAAACTCAAACTACCCATTGAACCTGCTTCGGAGTTTTCAGTGATGGTGGGAAATGTCCAAACATTACGTTGTTTGGGAGTGATCCATGTGGTTTGTATCACCATTCAAGGATACTCTTTTTCCACCACTTTCTTTGTTATTGATTTACACAATTTAGATTTGGTCCTGGGGGTGTATTGGTTGGCCACTTTGTGGCCAAGCCTCTCTGATTATATCAAATGTACTTTTGAATTTACCATTTCTGGCCAGCACATTCGTTGGGTGGGTGACCCTATTTCTTCCCTAGCTCAGATAAATGTTTCCATCCTTCGTCGTTTTTCCCAGACTAATTCCATTTCTTATGTTTTGCGTTTGGACCTTCACTCCACCAATACCACCTATCTATCAGAGTATCCCCTGACTTGTCTTCACTCCTTGAGTCTTACCTTAATGTTTTTCAGCCACCTACATCACTTCCTCCATCCAGATCCCAAGACCATCATATACCACTTTTACCAGGAGCTAGCGCAATTAATGTACGCACATATCGCTACCCCCATTTTCAGAAGGCAGAAATTGAGCGCCAGGTATCCAAAATGCTCAGAACGGGTGTCATTCGCCCCAGCTCTAGTCCTTATTCATCCCATGTTCTACTGGTTCGAAAGAAATATGGCACATGGTGATTTTGTGTAGATTATCGGGCTTTAAATTCTATCATTGTGAAGGATAGATTCCCCATCCCAACTATGGATGAATTGTTTGATGAGTTGCATAACGCTCGATTCTTCTCCAAATTGGATTTATTGGCCGATTATCATCAAATCCGACTTCACCCACCAGATATTGAAAAGACGACATTCTGCACTCATGACGGGCACTATGAGTTTTTCCGTCATGCCATTTGGGCTCTTAAATACACCTTCTACCTTCCAAGAAACCATGAACTCTATTTTTAAACTATTCTTTTGGCAGTTTGTTTTAGTTTTTTTCGATGATATACTTGTTTATAGTCAGTCATGGGATGCTCACTTGGCACATCTTGGTTCTGTGTTTGATATTTTGCGCCAAAATTCATTGGTTGTCAAGCGTTCGAAGTGTCACTTTGGCCAAACTTCCATTGCTTACTTGGGACATATTCTTTCTGTTGAGGGTCTTCAGGTTGATCCAGAAAAAATAGTTGCAATACTCTCATAGCCTATACCTTCATCAGTTAAGGATGTGAGAGGCTTTTTGGGTTTAACTGGATACTACCGCCGATTCGTCAAAAGTTATGCACAATTAGCCTCTCCTCTTATATATCTTCTAAAGAAAGATTCATTTATATGGTCAGATGAGGCATTGCTTGCTTTCACCAAACTAAAACAAGCTTTGAGTTCAATTACAGTCCTCTCCTTGCCTAATTTTTCTAAGGTCTTCACCGTGGAAACAGATGCTTCTGGATCAGGTATTGGTGCAGTGCTTTCCCAGGAGGGTCATCCGATTGCCTTCTTCAGTCAAAAGTTGTCTTCTAGGATGCAAGTTGCTTCCACTTACAATAGAGAAATGTTCGCCATCACCCAAGTGGTGCATAAATGGCGATAATATTTATTGGGCCGTCGATTCATTATCATCACTAATCAGCAACCTTTGATCACTTACCAGTCAAGTAATTCAAACTCCAGAACAACAACGCTGGCTCAGTAAGGTTATTGGGTATGACTTTGAGGCCCACTATCGCCCAGGGAGATTAAATTTGGCAGTTGATGCTTTATCTCGCGTTCTTGCTCTTCATGATCTATCATTAGCGGTCACTAAAATGGCTTTGGTAGACCAATTACGAGCTTTAAACAAAACAGATAAGGATTTGAGGTCTTTACAATAACAGTTGGTAAAGGATCCAACCTCCTTACCTCACTTTTCATTTCATGAGGGTCTGCTTTTGTTTCGCAACCGCTTGGTGGTACCTAAGGATGAAAAACTTCGCTCTTTATTGCTCACTGAATTCCATCTAAGATTGGGGTCATGCTGGAGTTTCGCGCACATTTCATCGCCTTTCCTCCAATTTTTTCTGAGATAGTATGATAGCTGATGTTCAAAAGTTTGTCATGGAATGCCAGGTTAGTCAACAAATGAAGGATTCTACTTTAAAACCGGATGGTTTATTGTCTCCTTTGCCAATTCCAGATGTGATCTTTGATGACATTTCGATGGATTTCATCACTGGCCTTCCATCGTCTCAAAGTCGCACTGTTATATTGGTGATTGTGGATCGTCTATCCAAATATGGCCACTTTATTGCATTACCAACTAATTTCACCAGTCAAAAAGTTGCTGAAGTATTTGTTCATGAGTTCATCTATCTACATGGCTTTCCGACAACAATTGTTTCAGACAGAGATCCTCTCTTCCTATCTAAATTTTGGAATGAACTTCATCAGCTGCAAGGGACTCAATTGGCCATGAGTTCCGCATACCATCCTTAGTCGGATGGTCAAACAAAGGCACTTAATAAGTGTTTGGAAATGTATCTCCACTGCTTTGCATCCGACACTCCTTCTACTCGGCTTTCTCTGTTGCCGTGGGCAGAATTTTGGTATAATACTTCATACCACCACAGTTCTAAACTTACTCCATTTGAGGTGGTGTATGGTCGTCCTCCGCCAATCGTTTCCCGGTATATCCGGGACAGTTCTACAAACCCTGTTGTAGCTGCTTCCCTTCGATAATGGGATGAAGTATTGGCTATTTTAAAAGCCAATTTACTCCATGCCCAGGATCGTATGAAATCCAATGCTAACAAAGGTCGCAGAAAAGTGCAATTTAATGTGGGAGATTGGGTGTATGTCCACCTTCGTCCCTATCGTCAGCTCTCAATATGCCTACAACACCACACCAAATTGAGTAGATGCTTCTTTGGTCCCTTCCAGATTGTTCGGCGAGTGGGTGCAGTTGCTTATAAACTGGCACTTCCTCCTTCATCCAAAATTCACCCTGTATTCCACGTTTCAGTCTTGCGAAAATGTTTAGGCAATCCATCTTACCAGATCACCCCAATAGACCTTTTGGATCAATCTTCTTCCTTGGTTCTCCTCCCAGAAGATGTGTTGCAATGTAGAACCATTTCTAGAGGGGGACAACAGATCCACCAATGTCTTACCAAATGGTTAGGCCTCCCAGTTTCATATGCCACCTGGGAAGATTCTCAAACTCTCCTTCGTAAGTTTCCTGATCAGAACCTTGAGGGTAAGGTTCGTCTCCACGGGAGCGGCATTGTAACAAATCAGCATAACACGTCACATGGCCCTAGGCGCAACACCAAGCACCAGAGAGAAACATCCACCCAAATATATGGACCATTATGTGGTCCCAGATCCCAAGAGAATAAACCTCTGCCAAGCCATTATAGAAGAGGACAAATGACAGTCTTGCACCGAGTTGCATAAATAGGAGAAGAATCAACCAGAAATGCTAGGGATAAACTTGCTTATAATTCTTTAGCTTAGAAATTAGATCCGGAACCTCCCTTTTCTCGGTTTTTCCTTTCTTTTTTGCTCTAGTTACTCCCAGAAGTTGAGGAACAGACCCTCTTTGTGGTCTGGAGATCAATTTATCATCAATATAATTTTGCTTGTACATTTGGTGCTTTCATTGACCCTCCCTCTACAAATGGGTGATGGAGCTCACAATACCCGTTTGAAATCACTAGATGAAGCTGTTAAGAAACTGCAGGCTGACTCTGTTTCACATACCAATGCTCTGGAGTCCATTAACACTGTTCTTCAGGACATTGTTTCTCAGTTGGCATCTATGCGTCCATCGTCGTCGGCACCGCTGCCGCCCACCACCAGCCCTCTTTCTTCTACCCCAGGTCTTTCTTCTACACCTTCACCACATACTTTTACCCAACTACCAAATTCTACTCCTACTTTAGCCTAACAACCATTTATGCCCTTTCGGCGTGATAAACCAGCACCAATTGATTTGCCCAAGTTCGATGGTCTCAACGCTGAGAGTTGGACTTTGCAAGCTACTCAATATTTTGACAGGTATCATGTTGCCGATGAGGACCGCTTGAAACCTTGTTCCTTTTTTCTTGAAGGCGAAGCAAGGGAGTGGTAGCAGTGGATGTATCACAATCGTCAGTTGTGCGGATTGGCTCACTTTCTCAAAGCTGTTGTGTATCACTTTGGGACCAAGTCACTAGAATCTCCAGAGAGCTTGTTGGCTAAATTACAGATGACTTCCTTTGTCCGTGAGTATCTTTCTTAGTTTGAAAAACTTGCAAATCGAACAATGGAGATGTCGCCACCGATGCTCAAACATTGTTTTACATCTGGGCTTCACCCAGATATTAAAGCAGATGTGTTGTCTTTTAGACCGGTGGATCTTAACGAGGCCATTGGGCTGGCATTTTTGCAAGAAGAGAAACACTTGGCCCAACCCAAATTGTCATCCCGGCCCGCTTTGTGGTCTGGAGATCAGTTTATCATCAATAAATTTTGCTTGTTACATTATGGCTTTAGATTCTATGTGTGTGTTTCAATTATCTCTTAGTTAGATTAGTTGGACAAGGTTTTATTGTAATTGAATGTGGTTTAGAATTCAGGAAGGTTGGTTCGATGTTCAATGGGTGGGTCAACGTATAGTCTAGTAAAATGGAAGTGCATCGATGGTTTAATTTGAAGTTGGGTCATTTGGGTTACCGGGCAGAAGACTAAAACCAGATTTTACCTTAAGGTTATTTGCTTGGTTTTGAAAGTATATGGGACAAAAAAATTTCGAACCCATTTCCTTAACCAACCATAGTTTGGTGTATTTACTTGCATGCCAAATCAAATTAATAAATGTTAGTAAGTTATAAGCATGCTAGTAGTAAAATCAACCATGTAAATAATTTCACTGATCAATTCTATCACATGATCCACAAATGACTTTCATGGACTCATGGCCCCACAATAATCTCAAATTAGCTTTAGAAAAATAATTATGAATATTCGTAGCTTGCTTTAGGCGCGATTAAATAAATCATTGTGACTATGAGTACGGTTCCTGTGGCATAGTCATGATACATAAATCCAAATTCGGGTATACATTTCATGTGACCCGGCCATAACTTTGAATATTGATAATAATAAACATGTTGTAAATCGCGGGTGCATTTCATGTGACGTGATTCGCAATATGTACAAAAATAACGAGTGCCGACATCGTGACTCGTTCAAATAATTTCCATAAATCGAAAAGTTGTTAAATAAATAAAAGTGGTTATAAGGTTAAAAATACACAATAGGTTTAAAATATGTAATAAATCAGATAATTAGACTAATTATTAATAGTTAAGCGATTGTGCTAGAACCACGGAACCCAAGAATGCCTAACACCTTCTCCCGGGTTAACAAAATTCCTTACCCGAATTTCTGTGTTTCGCGGACTGTAAAACAGAGTCAACCTTCCTCGATTCGGAATTTTAAACCGGTGACTTGGGACACCAACAAACTATCCCAAGTGGCGGCTCTGATTTTTATATGAATTATCCCGTTTTGATTGTCACTTAAATTGGAAAAAAACTCCCTTATATTCCCTTACGGGTGGTAAAAAGGAGGTGTGACAGTTGTATTTTATGAGTAGAAGCTGTAAGATAGCAAAATTCAGTGGCCTGCTAAGTAGTGAAGTTGATGCTAACGGGTTTATGCAGGTGCTTGTAAATATTTTTATTCCTGTGTTCCAAATATTCCAAAGGCTTAATGGCACATAAGTATGCGGATTGATGTTGTGAGGGAATTTTTTCTGTTTGTAATTTATTAAAGGAGTAAGCCATTCCTGAGGCATATCAAAGTTGATTAGGGTGCTGACATATCCTCCAATTCCTAGTTTATTCCAATATGCTTTAGCATTTTCACAAGTTAGGAAACTGTGAGTCGTCGATTCATCAGCTTTATGACAATAAGAGCATTCCGCATTTATGATAATGTTAAGATGATTTATAAATTGAAAAGTAGGAAGTTTGTTATGATTAAGAAGCCAAATGAAGTACCTAATTTTTGGATGTATTGAAAGTTTTCATATCCATTGGAATTTAGAAACTATGTTGTGATTATCGTTGGAACTATGTTCTAGGGCTTTGTACATAGAATGAACTGTAAATTTATCATTGGGAGTCAGCGCCCAACAGATGTTGTCACCTTTTTTATTATATGTTGAGATATATGGAGTTCTTATAAGGTTCTGTATATTATCAGGGAGGTCAAAAGGTAAAATATCCCATTTCCAACCATTAACATCATAAATACAGTTAATGTTCATCAAGTGATGTTGGCAAGGTAATGGTCTACAAATTAGTGAACGAAGAGTTAACCCATTTTTAATCCAGCAGTCATGCCAAAATTTAATATTGTCACTTGTTCCTATTTTCCATGGTAGTCCTAGTTGGCAGCTATCCCAACCCCGTAATACATTACACCAAGTTGTAGAGTAATATACAGATGGTGAAAGATGAAGGAATTTATAAATTAATATCTTAGCCCAAAGGTCTAGGTGAGAACGAAATACTCTCCATGCAAGACTTGCTATTAATGCATTATTCTTTTGGCGCAAGTTTTGGATTCCTAGGCCCCCTATTTCTCGGGGTGTAGTAATATGTTTCCATTTTAAAAGGTGCAGTTTCCTTTTTTGTGGTTGTTGCTTCCCATAGAAAATTGCATTGATATTGCTCCATTTTACTGAGAATGTTTGAAGGAATTTGAATATATTGCATAATATAATTTAGGAGATTATTTAATGTAGATTTGATCAGAGTAACTCGACCAGCCATAGTTAAGAAATTAGTTTTTCATCCCGCTTGTCTAGATTTAAAATTATCAAGTAAGAACTGGAAGTTAGCTCTTGTTTGTCGTGCTTGGAATATTGGGAAACCCAAATACTTATATATGACAAACATATTATATCAATATTCATTTTTGGCCGTTGTTTAGGACCATCATTTTCGACTTGTAACTATTCAATTTTGTGTTTGAGAGTTATTAGACATTTTTATGGTTCATCAGGTGTGATGGTTGGTCTAGTTCTAAAGATTGCATTGGACTAAAAGGGGAAAAGATGGCCATAGATATATGCATTAAACATTCTGTAATATGTTTTGTTTATTTCATTGCAGTATTTTTGTTTCATACTTTTGCAAAACTAATTAGAGACCACCACGTGTAATCAATTTGATTCTTTTTCAATTTAAGAATTTTTTTAATAAAATAACATTTAAAATTTAAAAGTTATGTAAAAATAAACAACTAAACTTAAAAATAATTTTTTACCTAAAAGTTATTTCTTAAATAAGTCTTATAATTTGAAAGTTAAGCTCTATAAAGATCTCTTAAATAAAAGTTTTCTACAAACTATAAATCCTCTCGACTCTCTTTTTCCTCTTGTTTTATGCCTGCTTTTATTAGTAAAATTTCGAATATTGTCTTTCTGTTATTTTAATTCTGATTTATAAAATTATAATTCTATTAAAAAATTTATTGTTTAATTAAACGTTGCATAGTTTGATTTAAAAAATTTGGTATACCATTCATCGACAAAAGAAAATTATAGACTTGTTCAAAGTTTAAATATTTTTAACGGAATTCCTGGCTACGCCATTGCAGTCATAGTACTAAATAACACTCAAAATAATTCATAGAAATTAAACTGGATTTGATCAGACTTTGTTCAGACACTATCAGCTGCAAGCAGTCCATGTTCAAAGAGGAACTTCTCATTCTCTTCTGTTAAAATATTTGTCTCATTCTGGAGCCTACAACAAGGAAAATAAATAAATTTTAGTCATTTAATAAACAAATAAACGTGATGTTGTCAAACATATGAATGAGTCAAATTAATGACTAAACTCTTTATTTGAATTATCTATATTGCCAAATTATTTACGCAAATCATCATCATAAAATAATATGTTGAATGACAATTAATTCCCTGTCTACTATTTTTGTTTTTTATTAATAGAACCTAAAAGATAATAGTATATCGACTTTCTATTCTGGCATCATTAAAAAAAAATGGTAGTCCGGTGCACTAAGCTTCCGCTATGCGCGAAATTCGAAAAATGGTCGGACCAAAAGGGTCTATTGTAGCAGCCTTGCTTTGCATTTTTGCAAGAGATTGTTTCCACGGCTCGAACCGTGACCTCCTGGTCACATGACAACAACTTTACCAGTTACGTCAAGGCTCCCTTCGACTTCCAATTCTTGCATCATAATATGCAAAATTTCGACATTCCTTCAATCGGAATTTTGCAACTAAAATATCCAAGTAAAACAAATTAGTAAAGTAATAAAAATCAGTTGTCGCAAATATTTGTAAAATGTTGTCTACAATGATGATAAATTTTGTTAACACCAATAACAGTGTAATGCTTCCCTTATGTTTTTCCTTGGAAAGTATTTGACGAAAATTTTGAGTATTAGAGATTAATAATTATATTTAAGCGTTAGTTGGAGCAAACATATAATTTTAGAAAATTATTTGTCCCCTCCTAATAAATATACTATTTTTGAAAAATATTTTCAGATAATCAAACATCGGAAAATAATTATCTAGACTTACGATGTATCAACAGTCTTGTTCATAACAGTACGAGAGAGCATGAAAGCAGCATCAAGATACTGAAGTTCTCCATTAATCCTCTCTTTAATCCTGCTCTCAAGAACCTCAGCATCTAGTTTAAATGGTTGATCCGAAGCCTATAGGAAAATTAATTGTAATTAAGATATTGATTATGAAATTTAAAAAGGGTTAGAATAATTTGAACAAAAGATAAATAAGGGACTATACCAAAACCCATCCACGTGTATCAGCAAAAGATGGTACATGAGCAGTGTAAGCTATAACATCTGCAATATTAACATCATTAAGCTAAGCATTAACTGTGGAATACGCATGATTTTATTATAAGCAATATTAGCATTTTTTGCAAGCAATATTAACATCGGAGAAAATTAACAAATAAGTAAATTAATATAATAATAAGCAGTATTCCTTTTTATATTTGTACTAAATAACTTCATATTACTTATTATTTATATATACATATATATTTAGTATATTAAAAATCAACGAAACAGTCTCACATGACGTTGCATCGGGCTAGGTCAATCCACCCTGTAGGGTTAAGGACAAATATGAGACGACTTTTAAATGGTAGGTAAATCACTGATCCAAAAATATAACGAAAGATTATCTTATAAAACTTAGTCAAAAGTAAATAAATAAATTTGGTATTGTTTTCCTGAAAATATCAATTCTCATTTTGAAATAAAGAGAAGAGAGGAATTGTAACATTGGTCATCCAATAACAAGATCAAATGAAGTGTTAAAATGGTAGAATTACACTTGAAGACTTGTTTAGTAGTGTTGTAAATTGATGAGAACAACCCCTTATGTGACAGAATTCCAGCAAAACCAGCCTGCAAAAATCACAAGTCTGGTAAGTTTTGCTTGTTTTATTAACATGTTCTGTATAGTTCAAACTTATCCGATACCTATATCGGTACAACAACAACAACACCAACAATTACTACCCAGTAAAATCTCACATAGTGGGGTCTGGGGAGGGTAATGTGTAAGCAGACCTTACCCCTGCCCCGATAGGGGCAGATAGGCTGTTTCCGATAGACCCTCGGCTCAGAAAGACGAAAATAAAATAAAATAAAAAACAAGAAAAGAGAATTCATTAGTAACTCCAGTAGAAACTGTAATAGTAACAGAAGCATAAAAACCAAAAGATGAATGACATGCAATAACATTAACCAGAATCTAAGGCTCGGGGCTAAGATAAACAACAAGAATAGTGTGGGTTCAACATAAACTACAAGCCATCTAAGATCAATCCTAATCCAACCTCGCCTCACCCCCGGTATGAAGTAAGAAAAACTTTACTACCCCTATCCTACAACCCTAATGTTTGACCTCCAGACCTTCCTATCAAGGGTCATGTCCTCGGAAATTTGCAGTTGTACGATGTCCTGCCTGATCACCTTTCCCCAATATTTCTTAGGTCTCCCTCTACCTCTTCTCGTACCCACCACGGCCAACTGCTCACACCTCCTTACCGGTGCATCAAGGTTTCTCCTCTGCACGTGCCCGAACCATCTGACCCTCGCTTCCCGCATCTTGTCATCCACAGGGGCTACGCCCTCCTTCCTCCGAATATCTTCATTCCTAATCTTGTCTATCCTAGTATGCCCGCACATCCACTTAAGCATTCGCATCTCTGCTACTTTCATCCTCTAAATATGAGAGTTCTTAACCGGCCAACACTCAGCATTACGATTATTATATTTAAAAAAAAAGAGTGAAGAGAAATGAAAGAACCTGAGTGACAAAGATGCCATTGTAATTGAGTTTGGGCTTAATGACACATTCATAGAAAGATTTAAAGTAGAGATGATTGCAAGGCCCTCCTTCCCGAGGATCAGATAGATCTCCCACTATCACATCATACTTCCACTCGCTCTTTTCCAACTCCACCCTTTTACATGCACAAGCTAGTGGTTAACACAAATAATTTAACTTATATATACTAGCGCTATAAATAATTTAGTATATTATCAATATAAATCAATTTATTGGGACAAGTTATTTATCTTATATATATATATTAGTTTCACCTATATTTGAAATTACGTATATATAGTTATTTATTAAATGACCTCAACGTTTTGGTGGAGAATGATAATTTTAAACTTACTTAGTGTCATTGATGATGACATAAAGCCTACTATCAGCAAAGGCTTCTTGATTTGCCGTAAGGTGTTTACGGCAAATATTCACAACTTCCTGCAAATATACACAATTTTGTCACACTTTCCACAAGTTATATATTTTGACTTGCAAGGAAATATAGTGATTAACTATAATATAATGAAGTCGGTTGATGAGATTTATAACAAAATAATTGAATATATTTTAAGAAATTAATTTAATAACCTTCATCTAACTGTTTAAACTAAAAATAGCCGACGGATGTATAATATGTGTATTTAATTGGGCATAATTTATATACATTGATTAGGAAAAGTAAACAGTAAATCTGGTTGGATATTTGCATAAATAAATAATAAATAAATGTATAAAGAAATAAATATATAAATTAATTTAAGCATTCGCCAAGTAATAATCCAAACTGAGATTTCATTGATTAATTAACAAAATGATAGACACAAAAAAGAAATAGAAGAGGATGGTCATAAATCATACTTGATCAATATCAGACATGACAACTTTCTCAATACTGTAATGTTTAAGAGCCTCTCTTGCAGCTGATCCTTCCCCACCTCCCATAATAAACACTGTTTTGGGACTGATCATCAATCCACAAAAAAAAAAAAAAAAAAAAAAAAAAAAATTGATCATCAATCCACAAATATAAATAAATATATAAATAAGAACAACATTCAGAACAGAACAATTCTAATTTAAAGTCGCGCCAAATACGCCCACTAGGTGAGGTAGATTGCTTCGTACCAAGAATTTTTCCATTTTCAGGACATAAACCTGAAAATTCTAGTTAAGAGTAAATGGATCTTAACCATCCTATGCCGTAACACAAATAGATTATACTCAGTACGAACATAAAGATAGATCTTCGAAAAAAATAAGTACTTGTCATGAAGTAAGAGAGCAGGATGGATCAAGCTTTCATGGTATATAAACTCATCATTTTCAGCACTCTGCATTTTTCCATCAATCACCAAAACCTGCATATCATTCATATATACATATCCATATATTAAAATCCTAAAAGAGGTTTAGAAAATTTTAATTTTAATTTAAATTTTGGGGTGGGGGTGGTTATAGCCAACCTTTCCAAAGTGCTTTGTGTCTAAAAGTGCCACATCTTGAAACTTGGTGGTACCTTTGTACAGGACACTGCAACATTTCATGGTTAGACTCAACATATATGTATAAAAAGTAATATTTCACATATATACATTATACTTTTTCGGCGATTAATGTTAAATTTACCATCCTTTAACGGATGTAGCTCTGCCCTTGATTAAACTTTTTTCTTTTAAAGCAAAATGTACTACTAGACAGCCTGCCTAGTGGCTAATATATATATATATATATAACATAGAGTAAATGTCCTTGATTAGATTTGTTTGTTGGCATAGCAAGAAATTGTTTTTTCTTGTTTGAATTGAGAATTTTTCAAGTGTTGCATTACCTGTTTATAGCTAATGACCATTTGAGATCAGCTTGAAGAGACTCTTCAAACCATTGAATATTTTCCTCACAATTTTCAGAAATGACATTTGAGTGAACAATTTCTTTCTCAATTGTTTGCTCCATTCTTCAATTAGAAAAAATAAAATAAAATGAAAGTTCTCTTTATATGGAATTTGATTAATATATAAAGATATATACATGTCAAAACTTGTACATCATTTCAAATTTATTTCTGGATTGAAGATTATATAAATTTGATCCCATTTTTCATGTGAACATTCAAAATCAAGTCAAATTTTTGGATAATGAATTAGTTACTACTTTTTATTTTATCTATTCTTCATTACGTAATTGTCCTAAATCTTGCAATATATGGATTTGAGTAATCCAACTATAGAGTAGGTGGTTGGGACTTGGGTTGGAGGATATGAGGAAAAATAAATTGAATGCATCATCCATTTTTTATTCGTCAACAATCAACTCATTCGAAAAAATCAATTTATGTTGTAAATATTCTTTCCGATAACATTTATTTTTTATCTCACAAAACTGACTTTGTTATTTTTTTTTAATAAAGTACATACTCCCTTAGGTCCACTTTAAGTAATTTTTTTGTTGTTTTCACATATATTAAAGAATCCATTTTTTAGCATTAATTAACATTGTAATTGACTGTAATAACTTTAATTTATTCATGGAAAATACAACAAATACTCTTAGTCTCTTTATTTAGGGGCACTTTTAAAAAAAAGAAGTTAATTCTTTCTTGATATTAAAAAAAATCAAATATTATGAACCACTAAAAAAAAAAGCAAAAAAATCAATTAAAGCGGACCGAAGGAAGTAACATTTTAAAAAATAAGACGTCAATTTTTGCTGCTTTCAAATCTATCCTCATTGTTTTAATTAGCTGTGTTAATTAAGATATATGCTTGAGGAGAGATAGAGGTAGCTTCGTAATGTTAAATTGGCCATTTTCCCAACAAATTTTAGTAGTTCATAATTTTTTCTTCATAATTTATAAACTGTTATTTACGATTTTGGAAAGGATAAAAGACTGTCTTGGTCGATCAAAATAGTGTCTTCCGAAGTGAGAAAATTGTCGCAGTTATGGCAAACTAATATAGGAAAATAAAATCACCAGAATATTTAATTTCACTTTCACTTTTCAAATGACAAACATAATAAGCAAAAATATAATCCAGGATGTTTAATTTCACTCCCTATTTTTCACTCAGAAAATGAAAAGCATAAAAAAATTAAGTACACAAAAATATAATCTTGGTAGTCGTTACAACAAACAAATAAACAAATAGATCAAATAGATACTATTTGATGATCCATTTACATTATTTTCTGCCCAGTTATTCCATACCAAACATCTTGAATTTTAGTTGCACAAGTGACAAAAATAAGAAAACTGAAACTTTGTAAGAAGCACTCAAGTCTAAGTAAAGCTGGAAAAGCATAACATTCTAGGAAAACAAATATTCACATGCCAAATAAAAATGGAAAGAGAGTAGTAAATAATTCGATTTTCAGTTTTTTCTGCTTGTAATACAAAACTCTTAATCAATCAAAAGTGTAGGGGTCGACTTGTTCAATTTTACTAATTTATATAAGCATTTTAAATTTCGTATAAGCTACCCCACACTTCCTTCAAAGTCTTCCCAAGTTTGCAAAAAATGAACAAAATAAGTAGTGTTATAAATAGTTTGTACATTGGATGCTACATTGGATGCCCATGTTGTGAATAACTTAAAAATTAAATTTCCTACTTTATGTCCATTATCTTTACTTTTTATGTCTATAAAAGGCTATGTAATTGCAATGGAAAGATACACCAAAGTGAAAGAAGAAAAGACTTCTTCCTTGTTTCTTTCTCTTCTTATTTATATTTTACTGCATTGCTTTTATTTTATAACACGTTATCAGCATGAAGCTCTAATTTTATTCTTAACTCCCGCTAAGTTGAGCCATATTTTATTAAGTTTTCACTATGTCAAATTTATCAAAACTTGAATTTGTGGCACTTGACATTACCAGAAGGAACTATTTATCATGAGTCCTTGATGCTGAAATTCACCTTGATGCTAAAGGTCTTGGAAATACTATTATACAAGGAAATGAAGCATCGAATCAGGATAAAGCGAAGACCGTGATTTTCCTTCGTCATCATCTATATGAAGGGTTAAAAACTGAATATTTAACCGTAAAAGATCCACTTGAATTATGGATTAATTTGAATGATCGATATGACCACCTAAAACTTACGGTATTACCGAAAGCTCGGTATGAGTGGATACATTTAAGGCTGCAAGACTTTAAAACCGTAAGTGAGTATAATTCTGCTATCTTTAAAATAAGTTCTCATTAAAATTATGTGGAGACACTATCACAAATGAGGACTTATTGGAAAAAACATTTTCTACTTTTCACGCTTCAAATGTGGTGCTACAACAACAATACCGTGAAAAAGGTTTATTCTGAGTTAATCACATGCCTACTTGTGGCAGAGCAGAATAATACTCTATTAATGAAAAATCATGAAGCCCGTCCCACTGGGTCAGCTCCATTTCCGGAAGTGAATGCTATAACAGCATATGATAAGTTTGAAAGAAAACAAAATAATTACCGTGGTCATGGACATGGTCGTAAACGTGGATGTGGCAGGGGACGAAACAATTATCGTCATTATGGTGGAAATAAATTGGAGAACAATAAGAGTTCTCAAATTAATCATTCAAAAAGTAAAACTAGTATGTGTCACCGATGTGGTATGAATGATCATTGGGCACGCATTTGTCGTACGCCAGATCATTTTGTCAAACTTTATCAAGCCTCCCTCAGAAAAAAAATAAAATAATGTGGAGGCACACTTGACCTTTCAAAATAATGATGATGAAGCAGGTCCCTCAAACAAATATGATTCTAAGGCACATCTTGCATATAAAGATGATGATTTTGGAGGCCTAACAAATATTACTCATTTAGAAGCTGGAGACTTCTTTGAGGATATTGACTGAAGAACTAATCATCTTACTGGGGAATGAAACTATAAAAATTGTTATTTTTATGTTTGCAACTAGTTTATTTTTCTTGAGTGTATTTTCCTAATGCATCATGTGTTGCTAGTTTCTACATTCCTAACGTATTTCTTAATTATTTTTTTTTTTGTTTATCTTTCATATTTCTTATGATGAATTTTTTGTTTTTTTTATGAAGAATATGAAAATTCCCCAATCTTCAGTTGGACTCAAGATTAATAAAGATGATATATGTCTTATGGATAGTGCTACAACACACACTATTTTAAAAGATAAGAGATATTTCTCTTATTTGGTAATGAAAGAAGCAAATGTTAATACAATATCCGGTAGTACAAGATTAATTGAAGGTTCTGGAAGAGCCAATTTATTACTATCAGGAGGAACAAATTTGGCTATTGATGAAGCACTATATTGTAGTAAATCTCAAAGAAACTTATTAAGTTTCAAAGATATTCGCCAAAATAGCTATCATATTGAGACTACAAATGATGAAAAGATTGAATATCTTTATATTACTTCAATAATGTCCGGTAAGAAATATGTGCTTGAAATGTTACCTGCTCTTTCCTCCAGCTTATACTACACAAATATTAGCATGATTGAAACACATGCCGTAGTAAACGAGAAGTTTACTAATCAAGATAATTTTATTATTTGGCATGACCGGTTGGGCCATCCTGGTTCTAATATGATACGTAAAATAATTGAGAATTCACATGGACATGCAATGAAGAATCAGAAGACTCTTCAATTTAAGGAATTCTCTTGTGCTGCATGTTCTCAAGAAAAATTAATTATTAGACCATCAACTATTAAAGTTAGGATGGAATCCCCTGCATTTTTGGAACGTATACAAGGTGATATATGTGGGCCCATTCACTCTTCATGTGGACCATTCAAATATTATATAGTTTTGGTAGATGCATCTACAATATGGTCACATGTGTGTTTCTATCAACTCGCAATATGACATTTGTGAGATTGTTGGCTCAAATAATAAAGCTAAGAGCATAATTTCCAGATTATGCAATTAAGACAATTCGTCTTGATAATGCTGGTGAGTTTACATCCCAAGCCTTTAATGATTATTGTATTTCAACTGGGATAACAATTGAGCATCCGGTTGCTCATGTTCATACACAAAATGGTCTAGCAGAATCATTGATCAAACGCCTCCAATTAATTGCTAGACCAATGCTTATGAGAACAAAACTTCCCATTTCAGTATGGGGTCATGCTATTTTGCACGCAGCAGCACTTGTGCGGATAAGGCCCACAAGTTATCATAAAGTCTCCCCATTGCAATTGGCTTTTGGTCAGGAGCCAAATATTTTTCATCTTAGGATCTTTGGTTGTGCGATATATGTTCTAATTGCTCCACCACAACGCACAAAGATGGGTCCTCAAAGAAGGTTGGGGATATATGTTGGATATGAATCTCCTTCTATTATAAAATATCTAGAGTCGATGACTGGAGATTTATTTACGGCAAGATTTTCTGATTGCCATTTTGATGAATCAGTATATCAAACATTAGGGAGAGAAAACAAACAGCTGAAAAAAAGATAGATTGGAATGCATTATCACTGTCTCATTTAGATCCTCGAACAAATCAATGTGAACAGGAGGTTCAAAAGATTATTCATTTGCAAAATATTGCAAATCAATTGCCAGATGCATTCACTGACCTACCAAGGGTGACTAAGTCACATATTCCAGCTGCTAATGCTCCAATTCGAGTTGATATCCCGGCCGGACAATTAATTAAAGGAAATGAGTCTAAGCCATGCTTGAAACGTGGTAGACCAACCGGTTTTAAAGATAAAAATCTTCAAAGAAGAAAATGAGCAAGTGATCAAAGTGAACATAACACAGAGGTAATGGCTCAAGAAGAGCCCCAAGACGTAACAAATGATAAGACATTAGGGGAGGTCCAGGTACCTGAAAATAATGAGAATGAAGAGATATCAATAAGTTACGCCTCAACCGGGAAAAGATGGAACCGAAATAATATTTTTATCGATAACATTTTTGCTTATAATGTTGCTGTTGAAATAATGCAATAAAATGAGGATCTTGAACCAAAAGCTATCAATGAATGTGGACAAAGAAATGATTGGCCAAAATGGAAAGACGCTATCCAGGCAGAGTTAACTTCACTTGAAAAACGTGAAGTCTTCGAACCCATAGTTCGAACACCTGAAGGCATAAAGCCAGTAGGGTATAAATGGGTTTTTGTGCGAAAACGAAATGATAAAAATGAAGTCGTTAGATAAAAAGCGCGACTTGTGGCACAAGGGTTTTCCCAAAGGCCTGGAATTGATTATATGGAGACATATTATCATGTAGTGGATGTTATCACCTTCAGATATCTCATAAATATGGCAGTGCAAGAAAAACTTGATATGCATCTAATGGATGTTGTTCCAGCCTATTTGTATGGATTATTAGACAACGAAATTTTTATGAAAGTACCTGAGGGATTTAAAGTACCAGAAGCATATAAAAGTTTTCGAGAAACTTGTTCAATAAAACTTCAGAAATCTTTATATGGATTGAAACAATCAGGTCGTATGTGGTACAATCGCTTGAGTGAATACCTGTTGAAAGAATGGTACAAGAATGATCCAATTTGTCCTTGCGTCTTTATAAAAAGGTCCGGATCTTAATTTGTTATAATCGCCGTGTATGTTGATGATTTAAATATCATTGGAACTCCTGGGGAGCTTCCAAAAACACTAGACTGTTTGAAAAAAGAATTTGAAATAAAAGATCTTGGAAAAACAAAATTCTGTCTTGGTCTACAAATTGAGTATATGAAAGATGGAATATTTGTCCTTCAATCAACATACACCGAAAAGATTTTAAAGCGATTATATATGGATAAAGCACATTCATTGAGTACCCCGATGGTTGTGAGATCACTTGATATAAAGAAAGATCCATTCCGACCTCATGAAAATGATGAAGAGCTTCTTGGTGCCGAAGTACCATATCTTAGTGCAATTGAGGCAGTAATGTATCTTGCCAATAATTCTAGACCAGATATAACTTTCTCAGTAAGCTTATTGGCAAGATTTAGTTCTTCGTCAACACAAAGACACTGAAATGGTATTAAACATATATTCAGATACCTCCAAGGGACCATTGATATGAGTTTATTTTATTCAAATGAATCCAAGCCATTATTGATTGGTTATGCAGATGGAGGATATTTGTCTGATCCATACAAAGGTCGATCTCAGACAGACTATTTATTTACAAGTGGAGGTACAACCATATCATGGTGTTCGACAAAACAAACTATGGTTGTTATTTCTTCAAATTATGCAGAGATAATAGTCATTCACGAAGCAAGTCGAGAATGCGTTTGGTTGAGATCGATAACTCAACACATTCAACAAACATGTGGTCTTTCTTCGAAAGAGAATATTCCAACAATATTGTATGAAGACAATGTTGCATGCATAGCTCAATTGAAAGGAGGATATATCAAAGGAGATAGAACAAAACGCATTTCACCGAAATTCTTTTTCACTCATGATCTTCATAAGAATGGTAAAATAGATGTACAACAAGTTCGTTCAAGTGATAATTTGGTTGATCTGTTTACTAAGGCATTACCAACCTCAATATTTGAAAAGCTAATATATAAGATTGGAATGCGTCGTCTTCGAGACATTAAGTGATTTTTCATCAGGGGGAATAACTACACGCTGCACTCTTTTCCTTAACCAAGATTTTGTCCCACTGGGTTTTCCTAGTAAGGTTTTTAATGAGGCAGCAAGCAATGCATATATAAATAATTGTGTACATCCCAATATTTTTTTTTTGTAAGTTCTTAATGAGACATATTATCTTCATGGACATCCAAAGGGGAGTGATATAAATAGTTTGTACATTGTATGCCCATGTTGTGAATAACATAGTTTGTACATGGATGCTCATGTTGTGAATAACTTAAAGATTAAATCTCCTACTTTATGTCATCATCTTTACTTTTTATGTCTATAAAAGGCTATATAATTGCAATGGAAAGATACACCAACGTGAAAAAAAAAGACTTCTTCCTTCTTTCTATCTCTTCTTATTTACTGCATTTGTTCGTAAAAATTGTGATTTTTGAAGAAAAAAATACTTAGAAGTTAAGTTGAAATCTGATAACTGAAATTTGAAATTAAATTGGAACATGCCACTTGAAAAAATAGTGCAATTGGGCAATAAATTTTTTACTCTACAAAATTGAACTCTTTTTCAAAAAAATTTGAAACCCGTTATCAAAATTCAGTTTAATATATAACCAAACACTGAGTACAAATTGCTGCAAGCACACACTAGGTGTAAAATACAAAAAACTCCATGAGTTAATGCAGATGTAATCACTGCTGAACAGTGAAGACAAATGAACGCACCACGGAAAAAGGGCAAAATTGATAGAGCAAAAGTTTAATTCAAGCAGTACGATTGTCGATGTAACAAAAAGCAATTCTCCAAACATGTCTCTATATAGAGTACCCAACGTTGATAAAACAAAACTAACACTCAACTTAAACAAAATACAGTATTTGGAAAATTGTTATAGGATGATGAAACTGAAGCTAGCTGTCTACATAATTGGAACAGAAACCTCAGTGTCAACTGGCGCCACTGGTGGTGGAGGGATGTTGTATTCTTCTTCCTCCTTGGGAGGATGGATTGTGACAAGATCTGGAAGGGGTGTTGTTGGACCTTGCTTTCCTTTGGGATCCCAATCAAGCATAATCTTGACCTTGATGCCAAGTACTCCCTACGGAACAAAAGTAAAATCAAAATCACATCAAAACCAGAATGACACAATAAATAAAAAGCAATCACCAGGAACAGCAAAATTAAAGAGCTAAGTGATCTAAACTTTACCTGTCTCATGAGAATGTGTCTAACAGCAGAGTCAATATACTCTTTGACAGGCTGCCCAGAAGAAATCATGTAACCATCTTTGAACTTCATGGACTTGGCACGCTGAGCTCTCAATTTTCCACTAACAATCACCTGAATAAAGTATCTGTGAGGAACTAGTACAATCTAATAGTCGTGTCGTGAGTATATAGAGAAATGAAGAAGCATACCTCACATCCCTTGGCTCCACTCTCCATGATAAATCTCAGGACACCATAGCATGCTCTGATAATATTTGAGGATACTTGTTAGAGCAACACAAATAATAATTAAACTAGACAGACAAAAAAAATACATATGGAAACAAATTAAGCATGTTGCAAACAAAGGACAGAGGTGTAAGAATTACAACTCAGGCGTCTTTAGCCTGCTTCAGCTGATATAGTCATCTTCCGACACAAATTTGGTACTAAGTAAACCCTATTTGCTTTATAGATGACAGGAGGCATGGAGGAATAAATTGCACATAGAAACACATATGGGAACAAATTAGGCATGTTGCAAACCAAGGTCAGAGATGTAAGAAGTTACAACTCAGAAAATGTCATTAGCCTGCTTCAGCTGATATGGTCATCTTCCGACACAAATTTAGTACAAGGTAAACCTATTTGCTTTATGGATGACAGGAGGCATGGAGGACTAAATTGAACATAGAAACACACGTGGAAACAAATTAGGCATGTTGCAAACCAAGGTCAGAGGTGTAAGAAGTTACAACTCAGAAAAAGTCTTTAGCATGCTTCAGCTCATATAGTCATCTTCCGACACAAATTTAGTACAAGGTAAACATATTTGCTTTATAGATGACAAGCACAGGCGATCAAGATACGATTGAACTATAAATATCTAAATGCACCTAGTTCCAAGTTAACACAACAGAACAATCTTTACAAATATGTCCTCGCCAAGATTACTGCACAAGACTAAATTACATGATGAGAATGATGGCATGGAGGACTATAACTCTAGTCATCATCCGACACATGATTGGTATTAGAAAACCAATTTGCTTTGTGGATGACATAGAACCTTCTAAGAGATCCAAGACACTGCTCTTATTATACAAACATTACTAACCTTAGCTCGTCAGGACCATAAATTAATGAACAAAAATTGAAGACATGTAGAGACTAACATTTTAGCAGGGGAAAGCATTGCAGAAAGTAAAGGCACAAGCATATCATTATTTTTTACAAGTTAGAAAAACAAAGTGGAAAAGCACAAGTCACTAGCACAAAGCAAAAGGTAACATATGGCAGAGAGAGGAAATTATCTCCTTACAAGTTAGAAAAACAAAGTGGAAAAGCACAAGTCACTAGCACAAAGCAAAAGGTAACATATGGCAGAGAGAGAAAATTACCTCCTAACAGCAAGACCACCAAGGAGCTTGTATCGAAGTGACTCAGCCTGAGCAACAGCACACAGTCCTCTGTTGTTAACCTTCTCAGCATACAGCTCAACAGTGCCCTCTTTAAAGTTGAATCTCTTCTGGACAACTGATGTCAACTCCCTGATCCGCCTTCCCTTCTCACCTAATAAAACCAAATGTACCAATAATCAACCGCACAAGCGAAATGTATTCAGATTACTACCAACAAGACTTAGATCCATTCTATACACACTACTTGTCAAAGGGAAGGAGTATTGCACGGCTGAATTAATCTAAGGAAATATATGACCAAATACATGATGAGAGAACAACTTCTTCATCACTTTTCCTCCTTGCTTATTCCATTACTTAGAAAATTAAAAAAGGTACTCCTAATAAGGATATAAGTAGCATTATTCATTTTCTTTCACCCTATAAAATCTTCTCTTAATCTTCTCAAAAGTATACTCCCATCAGTCCCAATTTATGTGACACTTTTACATTTTAATATGCCACAAAAAGAATGATATATTTTATCTTAAGAAACAATTCAACTTTAAACTTGACATTTTACCTTAGTAAGATTTATTATAGACACACAAATGTCTACATCATATAAAATTCAAAACAATTTAACTTTAAATTTGTCATTTTAACTTAACGAAATAATTTTTTGCCTCACAAACATCTATCATATAAAATGCAAAACAATTTGACTTTACGCTAGTCATTTTACCTTAAAGAAATGATTTTTAGCCACTCAAATGCCTATATCACTTAAAATGGGACGGAGGGATTATTATTCGATCAAACCACTAATACAGAAGCATACTCCTGGAGATGCCATAAGGCCAAAACTTCATTTTAAACATACGCAATCAATTGGATCTGGAAGTTAACACACAGATAATTATAACTAAGAACTTTA
Source organism: Nicotiana tabacum (assembly GCF_000715075.1). Lineage (NCBI taxonomy): Eukaryota > Viridiplantae > Streptophyta > Magnoliopsida > Solanales > Solanaceae > Nicotiana > Nicotiana tabacum. The sequence continues at coordinate 167,533,014 of NC_134089.1, read as the reverse complement.
CAACTAGCAATAAAATAATCAAACACAAATTGCCACATAAATAACAGTATACGTCAAAAATGAGTAACAACTGCAATATAAATTCTTAACGAAGAAAGTTAGAGGGGACTACCGAGAACATTCTGGGTGCGAGTGGCTCTGATGATGATTTCAGTCCTCATAGGAGTAACCCTAACCTCCACTCCAGAGTATCCGTCCTCAGCCAACTCACGTGTCAACACCTCGTTCAGCTCGGCGAAGAACACGCCATCGGCAACAAACTGAAACGGCCAAATGTATTAATAACTTTTCAAATAAATTACAAATGTGATATCTATACACATATGGTGAAAACAAAAGTTACAAACCTTTCGCTTTTTGCTAATCTGAGTAGCCATGTTTGCCTTCGGAGTTTGAGAGCTTTAGCAAACGAGAACTACTAAGCTCTACTTCGGCGTTGGATTGCCAGAAATATGCGGTCTAGGGTTTTTCGCCTTCTGTGGCATGGTTATATATATGGTGCAACCTAGGGTTATGTTACTGGGCTTTCTTTTGGGTCAGAACAATTGAAGGCCCAGCCTATAAAACGCACTCGTGCCTCGTATTGAAACATGCGACTTACGGGGAAAAAATTTATTTGAATTTTTACATTCTTATATACTATATGAAACTATATTATCCTCCCTACTCAAATTTTTACTATAATTATATTTTATATACCCAATTATATACATTTTAAGGAAATTAATGATAATAATTAGTGTTCTAAAATTACTCTAACATATCTTCCACTCCCCACGTTTCTCTCCACATCCCACCTCCGTCCCCTGCGTATCTTGCACTCACCCATGATTCCACCATTAACAATCATTAAAAAGCTTTGAATTTGAATTTGGGTTTTCAAAAAAAATTATTTGTTTGAATTGGATGTTGTTGCAAAGAATCGGGAATTCTATCTACGTCTCTCTCTATCTCTCAAACCCTAATTTCAGTAATATAAAGCAAAGGAAAAGAGAGCAGCGATTTCACCATTGACAACCATTAAAAAGCTTTGAAGCTTTGAATTCGAATTTAGATTTTCAAAAATCATTATTTGTTTGGATTAGGTGTTGTTGCAAACAATTGGGAATATGGTTTGGAGTTTATATCTCAATTTGAAGGGGTTTTGATGAAGATTAGACTTGGTTTTGACTGAAGACATGATATATATTATAAATTGTAGAAAAACTATAGTATGTTGTTTATATATTTTTCTTTTATTTATTTAACTATTGTATGAAAGTTGAACAACATTGCATAAAAAATATATTTAAGTTGTATGATATTGTAGTTGTATATAACTGAGTAGAAATAATATATAAAAATTGTAGATAAATTGTATAATATATAATTAGTTGTATAAAATTTATTTTTACTATGTATAAATCGGATGCAAAATATACAAAAGATATATTGTATAAATTTTGTATAAAAATCTATATTTAAGTTGTATGTTATTATAGTTGTATTTAACTGGGTAGAAATCATGTGTGAAAGTTGTAGATAAATTGTATAACATAAATTGTGTGCATATAAACGAATTCATAATATGTTAACAAACTGACAAGTGAATATTTCATTATTATCCATTGACATATTCATACCCATTTATTCGTGTGGTATAATAAATAATTTATTGTATATTGTGAGTTACAATTTATTGTATAACAAACTCAAATTCAGCGTTTTGCTACAGTGAATCTTCGTGTTCGTCCAATGCTATGAATTCTTCCAAAGCTTCCACGTAAGAAGATCAGTCAGTTCTTGTTGGGATTTCTAGTTTTCTACTGAAAAAGGCTGAAACTTCGATTAGGATCTATGTGGAATGAGGTGATATTTTGAGTAATGAAAATGTGGGGGAAAATGTTGAAGATCTAAAAGTGATGAAGTGAGAGAGAGATTGAAAAAGGAGGCGAGGACACGGGAGAAATTGAGGGCGCTCACTGATCTTGTTTGTTGTAAGAGGGGAGAGATGAGAGAAAAAAAAAAAGGAAAATGGAGTCTTTTAAGGTGGATTGTATGCATTTTGTAACTAAAATGTGTTTAGGTCAGGTAAATACCAAAATATGGACATTTTTCGTAATAAGATTTCAAATAGTGTATAGAAATGAAAAAATCCCAAATTTATTCTGTAGCACTGTTACTAGTTGTGTGTGGCATTTAAGTCAATCAACTTGTAAGAGAAAGAAAATCTCACACAATTAATGTCAGTTATGCAAGATATAAAATAAATTTTTTTACTTATAAATATATCAATAGGGTGGAAAAATAGGGTCCTAGATGTCGGGTATCTATGTGTTTTCCCTTAATTTAAAGGTATCAAATTTAATTCATGAAATATAGCTCGTCTAATTTTAATTTAATTTTACCAAAGCATAAATAAACTCACTTTTAAGTCAATTTGGACTATATAGGTCGTCCAAATTGACATAACCATGATAAGGTTTAAGAAAAATCAAGCTTTGTTTGGTAATTAAATAGAATATAAACAGAAAATAAAAATAAAGAATATTTTTATGTTGGACAAACTGGATCATGACATGTTGTTTTGTCCAAATTATACCCATACATCGAGATCCAAGTATACGTTGGGCCAATTAAGACCCAATCCACATTCAAAATGACAAGTGCACTAATAGCCATTCTCGGGGGTGCTATTTAGATATTAGTCAGTACTTATTTTGTCTGAAATTTTAAACTAAAAATCTTAATTTCAGGACACTTTCGTTCTGAAAAATTGAACAGAAAAGCTGAAATTCAGAACGCATCGGCTAATATATAAATAGCAGTCCTTTAGGGTGACTACTTGGTGCCACTCTTACCATTGATTTTGGGGATCTTGACACAAATAGCCGGTAGAATTTATTGTTTACTTTTTCTAGCTTAGTATACATAAATTATACATTAATTATATATGATTAACCACATATTATATATGATTTAAATATATTTTATACAATCGTTGACTATTTTTAATTTAAGCAATTGGGTGAACGGTTAGTTAATCCTTCTTAATTCTGTGTGGTTTTATTTTAGGAAAAATGACGCTGTATATCCGCTTTCAAAATAAAACTGAAAAACTGTATATTTTTTGTATATTGTCTGTATATATATACATACTTTATGCTATATACAAAAATTATATAAATTTTATACATTTTTCGTCTACCAAACGTAAATAGTTTCTAGCGCGGGCTGTTTGAGAAAATGAGTGCTAAACGAATTAATGATGAATTAAAGGGCGAATCTTAGTTGAACTTAATAAATTCTAGACCGAATAAAATAGAGCATTTGAGAAACGTGTCACCACCCTAAACCCGGACCCGGTCGTGATGGCGCCTCTCGTGAAGACAAGGCCAGCCGACACTTCCCATTTCGGTACTTAACAATTAAACAGTAAGAAACAGTCTAGGCATGATAAAATAATCCAAAGTTTAAGCAGATAATAACATAATTTGCGGAATACAACCCAGCACAGCCCGATACTGGGGTGTCACTAGTCATGAGCATCTAAACAATCCGGAATACTCAGAGAAATCTACAGAGTTTAATACAGTAACTAAGAACATGAAGAATAAGATAGGGAAGAAGCTCCGGGCTGCGAATGCCGACAGCTACCTAGAGACTCCTAAGATCCGCCTGAGCTAGAAAGATCAACACTCGAGAGCGGGACCAAATGCGCCTGAATCTGTACACGGGGTGCAGAGAGTAAAGTAAGTACTCAAACTCAGTGAGTAATAATCATAAATAAGGACTGAAAGCAAGAAATCACGTAAAGCACACCGTTGAAAGATATGTGAAAGTCATTTAACTCGAATTAAACTTCACGAAAACCTTTTCAACAATTTAAACAGGTAAATGACATGCAATTAAGGAAAATAAACACATAAAGGTTTGCCCGGGCTATATCTCACATCATAATGGGTACTCGCGCTCACTGGTGGTGTGCAGACTCCTGGAGGGGCCTCTTATGACCCAAGCGCAATATCAAGCCATCTCGTGGCATCATCACTAGGCCCTTGGCCTCATAATCAATATTAAATGTTTCCTCACAATATAGGCCCTCGGCCTTACTCAGTCAAAAATCCTCACAAACTACTCGGGCAATAGTAAAACATGATTCTCGGCCCAAAATATCATTTAAAAGATCATTTAAGTGTTAAAACAGAGTAAACATGGCTGAGTAAGAAAACAATAAAATATAACATGACTGAGTTCAAGTATAAAGTCAACAGTGAGGAAATATCAATAAAAGTCCTCTAAGGGTTCAAATAGTTGGCACGAAGCCCAAATATGATATTCAGCCCAAATAATGATGATAGCAAATTGATTTCAGTCAAATACGCGGCAAAATAGTCATTCGGGATGAACTAAGTCACAATCCCCAATAGTGCACGACCCCACGCTCGTCATTTAGTGTGTGCGTCACCTCAATATAGCACATCGATGTGCAAATCCGGGGTTTTATACCCTCAGAACATCATTTACAATCATTACTCACCTCAATCCGGTCAAATTTCTAGCTCGCGATGTCTTTACCCCTCGAATCGGCCTCCACTCGCGTCGAATCTATCCAAAATCAGAATCATAGCGTCAAAATATGCTAAGGGAACGAAGCCCAAGTGAAAGTAATCAATTTACAACACAAATGCCGAAATTATCAAAGCCCGACCTCTCCGGGACCACGTCTCGGAATTCGATAATTTTTACATCAATATATTCCTTATCTCCCCACGAGTTCATACATATCAAAAGTTTTGAAATCTGACCTCAAATGGTCCTTTAAATCCTCAATCTAATGTCTAAGTTTCCAAGCCCTTGTTTTCCCAAACTTTGATCCTTAAATTCCATAAATTACAAGCCTAATCCGTGAAATAATACCATAGAAACAAGTTTTAGGTCCAAAATCCTTACCTCAATAAAGTTCCTTAAAACCCCTTTTCAAAATCGTCCAAAATGCTCCCAAGCCGAATTAGAAATGGTGAAAATAGCTCAAAATCGCGAAGGACACAATTTATACCTTCTGCCCAGGCATTTTTGCATATGCGGCCATATACCCGCTTCTGCGGTACTTGCGGTCCTTGAACCGCTTCTATGGAAATCACTTAAACTGCCAACTCCGCATCTGCGGTCAATACTCCGCACTTGCGCCTTCGCAGGTGCGATCCTATAACCGCATCTGCGGTTCCTGCCATCTTCCTAGCTTCCGCTTCTACGACCGTTTTTCCGTACATGCAGCGTAGCACTTGCAGTCCCCAATTCGCAGGTGCGATAATACCAGAAGCAGCAAAAATCTGCAATTTCACCAACTCTCAAACTCCTCCGTCAACCATCTGAAATCACCTCGAGGCCCCTGGGACCTCAACCAAAAGCACCAACATATCCCAAAATATTATTCAAACTTGTACCAATCTTCAAGACACCTCAAACGACATCAATCAACTAAAACATATCGGATTCAAGCCTAAGTTCCCAAAATCTTCTAAATTCCGCTTTTGATAAAAAACTCAACCAAACCACGTCCGAATAACCTGAAATTTTTCACTCACATCCCAAATGACACAACGGAACCACTGCAACTCTCGGAATTCCATTTTGACCCCTATATCAAAATCTCACCTACCAACCGGAAATCGCCAAAATATCAACTTCGTCAATTTAAGCCTAAATCTACTCCGAACCTCCAAAACTCATTTCGATCATGCTCATAAGTCCCAAATCACCTCCCGAAGCTAATCGAACTATCAGAACTCACATCCGAGCCCTAAAGCACATAAGTCAACATCCGGTTGACTTTTCCAACATAAGTTTCTTCAAAAGAGACTAAGTGTCTCAAACCTTATCAAATCATTTTCGAACCCGAGCCAACCAACCTGATCACACATAGAACCGATAGACAAAGCAATAAGAAGCAGAAATAGGGGAAACAGAGTGGTAACTCATGAGACGACTAGCCGGGTCGTCACAAAACAAGTAGCGCTCAAGAGCATTAAATAGCGGATTTAATACACTATGAATGACAATAAATATGATAGAATAAATGTGTAATATAAATGTAAATAATGGCATTGAGTGTAATGAGAAGGATCTACCACCAAATTATTATATGATTGGGATGTCCCTTTTCTCTGTCTGCTATGCGAAAAAAGTGAGAAGTCGGGATGGATATGGAATCTTTAGATTTATGGATAAAGTTTGAACAACGTGTGCTTCAACAATATTATCAACGAAATAAGACAACTTTTGGATATTCTCTTTTGTCAACCTTTACATTGTGTTCTTTCTCCAAAAGTTTTGAAGATTCCTTTTTGTTCTTTATCTCTTCTTATTTATAAGGGATATTCCCCAAAAACCCTAAAAAGTACAGTACTTCTGAATTATGCTACCGTTATATGCTCATCTTGGCTGCCCGTTTTTGACATCGGACTTTGTGAGAATGACCTTCAGTCGTTATATCATGGTCGACCTCGTCTTTTGTCTTACTTATCCGTTAATGCTAAGTTATCGCTAATAATACTCCTTTATTTTATGTTGTCGTATCGAATGTAAATTAAAACCATATTTTGATATTAGAAAGGTGGAACTAAGTTTCTTCCTCTTTTAGCTCCGAGTGAAGATGAAAACATCTTATGATTTTCTTCACCACATTTCCTTTCCATCTCTTCCGTAATTATATAATTTTTTCTATATATGATAAATAAAAGAGTAAAAGTTTGTTATTTTTTTTTCTAAAAGAAACTAATTATATTAAAATTACGGTGGTATAGTACAAGGAGCTATATATGATATATTAAAAAGTTTGTTTCTTTTGCTTTTTATCTTTTCAAATTTTCAAAGTGAGTGTGCGCTCATGAATAATAGAGAAGGTAACATGGTTAGGGCTATACATAAATCGGGTTGGTTCTGTTTTTATCAGAATTAAACCAAACCAACTAGTATAACATTTTGGGTTGGTTTGATTTTGTCAACTTTATCAATTTTTTTGATTTTTTATTTTATTTTGCATGAATAGTATCTCAATCTTACTTTATTAGGGTCATAAATAAAGTTTTGATAAGTTAATACTTGTTTAGTAAAAAATAAACAAATTGACAAATATATTATCTATTAAAATATTCTCGTGGGCAAATTTTTTTAATGACACATGATAGATTTTTTTGTGTAATAATAATTTTTTTGTTGATGTATGCTTTCAACTTTAATAGAATTTTAATAATTAAACATAAAAATCAATATAAAACCAAAATAAGGATATGTTATGTCTAATTTTAAAAACTAACGATAAAATATCATTTCAAATTCAAAAAAAATAATACAAGAGTTTATTAGATCTTTATATATGATTATGAACAAACAAAGAGCTTAACGCATTTAAATAATACTTGATAAGAAGTGATGAGACAAGCCAGAATCAACTATTATTTAAAGTATATAAAAATGGATGCTTATTTCGTTCAATTAAATATTTCATCATGTGAGAATATCCCAAATATTTATAACATTTTTTTAACAAAAGATTCTACAAAAATTATTTATCTATGTCACGATCTCAAGCCCATGGTACGTATTGTCCACTTTGGGCCCATGCCCGCACAAATTTGTTTTTTTGGGCTACGCCGCCTCGAGCCACAAAAACGCGCATACCATATGAATTTGTGTCATGCCTTATATAGCTATTCACTTTCTTCTCCCATTCTGATGTCGGATTCGCTTAAGGTGACATGTGCATCTCTTCTTCAGAAACACCTAGGCTCAAAGCGGACAATACGTGACATAAAGTGGGGACATGACAAATAAGGTATAAATTGGTAATCACTCTCGGTACGATGGGGGGGGGGGGGGGAACCTCAGCGGTCAATTGAGTTTAGATGAATCCCACATCTTTGAGAAGCTGGTAGGGCAAACCCTAGCAAGGACACTGAGCCTTAAGGGGGGTCAATGTGATGTCCATGATAGAGGATGGGTCGATGAGGGCGGGTCAAACGGTACTGACAGTCTTCTAGGATGGCAAGCTTTTGAAGAAGGGTTGCACATGTCACCTTAGGTGAATCCCACATTGGAATGTGAGAGGAAAATGAAGAACTATATAAGGTATGACATAAATTCACATGGTACGCGCGTTTTTAGGGCTCGAGGTGGCGCAACCCAAAATGACAAATTTGTGCGGACCTTGGCCCAAAGTGGACAATACGTGTCATGGGCTTGGGTTATGACAATTTATGTGCTGGTTTGGTTTGAATTTTTTTTTACTCAATACCAAATCAAAATCAAACGTTTAATCGGTTTAGTTTGATTTTTCGCTTTAATACGATTTTTCGATTCGGTTTGAACACCCTTAAGAGCATATGGGAAGTATAAAAGGAACTTTTTATAGTGGATGACATCTAATAGTTGCTAGGTTTGACTAATTAAAATTAGAATAAGCCCATTTTCTGGGAATTATCTTAGTATGTTAATTAATATTTATGTGTAATAGTAGGACAAATTAGTAATTCTAATGATCTAATCCTCGTAGTATTATTCTTAATACTAGTCTTAGAGTACGCGCTTTGCGCGTGTAACCTGTGTCAATGAATTATATATTTTTTATAATGAAATTATGTTTGAGTTAAAAAAATAAAAGTTTACAAAAAATAATTATTGAGAATAATAATTGTTGATCCTATTTAGCCAATTACTCAAGACGACATTTCAATTACTATGTTCAACTTAATATTTCTCCCAATTTTATAATTTTATTACTTGCTTTCTTTTTAGTTTCAATAAGAACATATAAACTTTGGATATTTAAGAGTTAACTAAAAGAAATTGGAAAGTTATATATTCTCAAGTTCATTCTAAAAGACACAAGTTTACTGATATAAGAGGTCTATTCAAACTGTTTTTTGTTAATCAATAAAAAATATTGTAAAAATTATTTTCAACATATTAAAAAAAATCACTATCGCAAAATAGCATCCATTAACCTACTCTTTTTTCCCCATAATCATGCATCTAGATTCTACACCTGAATGCATCATATGTTATCTGAAAAGACCTAAAAATGCCACTCAACTTTCATAAATGGTCTATCCATGCCATCTGTTAAAAAAAATGCTCATTTCATGCCACTGTCGTTACACATTTGGCCCATCCATGCCATTATTGACTAATGACAGTGGCATGGATGGACCAAATAAAAATTGAGTCGTTAGTCAATAATGGCATGAATGGGCCAAATGTGTAACGACAGTGGCATGAAATGAGCATTTTTTTAACAGATGACATGGATAGACTATTTCTGAAAGTTGAGTGACATTTTTAGGCCTTTTTCGTTTTGTCACGACCCCGGTTCACCTTCCGTGAACCATCATGACGGCACCTAGTCTCTACGATTAGATAAGCCTAAACTTGCGGAAGATAACCAAAACTTGCAAAAGTAAAACAATTTAAAAATAGAAATAAGGCAATAACAGTGTTAAATGTGCCGCTCGGCATACACCATATTTATATAGATCTCAAAACCAATATCTAAATCCAAGACCCGGAAACCCACGAATCACAAGCTAAGAAAAAGAAATACTGCATAGCTCTAACTCCGGAATTTGTCTAATAAGAACAGAAAGTACAGAAGGGCTAAATACTAAAAGCAGGAATAAAAAGGGACTTCTCGGTCTGCGGACGCGGCAGTTATACCTCGAAGTCTCTAGAGTAGTCGCCTCCCTCAAGGATAGTAGGCATGATCAGCGGTATCTGGATCTGCACATGAAAAACATGCGCAGAAGGGGCATGAGTACACCACAACAGTACTCAGTAAGTGCCAAACCTAACCTCGGTTGGGTAGTGACAAGGAAGGTCAGTGCCCTACTGAGGTTAAACAAATATGAAGGTCAACAATATAGGACAGAACAATATAAATAAGTACGACAGTAAAATAACACAGGATATACAAAACATCAACAATTATACAAAACACGGTAAACATGGAAAGGAAATACAACTCATCACCAATAGTAACAATCGGGGATCTCCCAGGATACCGTCCTGTAGTCCCATCTTTACATATCCAGTGAATCTCCCGAGATACCATCCTGTAGTCCATCATATATATGTCCGAAGGATCTCCCGGGATCCCGTCCCGTAGTCCAACTCATAGTGCGCGGGGATCTACCGGAATCCCGTTTCGTAGTCCCAAATATAAATACCCAGTACTAGGGGAATCTACCGGGTGCATTCCCTTAGTTCCGTATAACTGTGCAGGGGGTCTACCGGGAATCTAATCCATAGTCCCAAAGTAAATGTACAGGGGGATCTACCGGGAATCTAACCCATAGTCCCAAAGTAAACAGACAAAGGGGAGCTACCGTAATCCCACATCCGTAGTCCCAAAATAAATACACAGCAGCAGCAGGAAGATAAACAGAAATAGCAAAATTCATATTAAGGCAATAAGCGATTCCAGCCTAGCATGCTTTACAGAATTCAAGTAAGGCGGTTAAATCAAATGAAGCAATTAAGTCACTTAGATATGCTTTCCTAAGCTAACAACAAGCTTAATAATGCAAGTAATAGAAACAGGAAAGGAAACATACTAGTAAGTACTTAAAGAAAACCGAATTTCCAAAAATTAGCACAAGTACGCACTCGTCACCTCACGTACAGGGAATTTTAATTACCAAATATACCAATCCTAAGGGGAAGGTCCCCCACACAAGGTTAGACAAGTCACTTACCTCAAACCGGCTCAAATTCAACCCAACACCACGTCTTTGCCACGAGTACTTGACTCCAAATGGCCCAAATCTATTCAATTCAATCGCATAATGTAAATAACATTTCAAGTAACTGATTCTACAATTAAATTCTAAGCTAATACGCGAAATTATGTAAAATGACCAAAACACCCCTTGGACCCACGTCTCGCAATCGGGTAAAATTTATAGTTTTAGAATCCTCACACTCTCACGAGTCTTACCATTCCAAAATTATCCAAATCTGATGTCAAATCCCCAATCAAAACTCAATTTCTTGGCAAAAGAACTTTTCCCCAATTTTCATACAAATTTCGAAATTAAAGGATGAATTCATATTTAGATTAATGGGTTACAAGCAAAAATGAGTTACGAATCGTTACTCAATCGATATCTTTGAAAATCCCTCAAAATCTCTCTCAAACCCGAGCTCCCAAGCTTAAGTTTTGATAAAAATGGCTAAAACCCTCGATTTTGAAATCTTATATCTGCCCAGAAAATTCCTTCTTCGCGAACGCGGTCAAAGCCTCGCGTTCGTGAAGCACAAAATAACTTTGACCATTTTTCCTTCTTTGCGAACGCGTCCCTCACTCCGCGAACGCGATGCCTTGCACAGACGAACCTTCGCGAACGCGACGGGCACCACGCGAACGCGATGCACAAAACTCCACCGGGCCAATTCCTCTTCCGCGAACGCGAAGCTCAATCGCGAACGCATAACACAACCATCCAGCCTCTTCGTGAACGCGGAGGCGCTCTCGCAAATGCGAAGGCCAAGGTTTTCCCCTAGTCCCAGCTCCTCTTCGCGAACGCGAGAACCCACTCGTGAACGCGATGAAGGAAGCCAGAACTGACTGCTGCAACATTTTCTGCAATTTCCTAAGTTCCAAAAATGACCCGTTGAGCATCCGAAACACACTCGAGGCCCCCAGGACCTCAACCAATCCTAAAACATCATTCAAACTTGTTCTAAACTTCGAAACGCTCAAAACAATATTAAAATACCTATTTTTCATCGGATTCAAGCTTAAAAATTCCAAAAACTATAAAAACACACTTTCGATCAAAAAGTCTACCAAACCTCGTCCGAATGACCTGAAATTTTGTACACACATCCCAAATGACGTGGCGGAACTACTGCAACTCTCGGAATTCCGTTCCGACCCTCGGATCAAAACCTCACTATCGAATCGGAAACTTCCAAATTCAACTTTCGGCATTTCAAGCCTAAATTAGCTACGGACCTCCAACACACAATTTGAACATGCTCCTAACCCCGAAATCACCCAACGGAGCTAACAGAACCATCAGATTTCTATTCCGAGGCCGTCTTCACACTGTTCCGACTACTGTCAACTTTCCAACACTTAAGCTCTCATTTAGGGACTAAGTGTCACAAAACTCTCAGAAACTTAAAACCGAATATCCCGGCAATCAAAATAGCGGAAATAGACTCGGGAAAAATAGTTAATAGGGGATCAGAACGTTAATTCTTAAGACGACCGGCCGGGTCGTCACACATTTATATTATCGAGTTTTATGGACAACAAAATATTGTCTTTATTTAGCTCCTGGTTGTTATCGCTCGATCACTTCCTTTTCCACTAAGTAATTTCTTAGGGACCTTAGCGGACGATCTGAGTTGTTTTCCTCTTGACTTTGGATTTTTAGTACCCAAAATGTCTGTTTGTACAAATGATCTAGGCATGTATTTAGAGTTTCCATGCGATTGATAAGGCAAAATGAGGCCACTCTTTCGTCCATAACTGTATATTTGTCCTTCATGCCAGCTAGCATAATAAATTTTTATGTACTCTAATAATCACTTATAGCTTCTTACACACTAAAAAAAAATAAGTATAAAAATATACAAACCGGCTTATGGAAGAAGAAGATAATAACACTTATTGTATATATTCATGCCCATATAGGTATAACAAAAAAAAGGTATACAATAGAATAATACTACATTCTTTATTTTATTTTTAACTAATCAGTAAATAGAATAAAAAAAAGATATGGAGACCTTTTGTTCAAGTAACTCGGTATAGGTGTACAAATTTTTTATGCACAATCAAACAAAAAAAAGAGAGCTATAGACCTTTTTTTTAGAATTTAAATATATTATGAAAAAACTTTCATGTTCAACGTTATAATTTTAAAAGGAACTGAGAAAAAATATATAATATTAAATATAAGACTTTAGCATTATGAATATGAAATTAAAGAGATGCAATAGTAATTTCCCCCAAAGTAAAAATAAGACGTAATATATTAACAATTTAAAATAAGAGAAAAAAAATTAAGGAAAATATAGATTTAATGGTAGAATTTAAATGGGAATCTACAACTTTATATAAGCCAAACCTAAACTTTATATAAAGCAAATAAAAAATAAGCATAAACGTAAGAAATCAAACGAAAACAAATTAATTATGAAGTTGGAAAGAATTTACTTAAGTAAAATTTTATTCGGTTTTAAATTTCTAAATATTAGGACTTTTTACCTAGTTCAATAAGAAAATATTTAATAGTCAAAATTTTAGTTGATTTTAAAGTGCTAGATATTAGGGAAGTTAATTAAATTCCAACTTTATCTAATGTGAAACTTATTATTAAAGGGTAAAAAAAGGCGAACAACATTTCGCTAAAGGCCTTCGTGCTTTTAATATAGAACTAGTTTAAGTGTACGCGCTTTGCGCGTGATTAAAACGCGTACCTCATTTGACAACAAATACTACAGAAAAATTTAGACTTAATTACGAACTTAGTCATTAATCCGTTGCTAAATTGCTTGCCGTTAAATTTTATACCCTTTGTGTATGTTCTTTGCATGCGCATGTCATCGTCAATAAGTAAAAAATGTAGTATACAAGAAGATTAAATTGTTGTAAAGTATTATTTGATAAACATTATCATTGGCGACTTTATGGTAAAAACTCCTATTATTAATTATTTGTATGATATTGTTTTGTATCTCTTTAATTAAAGTACTTTTGAATCGTGATACTAATTGACATATTTATTTAGACTTATATTATTGTTACAACAAAAAACACTCACGCAAGTGCACGTGATCGTCAAGTAATAGAGTAGTGAGTAGAGTATCATTCCCACAAAGACTTATGATTAACTGTTGACTAATTCAAACTCAATTAATTTGTCTATCCAAGAGGTATTTTACAAAATAGAGATGTAATTGTTTTACTACCTAAACTACCAAGCAATAATCTAACTAGAGCAATTAACCAAACAAATAACAATTTCGAGTAACAAACAATAGGAGAGGATATTCCAGGGTCACAGGCTAGTTAACAATCGTGTTATGTTCTTGGCTTAAAATGACTAATCGATTTATCTGGATTATTGATTGACAGGGTTAATGTTACTCATAAGAATTTGTCGAGTTCTTACTCGCCTATTCAAGTTAACTCAATGCCTATATGTTTATGGAATTAAGATTAACAAGAATGCATTTACAATTCCTGTATTTCCACCAAGCAAGGCAATTGGGTATATGTCTATCCCAATTGCTAATCCGTTCCCCGAGGCCCGGGTTCAAGAACTTGCTCTATTTAATTCTATATGCAATCTAAGGTTCCCACTTTCGAGTTCAACTAAAGATTTGTAGATAGTATTTCACTGTTAGATACTCAGCAAAATAATTAAAAGCAGAATTCAATAAATAACCCAATATGATAAACCAACTTTGTCAAATTAAACTTCAAACAACAACATTCATGTTTCACCCATGACCCTAGAACAATGGGTTTTAGCCACTCATACTAGTGTTCATCACAAATAGGTTCAATTTCATCACAAATAGCAAAAACCAAGAGAAGAAAAGAAGAACTTGATGGTCAAATCTCCTCCTTGCCTCTTGCCTCTCTATTTCTTGCACTAGACTTTGAAAACCTTCCCTTTTCTTCCTTGGGCGAGCTTGACTTTATATAGGTTAAGTGAGTTTTCCTTCAGATTTCCAATTCTCCCCCTAAATAACTCTTCCCGAATTTTGGACTAGTGCGACCGCGCACCTGGCCGCGCATCTGGCCACGCTAGTTGGCTGAGATTCTATCATGGACACGCTAAAAGGAGCGTGGTCGCACACCTGGGCGCGCATGTCCAGTTTTGTGTTTCATCACTTCTTTTCCTCATCTTCAAGCGTACTCAGCTTTGAGGGGTCTTTCTTACTCCAAAATGGTTCCAATCATAACTTTTTAAGGCATCACATAAGCTCCTCATCCTGCAAGGTATACAATTCACAATTAGAGCCTATTTTTCATCAATTAACCATATTATGATATTGGAATATAATCAAGTGGGAGCATAAACAATCGCCAAATTACCTAGATTTAACCTATTATCAACACCCCACACTTACTTCATTGCTAGTCCTCGAGCAATCAAACTATACATTCTAAAGGTTCCTTCACTCAACCATTTCCCCTAACGCCCTACACCAGAACAATTTACATACATTACGCCTAGCAGTGAACAATCCTAGCCTCAAAAGTCGACTCTTCAAGTGCCATGCAATATTCATACTTCCTCAACGTACTCTACACAGAAGTCAAGACTTGCTTTTCTGTCACGAATCATATGCCCTCACAATCACATCAACGGAAATTGAATTCAATCCACACATTCGCATCATATACTCAAAGAAATCACGCACGCTCACAAAAGAAGTCACATGCATGCAATTGGTACCATAAGCTTGCCCTTAATGTAAATCTCTACTAATGTAGGCTTGCTCGACCCAAAATCAATTAGGACTTTTTCATGGTTGTAATGTGGGCTAAGGGACGGGTAGGATATACTTAGGAATATTGACTAACCCTCCTAAGCACTTTAACACATCACATGAGCAACTTTAGCGCAAATTCTTCAACCCACTTCACTTCCACAAACAATATCACCCTACAAATACTTCCTTCTTCTTTAAGCACTATATTAATTCATACCCACTAGCTGAAACAAGACACAATGTATTCCTCTTTTTTTTTCCGGTTTATTCTTCTTTTCACTCAATTTCCGCTAGTGGTGTATTAGTTTACAAAACAAGTGCACCTTTCTTCCTTTTATTGGTTCCACTCAAAAGCTACCCCACACTTAGTTCCTTCTTACTCCTTTTAGCGCTCATCTTACAGTTAAAGTGCTTTAAGAGGTAAAAGGATCAAAACAATGTCAATTAAGAACAAAAAGGGTATAGGCTCGTAATGCTGGTGCCAAACAAAAGTCCATAGGCTCAAAAGGGTTAACTAGGGACAAATTTTATTTGTGATAAGCAATAAGCTCAAAAAGATCAAAGAAAGCCTAAAATTATTTTTCAAACCGAGCATCACCTAAAATTTCGCTTCAACTCACATACTGGGCAAGTTCTAGACACAAGTACAATACATGGACTACACAAAAACCTCACCACACATGGCACATGACTCATTAAGGACGGTTACATTCCGACTCTCAAGTAATGCAAGTATTCACGGAGCCACGAGATATTAAGCATTAAGCGCAAAGTGAACACAACAAATAAGACTAAGCGTTAGACTCTAGGGTCTATCGTGTTCAGGTGTGTCAACTCTATGGGTTCTCTTTTGATTCTCTAGCTCGTAGCCCATTAACCTAATCTACAAATCGAAAAGAAAACAAAATAAAAAGAAAACTACCTATACCTGGTTCAAGTTAAACCCTTGGAAAAGAACCGTGGCCTAAAGAAAAAACCAAGGGGGAGTTGCTACACTATCTAAGAAAAAAATAAAAAATAAAAAATCTTTTTGGTGTTTTCTCTAAACTAACTTCCCTCAAGAAAATTGTCTAAAAGATCCGTCATCAGGAAGAGTCTACGTATTTGCCTTTTTTTTTCTCGACTCAGTCCCTCAAGAACTCCGTCGACAGGGATCCATCGTCGGGATGAGCCATATATCTATTTTAAACTAACGATTCCTACTTAACGACATCAAAATTATCAAAGCAAAATGAAACAAAACAAAACCAACAGTCAATTGATACAATCACATACATACAATGAAGGAATCCCCACCCCACACTTAAAAATAAAGACATGTCCCCATAGCTTAAAAATTGAAAGATCAGTGAGGTAAAGGAACTTCCCCGAAGGCTCACTCCTGGTCGGAGACGGTGTCTGGGTTGACGTGGCACGCACGACCCAGAGCTCGCAGCCAGCCCATGAATTTCTTTTCCGACTTCCCTTGTCGGTCAGCTACCGCGTCTACTCGAGTGCCCAAATCAGTCATGGAGGTTCGCAAACCAGCCATCTCCGCCTCCATCGCAGTAAAACGGGACACCCGGGCAGCTCCTAAAGATGTTGCCGTCCCAGATGGTCCTGCTGCTACCACATTTTTCTCCTAAGCCTACGGTGCTGTCCCCATGTTCTCCTCAACATCCTCTCCATCAAGAGAATCATCAGAGCTATTACTCGCAAACCGGCCACCTCTCGCCTCCTCCTCTACTACTTTCGGCTCCTTGCCCGTGGTCACTTTATCAGCACTGAATTGGCCTTCCTTTTTCACCAACCCATCCACAGCTAGATTTTCGGGAACCTGAGCATCCCTGCATAGTTGAGTAACTAAAGAAGGGAAAAAGAACCCATACCTTTTGACTTGGTTGCGGACGAATATCTCTTCATGCATCACTTTGGCCACGTCGAAGTCGTGACCATTTACAAAGCACCAAATCAACGCAGCGCGGGGCCCATTGACCTCTGTAGTATTGTAAGACGGAATCAAGCGGTTGTTTATGAGGTATAACCAACACTTCCCTTCAAAGGTGAGTGCTGAGGAGTGAAACTTCTCCCCATAGTCCATCCAGACCACTTCTTTCCCGCGCGCACAAATTGTCTCAATGAATCGTGCCCATTTTTCGTTCGTTGGGTTGCAGCCGTATTCATAGAAGTCATCATAACCAACCGGAGGTAGAGGCAACTGGTAGGCCATCCGTATCACCTCAACAGAAGCATTCACTGCCCTTCGACGCACCGTGACTACTCCATTATCATGCTCCAGTCCAGCATATTCGCATCTCTGGAGCTGTCTAACGTTAATACCTCTCTCCGGAATTGGCGTTTTACGAGCCTTTTCTGCAAAGTGGGCCTGAGCATTGGCCGAAACAAATTTGGAACTATCAAAGGAGCGTGCAGGTGTAGCCCCTCGTGACCTAGATGAACCAGCCTGGCTGCTCGATGAGGCCCCTGTGGCGCGTCATTTCCTAGATAGAGTCATGATGCCTGCAAAACGGAGACACATTAGCACAGCCCAACAGAAATTTTGTGACTCCATACGGTTACTCAGACTTCACATGCATAAGGGGTCACAAACTATATAATCACGATTATTGGGACCTTTCCACAAACACCTTGTGGGCATTAGGCCTTCACAACCCCTTTTTACACTTTTTAGAACAAGAATCACCCACTTACACTCACCAACATCACATATCAAGTGGGATTCCACCCCACACTTATCATCCACCAACACTACAACATCTTGCACCAATTTCTCTACAAAATCTAAGTACAACTACCACAACATAGGCATAAGAATACAACCAAAAAAAATCTGAAAAATAGAGAGAGAATAAAAAAGAGAAGAAAGAAACTAGGGCTCATACCTGTGGTGAAAGGGAATGGGGAAGATACTAGTGAACTTGGGGGGGGGGGATCGTGAGACGGGGGACGGGATGGTGTGGGATTTGGGAGTGTTTGGAGGAAGGTTTTGTTTTGTTTGAGTTGGAATGGGGGAGACGAAGGGTAGGGGTTTTCTTTTGTTGAATGGGGGTTCAGGTACGGGGGGTGGGCAGTTATTAGATGGGGGCAAGGGGTAATTTTAGTCTAAACAAAATAAGAAAAATGAAAAACTTAAAATACACTTGAAAAACGCTGGATTTTTTTACAGAACTAGCGCGCCCAGATGCGCGAGCGCGCTAGATTTAGCGCGTCCAATACAGAACCCAAGAGCTACTAGCACGCCCAGATGCGCGTCCAGTAGCGCGGTCACGCTAGTAGAGCATTTAACTGCGCGATGCAGTTTAGCGTTCCCAGTAGCGCGTCCAGTAGCGCGGGCGCGCACTTGGGCGATTTTTTTCTTCAACTTTTCACCTGTTCTTACCCTGTTCGATGGCCTTAGCACCTGACCTCTATCACTTGCATTGGTTAGCCCTTCTTAAAACACAAAATTAACACTACTACTATCATTGGGTTGCCTCTCAACTAGCACCTTATTTAACGTCGTGGCACGACGGTTACAACAATTTAATGGGTTGCCTCCCATCTAGTGCCTGATTTAACATCGCGACATGACTCAACACGTTCTCAAGCATCCGTCAAGTCCACCGAGGTCTTGTGACGTGCAAAGTCACCACCCCAGTAATGTTTTATCCTTTGACCATTCACCAAGAAAGTACCAGTTGAACTCATATCCCGCAACTCCACAGCTCCATGAGGCTTCACACTTACCACAACAAAAGGGCCTGACCAACGAGATTTAAGCTTTCCTAGAAAAAGCTTCAACCTCGAATTGAATAAAAGAACTTCTTGCCCTGGCTCAAACTCTCGATGTTGGATGTGCTTGTCATGCCACCTCTTAGTCTTCTCTTTATACAATTTGGCATTTTCATATGCGTGCAAACGAAACTCATCAAGCTCGTTGAGTTGCAGCAACCTCATCTCGCCAGCCATGTCCCCATCCATATTCAGCTTTTTAATTGCCCAATAGGCCGTGTGTTCAAGTTCGACGGGCAAGTGACATGTCTTCCCATAAACTAACTTATACGGAGAAGCACCTATGGGAGTTTTGTATGCAGTTCGATATGCCCACAATGCGTCATCTAACTTCCCTGCCCAGTCTTTTCTATTTGCACTCACTGTTTTCTCAAGAATCCGCTTTACCTCTCTGTTTGACACTTCCGCTTGACCACTCGTTTAGGGGTGATAGGCAGTGGAAACTTTGTGCTTGACTCCATACTTTGCAAGAACATTATTCAGCAGTTTGTTACAGAAATGCGTTCCTCCATCACTGATCAACACTCTGGGAGTTCCAAAGCGTGTGAAGATGTGCTTCTTAACAAAGCTTACCACCACCTTTGCATCATTAGTGGGAAAAGCAATGGCCTCTACCCACTTAGACATATAATCGACTGCCACCAAGATGTACCTATTACCATTGGAGTACGGAAACGGTCCCATGAAGTCAATTCCCCAAACATCAAAAAGCTCCACTACCAGAATGTTTTGCAGCGGCATCTCGTGCTTCTTTGTGATCGTTCCGGTTCTTTGGTACATGTCACACATTTTAACAAAGGCGTATGCATCCCTAAACAATTTTGGCCAATAGAAACTTGATTGTAGTACTTTTTGGGTGGTCCTGTCTCCACCATGATGACCTCCGTATGGCGAGGCATGACATCTATGAAGTATGGCATTCATCTCCTCCTCAGGAACACATCTCCGCACCAACTGATCTGTACAGAGCATGTATAAGAATGGCTCATCCCACATGTAAAGCCTCACATTATGCAGGAACCTTCTTCTATTATCGGGTGTCAATTCTGGTGGTGTCACCCCACTTGCAATAAAGTTCACATAATCTGAATACCACAAGGCTGTGCTTGAGGTGATTGCCAATAACTGCTCATCAGGGAATGTTTCTTTGATTGCACCCCCTTCAGCTACATGGTTCCGATTTTCTAATCTGGACAAGTGATCAGCCACTTGATTCTCTATTCCTTTGCGATCTCGGATCTCTAAGTCAAACTCTTGCAAGAGGAGGACCTACCGAATCAGTCTCGGCTTGGCGTCTTTCCTCTCAAACAGGTATCTGATAGCTGAATGATCTGTGTAGACGATGACTTTGGTCCCCACTAGATATGACCTAAACTTGTCAAACGCCCACACCATGGCAAGCAACTATTTTTCAGTGACTGTGTAGTTCATCTGAGCTGGATTCAGAGTTTTGCTCACATAGTCGATGGAGTGGAAGATTTTATTTCTCCTTTGCCCCAAAACAACTCCAATAGCCAAGTCACTCGCATCGCACATCAACTCAAATAGCTTCTCCCAATCCGGAGCAATTATGATTGGTGCAGTCACCAACCTTCCCTTCAGCTCCTCGAATGCCTTCAGACAGGCGGCATCTAATTTGAAGGCGACATCCTTCTCAAGCAACCTGCACAAGGGAGAGGAAATTTTCGAGAAATCTTTAATGAAACGACGATAAAAACCTGCATGGCCCAAGAAACTGCGAATGCCTTTGACAGATATCGGTGGGGGCAATTTTTCAATCGCTTCCACCTTTGCCTTGTCCACCTGCAAACCATCTTTGGACACCTTGTGCCCCAAAACTATACCTTCACGTACCATGAAATGACACTTTTCCCAGTTTAGCACCAAGTTAGTTTCTTCACACCTAGCAAGTACTTTGTCAAGGTTCATCAAGCAGTTATCAAAAGAACATCCAAACACAGAAAAATCATCCATGAACACTTCCACAAACCTCTCAACCATGTCAATAAAAATGGCCATCATACACCTTTGAAAAGTCGCAGGTGCATTACAAATACCGAAGGGTATTCTCTTGAACGCATACGTGCCAAAAAGACACGTAAATGTAGTCTTCTCTTGGTCCTCTGGAGCTATAGCAATCTGATTATACCCTGAGTAACCATCTAAGAAGCAGTAGTACTCCTGGCCAACTAATCTATCAAGCATTTGGTCAATAAAGGGGAGGGGAAAGTGGTCCTTCCGGGTAGCATTGTTCAATTTTCTATAATCAATGCAAATTCTCCACCCGGTGACAGCTCTTGTAGGGATTAAATCATTATTCTCATTAACTACTACAGTCATTCCCCCTTTCTTGGGTACACATTGAACGGGGCTTACCCATTTGCTGTCTGAGATAGGAAATACAATACCTGCATCAAGCCACTTAATCACTTTTTTTCTTACCACCTCTTTCATGATTGGATTGAGTCGGCATTGTTGCTCTACACTAGGCATGTATCCGTCCTCCATGAGGATTTTGTGCATGCAAAAGGCTGGACTAATGCCCTTAATGTCAGCCATCGTCCGCCCAAGTGCTCGCTTGTGCTCACGTAGCACTCTCAACAGCTTTTCTTTCTGCAATTTAGACAAGTCAGAAGAGACAATAACGGGTAAAGTGTCAGAGTCACCCAAATAAGCAGATTGCAGGTGAGGTGGAAGAGGTT
Source organism: Nicotiana tabacum (assembly GCF_000715075.1). Classification (NCBI taxonomy): domain Eukaryota; kingdom Viridiplantae; phylum Streptophyta; class Magnoliopsida; order Solanales; family Solanaceae; genus Nicotiana; species Nicotiana tabacum. Next base: position 167,511,046 of record NC_134089.1, on the reverse strand, counting down.
TAAGCTCCAATTTTGGGGCTTCCTCAATTGACGGCTTTGGAGGAGGTCCCTCTGGCCTATTCAAAGGCTCAAAGGGATGTATCCCTTGCATGTACGCACAAGATGTATCAATGATGTGCATCATCTCCTCAACCTCCTCATCAGTCCCTAGGCTATCAAGCAACATAAGTGCTTTCTCTAGAGAATCGTCTAGATATACACTCGGATCATGAATCTGCTCATCAGCCTTAACAACAGATATCATTGAGAGCTCCTCATAGTGGCGAGGAAGTTGGATTGCTTTGTAGATATTAAAAACTGCTTCCTCGTCATCTACCCTCAAAATCATCTTTTCCTCTCTCACTTTGATAATTGCATCACCAGTAGCTAAGAGAGGTCGCCCCAATATGATTGGAACCAGTTCATCAACCTCATAATCGAGGATAATGAAATCAGCAGGAAAGATGAATTTCCCAATCTGCAGTAACACATCTTCAATCACCCCTTCAGGGTGTGCTATCGATCTATCAGCTAGCTGCAACATCACAGTAGTGGGCCTTGGAGCTCCCAGGCCCAATTGCTTGAACAAAGATAGGGGCATCAGATTTATGCTCGCCCCCAAATCGCAAAGAGCACGACCCACATCAATATTACCAATGCGCACAGGAATCGTGAAGCTGCCAGGATCCTTAAGCTTTTGAGGGAGCTTATTTTGGACCCTTGAAGTGCACTCCTCAGTAAGTGCCACTGTCTTAAATTCAGTTAATCTTCTCTTGTGAGCCACTATATCTTTTATGTACTTAGCATACATTGGAATTTCACGAAGCACATCAACAAGTGGGATATTTAAATGAACCTGGCTCAACATAGAGAGAAATTTTCTGAACATGCGATCATCATTCTTTTTCTGCAATCTCTAGGGGAAAGGTGGTGGTGGCCTTGGGGCCTCCACTGGCTCTGGAATTTCAGCAGCATTCTTTGGCTCGTGAATTACTTTAGGGATCAACTCTCCCTCAGGTATGGGCTTGTCTTTCTTTTTCTTTGGCACTTCCTCTAGCTCCCTCCCGTTTCTAAGTGTAACTGCATTCACTTGAGGGTTCTTTTTTGTATCACTGGGGAGAGCGCCTGCAGGTCTAGTATTTTGATTTGTTGCTAACTGCCCCATTTGCCTTTCAAAATTTCTGAAGTCGGTCCTGAGTTGCTGATTGTCAATCAACAACTTTTTTAGCAAATCATTGGTACTTTCTTCCATTTGTTGGGGTGGTCTCTGAGGCTGATTGAAACTCCCTTGGGGTCTATGCTGATTCTGATTCTGCTGATTTCCACCCCATGAGAAGTTGGGATGATTCCTCCAATTTGGATTGTAAGAATTCCCGTATTGTGCATGCTATTCGGTGGACCTCTGTTCTGCTGCCCCACATAATAGATGGATTCTGGATTCGTGGGGCATATATCACTCATATGATTGTCGCCACAGAGTTCACAGCAAATAGTCATTTGTTGTACATGTTTCATTGTTTATGGCTACTGCATTGTCATCCTAGTCATTTGATTGGCCAGCTTTGCAATATCGGCTCTCATAGCTGACACTTCGTCGAGCTCAAGTAACCCAGCTGATTTTTGCTTAACTGCCTTTCGTGAATCACCCTCACCTTTCCAGTTGTTATCATTAGCAGTGAAGTTATTCAACAAGATTTGGATTTCACTGTACGGTCTGGCCATGCAACTACCCCCACAAGCTGAATCAAGATTCATCTTTGAAGTATCATCTAACCCATCTACAAAAGTATGACCCAATACCTCGTCCGTCTGGCAATGATGAGGACAGTCTCTGAGCATCTTTTTGTACCTTTCCCATGCTTGACGAAGTGTCTCGCCAGCTCGTTATTCGAACCCAAGAATTTGACTCCTCAATATCTTTGTTTTCTTAGTGGGGAAAAACTTGATTAAGAATTTCCTTGCCATATCATCCCAAGTGCGGATTGAATTCGCTGGCTCCTTATTCAACCACTCCTTAGCTTCCCCGATAAGTGAAAACGGGAAAAGTGTCAGCCTGACATAGTCCTTGGAAACATTCGGATAATTGTAAGTGTCCGTAATTTCCAAGAAATTCTGAATGTGCCTCTGCGGGTCTTTATAAGGTAAGCCCACAAATAGCCCTGTGTATTAGATCAGCTGCACCATGTATTGTTTTATCTCAAAGTGCCCAGTGATATCAAGCTTCACAATAGCCTAAGTCATATTAGCCAGACTGGGCCTTGCGGCTTCGATCACCGCACGTTCCTCATTACCTGCCATCTCAATTGGTTGTGGTTAAACTATGATGTCCAACTCTCTTTCAATTCTAGTTTAGCGTCCACCTCCCTCCTCAATCTGTGAAGTGTTCGTTCAATTTCGGGATCAAGAGGAAGGAGATTGTTTGCGCTTCTACTTCTTCGCATTCAAGAAAAAAAACTGTATTAACACAAACAAAATGAACTGAAAATTAAAACTTGAATAAATAAATGATAAAATCTCAACTCAGTCAAGTAGCTAATTTCTAAGTCCCCGGCAACGCCGCCAAAAACTTGTTGCGACTAAAAATACTCACGCAAGTGCACATGATCATCAAGTAATAGAGTAGTGAGTAGAGTATCATTCCCACAAAGACTTATGATTAACTGTTGACTAATTCAAACTCAATTAATTTGTCTATCCAAGAGGTATTTTACAAAATAGAGATGTAATTGTTTTACTACCTAAACTACCAAGCAATAATCTAACTAGAGCAATTAACCAAACAAATAACAATTTCGAGTAACAAACAATAGGAGAGGATATTCCAGGGTCACAGGCTAGTTACCAATCGTGTTATGTTCTTGGCTTAAAATGACTAATCGATTTATCTGGATTGTTGATTGACAGGGTTAATGTTACTCATAAGAATCTGTCGAGTTCTTACTCGCCTATTCAAGTTAACTCAATGCCTATATGTCTATGGAATTAAGATTAACAAGAATGCATTTACAATTCCTGTATTTCCACCAAGCAAGGCAATTGGGTATATGTCTATCCCAATTGCTAATCCGTTCCCCCAGGCCCGGGTTCAAGAACTTGCTCTATTTAATTCTATATGCAATCTAAGGTTCCCACTTTCGAGTTCAACTAAAAATTCGTAGATAGTATTTCACTGTTAGCTACTCAACAAAATAATTAAAAGCAGAATTAAATAAACAACCCAATATGATAAACTAACTTTGTCAAATTAAACTTCAAACAACAATATTCATGTTTCACCCATGACCCTAGAACAATGGGTTTTAGCCACTCATACTAGTGTTCATCACAAATAGGTTCAATTTCATCACAAATAGCAAAAACCAAGAGAAGAAAAGAAGAACTTGATGGTCAAATCTCCTCCTTGCCTCTTGCCTCTCTATTTCTTGCACTAGAGTCTTAAAACCTTCCCTTTTCTTCCTTGGGCGAGCTTGACTTTATATAGGTTAAGTGAGTTTTCCTCTAGATTTCCAATTCTGCCCCTAAATAACTCTTCCCGAATTCTGGACTAGCGCGACCGTGCATCTGGCCGCACTAGTTGGCTGAGATTCTGTCATGGACATGCTAAAAGGAGCGCGGTCGCGCATGTCCAGTTCTGTGTTTCATCACTTCTTTTCCTCGTCTTCAAGCGTACTCACCTCTGAGGGGTCTTTCTTGCTCCAAAATGATTCCAATCACAACTTTTTAAGGCATCACATAGGCTCCTCATCCTGCAAGGTATACAATTCACAATTAGAGCCTATTTTTCATCAATTAATTATATTATGATAATGGAATATAATCAAGTGGGGGCATAAACAATCGCCAAATTACCTAGATTTAACCTATTATCAATTATCAGCATACTTCTTACCAAAATAGCTTATATATTTTTGTATAAGATTATTCTAATTTAATGTCTAAGAAAATAACAAATGACTTTTTTGTCATTGTGGAATCTTGTACTGAATCGAAAAAGTTCAATCAACATTTCTAAGGACCTTATCATTTTTACTTTTTAAATTATTTATTTGTGCATTGAATTTATATTTGTATCATGTAAAAAAATATAAAATAAATTAATTAGATTGGTTTTATTTCTTAAACTTTTGAAAACGAATTGTATTAAACTTTATCACGGGCTACTTTATAGTAAAAACTTCTCTTATTAATTATTTGTATGATATTGTTTCGTATCTTCTTAATTAAAGATACTTTTAAATCATGACACTAAATGACATATTTATTTAGACTTCTATTTTCAGCATATTCTTACCAAAATAGCCTATATATTTTTTGTATAAGATTATACTTATTTAATATTTAAGAAAATAGTAAATGACTTTTTCGTCAACTATGAAATTTTTTAGTGTATGATAAAACGTTAAATCAACATTTCTAAGGACCTTATCATTTTTATTTTTTATATATATTTATTTGTGCATTGAATTTATAATATGTATCCTGCAAAAAAATATAAAATAAATAAATTACAACAACAAACCCAGTTTGATCCCAATATGTGGGGTCTGGGGAGGTAATGTGATGACCCAAAAGGTCATCACTTATTTTAGAAGCAAATTCAGTGTTTCGAGGACTAAAAATCTCTTTTTTTCCTCACATCGACTTGCGTGCATGGTCCGGACCTATATCCGGAAAACTTTTTGTGTGAAAATGTGAGAAATAGAAATTTCTAGAGTTAACATTTGATTATGGTTGACTTTGGTCAACATTTTGAGCAAACGGATCCAGATTCGTGTTCCGATGATCCCGGGAGGTCCGCAGTAAAATATGAGACTTGGACGTATGCCCAAAAATGAATTCCGAGGTCCCAAGCCTTATAGATCAATTTTTGAAAGAAATTGTTGTACTGAATTATCTAAGAAATGAAGAAAAGAATTAATGTTTGAAACCATTGGTATCGGGCCCGTATTTTAGTTCCGGAGTCCAGTACAATCTTGTTATAGTATTTAAAAGATAACTGTTAAATTTGGTGAAAATAGAGTTTATTTGACGTGAGTTGGACTACCGGTTGAAGAGTTACGAACTTTGAGTGTTCTTGATGAAAATGTTGAGTTTTGAGGTTTAATTCATAGTTTTACATATTATTTTGATGATGTGATCGTACGAGTAGATCCATATGATGTTTTTGAGTTAGTATGCGCGTTTGGTTTGAAGTCCCGAGGGCTCGGGTGAGTTTCGGGTAGGTTCCGAGATGTTTTAGGCTTAAAACATAGTTGTTGCAGGTTCAGAGAAGTTGCAGATCTCTGAACCCGCCAGTGCGGTCCACAATGATTTTTTGCTACCGAGGAGGGGCTTTTGTGGCCGTGAAGGATTTTGTGAGGTCCGCGGTGGAGTGACTTTGCAGCCGCACTCGATTTTATGCGGTCCGCGGCGAAGAAGAATCCGCAGGTTCACTGGTCTAACTTCTGGAGCCTATATCTTTTGATCTACAAGGAATTTTGAAAAGATTCGAAAACTAAAGTTGTAGACTTAGTGTCTAGTTTTCATAAAGGTAAAGAAATCAGAATTTGGACATCTGTAGAGAAAGTTATGGTCAAAATACTAAAGCATATCACAACACTCAACATTCTCCGTGGTGGAGCTCCGCGGCCGCAGTCCTTTTTGTGCGGTCCGCGGAGAGGGTCTGAGAAGGGTATATTTAAATGAGACTTTCAGTTATTTTTCACTTTTTAAAAACCTAAAAACATAAGAGGCGATTTTCCAAACACTCTTTCTTCTCCAAAACATTAGTAAGTGATTTCTAACTTATTTCTTTTACTCCTTAACTTCTTTTAACAAGATTTCATCCTAGAATCTAGGGTTTTCATGGTGAAATTGGAAATTTTGGGTAAAACCTATGATTATTAAAATTTGGGGATTTAGACCTCAAATTGAGGTCGGATTCCAAAATCAATTATATATCCGGGCTCGGGGGTGAATGGGTAATCGGGTTTTGGTCCGAATTTCGGGTTTGGACCAAGCGGGCCCGGGGTCGATTTTTGACTTTTTGAGGAAATCTTCATAAAACCTATTCTCATGCATTAGAAATGATTCATTTAGCATTTATTGATATCGTTAAGTAAATTGTGGCTAGATACAAACAAGTTGGTGGTGGAATCAAGAGGTAAAGCGGTAGTTGAGGCTTAATTGTGTTCGTGGCTTTGAGGTAAGTGTTTGGTCTAACCTTAGCTTGAGGGATTAAGAGTTGTATCCTATTTTCTATGTGTTATTTGTTGAGTACGACGTATAGGCATTGTGACGAGTATCTATACGTTGGTATCAAGCATGCCCGTGAGTCTTATGTTATGACTAATGTGACTCTGTTTGTATTGTTCACGCCTAATGTGATGATTACTATTGTTAAGTAAGGTTTGTGGAAAGAATATTGATATTTGAACATTGAAGAGCGTTAGCTCAAGTTGTAAAGTGATTTGTGGAAGTATAATTGGCAATTGAACCTTATAGAGCATTGGCTCAAATTGTGAATCGAGTTGTGGAGTAAATGTGAAAAAGAGTAGAGGATTATGGTATTGTTCCCTTGCCGGGATGTTGTTGCTTTTAATATTGTTCCCTTGATGGGATTTTATTATGATTCATTTATTTCCTTGCCCTTATTGGTTGTGTTTGTTGTTTGGGTGAGGAAGAGTGTAAAGCACGAAGGGTGATACCGTGTATTATTTTGGTGAGAGAGTGTTAAAGCACGAAGGGTGATGCCATGTATGATGAGGAAAGATGTTTATCTGAAAGATATTTATTTGAAGGAAATATATTCGAAATATATTTATTGAAAAACATATTATCTTAGAGATTATTACTTGAAGGATTTATAGGCGAAAGATTTATATTTGAAGGACTTGATTAATTGATTGCACTTGTATTTATTATATTTTGAGAAGCATTTATGGTGTTCTTGTTGCCTGTTATTTATATCACTGGTTGATCATTGTCGCCATCATTGTTATCTGCTTCCTATTATTTTTGTACGCTATTTTGCACAGGTTTATTTGGTAGTCTGGTCCTAGCCTCGTCACTACTTCGCCGAGGTTAAGCTAGGCACTTACCAGCACATGGGGTCGGTTGTGCTGATACTACACTTCTGTATATTTTTGTGTACAGACCCAGGTATTTGATCGATAGTAGCTACTCGTTGTGGTGGAGACTCAAGGTAAACCTACTGCAGCGTTCGCAGTCCTCCTATCCTTTTATTTATGTTTCTTCTCATATTTCAGAGACAATATTGTAATAAATCTTTCAGATTTTTATTTGTAGTATTCCTAGACAGTCTGTGGAATTGTGACACCAGTCTTGGGTAGTTCTTGTATGGATTAGTATTGGCATCTTTCTTAAATTATTACATGTCCGTCTTCCGCTTATTTAAATTCCGTTGTTTATAAGCTATTGTTTCATAATTGTTATAGGATTAAAATGGGAAAAAGGTAAGTTGTTCAAACAGTTGGCTTGGCTAGCTTCCATTAGTAGGCGCCATCACGACTCCCGAGGGTGAAAAATTCGGGTCGTGACAAGTTGATATCAGAGCTCTAGGTTACATAGGTCTCACAATTCACAGACAAGCTTAGTTGAGTTTGAGGGATCGGTACGAAGATGTCTGTATTTATCCCTAGAGGCTACGGAGTTAGAAAAAACTTCACGTCTATTCTTTCCTGTCGTGCGGTTTGGTTTCTCAATGCTGATTGAATTTCTACTCTATTCTTTCGCAGATGTTGAGAACACGCGCTTCCTCATCCGCTGATCAGCAACCCGAGCTCCCAGCAGCAGCTCCCACAAGGGGCAGAGGGCGAGGCCAAGGCTGTGCTAGAGGTCGAGGTAGGGGCAGAGCTCAACCCAGAGCAACAACCCCAGTGGCGGAGCCTCAAGTCGGGTTTGGCGAGGAGGTTCCGGCCCAGGCAGTTCCAAAAGGACCATCTCAGGTCCTAAAGGGGTTCATTGCTACCCTAGTACTCCAGGATGCTCTAGTCCGTCTAGTGGGCCTTATGGAGAGTGTCACCCGGGCAGGCTTGCTTCCTGTAACACCAGCCGTTTCTAAGGTTGGAGGAGGAGCCCAAACTCCTGCTACTCGCATTCCGGAGCAGGTGGCTCCCTAGTTTTAGACTCCAGCAGCTCAGCCAGTTGGAGCAGTTCAGCCGGGTGTGGTAGCCTAGGCCGTTGATGGAGCAGCCATGACTGCTGATGCCTTGTGGAGATTGGACAGGTTCACCAAGCTCTTCACTACCATTTTCAGCGGTGCATCTTCTGAGGATCCCCAGGATTATTTAGACAGATGTCATGAGGTTCTCAGGAACATGGAGATAGTGGAGACCAATAGGGTTGACTTTGCTACTTTTTGCCTATCTGGATCCGCCATGACTTGGTGGAGAGATTATTGTTTGGCTAGAGCAGTCGGGTCACCAGCTTTGACTTGGGATCAATTTTCTTAGCTTTTTTTGGAGAAGTTTCTTCCTGTCACTCAGAGGGAGATCTATTGGAGGCAGTTTGAGCATCTCCAGCAGGGTTCTATGACTATCACTCAATACGAGACCAAGTTTATTGATTTGGCCCGTTATGCTCTACTTATACTTCCCACTAAGTGAGAGAGAGAATGAGGAGGTTCATTGAAGGACTCATTCAGCCTATTCGACTTCAGATGACTAAGGAGATGGGGAGTGAGATTTGTCTTCATAAGGCGGCCAATGTGGCTAGGAGGGTTGAGATGGTTCTATCACAGGGAGGTGGTCAGGGGTCTGACAAGAGGCCTCGTCATTTATGCAGATTCAGTGGTACCTCGTCTGGAGGCAGGGATTCATATGGTAGAGGCCATCATCCTAAGCCTTTTCAGTCAGTAATTTAGGTTTCTCATGGTGCTTCAGGTGGCCATGGTTCTCATATGTAGTATTTTGACCAGCAGTCCTACAATGCACCACTAGCTCCTATCAGTGCACCACCACTCCAAAGTTTTCGAGGTGGTCATTCAGGCCGTTAGGGTCAGCAGTCTCAACAACCGAGGGCTTGTTATACTTGCGGTGAGATGGGGCATATTGCTAGATTTTGCCCTTGATCATCGAGCAGTTCTCAACATCAAGGTTCCGTGCCATGGTTCAGGCACCGAGTGTTCCACAACCCGCTCAGTCAGTTAGAGGTGGAGGTAGAGGTGCTAGAGGTGGAGGTAGAGGTGTTAGAGGTGGAGCTTAGGACACTAGAGGTGGAGGCCAGCCAGCAGCAGGCCGTCCCAGAGATGTAGTCCAGGGTGGTGGGGCCCAGCCCCGATGTTATGCTCTTCCAACCAGGCCTAAGGCTAAGGCTTCCGATGCAGTTATCACAGGTACCGTTCTAGTCTGTAGTAGAGATGCTTCAGTTCTATTTGATCCATGATCTACGTACTCCTATGTGTCATCTTATTTTGCACCGTATTTGATTATGCCTAGTAATTCTTTGAGTGCTCTTGTATTTGTGTCTACACCGGTGGGTGAGTCTATTGTGGTAGATCGTGTCCATCATTCTTGTATAGTTGTGATCAGGGGTGTTGATACTCGAGTAGACTTGTTACTCCTGGACATGGTTGATTTTGATGTCATATTAGGGATGGACTGGTTATCACCTTACCACCCTATCTTGGAATGTCATGCCAAGACTGTGACCTTAGCCTTGTCGGAGTTGGCTCGTTTAGAGTGGAGAGGGACTCTCGGTCATTCTACCCTTAGTGTTATCTCATATGTGAAGGCTCGGCGTATGGTCGAGAAGGGGTGTTTGGTTTATTTGGCATATGTTCGTGATTCTAGTGCCGAGGTTCCTTCTATTAATTTTGTGCCTGTTGTTCGTGAGTTTCCTGAGGTATTTCCTTCAGATCTGTCGGGTATGCCACCCGACAAGGATATTAACTTCTGCATTGATTTGGCTCCGGGCACCCAGCCCATTTCTATCTCGCCGTATCATATGGCTCCGCCTGAATTGAAGGAACAATTGCAGGACTTTCTTGAAAAAGGCTTCAAAGACCTAGTGTCTCGCCTTGAGGTGCGCCGATGTTGTTTGTTAAGAAGAATGACGGATCAATGAGAATGTGTAGATTACCGGCAGTTGAATAAGGTTACAATCAAGAATAAGTATCCATTGCCGATGATTGATGATTTGTTTGATCAACTTCAGGGTGCCAAGGTATTTTCGAAGATTGACTTGAGATCTAGCTACCATCAGTTGAGGATTAGGGCATCTGATGTCCCTAAGACAGCTTTCCGCACTTGGTACAGGCATTATGAGTTCTTGGTGATGTTATTCGGGTTAACAAATGCCCCAGCAACTTTTATGGATTTGATGAACCGAGTGTTTAGGGCATACTTGGATTCATTCGTGAGAGTCTTCATTGATGATATTTGATCTATTCCCGCAGCCGGGAGGAGCACGAGCAACATCTGAGAGTGGTCTTCAGACTTTGAGAGATAGTCAGTTGTATGCTAAGTTTTCGAAGTGTGAGTTCTGGTTGATTTCAGTTGCTTTCTTGCGTCATGTTGTTTTAGCAGAGGGTATTCAGGTAGATCCAAAGAAGATAGAGGTAGTCAAGTACTGGCCTAGACCAGCATCAGCTACAGAGATCCGGAGTTTCTTGGGATTGGCAGGCTATTATCGTCGGTTTGTGGAGGGGTTTTCATCAATTGCAGCCCCGATGACCAGGTTGACCCAGAAAGGTGCCCAGTTCAGGTGGTCGGATGAGTGTGAGGCGAGCTTTCAAAAACTCAAAATAGCTCTGACTACGGCACCAGTGTTGGTTTTGCCCACAGGTTCAGGGCCTTATACAATTTATTGTGATGCATCTCGTATTGGACTTGGTGCGATGTTGATGCAGGATGGCAAGGTCATTACCTATGCTTCGCGGCAGTTGAAAATTCATGAGAAGAACTATTCGGTTCATGATTTAGAGTTAACACCCATTGTTCATGCGTTAAAGATTTGGAGGCATTATCTGTATGGCGTGGCATGTGAGGTGTTCACAGATCACAAGAGTCTGCAGTATTTGTTCAAGCACAAGGAGCTAAATTTGAGGTAGAGAAGGTGGTTGGAGCTATTAAAAGACTATGATATCACCATCTTATATCACCCAGAAAAGGCCAACGTGGTGGCCGATGCTTTGAGTAGGAAGTCTGCCAGTATGGGCAGTCTCGCGTATATTACGGTCGGTGAGAGACCGCTTGCTTTGGATGTTCAGGCTTTAGCCAATTAGTCCGTGAGGTTGGATATTTCTGAGCCCAACCATGTGTTAGCTTGCACAGTCGCTCATTCTTTATTATTGGAGTATATCCGAGATCGGCAGAATGATGATCCTTATTTGTGTGTCCTTAGGGACACAGTGCAGCACGGAGGTGTCGAGCGGGTAACCTTAGGAGATGATGGAGTTTTGAGGCTGCATGGTCGAGTTTGTGTGCCTAATACGGATGGGCTTCGAGAGTTGATTTTAGAGGAGGCCCATAGTTTCCGGTACTCTATTCATCCGGGCGCCGCGAAGATGTATCAGGATTTATGGCAGCATTATTGGTGGAGGAGGATGAAGAAAGACATTGTTGCATATGTGGCTCAGTGTTTGAATTGTCAGCATGTTAAGTACGAGCATCAGAGACTTGGTGGTCTATTCTAGAAGATTGAGATTCCTGAGTGGAAGTGGGAGCGTATCACTATGGACTTCATTGTTGGACTCCCACAGGCTCAGAGGAAGTTCGATGCGGTGTGAGTTATTGTTTATAGGCTGACGAAGTCAGCTCACTTCATTCCTAAGGCAGTCTCCTATTCTTCTGAGAGTCTAGCTGAGATCTATATCCGAGAGATTGTTCGTCTTTATGGTGTGCCCGTGTATATCATTTCTGATCGAGGTACACAGTTTACCTCGCATTTCTAGAGAGCAGTTCAGCGTGAGTTGGGCACGCGAGTTGAGTCGAGCACAACATTTCATCCTCAGATGGGCGGACAGTCCGAGCGCACTATTCAGATTTTGGAGGATATGCTTTGAGCTTGTGTCATTGACTTTGGAGGCTCGTGGGATCAGTTTTTGCCTTTAGCGGAGTTTGCCTACAATAACAGCTACCAATCGAGTATTCAGATGGCTCCTTATGAGGCTTTATATGGTAGGCAGTGTCGGTCGCCGGTTAGATGGTTTGAGCCGGGATAGTCTCGGTTGTTAGGTACGGATATGGTGTAGGATGCCTTGAACAAGGTCAGGATCATTCAGGATAGGCTTCATACAGCTTAGTCCAGACAAAAGAGTTATGCCAACCGTAAGCTCGTGATTTGGCATTCATGGTCAGTGAGCGGGTATTGGTTCGGGTATCGCCTAGGTTCATTGGCCCGTTTGAGATTCTTGATCGAGTGGGGGAGGTGGCTTACAGACTTACGTTGCCACCGAGTTTATCAGCCTTGCATCTAGTGTTTTACGTGTCCATGCTCCGGAAGTATCACGACGATCCATCCCACGTGTTAGACTTCAACACTTTCCAGTTGGACAAGGAATTGTCATATGAGGAGGAGCCGGTAGCTATTCTAGACCAGCAGGTTCGTCAGTTGAGATCGAAGAATTTTTCGTCTGTTTGTGTTCAGTGGAGAGGTCAGCCCACTGAGGCATCGACCTAGGAGTCCGAGTCCAATATGCGGAGCCGTTATCCCCATCATTTTCCCGACTCAGGTATTTCCTTCTTATGTCCGTTCGAGGACGAATGGTTGTTTTAGAGGTGGAGGATGTGATGACCCAAAAGGTCATCACTTGTTTTAGAAGCAAATTCGGTGTTCCGAGGACTAAAGACCTCCTTTTTTCCTCACCTCGACTTGCGTGCGTGGTCTGGACCTATATCCGGAAAGCCTTCTGTGTGAAAATATGAGAAATAGAAATTTCTAGAGTTAAAATTTAATTATGGTTGACTTTGGTCAACATTTTGAGCAAACAGACCCGGATCCGTGTTCTGACGATCCCGGAAGGTCCCCAGTAAAATATGGGACTTGAGCGTATGCCCGGAAATGAATTCAGACATCCCAAGCCTTAGAAATCAATTTTTGAAAGAAATTATTATACTGAATTATCTAAGAAATGAAGAAAAGAATTAGTGTTTGAAACCATTGGTATCAGGCCCGTATTTTGGTTCCGGAGTCTGGTACAATCTTGTTATAGTATTTAAAAGATAACTATTAAATTTGGTAAAAAATGGAGTTTATTTGACGTGAGTTGGACTACCAGTTGAAGAGTTACGAACTTTGAGTGTTCTTGATGAAAATGTTGAGTTTTGAGGTTTAATTCATGGTTTAACATGTTATTTTGATGATGTGATTACACGAGTAGGTCCATATGATGTTTTTGAGTTAGTATACACGTTTGGTTTGAAGTCCCGAGGGCTTGGGTGAGTTTCGGGTAGATTCTGGGATGTTTTAGGCTTAAAACATAGCTGTTGCAGTTTCAGATCTCTGAACCCGCCAGTGCGATCCGCAATGATTTTGTGCTACCGCGGAGGTGCCTTTGCAGACGCAAAGGATTTTGTGTGGTCCGCGGTGGAGGGACTTTGCGACCGCACTCGATTTTGTGCAGTCCGCGGTGAGGAAGAATCCGTAGGTTCACTGGTCTGACTTCGGGAGCCTATATCTTTTGATCTACAAGGAATTTTGAATTGATTCAAAAACAAAAGTTGTAGACCTTCATGTCTAGTTTCCAGAAAAGTAAAGAAATCACAATTGATATTTTAACATTAAAGATCATTGGCTCAAGTTGTAAAGTGATTTGTGAAAGTATAATTGGCAATTGAACCTTATAGAGCATTGGCTCAAATTGTGAATCGAGTTGTGGAGTAAATGTGAAAAAGAGTAGAGGATTATGGTATTGTTCCCTTGCCGGGATGTTGTTGCTTTTAATATTATTCCCTTGCCGGGATTTTATTATGATTCATTTATTTCCTTGCCCTTATTGGTTGTGTTTGTTGTTTGGGTGAGAAAGAGTGTAAAGCACGAAGGGTGATGCCGTGTATTATTTTGGTGAGAGAGCGTTAAAGCACGAAAGGTGATGCCGTGTATTATTTTGGTGAGAGAGCGTTAAAGCACGAAGGGTGATGCCGTGTAATGGGAGGAAGAGTGTAAAACACGAAGGGTGATGCCATGCCGCACGATGTACCATTCCGTGTCGATTATATTTATTTTATGGTGAGGATGAGAGTAAAAGCATGAAGGGTGATGCCTTGCAGTTTATGTTTATTTTATTGTGAGGATGAGAGTAAAAGCACGAAGGGTGATGTCGTGCACTTGTTTGTTTTCTGATTCTTGTTGAGAGTTGAGTTATGGTGTTCCTTATATTTACCTGTTGTCTTTCTGTTATCATTTGATGTTTCCCCGCAGCATGTTTCCCCCTCCCATCCTTAACTGTACATACCTGCTACTATCTTTCTGCTGTATATGAAACAACTGCACATGTTTATTTGGTAGTCTAGTCCTAGTCTCGTCACTACTTCTCCGAGGTTAGGCTAGGCCCTTACCAACACATGGGGTTGGTTGTGCTGATACTACACTCTGCACTGTGTGCAGATCCTGAAGCAGCAACATTCAGACCTTAGCTTGGGTGGCTACCTTCAGTCCAATCGGAGATTCCCAGGTAGTCCTGCAGGCGTCCGCAGGCCTTGGCGTCTTCTCCTATCCTTTTAGTATGTTTCTTCTCATATTTCAGAGACAATATTGTAATAAATCTTTCAGATTTTTATTTGTAGTATTCCTAGATAGTCTGTAGAATTGTGACACCAGTCTTGGGTAGTTCTTGTATGGATTGGTATTGTCATCTTTCTTAAATTATTACATGTCCGTCTTTCGCTTGTTTAAATTCCGCTATTTATAAGCTATTGTTTCATAATTGTTATAGGATTAAAATGGGAAAAAGTAAGTTGTTCAAACAGTTGGCTTGCCTAGCTTCCATTAGTAGGCGCCATCACGACTCCCGAGGGTGGGAAATTTGGGTCGTGACAGGTAGTCTGTACGCAGACATTACCCCTACCTAATGCAGGTAGAAAGGCTGTTTCCAATAGACCCACGACTCAGGAAGGGCAAGAAGAAGAAGAGGGATGCAAGGAAGGAAGAAAGATGGAAGAGAAAAAAAGGGAGAGATAAAAGATAAGTAGTATCAAATAATAGCAACAAGGAATATAATATCTGAGGCGAACAAAATCACATATCGTAATAAAAAATCTAAGAATATGGAGGGACATGCACGCTACTAAGCCTATCGATGAACATTATAAACTACCTACTAACCTTCTACCTTAATCCTCGACCTTCACACCTTCCTGTCATGGGTCATGTCCTCAGTGAGCTGAAGCAGCGCCATGTCCTGCCTAATTATTTCTCCCCAGTACTTCTTAGGCCTACCTCGACCCCTTCTCAAACTCACCATGGCCAACCTCTCACACCTCCTGACAGGGGCATCAATACTTCTTCTCCTAACATGTCCGAACCATCTCAGCCGCGACTCCCGCATCTCGTTGTCCATGGAGGCTACTCCCACTTTATCCCGGATAGCTTCATTCTTAATCCTATCTTGTCTGGTACACCTACACATCCATCTAAACATCCTCATCTCTGCTACTCTTATCTTTTGCATGTGGGAGTTCTTGACTGGCCAACACTCAGCCCTATACAGCATAGCGGATCAAACCATCACTCGATAAAACTTACCCTTAAGTCTTAACGGCACATTTTTATCACATAGAACACCGGAAGCGAGCGTCCACTTTATCCATCCCGCTCCGATACGATGTGTGACATCTTTATCAATCTCCCCGTTACCCTGGATAATTGACCCTAGATACTTAAAACTCGCTCTCTTAGGGATAACTTGACCATCAAACTTAATCGCTATGTCTACATCATGGGTCTCACTGAATTTGCACTCCAAGTATTCTGTCTTGGTTCTACTTAGTTTGAAACCTTTAGACTCTAAGGTCTGTCTCCAAACCTCCAACCTCGCGTTAACTCCGCTATGCGTCTTGTCAACCAACACTATATCATCGGCTAATAGCATGCACCAAGGCACCTCCCCTTGGATGTGACGCGACAATACATCTATCGCCAAGGCAAACAAAAATGGGCTAAGAGTCGATCCCTGGTGCAACCTCATCATCACAGGAAAATGCTCTGAGTCACCACCCATATTCCTCACTCGAGTCTTAGCATCATTGTACATATCCTTAATCACCCTAATGTACACTACCGGGATGTCGCTAACCTCCAAACACCTCCATAGGACCTCCCTCGGAACTTTA
Source organism: Nicotiana tabacum (assembly GCF_000715075.1). Classification (NCBI taxonomy): domain Eukaryota; kingdom Viridiplantae; phylum Streptophyta; class Magnoliopsida; order Solanales; family Solanaceae; genus Nicotiana; species Nicotiana tabacum. The sequence goes on along the minus strand of NC_134089.1, from coordinate 167,494,796 downwards.
TCGTATGCCTTCTCGAGGTCAATAAACACCATATGCAAATCCTTCTTCCTCTCCCGGTATTGCTCCACTAATCTCCTTATCAGATGAATTGCTTCCATAGTCGAATGCCCCGGCATGAATCCAAACTGATTCTAGGAAATAGACACGCACCTCCTCACCCTAGCCTCCACCACCCTTTCCCAAACCTTCATAGTGTGACTCAATAACTTGATACCTCTATAATTGTTGCAATTTTGGATATCACCCTTGTTCTTGTAAAGCAGAACCATCGTACTCCACATCCATTCTTCGGGCATCTTCTTTGTCTTAAAAACAACATTAAACAACCTAGTGAGCCACTCCAAACCTGCCCGCCCCGCGCTCTTCTAGAATTCCACCAGGATTTCGTCTGGCCCCGTTGCTCTGCCCCTGCACATCTTACGCATCTCCCCTTCCACCTCCTCTACCGTAATCTGCCTATAGTACCCAAAATCCCTCCAACTCTCGGAGTGCTCCAACTCACCCAGCACAATGTGTCTATCCCCCTCCTCATTCAATAGTTTATGGAAGTATGTCTGCCACCTTCTCCTAATGAGTGCCTCATCTATCAACACTTTGCCATCCTCGTCCTTGATGCACTTGATTTGGTCTAAGTCACGGGCTTTCCTCTCCCTCACCTTGGCCAACCGGTACAACCTCTTGTCCCCGCCTTTTCCCTCGAGCTCTTCGTACAAATGAGCAAACGCTGCATTCTTAGCCGTCGTAACTGCTAACTTTGCCTCTTTCTTCGCCTTTATGTAACACTCCCGATAAGTCCTTTTTTCCTCCTCGTTTGTACTCTCTACTAGCTTCAAATAAGCAGTTTTCTTAGCTTTCACTTTACCTTGAACCTCTCCATTCTAGCACCAGTCTCCTTTATGATCCCCAGGAAAACCCTTTGTTACACCTAAGACCTCTCCAGCAGCTACCCTAATGCAATCTGCAGTCATGGACCATATATTAGACGCGTCCCCCATACTCGTCCATGCCCTCATAGCCAACAACTTCTCCCCTAACTCCTGAGTTTTTCCTTGTTCAAGTTACCCCACTTGATCTTAAGTTGCCTGCACCTTGCTCTCTTTCTCCTACTCCTCTTGATCTTCAAGTCCATAACTAGGAGCCTATGTAGGGTCGTAAGGTGCTCACTCGGGATGACCTTGCAGTCAGTGCACAAACCTTTATCGCATTTCCTGCAGAGAAGATAATCAATCTGAGTCTTGCCCATTAAATTTCGAAAAGTGACCAAGTGCTCTTCCCTCATCGGGAAACTGGAGTTAGCTATAACCAAATCAAAAGCTCTAGCAAACTCCAACAGTGAATTACCTCCCTCATTCCTATCCCCAAAACAGTACCCGCCATGCACATCATCATAGCCCCCAGCACTAGCCCCAATATGATTATTGAAATCTCCGCCAATGAACAACTTCTCTGCGTGGGGGATACTACGTACCATCTTGTCCAAATCATCCCAAAATTGCTTCTTGCATCCTGGTTCAAACTTACCTGAGGAGCATATGCATTAATTACGTTTACAGTAAACCCACTAACTACCAGCTTAATACTCATCAACCTGTCATTACCCTCCTAACCTCAACCACGAGCTCCCTGAGATCCTTGTCTACTAAAATACCTACCCTATTCTTACCCCTAACACTTCCTGAGTACCATAGTTTAAACCCATCTACATCTCGTGCCCTAGTACCCTTCCATCTAGCCTCCTGAACGCACGCTATGTTGATCTTCCTCTTCTGAAGAATCTTACCTAACTCAATAGATTTTCCCGTCAACGTCCCAATGTTCCAGGACCCAATTCGTAACCGAGAGGCTTTCTTACCCCCCCCTTCCCACCCCTGAACCCCACCCCCAGCCCCGCCCAAGGATATGACCTTACTCTCACATCATTCACTACCGCCACTATAAGCAAAAAGGTATTAGGTAAACACTACCACTAAGACCCAAAAACGAGAACGAAAGACTACAAGCTACAGACCTGAAAGCTAAAAATAACTAAAAGGAGTGACTAACAGAATTAAAATGGATAGATGAAACCCTACCAATTTTTACAAAGTTGAACAGAAAAATTCCAATGTACAAAAAAAATCAAACAAGATAACAATTAAACTATAACAATAAAATAAAATAAATAAATTATTGGTTATATTTTTGTAAACAAATTTTACGTAAGTCTTTTCTAAACATAATTTGCTAATTTATTTTCTTGTAATTATAGTTAGTGAAGGACTCCTTCCTATTATTATGAGACAAAAATAGGTTCATGTTTCATTATAGTTACTAGAATAAGTTAATTGTAACCCATCTTTTTAGGAGATTCGCATGTGCAATTTAATTCCATTTGAAAAAATAAATAAGCAATCCAACGTTCCGAACAACTCCTGAAAAAACCAAATAAAATTCGCTCCTTTAATTTAATATATTTCAGATTATTAATGATGCATTGTTACCATGAGAGATAAAATTTCTTCCTAAATGGTAGTGTTTCTTTTATAAGGTAAAATATTAAAAAATATTTTGAGAAAAATAGTAAATAACAATTTTGTCTATAAAGCGTCACACCAAACACTATAAGAGAATAAATTATTGGAGACGTCAAACAAAATATTTCAGGACGCTTTCTGTAAATTTAATATAACAATTCTAAGTTAGCACATATTACGTTAAATTTTTAACTGTTTAGAGTTCAGCTATTTATGTTTCACAACCTATAAATTTTTTGCAGTTTTAATGTAGTTGCTATCTCAAAAATATACAAAGGAACACACATGCACAAACAGACATATATTATAAATAGCGAAAGAAGCATCGACTTTAGATAATTTTAGCATGTTGAATAACCCATGGAAGTTGCCAAGTATTGGATTAATGAACTTGATAATTACTGTGTAAGTAATTATAATCCTATATAAGAAGAAAAAACTGAATTTTAGGAAAAAGAATAAATTTACTTTGTAGAAGGGCTAGAAGAATATTATTGCATTATTATTATTATTATTATTATTATTATTATTATTATAATAATAATAATAATAATAATAATAATAATAATAATAATAATAATAATAATAATAATAATAATAATAATCTCAACACTTTAAATGAATATAAACGCATTCCTGGTCGGCTGATACTATAGATTGCAATAAAATCAAGGAGAGCATAATCAAGAACTTTAGCAAAGAGTTTATGCGGAGTTCTAAATTAAAAGTCAAAATTATTGTTAGATATTAATTCACGAAAATATGCTACAAAGAATAAAGCAAAAATAAAAAGCTAAACCTAAATCAAATCAAAACAAACTATGAAACAAATGGATAACTATACGTTTTCAATTTTCCAAATTACTTGGAGATATGCTTATATAGTGACTTCTTCAAGTCTCCATATTTGGAAGGAAATCAAAGGGAATAAGGATTTTCTTTTAATAAATTTGTGCGTAATTATTAGGTGAAATTGTAACGACCCGACCAATCGTTTTGAGCATTTGCACTTTGCTCTCCAGTTCTCGGGCATGACTGGCCCTGTAAGATGTACTATGACTTATGTAAATCGTTGGTTTTGGTTTTCAGGATAAACGGAATAGAGTTAGAAGAACAATCTCAGCTTGAAGCTTTAAATTTGAAAGGTTTGACCAAGTTTTGACTTATTAGTATTCGATCTCGAATTTAGATTTTTATGATTTGGTTAACTTCGTTGGATATTTTGGAATTAGGAGCGTGTTTGGAATGCAATTTGGAAGTTCGTGGTAGATTTAGGCTTTAATTGGTGAAATTGGAAATTTGGCATTTTTCGGTCGGTAGTAGAAATCTTGATATCGGAGTTGGAATGGAATTATAGAAATTGGAATAGGTTCGCTGTGTCGTTTGGGACGTGTGTGCAAAATTTCAGGTCATTCGGAGATGATTTGATAGGTTTCGGCGTTGTTTGTGGAATTTGGAAATTTTAAGTTCTTAGGCTTGAATCCGAGGCCGTTTTGGTGTTTTGGTATTATTCTGAGTGATTCGAAGGTTCGACTAAGTTTGAATGATATTATGGGATGTGTTGACATGTTTGGTTGAGGTCCCGAGGGCCTCGGGTGAGTTTTGGACGAGTTCGAACATTTTCGGAACTCAGGCATAGTTCTAGTGTTTAATTTTCGCTGTGGGGGAAGGGATTTTCCGCTGAGGGCGATGGATTTTTGCTGAGGAGAAGTAGGGAGCGTTGAGGCGGAAAATGGGGCACTGAGGCGCTCCAGGGAAAGAATCCGCAAGTTTGTTGGTCCGACATCGGAAGCCTATGTCTTTGTATCTACAAGTAATTTTGAGATGATTCAAAAACAAAAGTTGTAGTCCTTCGTGTCCAGTTTCTAGAAAGGTAAAGAATTTATAATTTGGACACCTGTAGAGAAAGTTATGGCCAAAATACTAAGGCCTATTTGTGCATCTACCAAAAGCACGGTCAACGATGATTTTTTGCGATCAGCGGTGATTTTCTGCGGTCAGCGGTGATTTTCTGCGGTCAGCGGTGATTTACCGCGGTCAGTAATGATTTTCTGCGGTCACCGGTGATGGGAATCCGAAGGTGCACTATAAATACGAGATTTGGGGTTTTATTTCATATTTTGACCTAGAGAGCTCGGGCTTTGGCGATTTTCGAGGGATTTTCAAGAAAACCATCGGAGTAAGTGATTCTAACTCAATTTTGGCTAAAATACAAGATTATAACGTTGGATTCATCATTTAAGTAGAGATTTGGGGTGAAAATTTGGGGAAAAATTGTGGGACTTCATAAAATGAATATTTGGGATTTGAAAGCCAATTCGGAGTCGGAATTGAGTGAAACTAGTATGGATAGCCTCGTATTGAATGGGTTGTCAGATTTTGACACTTTGGTCGGATTTCAAGACGTGAGCCCGGGGGGCAGGTTTGAGCAACTTTGGGATTCTTGAGTTAATTTGATTATTTTCGCTTGGGCTTTATTCCTTTAGCATATATTGATAATAATATACTGATTTTTTTTAGATTTGGAGCATTTGGAGGCCAATTCGAGAGGCAAGGGCATTGCGGGCTAGACTTTGGACCGGTTTGAGGTAAGTAATGATTGTAAATGTTGTCCTGAGGGTATAAAACCTCGAACTTTACATTATTGTGCTACTTTGAGGTGAAGCACACGTTAGCTGACGAGCGTGGGGTCGTACACCATTGGGGATTGTGACTTGGTCCACCCCGTATGACTATTGAGTTGCGTATTGGCTGAATGCCATATTTGGGCCTCGTGCCAACTGTTTGGACTTTAGGGGCTTTTTACTACCGTTCCTCACTGTTTTGACTGAATATTTGTACTCAGTCATGCTGTATTTTACTGATTTGATAACTCAACTGTATTTACTCCGTTTTGACACTTTAACTAATATTTTGAGCCGAGCATCATGTTTTATTATTGCCCGAGTGGCTTGAGAGGTTTTTGACCGAGTGAGGCCGAGGGCCTGTGTTGTGAGGATATTATGGGATCGGGTTGCGCGTCATAGAATGTTGTACTGATTTGTGATATATGAGAGGCCGGGGCCTGATTTATTATGCCATTAAATGGCTCGTGATAGCGCTTGGGCTGTAGGAGCCCCTCCGGAGTCTGAACACCCACTGTGAGCGCAGGTACCTAGTGTGAGTGATGTGATATTGCCCGAGGGGCTGTTGTTGTTTCATGTTATTTCCCCGACGGGCTGTTGTTGTTTCATGTTATTGCCCAAGGGGCTATTGTTGTTTCATGTTGTTACCCAAGGGGCTGATTACGAGTGATTGTGAGATAGATCGGGGGCTGGTTGTGTTGATATTTTGCCCGGGGGGCGGTTCATGGTACACGTTTTGCCCGAGGGGCTGTTTATGTTTCTATCCTTTTTCTCACTATTTTCATCACTCGTCTGAAGCTATTGAAAGATGTTTTAAAATGGAAAGGTTTTACTGAAACTGAGTTTGATTTATGAGATAAATGTTTTTTGTACTATTTTGAGCAATGTACTGTATTTGTTGTAGTGTTATGACGTGAAATTATGTGTTTTCTTACTGCTCAGTTTTTATTTACTTTTATTACTTACTAAGTTGACATCTCACATTACTCCCTGCACCTTGTGTATAGATCTAGGAGTTGGGGGTCGCGATAGTGAGCATTTATTGTCCATTCAGCAGGATTTCGGAGTCGACAAGATGGCTGTATGGCGTTCGCAGCCCTGTTCGTCTCCCTCATATATCCCCTAGCTTTATTTAGTATGGTCTCCCCATCTCGTTTAGACTTTATTGTATTGAGACAGAGTTCTAGTTGCTCGTGAGTTGTGACACCCCAATGTCGGGCTGTGTATTTATTCTGAACTGGTTATTTAGACTTATATTATGAGACTTCTTGTTAATTAATGGTTTAAAAATGATTTTAAAGAAAAATGGATTGATTTGGGAATTGTGTTGGCTAGCCTAGTTTCACGATAGGCGCCATCACGACCGGGTCGGTTTTAAGGTCGTGACAAGTTGGTATTAGAGCCTAGGTTACATAGGTCCCACGAGTCATGAGCAGGTTTAGTAGAGTCTTGCAGATCGGCATGGAGACGTCTGTACTTATCCTCGAGAGGCTGCAGAACCTTTAGGCAAACCCGCATTCTTGAATTTTTATCGTGCGTCATTGATTCAGCCCTAAATGTAACTCTTGAAATTTCTTTCACGCGTTCGTATGCATGCATGAGCGCTCAGTATCAGCTGTGCATCGACAACTCGTGATTCCCTGATCGAGGGGCGAGATGTGATTTCTGTGTGTTGATATTAGGACAATTTGGAAGATTGAGGTCGGGCTCTGCTTGTAGCTTGAGCATTGAGGTGTTGATTGTGTGAGCACGTGCTTTTGGATTTATATGTTCGATAGTGTCCCTATTAGGGGAAGTGATGACTGGATGGCTACGTGATGAGTATGATGTGACTATGTAATGCATTTATATGATTTGAATGTGACAAGAAGGGTCTACTTGAGGGTAGAAAGAACTATCTAGTGCTTGATTTCCATCGTGATTTGATGCATAGCCCCGAGTTATAGGTGTGTTGAAGGATTTTTTCATGTTGTTTAGTTGGGGAATGAAATAGATTTCATGTCGTGATATGAGTTCAGACTCAGGAATATTAAGTGATTGCATAATATTTATGATGGTGGAAGGGTATAAAGAGATGTTAGTTTGAGACAAAGTAGGTGGGTTATCTCCTGGGGGGTATCCTGAGGGCGTGTGATCCCTATGCTGTTTTGTAACGAGTCCTCCTTTACTAGTGAATTATATGTGTTGCAGATTGAGTTTAGATCGCGTATGAGAATTGTCTTGACTATTACGAGGGTAAATGCGAGATTTATAGATGATTTGAAGTACTAGATGGTTTGTGTTGCAAGAGCTTATGAAGGATTTAGTTTATTCTCACTATGGTATTATGGCGGCATTAGAGTATAGGCATTGTGATTTATTGTGTGTTTTGATTTATGACTTTGAGCCAAGTGGAGGAGTTTGCTATTGATCAGTTGATTGCACGGTTATGTGCTATGTCGGTTCCAGTTTGAGGCATACTAGTGAATCAGTTATGGCCTACAGAGGTTGAGATCGAGGATGACTCAAGTAAAAGAAATTTTGGATGGGGGTTGTGTTATGCTTTATGGGTGTATAAGAATCATGGAATGACCTGAGTTGTTATTGGTGAAGTATGTAATATGCACGGAGTAGGAATTCACTTGGTTGCATTAAGGTGGGGTTACTTCCTGGGGTGTTGGAGTGCCAATGGAGCACATGTCATTCGGTCCGTTTGATCAGTCTATCAGAGGTTTAAGCAGAGTAGATGACTCCCAAAAATTGTTCTAATGGATCCAAGATGTATATGTAACAATTGGGGGACCTACAGGATGTGTGTATGGCTAGAAACTGAGGTTTTCATTGGAGGGTGTCTAGACTTGTGTTATTTCTATATCATTATGGGTTCTACATATCAGTAACAACAAGATAAAGGTAATGGCTTTAGATTTATAGGAAGTCTCTTCAGAGTAAGTATTCAGAATATGGTGCTTTTGGGGATATTAGAGAGAGTATTTAGCAGCTTACAAGCATTTGGACGGTGTAGTTTTATGCTTGGGTCTCGTGTGGTGAGTCTGGGTTGAGGATTGCGGTATTATGACAAGGAGAAATATCAAATCGAAAGTAATTCAGATGGAACATGGATAAATAGGACAGCTTGATAGTAGGTCAGACTGGCATGGTAAGGGATATGATTAGTTCTTTGGGTGCTAGTGAGGTAATGAGTTTCTACAGATGTCTCATGGCAATGCTCTTAGGTTTTTGGTAACCTACGTAGCTTGGATGAGCCAAAAGGATTTAGTCCTGACGGTTTGGTTTATGCGAATGGGATTCAGAGAGTTCTTGATATTTTTTTTCTACCACGGTTAGAGATGTATATTTTCTACTGGCGTGAGGAGCATGTGATGTATAGCGATTTTCTTCTAGATGGGATCAAATGGAAAGTTCTTGGCTAGTTGAGTACGTAATTGCTTGTGGCTCGAAATGGATTACGAAGTCTTCATATTTGACATAGGATGACAAGGTATATGCGTTATGTTTTGTAGGGTTGAGATTGCATGTGTAAGGTCACAGTTCAGTTGTGAAAGGAAGGTCATAAATTCTTAGGCAGCACGAGCAATTTCAGATGATTAGGCAAATGATATTGCTAATTGCTGTAGTTTGAAGAGGGCATACATTTCAGAAAGGGCAATGTGATTGAGTTAATAATACATCATTGGTATGGCGACACTCTCTTGTTTGATCGACTGCTGATATTCGAGTTTGCTTAGTTGCACAGAAGAATTTTAGGAGTATCCCTCGTGGAATGATTGGGTATTAGAGGTGTGTTATAGATTTAGATGGTGGAATTAGGATCGGATATGGTGATTCGTGTGCTATATGGATTTGGAGGCTGAGAGTTCTCATAAAAAGGTTATGTTATGGTTGTGGGTCTCGTGTATCGGCCTTGTGTGGTGACTATCGGGGGTTTGGAGATCCGAGTGGATCCTTTGTTACTTATTATGTTAGATTTTGATGTGATATTGGGTATGAAATGGTTGTATCTATGTCGTGTTATTCTGGATTGTTGCGCTAAGAGGCAATGTTGGCTATGCCGGGTATGCCACAGATTGAGTGGCGAGGTTCGACAGATTACGTTCCCAGTAGGGCGATTTCATTTTTGAAGACCCAACGGATGGTTGGGAAGGGTTGTCTTTCTTATTTGGCCTTCGTGAGGGATGTCAATACAGAGACTCCTACCATTGATTTAGTTCCGGTGGTGAGGGATTTTTCGGATGTGTTTCCTGCTGCCGGGCATGCCGCCGGATAGGGTTATTGATTTCGGTATTGATTTGGTACCGGGCACCGTATCGTATGGTACCAACAGAGTTAAAGGAGTTGAAGGAGTAGCTTCAGGAACTCTTTGGTAAGGGGTTCATTGGTATGCCAATATGGATGTGTGTTCTGCATTGAGTCAGCTTTGTTGACTCTAAGTCATTATTATTGAGAGATATGTTGATTCGATTGTTATTGAGCTTATTAGTGTTCTGGGATGATCTATGAGTTACCTTTCTGCATTGCGAGGAGTTATGATTTGTTCGTTATGGGCACATATGGTGCAGTTCTATTTGGGTCTCATAGTGGAATCCGAGCGGGAAAAGAATTGGGAATTGCTTGGTAGATGACGTATTGGTTATGTTCTTTCGGGATTGTGTTGTGTTATGTAATTTTCTTCTATGTGGTTATAGTATTGCACTCTGGGTCCTTGATGTTGAATTTCGAATGGTTATGGGTTTCGAGCAGGGTGGATCGAGGTATATAATGTAGACCAGCGTTTGGGAGGGGTCACGCGTTGTAGCGGAGTTATGTGGAGGTATGATCCTTCGGGCTAGATTTGTGTGTTCTGGTTCTACAATGTGTGATGGGTTCTCAGCATTTTGTAGTGGTGGTACTGGCGAGCTTGCGGTGCATCTCTCTTATTTGAGTCACTTTTTTATGATTTGAGTACATTTGAACTGTTGCTTATTGGTGTGCGGGTCGCACGGGTTGTGGATCTAGATTATGTCGATGTGTCATGTCACTAAAGTAGTTGTGTTGGAGAAGATGAGGTCATTGAGATCTAGAATGAATACTATCGGATCCGATTTCAGTATATTGGAAGGATAATATCGGGATTCGTCTTAGAAGTTTACTATGGTCTTTCCCAAAGGAGAGGAAGTTTCATGAATGGTTGATATAAGGAATGGTTATGACTTTTTGCGTGTTTCTTTCATCATTGGCAGTATATGAAAGTGTTGGAATGAGACTTTATTTGATAATAGGTTTATTATTGGTATTCGGTTGTTGTGTGCAGTTGCCGTGATTTGAAGTTATCGCTACGAGTGATTGAGTTATGTGGTATATCATATAATTTCATCTAGGGTTACATATATGGTTTGTTACAGCTTGTTCGGACTTATCCAGCGTATAGATGAGAGATTCTGATATTATAGATAAGTTCGGAAATGGAAATTTGGTTCTAAGATTCATGGGCTTGGTTGGATTGTGAAATTTCAGTTATGATATGTTATCGGACCTATATGGTATAGGGTGACGTGGGATCACCCCCGGGTATTTGCATGTTGAGGTTATTCAGTGATTGTTGGCTTGTGGAACAACTCTAGGCACGTTTGAGGACGAACGCACGTTTAAGTGGGGGAGGATGTAACGATCCAACCGGTCGTTTTGAGCATTTGCATTTCGCTCGCCAGTTCTTGGGCATGAATGGCCCCGTAAGATGTATTATGACTTATGTAAATTGTCGGTATTGGTTTTCAGGATAAACGGAATAGAGTTAGAAGAACAATCTTAGCTTGAAGCTTTAAATTTGAAAGGTTTGACTTATTAGTATTCGATCTTGAATTTAGATTTTTATGATTTGGTTAACTCCATTGGATGATTTTGGACTTAGGAGCGTGTTTGGAATGCAATTTGGAGGTTCGTGGTAGATTTAGGCTTGAATTGGCGAAATTGGAATTTGGCGTTTTCCGGTCGGTAGTGGAAATCTTGATATCGGAGTCGGAATAGAATTCCAGAAATTGGAGTAGATTCGTTGTGTCATTTGGGACGTGTGTGCAAAATTTCAAGCCATTCGGAGGTGATTTGATAGGTTTCGGCGTTGTTTGTGCAATTTGGAAGTTTCTAAGTTCTTAGGCTTGAATCCGAGGTCGATTTGGTATTTTGGTGTTGTTTTGAGTGATTTGAAGGCTCAACTAAGTTTGAATGATGTTATGAGATGTGTTGGCATGTTTGGTTAAGGTCCCGAGGGCCTCAGGTGTGTTTTGGGTGAGTCCGGGCATTTTCGGAACTCAGGCATGGTTATGGTATTTAATTTTCGCTGTTGGGGAAGGGAGTTTCCACTGAGGGCAAAGTAGGGAGCGTTGAAGCGGAAAATGGGGCGCTGAGGCACTCCAGGGAAAGAATCTGCAGGTTCATTGGTCCGACTTCGGAAGCCTATATCTTTTGATCTACAAGGAATTTTTAGATAATTCAAAGTTGTAGCGCTTCGTGTCTAGTTTCTAGAAAGGTAAAGAAATCATAATTTGGACATCTTTACAGCAAGTTATGGCCAAAATACTAAGGTATGTCTGTACAACCACCAGAAGCGCGGTCAGCAGTGATTTACCGTAGTCAGCGGTGATTTTCCGCGTTCAGTGGTGATAGGAATCTGAAAGGTGCACTATAAATACGAGATTTGGGGCTTTATTTCATATTCTGACCTAGAAGCTCGGGCTTTGGCGATTTTTCGAGGGATTTTCAAGTAAATCATCGGGGTAAGTGATTCTCACTCAATATTGGCTAAAATACAAGATTATAACGTTGTATTCATCATTTGAGTAGAGATTTGAGGAAAAATATTGGAACTTCATAAAATGAATATTTGGGATTTGAAAGCCGATTCGGAGTCGGAATTGAGTGAAACTAGTATGGATAGTCTCGTAATTGAATGGTTTGTCAAATTTTGAGACTTTGGTCGGATTTTGAGACGTGGGTCTGGGGGGCCGGGTTTGAGCAATTTCGGGAATCTTGAGTTAATTTGATTATTTTTGCCTGGGCTTTGTTCCTTTAGCGTATATTGATGATAATATACTAATTTTGGTTAGATTTGGAGCATTTGGAGGCCGATTCGAGAGGCAAAGGCATCGCGCGCTAGAGTTTGGACCGATTTGAGGCAGTGGTAGAGCCATAGTGGTGGTTGCGAGTTCGACTGAACCCGATAGCTTTTATTTAAACTCTATATTTGTATTTAGAAATTCAATAAATATGTACAAATTATTAATTTAGAACCCAGTAACTTCAAAGGATTATAATCCCGAACCCATAAGGTTTAAATCCTAGCTCTGCCTCTGGTTTGAGGTAAGTAATGATTGTAAATGTTGTCCTGAGGGTATGAAATCCCGGATTTCACATCGTTGAGCTAGTTTTAGGTGATGTGATAACTAGGGATTCTAGTCTATTTTATACTCCTTTTTGCTTGAGTTTTGGACTAAAAATGTATACAAGTAATCTCAAAAGCTTACATGTTGTGCTTGTTTGCAGTGTTTGGTCAAAAATTGACAACGAAGTCAAAACCAGCTCAAAAAAGAGCGAAACCTGCTCAAGTATCAAGAACAAGTCAAAGCACTACTATAGCAGTAAATCCACCGCAACAGCAATAGCCCCACCACGACCGCAATGCATTTGTTGCAGTACGTGGTGGAAAAGATCAGAGAGATGCGATTTTGGAAGCTCAAGCACTGTAGTCTGCAGTAGATTCTTCGCAGCCATAGTAGCCTCATCGCGGCCGCAATCCATTTTATGTGGTCCGCAGAGAGGAGATTCAGAGAGCTAGGAGTTTGGAAGTTGGAAGCCATCGCGGTCCGTGGTCCATTTTGTGCGGTCCGCAGTGAAGCCACCGCGGCCGCGGTGCATTTTATGCGGTCCGTGGTGGCTAGATTCAGAGACTTATAAATGAAGCTAAAAAGCCTCACCACGACCGCAGTGCATTTTCCGCGGTCTGCGGTACCTCCGTCAGGGGTATTTTTGTCCAGAAAATTTGACTTTGTATAAATACTTCTTTTTCATATTTTTAGGGTATCTTTATCTTAGCAGAGCACGTGAACGACGGTTTTAGTCCATTTTGAGTAATTTGTTGCTAGTTTAACACTGAATCTTCAATTCTTAGTTTGTAATCATATTATATGGGTTATTTTTCATCTAAATATCTGATTTCTTCCATTATTATGAGTAGCTAGACCCATTAGCTAGGGTTGCGGCTCAATCCTAGTGTGGGTATTTGATGGGTCTTTTGTTTTAAGGCTTAGATGTTTATGGGTAGTTGATATTTGGACTGATTTGTGTTTTCCATATTGAATTAATGGTTGCAAATACTAATTTGTGCCTTTTTTACTTGGGCTTTTCTTGAGAAAGAGAGCTTGAGTCCAGGAAAATCAGTCCAACAAGGAATTGGGATGTATTCAAGAGATTGATAGCCCCAATTAAAGGGTTAAACCTAGAGATAGTAATACCCGACTTGAGCATATATTTGCTTGCACAATTTTGACACCCAATTGGTCTTGAGAAAGTCAATTAGGGCAAATTCACTCAAGCTACCGAGAGGTATAAAGTGAGTAGTTTCGTGCATTGGCTATATCGCAATCCCCAACATAACAACTTTGCCTTAGGCTTTAGATCCCTGATCGAGGCCAACCCTGCACTACTATTAAGTAGCGAGAGAGGTCGAAGCAGCTTTTACCCGATTAAGGTCGGGATCGATTTCCACAGTGAGCTAGATATTGGAGTTGAGTGTCTATCTAAATGAGAGTTACGTATTTGCTCTTAATTGCTCTTCTACACATTTTTGGTTTTGATTATGATTTTAATTTTATAATGCTACAATGCTAAATTAAGCTAAATAAGACTAAGGTTAAACTATTGCGAGTTGTTCAAATGATTAAAAGGCACTAGGGTAGTGACTTTCACCTAGGTGGTCAATTGACGGATTCTTGAGTCTAAAGCTAGATTGTCACATTTGGGGAGTATGATATAATCATTGCACGATTCTACTCACTCTACACCTCTCGGTAGTTCGAGTGATTTTCCCTGAATTGATTTTCTCAAGATCAATGGGGTATGCAAATTTGTGCAAGCAAATAAGGTTCAAGTCGGGTATTACTATCTCTAGGTTTAACCCTTTAATTGGGGCTATCAATCTCTTGAGTACGCCCCAATTCCTTGTTGGACTAATTTCATGGACTTAGGCTTTCTTTCTCAAGAAGAGCCAAAGTCTACTAGGCATAAACTAGTGTTTGCAACCACTAATTCACAATTAAAACTCTAATTAGCCCAAATATCAAACACCCATAGACAATCAAGCATCAAAACACAAGACCCATCAATTACCCACACTAGGGTTGAGCCACAACCTAGCTTATGGGTCTAGCTACTCATAATTAGAGAAGAAAACAAAGCAATAGATGAAGAGAAACTCATAATAATTAATTGCTAAATTACTTGAAGATTTAATATTGAAATCACTCTAAAATTACTCGAAATAGCTAAAAGGAACGAAGTCACGAGCGCAACTCTTAGTACAAAACTATCTGATGACCAAAAAATGGGAAAAGAATCTATTTATACTAGGCTGAAAATCTTGGACAAAAATACCCATGCGGGGCTAGTGCGGACCACACAAAATCTAGTGCGGCCTCACTAAGGCTCTAGGCTTGAAAAATCAGCTCTCTGAACTTGAGCAATGCAGACCGCACAAAGTCGAGTGCGGCCGTGATGGCTACTATTGCGGTCCGCACAAAAAGGAATGCGGACCGCATTGACCTTCATCCTCCAAAACACTGAACCTTGGCTTTGCGGACCGCACGAAATTGAGTGCGGCCACGGTGAACTCAATGCGAACCGCACAAAACCCTTTGCGGCCACATTGCCTTTTGGCCTGAAAAGCAACCTCTCTGAACTTCACTTGTGCGGATCCACAGAATGGTGTGTGGTCGCTTGGCCCTGTTTGACTGAGTTTTGCCTTGTCTTGGTACTTGTGCAAGTTTTACTCCTTTTTGAGCTGGTTTTTGGCACTTTGTCACCTTGTTGATTAAACCTGCAATCAAGCACAACTTGTGAGCCTTTGGGATTATTTTATACGCAATTCTAATCAAAACTTGAGTAAGAAGGAGTATAGAATGCATCATATTCCCTAGTTATCAACTCCCCCAAACTTAAGCTTTTGCTTGTCCTCAAGCAAACAAAATAAGACCCACCCCTTAAGGGAAAATTCAAGAAAATTCAAATGTCCTAAAGTGACATTATCTAGCATCAATTGGGACTAACAATTGCCCTCAATACAAATGAATCATTAACAACATTTACTCTTTTAAACACCATGGATTAAGTGCGACACAAGAGCATCAAGAGTTGACTCAACACATCAAAGAACTCTTTCTATTACTTTGGTCATTGTGGAACCCAAACTCACACATCCTCAACTCTCCTTAAGCAAATCTCACCTTTAGGATAGTGGCACTCAGAACGAGTTTAATGGAAATACACTCATCTCTCTCAAGGAAAAGTCACAAGTTCGGCTCTAAGTACCATATGATTTCCCCTTATGTGAGTCACCACTAATGTAAGCACATTAGTTTTCTTGCTCCCCCAACATGTATCCACGAACCCTTTGAGATGTTTGTAAGAATTTTGTTTGGTAGCACCCGTGAAATACCCATAATGCTCTAGCAATTTCAGCATCACATTGGTTATTTGAAAATTGTCCGCCCGGATTCGGGGTAGGACAATAACACTTGCATAGCCTTGGTTCGGAAGCACTCTAGGAGCCACTCTTGGAGGTGGCGGAGGAGGGTCTGGAATATTGTCATTGGCATTAGCATTGGCTTGGCGGCCTCTACGTTGTCCTTGAGGTACAATAGGCACCTCATCATCTCCAACATCATCTACCTCCTCCCCCACAATCATATTTCCAAGAGGGTCATTAGCGTTGTTTGCTGCCATTTCGTACCTGAAGTTGTGACACATACAAATTAGTAACAAAGAAGGAAAGAAGAACAATACACAAAACTATTTAGATAGATAGCCAAAACCGTTAACTCCCTGGCAACGGCGCAAAAAAGTGATCGAAGCCAACCCTGCACTACTATTGAGTAGCAAAGAGGTCGAAACAGCTTTTACCCGATTAAGGTCGGGATCGATTTCCACAGTGAGCTAGATATTGGAGTTGAGTGTCTATCTAAATGAGAGTTGCGTATTTGCTCTTAATTGCTATTCTACACATTTTTGATTTTGATTATGATTTTAATTTTATAATGCTACAATGCTAAATTAAGCTAAATAAGACTAAGGTTAAACTATTGCAAGTTGTTCAAATGATTAAAAGACACTAGGGTAGTGACTTTCACCTAGGTGGTCAATTGACGGATTCTTGAGTCTAAAGCTAGATTGTCACATTTGGGGAGTATGATATAATCATTGCACGATTCTACTCACTCTACACCTCTCGGTAGTTCGAGTGATTTTGCCTGAATTGATTTTCTCAAGATCAATGGGGTATGCAAATTTGTGCAAGCAATTAAGGTTCAAGTCGGGTATTACTATCTCTAGGTTTAACCCTTTAATTGGGGCTATCAATCTCTTGAGTACGCCCCAATTCCTTGTTGGACTAATTTCATGGACTTAGGCTCTCTTTCTCAAGAAGAGCCAAAGTCTACTAGGCATAAACTAGTGTTTGCAACCACTAATTCACAATTAAAACTCTAATTAGCCCAAATATCAAACACCCATAGACAATCAAGCATCAAAACACAAGACCCATCAATTACCCACACTAGGGTTGAGCCACAACCCTAGCTTATGGGTCTAGCTACTCATAATTAGAGAAGAAAACAAAGCAATAGATGAAGAGAAACTCATAATAATTAATTGCTAAATTACTTGAAGATTCAATATTGAAATCACTCTAAAATTACTCGAAATAGCTAAAAGGAACGAAGTCACGAGCGCAACTCTTAGTACAAAACTATCTGATGACCTAAAAATGGGAAAAGAATCTATTTATACTAGGCTGAAAATCTTGGACAAAAATACCCATGCGGGGCTAGTGCGGACCGCACAAAATCTAGTGCGGCCGCACTAAGGTTCTGAGCTTGAATAATCAACTCTTTGAACTTGGGCAATGCGGACTGCACAAAGTCGAGTGTGGCCGCGGTGGCTACTATTGCGGTCCGCACAAAAAGGAACGCAGACCGCATTGACCTTCATCCTCCAAAACATCACCTCTCTGATCCTTGGCTGCACGAAATAGAGTGCGGCCGCGGTGAACTCAATGCGGACCATACAAAACCCTTTGCGGCCACATTGCCTTTTGGCCTGAAAAGCAACTTCTCTGAACTTCACTTGTGCGGACCACACATAATGGTGTGCGGCCGCACTGCCCTGTTTGACTGAGCTTTGTCTTGTCTTGGTACTTGTGCAAGTTTCACTCTTTTTTGAGCTGGTTTTTGGCACTTTGTCACCTTGTTGATCAAACCTGCAATCAAGCACAACTTGTGAGCCTTAGGACTATTTGTACGCAATTCTAATCAAAACTTGAGTAAGAAGGAGTATAGAATACATCATATTCCCTAGTTATCAATCCCGTTAAGTGTTCACCTAGGAGAAAGCCACTTCCCTAGTGCCTCTTTAACCATTTAGAAAACCTTATAAACATTCATAATTCGTTTAATTTCGAATATCATTAGCATAAAATTAGAAGTAACAAACAAACAAATATGATTGGAAGTGTAATTAAGAGCACTATGCACTGCTAGTTTAGATAGGAATCCAAATCCCAAACATTCTAGCTCTCTGTGGATTCGATCCCGATCTTTTCGGGTAAAAGCTGCATCGACCACTCTTGCCACTTTGTAGTGGAGTAGGGTTGGACCCGATCACTTTTGGCGCAGTTTCGGGGAGCTAACAATTTTGGCTATCTATCTAAATAGTTTGTGTATTATTTTTGTTTCCTTCTGTGTTATTAATGTTTTTGTGTCGCCAACTCAGGTACGAAATGGCGGCAAACAACGCACCTCTTGGAGATCTTCCACCGGGGGAGGAGGTAGATGACAATATTGATTTTGAGGTTCCTATAGTGCCTCAAGCTCAAAGGAGAGGCCGCCAGGCTAATGATAATGTTCCATAACCTCCCCCGCCACCTTCAAGAATGGCTCCTCGAGTGCTTCCAAACCAAGGATATGCTAGTGCAATTGTCCCACCCCGGATTCGGGCGGGCAATTTCCAAATTACAAATGTGATGCTGACTTTGTTGGAGCAGCAAGGGTATTTCACAGGTGCTCCCCATCAGAACACTTACAAACATCTTAAGGGCGTCATAGATACCTGTTGGGGAAGCAAACAAATGTGTTAGAGGATGCACTTCGGTTGAGATTATTCCATTTTTCACTTAGAGGGAAGGCTTTGGATTGGCTTGAAAGGCTTCCCAACCATTCCATCACTACTTGGGATGAGTTGGTAGATAAATTCATTGCAAAGTTTTTCTCTCCAGACCACATGGCAACCTTGAGGGATGAAATCTTAGCTTTCAAGCAGGAGCCCAACGAACCACTACATGAGATATGGGAGAGATACCGGACCATTGTAAAGGAATGTCCCAATAATGATATGACTGAAGCAATGATACAACAGACATTCTACCGGGGCATTAATGCAACAAATTAGTGCATAGTGAACTAACTCGCCGGGGGAAATTTCATGAACACACCGTATGATGAGGCTAGTGCAATATTGGATGAGATGGCTAACACGTCCTCTGCTTAGCAAAGTAGAGCCAATGTACCACAGGGTAACCCCACGGTTATTCACTTGCACAAAGAGCTCCATGATCATGGGCAGATAATAGCAGAACTGACAATAACAATGAACCAGATAGCAAAGGCACAATTACAGCAGGTTCAAGCTCCACGACAAGTAAATGCTATGGAGGTGTCAACATGTTAGTGAACAAAAGAAGGCAAAGAGATCAACAAAACCAAGAGAGTTCGGATCAATATAACCAAGAGTGGCGGGTTCTAAGATGATGGGTATGATTAGCAGAATGAAGAAGTGCAATACGTGAACAACTATCAGGGCCAAAGGGGCAATTCTTTCAACTAACAACAATGGAGGCCCCAAGACAATTGGGGAAATCAACAACAACAAGGGAATAATAATTGGGGGAACAACAACCAAAATGCAAATTGGAGCAACCAGAACAATAATCAGAATAATCAAGGTAATTAGAGTGGCAACAACAACTGGGGTGGAAATAACAATCAGGGTGGTTGGAACAATAACAACCAAGGAAATCGGGAGCAAGGCTTTCAAAGGCCCCCAATGTATCAACAACGGAACAATCCACCCCTATTTCTATCCCAAGGTCCTAGTACTTCCAAAAATGAAATGGGGAGAATCGAAATGATGTTTGAACAGATGATGAAAAAGAATGCTGACTCTGATGCCCAGTTAGCATCCCACAATACTTCAATCAGAAACTTGGAGGTTCAATTAGGCCAAATCTCACAATCCTTGAATATTCGCCCTAAGGGGGCTCTACCAAGTGATACGGTAGTAAACCCGAAGGGTGGGAACAATTTCGGGCATGTAATGGCGGTAACTACAAGAAGTGGATGAGGTGGTGATGTGAATGCCTCCAAACAAAATGAAATTTTTAGTGATGAAGTTGAGTTGCAAGAGGATGAGGTCCCTTTGGTGGTTGAGAATGTGATTGATGAGAACACGAACAAGGAAGTGAGGATTGATATCCAAGATACCAAGGTGGAAACTCAGAATGACGTGAACCCATCTAGGGAACACATAATAGACATGCCAGAAATAGTTGTGCCTAAAGCCAAGGCCCCTTTGCCAAGGCCACCTCCACCTTATCCTCAAAGGCTTGCGAAGCAGAAAATGAGAACCAGTTTAAGAAATTTATTGACATGATGAAGAGCTTATCAATTAATGTGCCATTGGTGGAAGCTCTAGAACAAATGTCGGGGTACGCTAAGTTCATGAAAGACTTGGTGACAAAGAAAAGATCCATGGATTGTGAGACCATCAAGATGACGCACCAAGTTAGTGCAATAGTATACTCGATGGCTCCGAAGCTAGAAGATCCCGGCGTTTTCACCATTCCTTGCACCATTAGGAGTGCAAACTTTGCAAAAGCGCTATGTGATTTGGGGGAAAGTATCAACTTGATGCCTTACTCCGTTTTCAAGACTTTGGGTATTGGGCAACCTAGGGCTACTTCAACGAGGTTGAAAATGGCGGATAAAACTATGAAGAGGCCGCTTGGTATTGTAGATAATGTCCTTGTTCGGGTGGAAAAGTTCATTTTGCCAACTGATTTTGTGATCTTGGATTGTGAGGTAGATTATGAGGTTTCGATCATACTGGGAAGACCTTTCCTTGCAACTGGGAAGGCCTTAGTTGATGTGGAAGCAAGGGAACTCACCTTCCGAGTGGGTGATGAGAAAATGGTCTTTCATGTGTGCAACTCAATGAAGTAGCCCAACAGTTCTAAAGTGTGCTCTTTTATGGATCTTGTTACGGCAGTGATAGTTGATAATACTAGTACAATGATCAATGTGGAGGACCCTCTAGAGGCGGTATTGTTGAATCTTGATGTAAATGAGGATGAAGGCCGGGTGGAGTGTGTCAATGCTTTACATAGAATGGGATCGTACTCTTATGAGCCTCAAAAACTCTCTTTGGATCTTGAGAATAGGTAGACTCCACCAACAAAGCCCTCAATCGAGGAACCTCCCGTGTTGGAGTTAAAGTCGTTGCCTCTACACCTCAGGTATAAATTCTTAGGCCCTAGTTCAACTTTGCCAGTTATTATTTCCTCTTGTCTTACTAACATGCAGGTAGATGCTACTTTGGCGTTGCTCCAAAAATGGAAGAAGGCAATTGGATGGACTTTAGCTGATATTCGAGGGATAAGCCCCGCCTTTTGTATGCATAAGATTATTCTGGAAGATGATGCAAAGCCCTCCTTGGAACATCAATGGAGGTTGAACGAGGAAATGCAAGAAGTTTTGAAAAAGGAGGTGATCAAGTGGTTGGATGCCGGGGTTGCGTACCCCATCTCTGATAGCTCTTGGACTTCGCCGGTGCAATGTGTACCGAAGAAGGGTGGTATGACCGTGGTTACCAATGCGCAAAATGAGTTGATTCCTACTAGGACTATCATCGGATGGAGGGTGTGCATGGATTATCGCAAATGGAATAAAGTGACCCGCAAGAATCACTTTCCATTGTCTTTTCTTGATCAGATACTAGACAGACTTGCTGGGCGTGCCTTATACTGTTTCTTGAGTAGGTATTCTGGGTATAACCAAATTTTGATTGCTTCGGGAGATCAAGAGAAAACCACCTTCACTTGTCCGTATGGTACCTTTGCCTTTTCTAGGGTGCCATTTGGGTTGTGTAATGCACCGGCTACATTCCAGCGGTGTATGGTGGCCATATTTACTGACATGGTGGAGGAAATTTTGGAGGTGTTTATGGACAACTTCAGTGTTGTGGCTGACTCGTTTGATGAATGTTTGAAAATCTTGATAGGGTATTGGCCCGTTGTGAAGAAACCAACCTTGTGTTTAATTGGGAGAAATGTCACTTCATGGTTGAGGAGGGCATAGTCCTTGGCCATAAAATTTCAAAGCACGGTATAGAGGTGGATAAAGCTAAAATTGAACTGATTTCAAGGCTCCCGCCCCCTACTTTAGCCAAGGGGGTTAGAGTTTTCTTGGGCATGTGGGGTTCTACTAGAGGTTTATCAAGGATTTTTCGAAGGTAGTGAATCCTTTGTGCAAACTATTGGAAAAGGATACCAAGTTCGTGCTCAATGAGGGATGTATGCAAGCCTTCGAACTTCTCAAGCACAAGTTGACCACCACTCCTATTATTATCGCACCCAATTAGAGCTTGCCGTTCGAGCTCATGTGTGACGCGAGTGATGCTGCGGTTGGGGCGGTCTTGGGTCAAAGAATGAATAAAATGTTTCATCTGGTGTATTATGCGAGCAAGATAATGATGCCCAAGTGAATTACACGGTTAATGAAAAAGAGTTGTTGGCTATTATGTTCGCAATGGAGAAATTTCGGCCATATCTCATGGGCGCCAAGGTCATAGTTCATACCGATCATGCCACACTTTGATACTTGGTGACAAAGAAGAATTCCAAAGCTAGGCTGATGCGATGGGTCTTGTTACTTCAAGAGTTTGATTTGGAAATTGTGGACCGGAAAGGGTGTGAAAACTAAGTGGCGGACCACTTGTCCCGCTTGGAGGAGGAAGGGAGGCCTCGTGATGGCCTAGAGATCAATGATTCATTTCCCGATGAGTAACTCATTTCTGTGTCAGTGAATGGTGCCATGGTTTGCGAACATTGCTAATTTCCTTGTAACCGGTATTGTCCCGTGTGATCTCTCTTCTAACCAAATGAAGAAGCTTAAACGGGATAGTTTGGACTTCTATTGGGATGAGCCATACTTGTTCAAAATCTGCACTGATGGTGTGATGTAGAGGTGTGTCCCGGAGGAGGAGCAATTGAGTATCCTGTCATTCCTCCCCCTATGGTGGTCATCATGGGGGGGTGAGGACCGCTTCGAAGGTTCTTAGTTGTGGGTTTTACTGGCCAACTTTATACAAGTATGCAAGTGAACTTGTGAAGAGATGCGACGAATGTCAAAGAGCGGGTGGAATTTCAAAGAAGGATGAGATGCCTCTCAATACTATTCTCGAAGTTGATATTTTTTATGTGTGGGGCATTGATTTCATGGTCCCGTTTGTTAGTTCATGTGGCAGCACATACATTCTAGTAGTAGTTGACTATATTTCAAAGTGGGTTGAGGCCGTGGCTTTACCCAATAATAAGGCCCGAAGTGTTATTGCGTTTCTCAAGAAGAGTATTTTTACTAGGTTTGGCAATCCTCGAGCAATCATAAATGATGGAGGGTCTCATTTCTGCAATAGAGTTTTTGACACTTTGCTTGCAAAGTATGGTATCAATCACAAAGTTTCTACCCCTTATCATCCTCAGGCGAGTGGCCAAGTTGAAGTCTCAAATAGGGAAATCAAGAGTATATTGTCAAAGACAGTCAATGCAAAGGACCGATTGGTCAAAGAAATTGGATGATGCTATATGGGCTTATAGGACTGCTTACAAGACTCCGATTGGTATATCTCCATATCGGTTAGTGTTTGGAAAGCTTGCCATCTACCGATTGAGTTAGAGCACAAGGCCATGTGGGCTTTGAGGAAGCTGAATCTTGAATGGGATGTGGCAGCAAATCTTCGTGTAGAGCATCTTAATGAACTTGATGAATTCCAATTTCATGCCTACTCCAGTTCATCCTTGTATAAGGACAAGATGAAATACCTTCATGATAATCATACTCGCAGCAAAGAGTTCAAAGTGGGTGATTTGGTTCTCTTGTTCAATTCTCGGGTACGTCTGTTTCCGGAAAAGCTTAAGTCAAAATGGAGTGGACCTTTTGAAGTGGTGCTTGTGTCTCCATTTGGTGCACTTGACTTGAAAAACAAAAATGGGGAGATCTTCAGAGTTAATAGGCATAGAGTCAAGCACTACCTTGGCAAGATTGATGACAACCATGTGGTGGCACTGATCCATCTAAAGTGATTTGATGGTAACCTGCGTCGTGCCGCGACGTTAAATCAGGCGCTTCTTGGGAGGCAACCCATGTGTGTTTCTTTTTGTTTTTCTTTGATTTTTTTAGTGTAGGATTTGTTGTTGGACTAACTGGTTGTGAGATATGTGTAGGGTTGTTTTGATGCAATACATGACCAAATTGGAAAAATATTGCACTCTCTGAAGTTTGGACCGCTGCCGCATTGCATTTTTTTGTGGCCGCAATAGCCTTATTGTGGGGGCAAAATTTCATTGTGGTCCGTAGTGTTTAATGGTAAAAAGTGGAGGTTCTCTAAAGTTGTCACCGCAGCCGCAATGTATTTTATATGGTCCATGGTGCCCTACCGCGACCGCAGAGCATTTCTGCCGGTTCGTGGAGCATTTCTTGCGGTTCGCGGTGACATCCTTGCCAGGGGTACTTGTGGTTCAGTACCGTGGTCCGCGGTGCATTTTATGCGGACCGCGTAGGTAGGTAACATGGGTCTCATGTTCTTTTTCTATAAATAGGACCTCAGGCCTTCATTTACACTTTTCGCTCATTTTCTCTCTAAATTGAAAAAGTACTGTTCATCCTACCCTAAGTGCACAAATTCAAATACTGATTATCAAGTATTTGTATTGCATCTCATCTCTGTTACTTCAAATCTTTCCCTAGTCTTTAATTTTGTTTTATTTTCTTTTAATTGTTAGTTCGTACTTCTTTTTCTTCCTTTTTCTTTCAATTTTTGGCTTAGGGTTGCATAATGTTATTTAGATTAGGGTTAATTAGTTAAAAATAATGATTGACTACATAATGGGTTGATAATATGGTTTTTCCGCGGTCTGCGGTGGTAAACTTCAGAGGGGTCAAATTTTAAGGACTGCGGCAGCAGTTGATTCTTCACGAACCATGGTGCCTTACCGCGGCGCACATCATTTCTTCATTTCTTGCGGTCTGCGGTGCCCTGAATCAGAGAGTGGGTATTTTTAACCCCACTCCACTGCGGTCTGCGGTGCTATTTTATGCGATCTGCGGTGGTGTCTTTGCGGCCGCATTGCTTTTTATGTGGTCCGCTGTCAGGTGTTTTCATGCATATTCTTTACTGTTTCTTCTGGTACTGTGATACTAACAAGCTTTAACTGAATTCCATTTACAGACAATGGTTAAATCAATGGGAGGTGGTGAAAAACATAAAGGAAAAGGAGAGTCCTCCCGGGGTAGGGGACGAGGAATGATCCAATTCCCCCAAGTCCGGAAAGCAATTGGAAATACAAGAAAGCAAATCAAGGCTACAAATAGAGCTGCTTCCCATTCAGAGGGAAGTGAGTATGTACCCTACATGGAGGCATCTGACTCTGATTCAGTGCCGGTGTATGTTCCTGACTTCCTGGGGAGGTTTAAATTGAGAGATGTGCCCACACCTCCGGGCTCTCCTACTGCTTAAGCTTCAGTTCAAATAACTTCTAAGTCATTTGAGGGCTTAGCAGAGAGCAGTGATAGTGCAATATCTACTTCAACACCCGGGGAGGATCCCATTACTGAAGAAGAAGGGGGGAGAACCCAAAACTGGGGGGGGGGGGTGGAGAGAACTAGATAACTGGAGGCTTGGTAGGATAGATTTGTTAGTGAGATAGCATACCACAAGTTCCGAGAGTGGTGGCCTCAGAGGAAGTTGATTCTTGAGCGACAATTCATTAAGAGGGACCTTCTAGCTCACAACCCTAATATGAAGAGGCAATTCAGAGAGACCAGGCTGGGAAATTTTACAAGCAAAGTCGAGGAGGCAAATGAGCACTTAGTCAAGGAGTTCAACACTAATGCCACCCACATAAAAAAGGGCACTAAAGTGACTAAGGTGCGGAATTTAATAGTAAAGTTTAGTGGGAAGACAGTCAATGACTACCTGGGCTTCTGGAGGAAGATGAATCATTATAATTAGAAAATGTAGCATTGGATGAGGCAGCCCATCCTTGGTTGGCAGAATACCTAGCACTCCCGGGAACCACCCCAGCTTGGTTGATTTCAGGGGTTCAAATTCTGAGGAAAACTTTGAACTTCGAGGCAAAGGGGTAGGAGACTTTTGTATGCAACAAGCTGGACCCCACTACTCATGAGAACTCTCTGCCTATCTCCCGGGAAATATTAGTGGCTTTTATCATGGCAAGATACCCGAGTGGTCAAAATATTAGTGCCTATCTCCCAGCAAGGCTTTTATTATGTCTAGGATGATCACACGGGTGGTCAATAAAGGTGATAGATCATACCCCTTTCCAAATTTCCTGACAATGTACTTTGAGGACCAGGATGTGGAGAAAAGGAAGTTTGATATAAAGGTGAAACCAAAGATGCCTTTTTCCTGGTACAGCCTAAAGGGTGATGACAACCCCAAAGCCAAAGATTCAAAAGGAAAAGCCACTACTTTTACTTGCCAGTCTGAAGAGCCAGTAGTAGTAGTCCCTTCTGCTCAGCCTCCCTCAGCTACACCAGATATTGCCCAAGGACCCTCTACTTCCACCGCTCCAGATATTTCCTCACACACAGCCTACCCTTTGACTGCCCACCGTTTGAGCCAAACCCTTGCTAGTATCAATAACTGGATGTAGACAGCTACTTCTAAGTTGTTTGTGCTTTCTAGCTCGGTGGAAGCCCAGTCCGTACCCCCATAACCACATGATCCAGCTTCAGTGGAGGAGACTCTCAAGGAGCTTCTGGACAACCAGAAGAAGCTCCTGGAGAACCAGCAGTTGATATTGGAGGCTATAGGTACTCATGGGAACGCATTGAAGGAACTGACAAAGGAAACAAAGAAGCTGAGAAAGACTCGAGCATCAAAGGAGTCTGTGAAGGAGTTGAAGGTAAAAGTGGAGAAGATTATGGATTTTGTCCATCTACCATTGAACCTACTGTTGCATGAGCAGCCTCCAGCAGCTCAGACTGAGCCGGAGCAGAAGTAGGAGATGGAGAGGGAACCAAAAAGGAGGAGAGTGATCCCACAAACGGATGATGCCGTGATAGAGGTGGAGGACCCACAGGGAGGTTCCTCTAGCCAGCCTCAGGCCCTAGAGTAGCCTCAGGTCCCAGTGCAGGAACAGGATATCAGGATCAAGTCACAGGTTCCCGAGCAGTCTCAGGACCCAGGGACCCAGGCTAATGATCTCATGCATACGGAGGACCAATAGGGAGTTTCTCTTTACTCTCTATCTTATTCTTGAGCTATTTTTGGTTAGTTAGCATTGAGGATAATGCTAGCTTTCATTTGAGGAGGTAGTCCTATTTTGATGATGTTGGATTGTAAATATGATACTATTTTCATTTTTATTATGTATTTTTTCACTTTTGGTATGTATATAATTTTACTAGTTTATTTCACTTTTTGTAGTTTGCAACCTTGGTCTTTATATAAAGTTACTTTCTGATGTATATATTCATCCCCTCTCATGTATATTCGTTTAAATCCCCTATAGTAAATATTCAATTTACTTTCCGCATTTTCTTTCATAGCTTCTTACTTCATTTTCGTAGCTTCTTATTTTGAGTTTTGCGTTCAATAAGCCTTTGATTTTCTTAATACCACGGTTCTTTCCAAAGGTGGAATTTGTGTGAACCGGGTGGCTCTTCCCGATGATGGATGACATGACAACCTTCTTAAGGGTTTGAGTCTGTTTTATTTTTATTTTTGTGTAAATAGTAGCTAATGAGTAATAGTGCCTCAAACAAAGCTTCACTTGGGCCTAACACATTTGCCTTTGTTCTTATGGTCAAAAACAAACTGGTGTGTATAGGATGGTGACAGCTGTGACATTGAGACTCTTGTGTTGGTCGATAAACATCAAGTGGTTTTTCGGGACAATTTGTATTGCTTAAATCTTTGCTAAGGTTGTTGTGGGCCCCCGACTCTGTCTCTTTAGAAATCCTATAGGTTGTGTGGTGAGAATTTGAATTGCAAGTCCAAGTCCCGTGCCATTAGTCTAGAACTTGCCTTGAATGTTTGTCTAGGCGAAAGCTTAAGTGTAGTTTAACTTGAGAAGTGATTATAGGATCTCCTTGATCCGAATGATATCTTTAAAACATCCATAGCCTACCAATGATAATATCCCTAGTCAACTCTTTTGAGCCATAGCCCTTTTTCTTTCAAAAACCATGATACATACCTTTACCCGTTCTAAAAAGACCCTCTCTTGGCACCCGATCTTTCCTTAGCACAAGACAAAAACATAAATTTGGGGGGAGAGATGAGGAATATAACAAAGTGGTAAAAGGTACAAAATGAAGAAAAGGAAAGGCACAAAGAAAAAGAAAGAAAATCAAAAAGTCAAAAAGAATGAACAATGTAGAAGAAATGAAGGGATCCAATAAAAGTAAAGAGATGAAAGGTGTGGAAAGTTTAGAAAGGAGAAAAAGTTTTGAAATGAACAAGAAAGAGTGACAGTGTGTCTCTCTAACCCCTAAGAAAGAAGTAAATGACTCAAAAGTCAAGAGAATGCGTGCCAAAATGAAGTGCTTAAGGGAAGATGGAACCTACTTAGACCAAATATTTTCTACCCTAAACCAAAAGTCTTCACTGTATCCCCACAAAAGCCCTATATGATCTTGAGTTGAATGAAGCTTACATTAATGGTGACTCACATAAGGGGCAAGCTTATGGTACTCAGAGCCGGACTTGTGACCTTTCTTTGAGAGAGATGAGTGTGTTTTCCACAATCCTCATTCTGAGTGCTACAATATAAAAGTGAAGTCTTGCTTAAGGAAGAGTGAGGAGTATGAGTTTGCGTTCCACAATGACCAAAGTAGTAGAAAGAGTTTCCTTGATGAGTTGAGTCAACTCTTGATGCTCCTGTGTCGCACTAAAACCATGGTGTTTAAACGGTTGAATGTTGTTAATGATTCATTTGATTTGAGGGCAATTGTTAGTCCCAATTGATGCTAGATGAGGTCACTTTAGGTCAGCTGAATTTTCTTGGTTTTATTCTTAAGGAGGTGGGACTTACTTTATTTGCTTGAGGACAAGCAAAAGCTTAAGTTTGAGGAAGTTGATAACCAGGGATTCTAGTCTATTTTATACTCCTTTTTGCTTGAGTTTTGGACTAAAAATGTATACAAGTAATCCCGAAAGCTTACATGTTGTACTTATTTGCAGTGTTTAGTCAAAAAGTGACAAGGAAGTCAAAACCAACTCAAAAAGGAGTGAAACCTGCTCAAGCACCAAGAACAAGTCAAAGCACTGCTACAACAGTAAATCCACCACAGCAGCAATAGCCCCACTGCGACCGTAGTGCATTTGTTGTGGTTTGCGGTGGAAAAGATCAGAGAGATGCAATTTTGAAAGCTCAAGCACTGCGGTCCACGGTAGATTCTTGGCGACAGTAGTAGCCTCATCGCGGCCGCAATCCATTTTATGCAGTCCACAGAGAGGGGATTCAGAGAGCTGGGAGTTTGGAAGTTGAAAGCCATCGCGGTCCGCGGTTCATTTTGTGCGGTCCGAAGTGAAGCCACCGCGACCTAGGTAGCCAGATTCATAGACTTAGAAATAAAGCTAAAAAGCCTCACCGCGGCCGCGATGAATTTTCCGCGGTCCGTAGTACCTCCGCCAGGAGTATTTTTGTCCAGAAAATTCGGCCTTGTATAAATACCTTTTTTCCACATTTTAGGATATCTTTATCTTAGCAGAGCACGTGAACTGCGGTTTTAGTCTATTTTGAGTAATTTGTAGCTAGTTTAACACTAAATTTTCAATTCTTAGTTTGTAATCATATTATATGGGTTATTCTTCATCTAAATATCTGATTTCTTCCATTATTATGAGTAGCTAGACCCATTAGCTAGGGTTGTGGCTCAACCCTAGTGTGGGTATTTGATGAGTCTTTTGTTTTAAGGCTTAGATGTTTATGGGTAGTTGATATTTGGACTGATTTGTATTTTCCATGTTGAATTATTGGTTGCAAACACTAATTTGTGCCTTTTTGACTTGGGTTTTTCTTGAGAAAGAGAGCTTGAGTCCAGGAAAATCAGTCCAACAAGGAATTGGGGTGTATTCAAGATATTGATAGCCCCAATTAAAGGGTTAAACCTAGAGATAATAATACCCGACTTGAGACTATATTGCTTGCACAATTTTGACACCAAATTGGTCTTGAGAAAGTCAATTAGGGCAAATTCACTCAAGCTACTGAGAAGTATAGAGTGAGTAGTTTCGTGCATTGGCTATATCGCAATCCCCAACATAACAACATTGCCTTAGGCTTTAGATCCCGTCAAGTATTCACCTAGGAGAAAGCCACTTCCCTAGTGCCTCTTTAACTATTTAACAAACCTTACAAGCATTCATACTTAGTTTAATTTCGCATATCATTAGCATAAAATTGGAAGTAACAAACAAACAAATATGATTGGAAGTGTAATTAAGAGCACTACGCACTGCTAGTTTAGATACGAATCCAAATCCCAAACATTCTATCTCCCTTGGATTCGATCTCGACATTCTCGAGTAAAAGCTGCATCGACCGCTCTTGCCACTTTGTAGTAGTGTAGTGTTGGACCCGATCATGACGCACACGTTAGATGACGAGTGTGGAGTCGTACACCGTTGGGAATTGTGACTTGGTCCGTCCCATACGACTATTAAGTCGCGTATTTGATTGAAAATTATTTGATACTATTGTGTTTGGAAATTATTATTCTATTTTGGGTCGAATGCCATATTGGGCCTCGTGCCAACTGTTTGGATCTTAGGGGCTTTTTACTACTATTCCTCACTGTTTTGACTTAATATTTGTACTCAGTTATGCTGTATTTTACTGATGTCATAACTCAGTCGTATTTATTCTATTTTGACACTTTAAATAATATTTTGAGCTGGGCATTATGTTTTACTATTGGCCGAGTAGCTTGATAGGTTTTTGACTGAATGAGGGTTGAGGGCCTGTGTTGGGAGGATATTATGGGATCGGGCTGCGCACCACAATATGTTGTACTGATTTCTGATAAATAAGAGGCCGAGGTCCTGATTTATTATGCCACGAGATGGCTTGTGATAGCACTTGAGCTGTAGGATCCCCTCTTGTGTGTGAACACCCACAGTTAGCATGGGTACCTGTTAACTAGGGATTCTAGTCTAGTTTATGCTCCTTTTTGCTTGAGTTTTGAACTAAAATGTGTACAAGTATTCCCAAAAGCTAATTTGTTGTGCTTGTTTGTAGTGTTTCATCAAAAGGAGACAAGGATGTCATAGCCAGCTCAAAAAGGAGTGAAACCTGCACAAGTTCAAAGACAAGTCAAAGAAGTGCTACAGCGGAGAATCCACCGCGGCCACAGAGGACTCACCGCGACCGCGGTCCTTTTATCGCGGTTCGCGGTGGTAAGGTTTAGAGAGATACAAGTTGAGGCATTGCAAGTTACCGCGGTCCGCGATGATTTTATGCGACCGTGGTACCCCTACCGTGATAGCGATCTTTTTACTGCGGTCCGCGGAGGAGAGATTTAGATAGCCTGGAGTCTGAGAAAAAACTGAAGACCGCGGTCCACGGTTGATTTACCCCAGCCGCAGTAGCCTCACCACTGTAGCGGTCCAATTTCCGCTGTCAGTGGTACCTCCGTCAGGGGCATTTTTGTTCGAAAAATTTAGTTGTGTATAAATTAGTTTCTTATCTTGTAATTACAATTTATGGATTATTCTTCATCTCAATCTATAATTTCTTCTTCAAATTATGAGTAGCTAAACCCATTAGCTAGGGTTGGGGCTCAACCCTAGTGTGAGTATTTAATGGGTCTTTTATTTTAGGGCTTAGATGTTTATGGGTGATTGTTATTTGGCCTGATTTATGCTTTCTATGTTAAATTAGTGGTTGCAAACACTAATTTGTGCTTTTTTGACTTAGGCTCTTCTTGAGAAAGAGAGACTAAGTCTAGGACTTTCAGGCCAATAAGGAATTAGGGTGTATTCAAGAGATTGATAGCCCCAATTAAAGGGTTAAACCTAGAGATAATAATAATACCCGACTTGAGCCAACATTGCTTGCACAAATTGAACACCCAATTGGGCTTGAAAAATCCAATTAGGGCAAGGTAACTCTTACTACCGAGAGGTGTAGAGTGAGTAGCTTTGTACATTGGCTATATCACGATCCCAACTATGACATTATTGCCCTAAGTTCTAGATCCCGTTAGATACTCACCTAGGAGTAAGTCACTTCCCTAGTGCCCTTCACCCATTTAGAAAATCCTACAAACATATCTACTTAGCCTAATTTTGCGCATCATTAGTATAAAATTAGAAGTAAAAAACAAACAAGAATGATTGGAAGTGTAATCAAGAGCACTACACACTGCTAGATTAGATAGGAATCCAACTCCAAACATTGTATTAGCTCCCTGTGGATTCGATCCCGACCTTCTCGGGTAAAAGCTGCATCGACCGCTCTTGCCACTCTGTAGTGGTATAGGGTTGGACCCGATCGGTACCCAATGTGAGTGATGTGATATTGCCCGAGGGGTTGTTGTTGTTTCATGTTATTACACCGATGGACTATTGTTGTTTTATGTTATCGCCCGAGGGACTGTTGTTTTTCATGTTATTGTCCGAGGGGCTGTTGTTGTTTCATGTTATTGCCCGAGGGGCTATTGTTGTTTCATGTTGTTACCCGAGGGGTTGATTACGAGTGATTGTGAGATAGCCCGAGGGGCTGGTTCTGTTGATATTTTGCCCGAGGGGCGGTTCATGGTACACGTTTTGCCTGAGGGATTGTTTATGTTTCTATCCTTTTTCTTACTATTTTCACTACTCGTCTGAAGCTATTGAAAGATGTTTTAAAATGGACAAGTTTTATTGAAACTAAGTCTGATTTACGAGATAAATGTTTTCTGTACTATTTTGAGCAATGTACTGTATTTGTTGTAGTGTTATAACGTGAAATTATGTGTTTATTAGTGCTCAACTTTCATTTACTTTTATTACTTACTAAGTTGGCGTACGCACATTACTCCCTGCACCTTATGTGCATATTTAGGAGTTGCGGGTCGCGATAGTGAGCATTGATTGTCCATTTAGCAGGATTTCAGAGTCGACAAGGTGGCTGCATGGCGTTCGCAGCCCTGTTCTTCTCCCTTATATCTCCCCTAGCTTTATTTAGTATGGTCTCCTAGTCTCGTTTAGACTTTATTGTATTAAGACAGAGTTGTAGTTGCTTGTGACTTATGACATTCCGATGTCGGGCTGTGTATTTATTCCACTGGTTATTTAGACTTATATTATGAGACTTCTTGTTAATTAATGGTTTAAAAATGACTCTTATAGAAAAATGGATTGGTTTGGGAATTGTGTCGGCTGGCCTAGTTTCATGATAGGCGCCATCACAACCGGGTCAGTTTTAGGGTCGTGACGAGTTGGTATCAGAGCCTAGGTTACATAGGTCTCATGAGTCATGAGCAGGTTTAATAGAGTCTTGCGGATCGATACAGAGACATTTGTACTTATCCTCGAGAGGCTGCAGAACCTTTAGAAAATCCCACATTCTTGAATTCTTATCGTGCGTCATTGATTCAGCCCTAAATGTAACTCTTGAAATTCCTTACACCCGTTCGTATACGCACATGAACGCTCGGTATCAGTTGTGCATCGAAAACTCGTGATTCCCTGATCGAGGGGCGAGATGTGATTTCTGTGTGTTGATGTTGGGACAGTCTGGAGGACTTGAGGTTGAGCTCTGCTTGTAGCTTGAGCATTGAGGTGTTGATTACGTGAGCACGTGCTTTTCGATTTATATGTTCGATAGTGTCCATATTAGTGGAAGTGATGACTGGTAGCTACGTGATGAGTATGATGTGATTGCGAGATGGGTTCATATGATTTGAATGTGACGAGAAAGGTCCGCTTGAGGGTAAAATGAACTATCTGGTGCTTGATTTCCACCGTGATTTGATGTATAGCCCAAGTTGTGGGTGTGTTGAAGGATCTTATCATGTTGTTTAGTTGGGGAAAGAAGTAGATTTCATGTTGTGATATGAGTTCGGACTCAAGAAGATTAAGTGGTGGTGTGATGTTTATGACGGTGAAAGGGTCTAAAGAGATGTTAGTTTGAGATGAAGCAAGCAGGTTATCTCCTGCGAGGTGTCCTAAGGGTGTGTGATGCCTATGCTATTTTATAGCGAGTCCTCTTGTACCAGTGAACTATATGTGTTGCAGATTGAGTTTGGATCTCGTATGAGAATTGTCTTGACTATTACGAGGGTAAATGCGAGATTTATAGATGCTTTGAAGTACTAGATGGTTTGTGTTGCACGAGCTTATGAAGGATTGAGTTTAATCTCACTATGGTATTATGACGGTATTAGAGTATATGCATTATGAGTTATTGTATGTTTTGATTATGGCTTTGAGCCAAGTGGAAGAGTCTACTATTGATCAGTTGATTGCATGGTTATGTGCTATGTTGGTTCCAGTTTGAGGCATACTGGTGAATCAGTTATGGCCTACAGAGGTTGAGATCGAGGATGACTCAAGTAAAGGAAATTTTGGATAGGGGTTGTCTTATGCTTTATGGGTGTATAAGAATCATGGAATGACCTGATTTGTTATTGGTGAAGTATGTAATATGCACGGAGCAGGAATTCACTTGGTTACATTAAGGTGGGGTTACTTCCTGGGGTGTTGGAGTGCCAATGGAGCACATGTCATTCGGTCCGTTTGATCAGTCTATCGGAGGTTTAAGCAGAGTAGATGACTCCCAAAAATGGTTCTAATGGATCCAAGATGTATATGTAACAATTGGGGGACTTACAAGATGTGTGTTTGGCTAGAAACTGAGGTTTCATTGGAGGGTGTCTAGACTTGTGGCATTTCTCTATCATTATGGGTTCTACATATCAATAACATCAAGGTGAAGGTAATGGCTTTAGATTCACAGGAAGTTAGTTCAGAGTAAATATTCAGAATGTGGTGCTTTTGGGGATATTTGAGAGAGTATTTAGCGGCTTATGAGCCTTTGGACGACGTAGTTTTATGCTTGGGTCTCGTATGGTGAGTATGGGTTGAGGATTGAGGTATTATGACAAGGAGAAGTATCAAATCGAAAGTAATTTAGAAGGAACTTGGATAAATAGGACATCTTGTTAGTAGGTCGATTGGCATGGTAAGGGATATGATTAGTTCTTTGGGTGCTTGTAAGGTAATGAGTTTCTATATATGTCTCGTGGCAATGCTCTTAGGTTTTTGGTGACCTGCGTAGCTTGGATGAGCCAAAAGGATTCAGTCCTGACGGTTGGATTTGTGCGAATGGGATTCAGAGAGTTCTTGATATTTTTTTTTCTACCAAGGTTAGAGATGTATATTTTCTATTGGCGTGAGGAGCATGTGATATATAGTGATTTTCTTCTAGATGGGATCAAATGGAAAGTTCTTGGCTAGTTGAGTACGTAGTTGCTTGTGGCTCGGAATGGATTACGAAGTCCTCATATTTGACATAGGATGACAAGGTATATGCGGTATGTTATGTAGGGTTGAGATTGCATGTGTTAGGTCATAGTTTAGTTCTGAAAGGAAGGTCATATATTCTTAGGCAACATGGGACGTTTCAGATGATTAGGCAAATGATATTGCTAATTGGTGTGGTTTGAAGAGGGAATACATTTCAGAAAGGGAAATGTGAATGAGTTAATAATATATCATTGGTATGGAAACACTCTCTTGTTTGATCGACTGCTGATATTCGAGTTTGCTTGGTGG
Source organism: Nicotiana tabacum (assembly GCF_000715075.1). Lineage (NCBI taxonomy): Eukaryota > Viridiplantae > Streptophyta > Magnoliopsida > Solanales > Solanaceae > Nicotiana > Nicotiana tabacum. The sequence continues at coordinate 167,459,302 of NC_134089.1, read as the reverse complement.
CACAGAAGAATTTTAGGAGTATCCCTCATGGAATCATTGGGTATTAGAGGTGTGTTATATATTCGAACGGTGGACTTAGGATCAGATATGGTGATTCGTGTGCTATATAGATTTGGAGGCTGAGAGTTCTTATAAACAAGTTATATTATGGTTGTGGGTCGCGTGTATCGGCCTAGTGTGGTGACTATCGGGGGTTTGGAGACCTTAGTGGATCCTTTATTGCTTAGTATGTCAGTTTTTGATGTGATATTGGGTATGGAATGGTTGTTTCTGTATCGTGTTATTCTAGACTGTTGCGCTAAGACGGCGATGTTGGCTATGCCGGGGATGCCATGGATTGAGTGGCGAGGTTCAACGGATTATGTTCCTAGTAGGGTGATTTCATTTTTGAAAACCCAGCGGATGGTTGGGAAGGGTTGTATTTCTTATTTGGCCTTTGTAAGGGATGTCAGTGCAGAGACTCCTACCATTGATTTAGTTCGGGTGGTGAGGGATTTTCTGGATGTGTTTCCTGCTGCCGGGCATGCTGTCGGATAGGGTTGTTGATTTCGGTATTAATTTGGTGTCGGGCACCATATCGTATGGCACCGATGGAGTTAAAGAGGTTGAAGGGGCAGCTTCAGGAACTCCTTGGTAAGGGGTTCATTGATAGGCCAATATGGATGTATGTTCTGCATCGAGTTGGCTTTGTTGACTCCGAGTCGCTATTGTTGAGGGACGTGTTGATTCGATTGTTATTAAGCTTATTAGTGTTCTAGGATAATCTATGAGTTACCTTTCTGCGTTGCGAGGAGTTAAGATTTGTTGTTTATAGGCACATATAATGCGGTTCTATTGGGGTCTCATAGTGGAATCCGAACGGGAAGAGAATTAGGAATTGCTTGGTGGATGGCGTATTGGTTATGTTCTTTCGGGTTTGTGTTGTGTTATGTCATTTACTTCTCCGTGGTTATGGTAATGGACTCTGGGTCCTTGATGTTGAATTTTGAATGGTTATGGGTTTCGAGCAGGGTGGCACGAGGTATATAATACAGACTAGCATTTGGGTGGGGTCATGCGTTGTAGCGGAGTTATGTGGAGGTATAATCCTTCGGGCTAGATTCGTGTGTTCTAGTTCTACGATGTGTAATGGGTTCTCAGCAATGTGTGGTGGTGGTACTGGTGAGCTTGTGGTGCAGCTCTCTCATTTGAGTCATTTTTTTTATGATTTGAGTACATTTGGAGTGTTGCTTATTGGTGCACGAGTCGCACGGGTTGTGGATCTAGATTGTATCGATGTGTCATGTCACTAGAGTAGTCGTGTTGGAGGATATGAGTTCATTGAGATCTAGAATGAATACTATCGGATTCGATTTCAGCATGTTGGAAGGATAATATCGGGATTCGACCTAGAAGTTTACTATGGTCTTTGCCAAAGGAGAGGAAGTTTCATGAATGGTTGATCTGAGGAATGGTTATGACTTTTTACGTGTTTCTTTCATTATTGGCAGTATACCAAAGTGTTGGAATGAGACTTTATTTGATAAGAGGTTTATTATCGGTATTCAGTTGTTGTGTGCAGTTGCCGTGATTTGAAGTGATCGCTACGAGTGATTGAGTTATGTGGTATATCGTGTAATTGCATCTAGGGTTACAGATATGGTTTGTTACAGCTTGTGCGGACTTATCCATCGCATATATGAGAGATTCTTATATTATAAATAAGTTCGGAAATGGAAATTTGGTTCTAAGGTTCATGGGCTTTGTTGGATTGCGAAATTTCAGTCGTGTTGCGTTATCAGACCTATATGGGATAGGGTGATGTGGGATCACCCCCAGGTATATGCATGGTGAGATTATTCAGCGATTGTTGGCTTGTGGAAGCACTGTGGGCACGTTCGAGGACGAACGTATGTTTAAGTGGGGGACGATGTAACAACCCGACCGATCGTTTTGAGCATTTGCACTTCGCTCGCCAGTTCTCGGGCATGACTAGCCACGTAAGATGTATTATGACTTATATAGATCATCGGTTTTGGTTTTCAGGATAAACGGAATAGATTTGGAAGAACAATTCTCAGCTTGAAGCTTTAAATTTGAAAGATTTGACCAAGTTTTGACTCTTTAGTATTCGATCTCGGATTTGGATTTTTATGATTTGGTTAGCTCCGTTGGGTGATTTGGGACTTAGGAGCGTGTTCGGAATGCAATTTGGAGGTCCGTGGTAGATTTAGGCTTGAATTGGCGAAATTGGAAATTTGGCATTTTCCGGTCGGTAGTGGAAATCTTGATATCAGAGTCGGAATGGAATTTCGGTAATTGGAATAGGTTCGTTGTGTCATTTGGTACGTGTGTGCAAAATTTCAGGTTATTCAGAGGTGATTTGATAGGTTTTGACGTTGTGTGTGGAATTTAGAAGTTTCTAAGTTTTTAGGCTTGAATCTGAGGTCGATTTGGTATTTTGGTGTTGTTTTGAGTGATTCGAAGGCTCTACTAAGTTTGAATAATGTTATGGGATGTGTTGGCATGTTTGGTTGAGGTCCCGAGGGCCTCGGTTGTGTTTCGGATGAGTTTTCGGCGAGTCCAGGCATTTTCGGAACTTAGGCATGGTTCTAGTGTTTAATTTTCGCTGTGGGGGAAGGGATTTTCTGCTGAGGGCGATGGATTTTCGCTGAGGCGAAGTAGGCAGCGCTAATGTGGAAAATGGGGCACTGAGGCGGCAGGGAAAGAATCTGACAGTTCATTGGTCCGACTTCGGAAGCCTATGTCTTTTGATCTACAAGGAATTTTGAGATGATTCAAAAACAAAAGTTGTAGCCCTTTGTGTGTAGTTTTCATAAAGGTAAAGAAATCATAAGGCCTGTCTGTGTAGCTACCAAAAGCGTGGTATGCGGTGATTTACCGCGGTCAGCGGTGATGGGAATCCGAAAGGTGCACTATAAATACGAGATTTGGGGTTTTATTTCATATTTTGACCTAGAGAGCTCGGGCTTTGGCAATTTTTCGAGAGATTTTCAAGAAAGTCATCGGGGTAAGTGATTCTAACTCAATTTTGGCTAAAATACAAGATTATAACGTTGTATTCATCATTTGAGTAGATATGTGGGGTGAAATTTGGGAAAAATTGTGGAACTTCATAAAATGAATATTTGGGATTTGAAAGCCGATTTGGAGTCGGAATTGAGTGAAACTAGTATGGATAGTCTCGTAATTGAATGGGTTGTCAAATTTTGAGACTTTGGTCGGATTCAGAGACGTGGACCCAGGGGCCAGGTTTGAGCAATTTCGGGATTCTTGAGTTAATTTGGTTATTTTCGCTTGGGCTTTGTTCCTTTAGCGTATATTTATTCCGCACTGGTTATTTAGACTTATATTATGAGACTTCTTGTTAATTAATGGTTTTAAAAATGACTTTTATAGAAAAATGGATTAATTTGGGAATTGTGTCGGCTAGCCTAGTTTCACGATAAACGCCATCACGACCGGTCGATTTTAGGATCGTGACAGAAATATTATAAAAGTAATTAGGCAATAATTTGAGGAAAATAGTAAATGACATTTTTGTCTATTGTAGTGTCTTTTAATGAAGGGTAAAAAGTTCAATCAATATTTCGCTAAGGGTTTTCGTGCTTTTAATATAGTACTAGTTTTAGTGTACGCGCGTTGCGCGTGTATCCCCGTCTTAGTAAATGGATAATTTTTTAAAAAAATTACATAAATATTATACTAACAAATTGTGTTTGAGTTATAGAATAGAAGTTAAAAAATATTAGTTGCTAAAAATGGTGATTGTTGATCTTATTTAGCTAACTCAATAAAGGAATAATAATAATATAAATCCTCAATCTTTAATCTTAAGTTCATTTTAGAAGATACAAACAAAATCAAGAAATCTTCTCTTCTCGCAAGCAAAAAATAAATTGTTCTATTTCTTTGATCAATAAATAATAATATAGAAATTATAAACAACTCAAAAAAGAATTTTTTTTATTGAGAATTTGGTCAAATAAGCTATATGTTTAAGAAATGAGGGTGGCGAACATTGTCAATTAGGTTAAGTTTTATATCCAAATGGAAAAATCATTATATAGCATTAAGGTGCAGACAACATATTTTTATATATGTATTAAACAACATGATGCATCACTTACCAGAGTCATTCTTTCTAGAATTTTTTGATGTCCTCTCCCTCTTCTTCAGATATAGATTATAGAGTGAGTAGCGTAACTCAATTAAAAATAGTAAGACAGAAGAGATGCCCTAACAATTAAGTGTGACGACTCGGCCAATCATCTCATGAGTTACCACTCTGTTTTCCCCATTTCTGCTTCTTATTGCTTTATCTATCGATTCTAGGTGTGATTGGGTTGGTTGGCTCGGGTTTGGAAAGGTTTTGATGAGGTTTGAGATACTTAGTCTCTTTTGAGGAAGCTTGAGTTGAAAAAATCAACCGGATATTGACTTATGTGTTAGGGGGCACGGATGTGAATTCTGATGGTTTGGAAAGCTTCGAGAGGTGACTTGAGATTTAGGAGCATGATCGGAATGTGTTTTGGAGGTCTATAGTGGATTTAGGCTTGAATTGGCGAAATTGGTATTTTGGTGTTTTTCAGTTGATATGTGAGATTTTGATATAGGGGTCGGAATGGAATTTCTGGAAGTTGCAGTAGCTCTGTTTGTCACTTGGGATGTGTTGTGTGCAAAATTTTAAGTCATTCGGATGTGGTTTGGTATACTTTTTGATCGAAAGCATAATTTGGAAGATTTTGAAAATTTAGGCTTGAATCCGATGTGTTTTGGTTGATTCAATGTTGTTTGAGGTATTTTGAAGATTGGTATAAGTTTGAATGGTGGTATATGATGTGTTTGTACTTTTGATTGAGGTCCCGGGGGCCTCGGGGTGATTTAGGGTGGTTGACGGAAAGAATGGAAGTTTGAAATGGCAGCTGAAGTTGGAGTCTGCTGTCATAACCGCATCTGCAGTTGGGAGGCCATAGGTGTGACCCCCACAGATGCGGAAAGGAGTCGCAAAGCGAAAAGTTCAAGGTTGGCAGGAACTGCAGAAGCGGTTGAGGAACCGCACATGCGATGGCGTAGGTGCGGGTTAGGCATCGCAGATGCGGAGGCTGAGTGGCTTAAGTGAAAACCGCATAAGTGGTTCATGGACCGCAAAAGCGGTACCGCAGAAGCGGGATTTTGGCCGCAGATGCGAAATCCCTGAGCCAGAGGGTATAAAAGCATTCCTTCGCGAACTTTTGGTTCATTCCACCATTTCTAAGTCACTTTTGGAGCTTTTTGGGAGATTTTGAAGAGGGATTCAAGGCATATCGTCTGGAGGTAAGATTGTCGAACCTAAAACACATTTTTATGGTATTATTTCACGGATTAGGGCTGTAATTAATGGAAATTTAAGGGTTAAAAATTGGGGAAATTAGGGCTTGGTATTGGAGACCTAGACTTGAGGATTTGAGGGGCCATTTGTGGTTGAATTTTAGGACTTTTGATATGTATGAACTCGTGGGGAGATAAGGAATCTATTGATGTGAATTTTATCGAATTTCGAGATGTGGGCCCGGGGGTCGAGTTTTGGTAATTTTGATATTTGTGTTGTAAATTGATTATTTTTTCATGGGCTTCGTTCCCTTAGTGTATTTTGACGTCGTGATTCTGATTTTGGATAGATTTGATGCGAGTTGAGGCCGATTCGAGGGGCAAAGGCGTCGCGGGCTAGAGTTTGGACCAGATTGAGGTGAGTAATGATTTTAAATATTGTCCTGAGGGTATGAAACCCCAGATTGCACATCGTGGTGCTATATTGAGGTGACACACACGCTAGGTGTCGAGCGTGGGGTCGGGAACCGTTGGAGATTGTGACTTAGTCCATCCCGAATGACTGTTTTATCGCGTATTTGATAGAAAGCTATTTGCTATTATCATGTTTTGGGCTGAATGCCTTATTTTGGGCCTCGTGCCAACTATTTGGACCCTTAAGGGATTTTTACTAATATTTCCTCACTGTTTTAACTTTATATTGAACTCAGTCATGCTATATTCTACTGTTTTCATAACTTAGACATGTTTACTTTGCTTTAACACTTAAAATGATATTCTAAATAATATTTTGGGCTGAGCATCATATTTTACTGTTGCCCGACTGGCTTGTGAGATTCTGACTGAGTAAGGCCGATGGCCTATGTTGTTAGGAATCACTGATTATGATTATGAGGCTGAGGGCCTGAGATTTGTACGCCACGAGGTGGCTTATTGATATGAGGTCAAGAGCCTATGTGATTATGCCACGAGATGGCTTGATATTACGCTTGGGCCGTATGGGGCCCCTCCAGGAGTCTGCACACCCCCAGTGAGCGCGGGTACCCATTATGATGTGAAATATATCCCGAGGGGCTGGTATTGTTCCATGTGTTGCCCGAGGGACTGATTCTGTTGGTATTGTGCTCGAGGGGCGGTTCTTTATGTTTTTATCTTTCCTAATTGCCTGTCATTTACTTGTTTAACTGTTAAAAAGGCATTTCAAAGAAGTTTTAACTAAACTAAAGCGACTTTACCTATTTTTCACTGTTTTATTGCTTTTACTGGCTTTTACTGCTTCTTTATAGTCTGTTGGTGTTCCTTTACGTGGTTTCTTATTACTCAATCTGCATTTATTATTATTACTCACTGAGTTGGAGTACTCACTTTACTTCCTGCACCCCGTGTGCAGATTCAGGTGCATCAGGTCCTGCTTGCGAGGGTTGAGAGCTATCCAGCAGATTCTAGAGATTCACTAGGTAGCTGCCCGGCAATTCGCAGCCCAGTGCCTCTCCCTCTATCTTATTTCCTTCTGTTTTAGTTATGTAATAGTGGAGTAGACTCTTTCAGACTTGTAGTATTATTATAGATGCTCATGATTGGTGACACCCCGATGTCGGGCTATGTCTTTTTTTTTCTTCGCAAACTGTATTACTTACCTTATTTTGGGGATTTATTATTATGATTAAGGCTTGGTTCTATTATTTAATTTCTTAAAAATGAATTGGGAGTATGTCAGTTGGCCTTGTCTTCACGAGAGGCGCCATCACGATCGGGTCCAGGTTTAGGGTCGTGACAAGTTGGTGTCAGACCCTAGGTTACATAGGTCTCACGATTCATGAGCAGGTTCAGTAGAGTCAAGTGGATCGGTACAGAGACGTCTGTATTTATCCTCGATAGACTGCAAAACCTTTAGGAAAAACTTCATATTCTTGAAATTCCTGTCGTGCGAATCCGTTGATCCGAGTACTAAACTTCTGTTATTCTATTCTTTCACAGATGGTGAGTACACGCACTATCGGTCAGGATGCTTCTTCTTTTTCTCTTCAATTGTTTTTTTAAATATCCACCATTGTTAGGTTTTCTGCTGAATACCCTCTAAAGCACTCAATTTCGAAGGGCCATCTTTTGATTTGCTAATCACTCAAGAGAAACATGTGTTCATCAGCCGCTCTAGTAGCACCAGCTCCGGTACCAGCTGTGCCCATTGTGATTCCGGGTCTTCAGGAGGCCTTGGCTTAGATTCTATTAGTTTGCACTGGCCTAGCTCAGGCGGTTTCAGTCACTACAGCCGCAACTAATTCTCAGGCCGGGGGAGGCAATCAGACTCCCACCGCTCGTACACCTGAGCAGGTCATGCAGGGACTTCAGACACCGGGGGCACATCCAGCCTAGCTGATTGCAGCTGCTCAAGACTATGTAGTTCCTGCCATGCCAGCGGACGAGCAGCGTAGGTTGGAGAGGTTTGGTAGACTTCAGCCCCCGACTTTTAGTGGTGCAGAGGGCGATGATGCCTAGGGTTTCTTGGATAAGTGTCAGAGGATGCTTTGTACAGTGGGTATTCTGGAGACTAGCGGGGTCGCTTTCACTACTTATCAGTTTTGTGGAGCTACCTTCACTTGGTGAGAGGCTTTTGAGAGGCGTAGGCTTGTTGGTGCAGCACCCATTACTTGGTATAGTTCTCCATTCTCTTTCTGGAGAAGTATGTGCCACAGTCTCGCAGAGAGGAGCTGTGCAAGCAGTTTGAGTGGTTGCGTCAAGGAGAGATGACTGTGACGTACTATGAGATGAGGTTCTCTGAGTTAGCTCATCATGTGATTTGGTTGGTTCCGACAGACAGAGAGAGGATTAGGAGGTTTATTGATGGCCTCACTTATCAGCTTCATATTCTCATGACCAGAGAGGGGGTGACTGGTGCTACTTTTGATGAGGTTGTAGACATTGCTCATTAGATTGAGTCAGTTCATCGCTAGGAGCGAGAGGAGAGGGAGGCCAAGAGGCCTCGGGGATCTGGTAGTTATAGTGGTGCTCCGTTGAGAGGCCAGTTTCAGCACGGCAGAGGCCGTCCCTTCAGGCATGCTCAGCCAGCTCGCCCAGGTTATTGTGGGGCATCATCGTGTCATGGTTCTCACAGTTCTCATTAGGGCCAGTCATTACTTAGTGCCCTTCCAGCTCAGAGTTCATCCCATGCTCCATCAGTTCAAGGCTCTTCTATGCCAGGTGCATCTGCTACTCATTTCGGTGCTAGGGGTTCCCTTCAGTCCCCGTCCCCGGGAGTTGCTATGAGTGTGGAGAGATGGGTCATATATGGAGGTAGTGTCCTCATCGCCTTGCAGTTCATCTCAGCAAAGGAGTCAGCCATCAGCTTCAGCACTAGTTACTTCACCACCACCCGCCCAGCTAGCTAGGGGTGGAGGTCAGTCAGCTAGGGGTCGCCCTAGAGGGGGAGGTTGATCAGGTGTTGGTCAGGACCGTTTCTATGCACTTCCAGCTAGACCCGATGTTATTGCTTCCGATGTTGTTATTACAGGTATTATTTCAATCTGCCACAGAGATACCTCTATATTATTTGATCCCGGTTCCACCTTTTCTTATGTGTCATCATACTTTTCTTGTTATTTGGATATGCCCCATGAGTCTCTTGTTTCACCTGTTCATGTATCTATTCCGGTGGGCGATACTGTTGTTGTAGACCGTGTGTACCGGTCGTGTGTGGTCACTATTGGGGGTTTGGAGACCCGAGTTGATCTATTGTTATTAGGTATGGTATACTTCGATGTTATTTTGGTCATGGATTGTCTATCTCCGTGTCGAGCTATTCTGGACTGTTATGCTAAGACAATGACATTGACTATACCGGATGTGCCACGGATTGAGTGGTAAGGTTTGACTGATTATGTTCCCAGTAGGGTAATCTCATTTTTGAAGGCCCAACGTATGGTTGGGAAGGGTTGTCTTTCGTATATAGCCTTTGTGAGGGATGTCGGTGCAGAGACTCCCAGTATTAATTCTATTCTAGTTGTGAGGGATTTTCCCGATGTGTTTCCTACAGACCTGCCAGGTATGCCACCAGATAAGGATATTGACTTTGGTATTGACCTGGTGCCGGGCACTCAGCCCATTTCTATTCTGCCGTATCGTATAGCACCAGCGGAGTTGAAGGAATTAAGGGAGCAGCTTCAGGAACACCTTTTTAAGGGGTTCATTCGGCCTAGTGTGCCACCTTGGGGTGCGTCGGTTCTATTTGAGAAGAAGAAGGATGATACTATGAGGATGTGCATTGATTATAGGCAATTGGACAAAGTAACAGTTAAGAACAAGTACTCTTTGCCTCGTATTGATGATTTATTCGACTAGCTTCAGGGAGCGACAATGTTCTCCAAGATTGATCTCCATTCAGGTTATCACCAGTTGAAGATTAGGGACTCGGATATTCTTAAGACAGCTTTCAGGACCCGATATGGTCATTATGAGTTCTTGGTGATGTCTTTTGGGCTGACCAATGCCCTAGTAGTGTTCATGCATTTGATGAACAGTGTGTTCCGGCCTTATCTCGACTCGTTTGTCATAGTCTTCATTGATGATATTCTGGTGTATTCACGTAGTCAGGAGGAGCACGCGGAGTATTTGAGAGTTGTGTTGCAGAGATTGAAGGAGGAGAAGCTTTATGCAAAATTCTCCAAGTGTGAGTTTTGGCTCAATTCAGTGGCTTTCTTGGGGCACGTGGTGTCCAACAAGGGTATTCAGGTTGATCCAAAGAAGATAGAGGCGGTTTAGAGCTGGCCCAAATCGTCCTCAGCCACAGAGATTCACAACTTTCTTGGTTTGGCCGGTTATTATCGCCGGTTTGTTTAGGGATTCTCATCTATCTCATCACCCTTGAGCAAGTTGACTCAAACGGGTGTTTCATTTGTATGGTTGGATGAGTGTGAGGAGAGATTTCAGAAGCTCAAGACATCCTTGACCATAGCTCCAGTGTTAGTTTTGCCATCAACTTCAGGTTTATATACCGTATATTGTGATGCTTTGAGAGCTGGTATTGGTTGTGTATTGATGCAGGAGGGTAGAGTTATTGCTTATGCTTCTCATCAGTTGAAGCCCCAGGAGAAGAACTACCATGTTCATGATTTGGAGTTAGCTGCCATAGTTCACGCACTAAAGATTTGGAAGCATTATTTGTATGGTGTGTCTTGTGAGGTGTTTACTGATCATCGTAGCCTCCAGCACTTGTTCAAGCAGAAGGATCTCAATTTGAGGCAGCGGAGATGGTTGGAGTTACTAAAGGATTATGATATCACTATATTATACCATCTGGGGAAGGCCAATATGGTGGCCGATGCTTTGAGCCGAAAGGCGGTGAGTATTGGGAGTTTGGCATATATTCTAGTTGGGGAGAGACATCTTGCAGTTGATGTTCAGGACTTGGCTAATCGGTTCGTAAGGTTGGATATTTCGGAGCCCAGTCGGGTATTGGCTTGTGTGATTTCTCGGTCTTCCTTATGTAATCGCATCAGAGAGCGCCAGTATGATGATCCGCATTTGCTTGTCCTTAAGGACAGAGTTCAGCTCGATGATGCCAGAAATGTGACTATTGGTGATGATGGGGTGTTGAGGATGCAGGGCCGGATATGTGTGCCCAATGTAGATGGGCTTCGGGAGTTGATTCTGGAGGAGGCCCATAGCTCGCGGTATTCCATTCATCCTGGTACCGCAAAGATGAATGAGGATCTGAGACATCATTATTGGTGGAGAAAAATGAAGAAGGACATTATGGGATTTGTAGCTCGGTGTCTCAATTATCAGCAGGTGAAATATGAGCATCAAAGACTGGGTGGCTTGCTTCAGCAGATGGATATTCCAGAGTGAAAGTGGAAGCGAATTACTATGGACTTTGTAGTTAGAGTTCCATAAACTTTGAAGAAGTTCGATACTATTTGGGTGATCGTGATTGGCTGACCAAGTCCGCGCACTTCATTCCTGTGTGTACTACCTACTCTTCAGAGCGGTTGGCAGAGATCTATATCTGGGAGATTGCTCATTTGCATGGTGTCCCAGTTTCCATCATTTTAGATAGGGGCACTCAGTTTACATCGCAATTTTGGAGGTCTGTGCAGCGAGAGTTGGGTACTCGCGTTGAGTTGAGCACAACTTTTCACCCTCAGACGGATGGGCAGTCCGAGCGCACTATTCAGATATTGGAGGACACGTTGCGTGCTTGTGTCATTGATTTCGGAGGGTCATGGGATCAGTTTCTACCGCCTGCAGAGTTTGCTTATAACAACAGCTACCAGTCGAGTATTCAGATGGCTCCGTCTGAGGCTTTGTATGAGAGTCGGTGTAGATCTCCAGTTGGTTGGTTTGAGCTGGGTGAGGCTAGGCTATTGGGGACAGACTTGGTGCAGGGTACTTTAGAAAAGGTGAAGGTAATTTAGGAGAGGCTTCGTACGGCGCAGTCGAGGCAAAAAGAGTTATGCTGACAGGAAGGTTCGGGATGTGTCCTACATAGTTGGTGAGAAGGTTCTATTGAAGGTTTCACCCATAAAGGGTGTTATGATATTTGGGAAGAAGGGTAAATTGAGTCCTCGGTTCATTGGGCCCTTCGAGGTGTTTCAGAGGATTGGGGAGGTGACTTATGAGCTTGCTTTGCCACCGAGCTTGTCGAGTGTGCATCCGGTATTTCATGTTTCTATGCTCCGGAAGTATGTTGGGGATCCGTCTCATGTTTTGGATTTCAGCACGGTTCAGTTAGATAATGATTTGACTTATGATGTGGGGCCAGTAACTATTTTGGGGCATCAGGTTCGAAAGTTGAGATCAAAGGATATAGCTTCAGTGAAAGTGCAGTGGAGAGGTCGGTCCGTGGAGGAGGCTACTTGGGAGACCGAGCGGGATATGCGGAGCAGATATCCTCACCTGTATGAGGCTTCAGGTATGTTTCTTTACTCGTTCGAGGATGAATGTCTGTTTAAGAGGGGGAAGATGTGACAACCCGGCCAGTCGTCTCATGAGTTACCGCTTCGTTTCCCCCATTTCTGCTTCTTATTGCTTTTTCTATTGGTTCTAGGTATGATTGGGTTGGTTGGCTCGGGTTCGGAAAGGTTTTGGTGAGGTTTGAGACATTTAGTCTCTTTTGAGGAAGCTTGAGTTGGAAAAGTCAACCAGATGACTTATATATTAAGGGGCTCGGATGTGAATTTCGATGGTTCGGATAGCTTCGGTAGGTGATTTGAGACTTAAGAGCGTGATCGGAATGTGTTTTCGAAGTTTGGAGTGGATTTAGGCTTGAATTGGCGAAATTGGTATTTTGGTATTTCCCGGTTAATAGGTGAGATTTTGATATAAAGATCAGAATGGAATTTTCGGAAGTTGCAGTAGCTCCATTGTGTCACTTGGGATGTGTGTGCAAAATTTCAGGTCATTCGGACGTGGTTTGTATACTTTTTGATTGAAATCGTAATTTGGAAGATTTTGGAAACTTAGGCTTGAATTCGATGTGTTTTGGTTGATTCGATGTTGTTTGAGGTGTTTTGAAGTTTGGTATAAGTTTGAATGGTGGTATATGACGTGTTTGTGCTTTTGGTTAAGGTCTCAGGGGCCTCGGGGTGATTTCGGATGGTTGACAGAAAGAATGGAAGTTTGAAATGGCAGCTGAAGTTGGAGTCTATTGTCATAACCGCCTCTGCGGTTGGGAGGCCGCAGGTGCGACCCCTGTAGATACAGAAAGGAGTCGCAGAAGCGAAAAGTGGAAGGTTGGCAGGAACCGAAGAAGCGGTTGAGGAACCGCACATGCGATGGCGCAGGTGCGGGTTAGGCATCGCAGATGCGGAGGCTGAATGGCTTAAGTGAAAACCGCAGAAGCGGTTTATGGACCGCAAAAGCGATACCGCAGAAGCGGGATTTTGGCCGCATATGCGAAATCCCTGGGCCAGAAGGTATAAAAGAATTCCTTCGCGAATTTTTGGGTCATTGTACCATTTCTAAGTCGGTTTAGGAGCTTTTTGGGAGATTTTGAAGAAGGATTCAAGGGATATCATCTGAAGGTAAGATTGTCGAACTTAAAACTCGTTTCTATGGTATTAATTCACGGATTAGGGCTGTAATTAATGAAAATTTAAGGGTTATAATTGGGGAAACTAGGGCTTGGTATTGGAGACCGAGACTTGAGGATTTGAGGGGCTATTTGTGGTCGGATTTTGGGATTTTTGATATGTATGAACTCGTGGGGAGATAAGGAATCTATTGATGTGAATTTTATCGAATTCCGAAGCATAGGCCTAGGGGTCGGGTTTGTATAATTTTGGGATTTGTGTTGTAAAATGATTATTTTTTCATGGGCTTCGTTCCATTAGTGTATTTTGACGTCGTGATTCTGATTTTAGATAGATTTGACGTGAGTTGAGGCCAGTGCGAGGGGTAAAGGCATCGCGGGCTAGAGTTTGGACCGGATTGAGGTGAGTAATGATTTTAAATGTTGTCCTGAGGGTATGAAACCTCGGATTGCACATCATGGTGCTATATTGAGGTGATGCACACACTAGATGACGAGCGTGGAGTCGGACACTGTTGGAGATTGTGACTTGGTCCATCCTGAATGACTGTTTTATTGCGTATTTGATTGAAAACTATTTGCTATCATCATGTTTTGGGCTGAATGCCTTATTTGGGCCTCGTGCCAACTATTTGAACCCTTAGGGGATTTTACTAATATTTCCTCACTATTTTGACTTTATACTTGAACTCAGTTATGCTATATTCTACTGTTTTCATAACTCAGCCATGTTTACTCTGCTTTAACACTTAAAATGATATTCTAAATGATATTTTGGGCTGAGCATCATGTTTTACTGTTGCCCGACTGACTTGTGAGATTCTGATTGAGTAAGGCTGATCGCCTATGTTGTGAGGAAACATTGATTATGATTATGAAGCCGAGGGCCTGAGATTTGTACGTCACGAGGTGTCTTGTTGATATGAGCCGAGGTAGGGGCAAAGCTCAGCCCAGGGCAGCAGCACCAGTGGCGGAGCCTCAAGTTGAGTTTGACGAGGAGGTTCCGGCCCGGGCAGTTCTAGCAGGACCAACTCAGGTTCCAGAGGGGTTCATTGCTACCCTAGTACTCTAGGATGCTATGGTCCGCCTAGTGGGCCTTATGGAGAGTGTCACTCGGGCATGTTTGCTCTTGTAGCACCAACCGTCTCTCAGGCTAGAGGAGGGCCCCAGACTCCTACTACCCGCACTCCGGAGTAGATGGCTCCCCAGTTTTAGACTTCAGCAGCTCAGTGAGTTGGAGCAGTTCAGCCGGGTATAGTAGCCCAAGCCGGTGATGGAGCGGCTATGTCTGCTGTTGCCTTATGGAAATTGGATAGGTTTACCAAGCTCTTTACTACCACTTTTAGTAGTGCATCTTCTGAGGATCCCGAGGATTACTTAGACAGCTGTCATGAGGTTCTCAGGAACATGGGGATAGTGGAGACCAATGGGGTCGACTTTGCTACTTTTCGCTTATCTAGATCTGTCAAGACTTATTGGATGGATTATTGTTTGGCTAGACCAGTTGGGTCACCAGCTTTGACTTAGAATCGGTTTTCTCAGCTGTTTTTGGAGAAGTTTCTTCCTGTCACTCAGAGAGAGATCTATCGGAGGCAGTTTGAGCATCTCCAGCAAGGTTCTATGGCAGTTACTCAGTATGAGACCAGGTTTAATGGTTTGGCCCGTCATGCTCTACTTATACTTCCCACTGATAGAGAGAGTGAGAAGGTTCATTGAAGGGCTCATTCATCCTATTCGACTTCAGATGTCTAAGGAGGTGGGGAGTGAGATTTCTTTTCAGAAAGTGGCCAATGTGGCCAGGAGAGTTGAGATGGTTTTGTCACAGGGAGGTGGTCAGGGATCTGACAAGAGGCCTCATCATTCAGGCAGATTCAGTGGCACCTCGTCTGGAGGCAGAGATTCTTTTGGTAGATGCCATCCTCCTAGGCCTTTTCAATCAGCACTTCAGGCTTCTCACAGTGCCCCAGGTGGCCGTGGTTCTCACATATAGTATTCCGATCAGCAGTCCTACAGTGCACCACCAGCTCCTATCATTGTACCTCCGTTTTAGAGTTTTCAGGGTCATCAGCCCCAGCAGCCGAGGGCTTGTTTTACTTGTGGCGACACGAGGCTCATTGCTAGATATTATCCTTGATTATCGAGCAACTCTCAGCATTTGGGTTCCCATGCTATGGTTCCAGCACTGAGTGTTCCACCGCCCGCCCAGCCAGCCTAAGGTGGAGGTAGAGGTGCTAGAGGTGGAGGTAAAGGTGTTAGAGGTGGAGCTCAGGCTACTAGAGATGGAGGCCAGCCAGCTGCAGGCCGTCCCAGAGATGTAGTCCAGGATGGTGGGGCCCAGCCCCGATGTTATGCTCTTCCAGCCAGGCCTGAGGCTGACGCTTCCGATGCAGTTATCACAGGTACGGTTCTGGTTTGTAGTAGGGATGCTTCAGTGCTATTTGATCCAGGGTCTACATACTCTTATGTATCATCTTATTTTGCACCGTATCTGGTCATACCTAGTGATTCTTTGAGTGCTCCTGTTTATATGTCTACACCGGTGGGTGATTCTAATATAGTAGATCGTGTTCATCACTCTTGCGTAGTTGTGATTGCAAGACCCCAATAGACTTATTATTACTGTACATGATTGATTTTGACGTTATATTGGGGATGGACTGTTTATCACCTTACCACGCTATTTTGGACTGTCATGCCAAGAATGTGACCTTAGCCTTGCCGGGGTTGCCTCGTTTAGAGTGTAGAAGGACTCATGGTCATTCTACCTGTAGTGTTATCTTATATATGAAGGCTCGGCGTATGGTTGAGAAGGGGTGTTTGGCCTATTTGACATTGTTCGTGATTCTAGTGTCGAGGTTCCTTCTATTGATTCTGTGCCTGTTGTTCGTGAGTTTCCTGAGGTATTTCCTTCAGACTTGCCAGGTATGCCACCCGATAGGGATATTGACTTCTGCATTGATTTGGCTCCAGGCATCCAGCCCATTTCTATCCTGCCGTATCGTATGGCTCTGCCTGAATTGAAAGAGTTGAAGAAGCAGTTGCAGGACTTGCTTGAAAAAGGCTTCATTAGACCTAGTGTCTCGCCTTGGGGTGCGCCTGTGTTATTTGTTAAGAAGAAGGACGGATCAATGAGAATGTGTATAGATTACCGGTAGTTGAACAAGGTTACAATCAAGAATAAATATCCATTGCCAAGGATTGATGATTTGTTTGATTAGCTTCAAGGTGCCAAGGTATTTTCGAAGATTGACTTGAGATCTGGCTACCATCAGTTGAAGATTAGGGCATTCGATGTCCCTAAGACAGCTTTCCGCACTCGGTACAGGCATTATGACTTCTTGGTGATGTCATTCAGGTTGACAAATGCCCCCAACAACCTTTATGGATTTGATGAACCGAGTGTTCAGGACTTACTTGGATTTTTTCATGATAGTCTTCATTGACGATATTTTTATCTATTCCTGCAGCCAGGAGGAGCACGAGCAGCATCTGAGAGTGGTTTTTCAAACTTTGAAAGATAGTCAGTTGTATGCGAAGTTTTTGAAGTATGTGTTCTGGTTGAGTTCAGCTGCTTTCTTGGGTCATGTTGTTTCAGCAGAGGGTATTCAAGTAGATCCAAAGACAATAGATGCAGTCAAGGACTGGCCTAAACTCGCATCAGCTACAGAGATCCAGAGTTTCTTGGGGTTGGCAGGATATTATTATCGGTTTGTGGATGGGTTTTCATCTATCGCAGCCCCAATGACCAGGTTGACCCAGAAGGGTGCTCAGTTTAGGTGGTTGGATGAGTGTGAGGCGAGCTTTCAGAAGCTCAAGATAGCTCTGACTACGACGCCAGTGTTAGTTTTGCCCACAGGTTCAGGGTCATATACAGTTTATTGTGATGCATCTCGTATTGAACTTGGTGCGATATTGATGCAGGATGGCAAGGTCATTGCTTATGCTTCGCATCAGTTGAAGATTCATGAGAAGAACTACGCGGTCCATGATTTGGAGTTAGCCGCCATTGTTCACGCGCTAAAGATTTGGAGGCATTATCTGTATGGCGTGGCATGTGAGGTGTTCACGGATCATAAGAGTTTGCAATACTTGTTCAAGCAGAAGGAGCTAAATTTGAGATAGAGAAGGTGGTTGGAGCTTTTAAAAGATTATGACATCACCATCTTATATCATCCAAGAAAGGCCAATGTGGAAGCTGATGCTTTGAGTAGGAAGTCAGCCAGTATGGGCAGTCTTGTGTATATTTCGGTCGGTGAGAGACCGCTTGCTCTGGATGTTCAGGCTTTGGCCAATCAGTTCGTGAGGTTGGATGTTTCTGAGCCCAGCTGTGTATTATCTTGCACAGTTGCTCGCTCTTCTTTATTGGAGCGTATCCGAGATCGGCAGTATGATGATCCTTATTTGTGTATCCTTAGAGACACGGTGCAGCACGGAGGTGCCAAGCAGGTTACATTATGAGATGATGGAGTTTTGAGGCTGCAGGTTCGAGTTTGTGTGCCTAATATGGATGGGCTCTAGCAGTTGATTTTAGAGGAGGCCCATAGTTTCTGGTACTCTATTCATCCGGGCGTCACCAAGATGTATCAGGATTTGCGGCAGCACTATTGGTGGAGGAGAATGAAGAAGGACATTGTTGCATATGTGGCTCGATGTTTGAATTGTCAGCAGGTTAAGTACGAGCATCAGAGACCTGGTGGTCTGTTCTAGAAGATTGAGATTCCTAAGTGAAAGTGGGAGCGTATCACTATGGACTTCGTTGTTGGACTCCCACGGACTCAAAGGAAGTTCGATGCTGGGTGTGTTATTGTTGATAGGCTGACCAAGTCAGCGCATTTCATTCCTGTGGCAGTCTCCTATTCTTTCGAGAGGCTAGCTGAGATCTATATCCGGAAGATTATTCGTCTTCATGGTGTGCCTATGTCTATCATATCTGATCGAGGTACACAATTTATCTCGCATTTCTGGAGAGTAATTCAATGTGAGTTGGGCATGCGGGTTGAGTTGAGCACATCATTTCATCCTCAGACGGACGGGCAGCCCGAGCGCACTATTCAGATTTTTGGAGGATATGCTCCGAGATTGTGTCATTGACTTTGGAGGCTTGTGGGATCAGTTTTTGCCTTTAACGGAGTATGCCTACAACAATAGCTACCAGTCGAGTATCTAGATGGCTCCTTATGATTCTTTATATGGTAGGCGGTGTTGGTCTCTGGTTGGATGGTTTGAGCCGGGAGAGGCTCGGTTGTTGGGTACAGATCTAGTGCAGGATGACTTGGACAAGGTCAAGATCATTCAGGATAGGCTTCGTATAGCTCAGTCCAAGAAAAAGAGTTATGCCGACCGTAAGGTTTGTGATTTGGCATTCATGGTCGGTGAGCGGGTATTGCTTCGGGTGTCGCTTATGAAGGACGTGATGAGATTTGGGAAGAGGGGCAAGCTTAGTCCTAAATTCATTGGCCCGTTTGAGATTCTTGATTGAGTGGGGGAAGTGGCTTACAGACTTGCATTGCCACCAAGCTTATCAGTCGTGCATCCAGTGTTTCATGTGTCCATGCTTTGGAAGTATCACGGCGATCCATCCCAGGTGTTAGACTTCAGCACTGTCCAGTTGGACAAGGACTTGTCATATGAGGAGGAGCCGGTAGCTATTCTAGACCGGTAGGTTCGTTAGTTGAGGTCGAAGAGTTTTCTTTCTATTCGTATTCAGTAGAGAGGTCAGCCTGCTGAGGCATCGACCTAGGAGTCCGAGTCCGGTATGCGGAGCCGTTATCCCCATCTTTTTCCCGACTCAAGTACTTTCTTCTTATGTCCGTTCGAGGACGAACGATTGTTTTAAAGGTGGAGGATGTGATGACCCAAAAGGTCATCACTTGTTTTAGAAATAATTCAGTGTTCTAAGGCCTAAAAACCTCCCTTTTACCTCACCTTGATTTGCGTGCGTGGTCCGAACATATATCCGAAAAGCCTTCTATGTGAAAAGATGAGAAATAGAAATTTCTAGAGTTAACATTTTGATTTTGGTTGACTTTGGTCAACATTTTGAGCAAACGGACCCGGATCCATGTTCTGACAATCCCAGGAGGTCCGCAGTAAAATACGGGACTTGGGCGTATGCCTAGAAATGAATTCCGAGGTCCCAAGCCTTAGAAATCAATTTTTGAAAGAAATTATTTTGCTGAATTATCTAAGAAATGAAGAAAAGAATGAAACCATTGGTATCGGGCCCGTATTTTGGTTACGGAGCCCGGTACAAACTTATTATAGTATTTAAAAGATAACTATGAAATTTGGTGAAAAAACGGAGTTTATTTGACGTGAGTTGGACTTCTGGTTGAAGAGTTATGAACTTTAAGTGTTCTTGATGAAAATGATGAGTTTTGAGGTTTAATTCATGGTTTTACATGTTATTTTGATGATGTGATCGTACGAGTAGGTCCACATGATGTTTTTGAGTTAGCATGCACGTTTGATTTGAGGTCTGAGGGCTCGGGTGAGTTTCGGGTAGGTTCCAGGATGTTTTAGGCTTAAAACATAGCTGTTGCAGGTTCAGAGAAGTTGCAGATCTCTGAACCCGCCAATGCGGTCGACATTGATTTTGTGCTGCCGCGGAGGGGCCTTTGCGGCCGCACTTGATTTTGTGCGGTCCGCGGTGAGGAAGAATCTGCAGGTTCACTAGTCTGACTTAGGAAGCCTATATATTTTCATCTACAAGGAATTTTGAGATGATTCAAAAATGAAAGTTGTAGCCCTTCGTAACTAGTTAGAAAGGTAAAGAAATCACAATTTGGACATCTGTAGAGAAAGATATGGCCAAAATACCAAAGCATGTCACTGCAGTCAACATTGTAAGCTCCGCAGCCGCAATTCTTTTTGTGCGGTTCGCACAGAGGGTCTGAGAGGGGTATATTTAAACGAGATTTTCAGTTATTTTTCACTTTTCAAAACCCAAAAAATATAAGAGGCGATTTTTCAAACAATCTTTCTTCTCCAAAACATTAGTAAGTGATTTCTAACTCATTTTCTCTACTCCTTAACTTCTTTTTACAAGATTTCATCCTAGAATCTAGGGTTTTCATGGTGGAATTGGGAATTTTGGGTAAAACCTAAAAATGTTGAAATTTGGGAATTTAGACCTCAAATTGAGGTCGGATTCCAAAACCAATTATATATCCGGGCTCGGTGGTAAATGGGTAATCGGGTTTTGTGATTGATGTTGATTTGTAAATGGAAGCGGGTGGCACGCCGCCACGGAGACATATGAAATGGGAGCGGCTTGCACGCCCTGCATCGAGACATACGAAATGGGAGCGGGTTTCATGCCTGCAATGAGACATATGAAATGGGAGCGGGTTGCACGCAACCACGGTAATATTTGAAATGGGATCGGGTTGCACGCCTGCAACAAGAAAGAGATGAAAGTGAATATTGTGTTTGTTTTTCTTACTCTGTTAGTAATTGAATTTTAGTTTCTTTGCATTCCTCTCTAGTATTCTGTTGTTATCTGATACTCCCCGCAGCATGTTATTTCCCCTCCTAACTTTAGTTGTAATTATCTGTTTCTATTACTGCTGTATATGATTTAACTGCACATGTTTCTTTGGTAATCTGGTCCTAGCCTCGTCATTACTTCGCCGAGGTTAGGCTAGGCATTTACCAGCACATGGGGTCGGTTGTGCTGATACTACATTCTACACTCTTTTGTGTAGATCCTAGTGCTGTAGACTTCGGATCGCAGTGAGATTGTTGTTTCTTGTTTATCAGGCGACCCGAGGTAGTCCTGCAGGCGTTCGCAGGCCTTGGCGTCTCCTTCTATCTACTATTCCTGTTTCTTTCATGTATTTCTAGAGACAGTATTGTATTTATTTCTTTTAGACCTTTAATTGTAGTACTCTTAGACAGTTTGTGAAGCTGTGATACCAATCTTGGGTAGATTTGTTATAGATTGGTATTATTAGTATTATTAAAACTTTACAATGCAGCCTTCCGCTTATTCAATTCTATTGTTATCTAATTGTTGGCTCTTAACTATTATCAGGTTAAAAATGGAAACAAGGTAAATAGTTAAGTTGGTTGGCTTGCCTAGCTTTCACTAGTAGGCGTCATCACGACTCCTGAGGGTGGGAAATCCGAATCGTGACAGACTGATTATGTTGGTATTGTGCCCGAGGGGCGGTTCTTTATGTGGTTATCTTTTCTAATTGCCTATCATTTACTTGTTTAACTGTTAAAAAGGTATTCCAAAGAAGTTTTAACTGAACTAAAGCGACTTTACCTATTTTTCACTGTTTCGTTGTTTTTACTAGCTTTTACTGCTTCTTTATAGTCTGTTGATGTACCTTTACATGGTTTCTTATTACTCAGTCTGCATTTATTATTATTACTCACTGAGTTGGAGTACTCACTTTAATCCCTGCACCCCATGTGTAGATTCAGGCGCATCAGGTCCTGCTTGCGAGGGTTGAGAGTTGTCCAGCAGATTCTGGAGATTTACTAGGCAGCTGCCCGGCGATTCACAGCCCAGTGCTTCTCCCTCTATCTTATTTCCTTCTGTTTTAGTTATGTAATAGTGGAGTAGACTCTTTTAGACTTGTAGTATTATTATAGATGCTCATGACTGGTGACACCCCGATGTCGGGCTATGTCTTTTTTTTCGCAAACTGTATTACTTACCTTATTTTGAGGATTTATTATTATGATTAAGGCTTAGTTCTATTATTTAATTGCTTAAAAATGAATTGGAAGTGTGTCGGCTGGCCTTGTCTTCACGAGAGGCGTCATCACGACCGGATCCGGGTTTAGGATCGTGACATTAAGGATAATAACTTAGTCTCTGGTGGGGTCAAGAATCTCAAATCAATTTACCCAACTAAATATTATTAGGATAAACTTTTTAAAAATTACATAATGATATATGAACAAAACAAAATATAGCGGCAGAGCTACTTATAGTTTAAAAAAAACACATGCCAAAGCCCTGATTCAAGCTACTGGGTTGGCTGATAAATTTCTGCAACATTATTGCTCATGTCATCCTGATATTTTGGCAACGCTTAGCATGCTAGTTGAAACCTTAATGGTTTCTAAGAAGCCATTCACATTCTTTTTGATCTCTTCCATTGGAATACCACTATCTATCTATCATTATTCCTATCGGGTTTGAATTTTAGAACTTTAAATAGTACGGAAGTGTCCATTGTTCTATCTCCCAACCCGACAATAGTTTTCCAAATTCAATTAAGAAGAGCTAATCACCAAGATAATAAAATAAAATAATATTTTCAAACTTTCAAAGATAGTATAGAACAATGTGACTTTTGAATAAAATGTACCAGTTATAAATCAATTAAACCATAGCAGAAGATGAACTATATCTTGAAAAAATTTGTCCAAGTAAAGTATAAACATCGAGTATTAGAAAAAAGAGATAAAATATACCTAGTCGAGAAAAATGGCAGAAAAAAAAGCCGTAACCATAGCAGAAGAGTTCCAAAAACAAAGAATTGAGTCCTAGTGTTCTATTAACTTATTTATTAGGTTTAGACTTCGTTTAGGTTTTAGCTATAAATTCCCTATTCTTTTTACCCTGGATTTATATAAGAAAATATTATAATAATTAATTTTAAGGTCTTACGTATTAAAACTTATAATATAATTGTCACGACCCAAAATTCCATCACAGCGTCGTGATGACACTTAGTATTTAAGACTAAGTAAGCCGATTTTAATAACGATTTAAGCCATTTTTTATCTTTTTATTTTTTTATAAATAGAAACAAGCGTCGAAACCAAAAGTGGAAATAGTTATAACAACTTCCCAAGACTTGTAATACTGAGTCACGAACTCTAATTGAATACATGCAATGATCTCAAGGATCGACTATACAATACTGTTTGAATAAGAGTTGACAGTACAATAAAATAGAAAGACCCCAAGGAACTGCGACGACCAAGCAGCTCTACCTTGAATCCTTGTGATCAACACACTAACTCTGTCCGAGTCTGATATCTCTAATACCTGGCTCTGTACAAAAATGTATAGAAGTGTAGTATGATCACACCACAGTTGGTGCCCAGTAAGTATCAAGACTAACCTCGGTGGAGTAGTGACGAGGTACAGTCAAGACACTTACTAGTCAAATAACCTGTGCAATATAGCAGTATACAATAGTACTGGAAAACAACTAGCAATGATAGCAACAAAAAACAACCAGTGATATAAACAACAAGGCAACAAGAACACTATAAATATTGTTCAACAACTAATGAATACAAGTACAACTAATTAACCAAGTCCTTCAAATGTAAATCTTTCACTCATAAGTTTTTCAAATAATAATCCTTAGAATATAATCCTTTCCAATAAATATATTTTGTACTTCCTTCGAATAATTATCTTTCAAATATAATTCTTCCAAATAAATATCTTCAGATATAATTCTTTCAAATAAATATATTTTTTTTGAATAAAAGTTCTTTCAAATAATAGTTTTCGAATATAAGTCACCCGGTGACATTTCAAAATAGTTAATTGAAAATAAGTACCTTTGAGTACAATCTTTTCAAATAGATAGCCTTCGAATATAAGTCACTCTGTGACACCTCATCTCATAATCATACAATACGGGTCTCAATACTTGAACCCTAACACTTGGCATCTTGTGACCTCATCACACCCTTATGTACTTTTCTTTTGTTTAGATACTCTGTACTCAGAAACATCGACAGGGGATCTCTCGGGATCCTGTCCCGTAGTCCCAAACGTAAATGCTCGGGGATCTCTCAGTATCCTCAATATATATGCTAGGGATCTCTTGGTATCCTGAGGATCTCTCAGTATCCTCAATATATGTGTTGGGTATCTCTTGGTATCCCGAGGATCTCTTGGTATCCTCAATATATGTGCTAGGGATCTCTTGGTATCCTCAATATATGTGCTGGGGATCTCCCGGCATATCGATCCGTAGTCCCAAAGTAAATATTCAGTACAAGAAAATCTCCAGGGTGCATTGACGTAGTCCCAAATATAAATGTTTATTGGGATCTCCCGGAATATCGATCTGTAGTCCCAAAGTAAAAACACAACAAAAGGAAAGAATCCAGTACATAGGAGCTACAAGCATTTAAATATCACAACATTTCACAAGTTACACCTCAAGTACTCAATTATCACATTCTTCACAAATTATACTACAAATGTTCAAATATTACAACATATCACGATTTCCACCTCAAGTGCTCAATTATCACATCATTCACAAATTATACTACAAATGTTCAAGTATTACAACATATCACGATTTTCACCTCAAGTGCCCAAATATTACAACTTCATGAAATAAATATATTTATTCACCTTATTAACACAATTTTCTATTTAAATTATCTATAGATAAAAATCAAGAATGAAAATATTTTTCATAAAAAAATATTGATGATGGGCTTAGGATGCTATTGAGTTAGTCTTAGGATGCTATTGATCAACTACTGATGATGGGCTTTATCTGCTGTGTATTAATACCTTATATCCTTTTCGTATTTTCTATATCTCTTATATTGCTGTTACTTTGTTTTTTATGGCATTTATGTTATGTTATGGATTTCATGGTATTTTATGTTGTTTTATTATGAGTCTATAGATAGTACTAATATAGTGTCTCTTGTTGCCTCTTTGAGCCGAGGGTCTCCTGGAAACAGCCTCTCTGCCTCTCGGGTAGAGGTAAGGTCTGCGTACATATTACCCTCCTCAGACCCCACTTGTGGGATTACACTGGGTTGTTGTTGTTGTTGTTGTTGAAACTCAAACAAACACAGAGTTCACATAAAAGTTGAATAGCAATCACTTCAAATTATCATATCAAAACAACATTGGCAAATAAGGAATGATGCATGGCATATAAGAGATTTAATAAGTCCCATAAAATTTTCCAATTTAATACACAAGGGTGTCCACGAATTTTAACCAATATAATTTGCACATATAAATCAAGTACGTACTCGTCACCTTACGTACATGGTTTCAAATCACACAATTTCTACATAAGACTCAACGCCTAAGGGAAAATTCCTTCACACAAGGTTAGGTAAGATACTTATCTTTTTGAAGTTATGCCGATATTTTACATTCGCCTTCTTGCTTGAATTAACCTCCGGACGGCTCAAATCCCAATGTTTTCATGTGAAAATCGACCAAGAACCGAGCTCCAAAAATTTCAAAACGAAATGGCAAAGTACTGATTTTTGTTATTAAATGTTTCTGCCCATCCATCACTAAAAGCCATTTTTGTCACTAAAAGTCGTCGCTAAAAGTCCACCAGAAATAGCTTTACCAGCCTTTATTCAATCGGTCGTAACTCACTGTACAATTGTCCATATTATGAATGGTTTAACTTTCTGGAAAGTAGAATACAAAGTCTACAATTTTTATGTTTTGCAAATCTTCAGATTACTTATGGAGTTCGAGATATAAGCTTCCAAAATAGGCTCCTCGCATCAGAAATTTCTGGGGAAATTATAAAACAGCATTACCAGCTTTCATTAAATCGAACATAACTTTCTGTACAAATATCCAAATGATAAATGGTTT
This sequence comes from Nicotiana tabacum, assembly GCF_000715075.1. Taxonomy (NCBI): domain Eukaryota; kingdom Viridiplantae; phylum Streptophyta; class Magnoliopsida; order Solanales; family Solanaceae; genus Nicotiana; species Nicotiana tabacum. The sequence goes on along the minus strand of NC_134089.1, from coordinate 167,433,383 downwards.
AGCTTTGTGGAAACTAGAATTAAAGGGCTACAATTTTTATGTTTTGCAAATTTTCATATTCTTTATAGAATTCGAGATATCAGCTTCCAAAATAGCCTCCTCAATTGCACCATTGCTGTCCAAAACAGTAGCTGCAGCAGAAAAAGCAGCAGTTTCTTTTGTCTGAAATCAATTCCGTTAACCTTCTGAAATCCACCTGAGACTCTCGAGACCTTAACCAATTATACCAACATGTTCCAAAATACAATACGAACTTAATTGAGGCTTCAAACCACGTCAAACAACGCCGAAATTACGAATTGTGCAGCGAATCGAATTATGAGTTTTCAAATCTTCCAACTTCTATACTTTTGCGCCGAAACATATCAAATCAATCCGGAATGACTTCAAATTTTGTGCACATGTCAAAAATGACATAATGGAGGTGTTCCAATTTTCAGAATTGGATTCCGACCCCGAAATCAAAAAGTCAACTCTCGGTCAAACTTTCCAAAAATCTTCTATTTTCCAACTTTCGCCAAAATGCGCCGAATTGTCTTACGGACTTCCAAATTCAAATCCGAACATGCTCCTAAGTACAACATCACCATACGAAACTATTAGAATCATCAAAATTCCATTCCGGGACTGTTTGTTCAAAAGTCAACTCTCCGGTCAACTCTTTCCATTTAAGCTTCAAATGAGAACTATTCTTTAAATTTAACTCTGAATCTTCCAAAAACTAAACTCGACCTCACATGTAGGTCATAATACATATTACGAAGCTACTCGATATCTTAAGTCACTGAACGAGACGTTAATTCTTAAAACGACAAATCGGGTCGTTACAATAATTCAAAAATATTCCAAATAAAAAAAGATTTAATAACTAAATTTTAGTTGATTTCAAATCTCTAAATATTAGGGAAATACTGAAATTACAAGTTTATCTAGTTTGAAATTTATTTTTAAAGGGTAAAAAAGACGAACAATATTTCGCTAAGGGTCTTTGTGCTTTTAATATAGTACTAGTCTTAGAGTACGCGCGTTAGGTGTGTATTCTATATCAATAAAAATAAACTTTTTGAAAATAACATAGAAAATATTCAAAAAATATAATGAAATTATCTATATTCTTTAAAGTTGAGAAAAAATTAATATTAAGAGGAAAAAGATGCTATAAAAAGATAATTTTGGACAAAGGCCAGAAATTTAAATTTGGAGATATCATCTATTCTTTGAAGTATGGTTGAGAGATGGGTGGCAAGCTCAAATACAAACCAAAGTTAGAGTAAGTCCTTTTGTGAATGACTTTAATAGTTCCTTCGTTGATCTAGCTAATCATGATAAACATTAATCAATTTCAAGAATTTATATTTTTTTATTTTTTAATTATATTAGTTAATGATATTTATCTAATATTTTTTAATTATACACTCATTGATATAGGCATACGCGCAAAGCGTATATCCTAAAGCTAGTAAAATTAAAAAAACATGAAGTTTCTAAACTAATGAATTAAAAAATTAAAACTAAAGAGTGGACTTTTCATCCACTCTTTAGTCTTCGTCTTGTTTGCTCCAATAATTTAATATTATCAAATATTCAAGTATTTATCTTCATCTTTTTAGCTTTATCCTTTCATCTTTTTATTAATATACAATATTTAAATTCAAAAAGAAAACTTCTTGTTGCTAGCAAATGCCATTATTTTTGGTTTTTTGGTCTGATTGATTGATTGTGTTAATTACTCAATCAAATGGTTAGAACTCAACAATTTGAACAAAAAAAATATTTCTTAAAAATTTAGGAAAAAACAATAACAATGAATAAATTTTGGACATTGAACAGAAGAAATAAGCAATTTGACAAGTGTTAATCATTGATAACTTGTTTTGAGGGGAAGAGAGAAAATTTTAAATTGTGGATGTTAAGATTCATGAAAGAGATAAAACTCAAATAATGGAACAAAATTAAATAATAGTAAGAAGAAGAACAATCAAGAATTATTAGAAAAAATCTGAATCTAGTTAGACTCAAAATTTTGGCAAGATGGCTTTCCTAATGTTCTGCAATAAATTACTTAATATATAAAAAAAAACGATAAAGAGTCATTTCCATAGGGAGTCATTCCGAATGAATGAAAAATGAAATAAAAATAATTCGATTTTACTCATTTACAATACATTTTTCTTATTTCTGATGCTATAAGTACAAAATCACTCAACTTGAAATTATAGAGTCAAAATTTAATTACTTGATTTTAAATTCCTAAATATTAGGCAGAGCTAATCATACTAACACAGTTGTGAGCTCACTCGGAATTATAAATTTCATCTAATTCTAAAATTATCAATTTCATTCATAAACAATTAAAATAGGCAAAATACATAAATGGCCCATTCAAGTTGTCCACAACGGTCATTTGAACACCTCAACAGATCTATTTACCAAGTAGACACCTCAAGTTATTTTTCAGTGTATCTCTTAAACCCTTCAGAGTGACATGGCAAAATGTGTGTACTACACTCTGCGTTGCAGCAAGTGAAGCCTTTCAAAATTGTGTTTATTTCTTTTTCTTTCTTTCTTTTTTTAATTTAACTGGTAGAGCCCATTTTTCCTCCAAAATATTCGCTGCACCCTAACCCACCATTCTCAACATCACAACTTTACCGTGATTCAGATTGTGAATTTGTGATGAGGAAATTGAGATGGAAGATCTGCCGAGTGGCAGTACATATCAACACAGCCCACTTACTGATGCTAATGGTGGAAAGTTCTATAGAAGGCACAACTATAATGTTCCATCCTCACATTCAGGTATCAAGTTTTATGAATCAGATGGGGATGAAGAGATAGAAACTGAAGAAGCTGTTGGACTTTAAGTCATTGGGCTTTAAAGATTAGAAGTATGAATTAAGAAATGATGAGAAATAGAAAATTTGAATCAAGTGAGCTTTGTCATTTATGACAAATGGACTTTGTCCCTGGTGAGGGGACAACTACACTTGTGTATATAAATATAGGATCACTTCTTAGAGTACTTAAAGGAGTTGAAGAGAATGAAACTTCGCACCGTCGTCGTCACTCGGTTTCGACTTTGGCTTTGTCAAATGATCGATGAGATCAATTTTTTAGATAAAGTTTATTTAATTAATTATTTAAGAATTAATTAAGTGTCAGTCAGTTCATTAACGGAATTAACTGGAATGTATAATCCAAAACATTGAACGTTGCTTTTCCATTCTATTCACATTATGAACAGTGTGAACATACACTTTTCCTTTTCAAAGATCTGTTCACATTATGAACGGACATCACACCTCTTCCGATAATTGTCTATAAATTCTGAAGCATGGCTTCCTTTTCACATACTGAAAAATACAGAACTTCCTTCTGAAAATCCTACATTCTACTTCGTAGTTTCTCTTTAAAATCTATAAGTGTGATTTTGCTCCGTTCTTTGAGTTCGTTAGTATCCTGTAGTTTGTATTGCCACTGTTGTAGGAAGGTTTATTCCGTTTTATCTTGGGAGGATTTAATCCATTACCTTGACAACTTGTGAGGGAGTTAAAATTTCTTAAGAACACACAAGGAAATTGTGGACTCGGAATATTTCTTATCGTTTATAGCTTTTCAGTTTCTTTTAACAGTTTTCTAATTTCTGTTTTAACACAGTAGCGTTAACGGAAGCCACAACAGGTTCCAATCGAGCCTCCATGGGAAGCCATAGATTATCAGGACTCATGGGAAGCCATTGAAAACCCCGGCGCGTAGAAGCCATTGAAAATACCACAAATTTTCTTCCGCTATTCACTGCTATATTCGACCGGACCCGTATTCAAAACCCCACCTATTTTCCGATGATTGTCTTCTTCTACTGCCATCACTATTTCCAGCGCAACTGTCCTACGGCGGTGTTCCGTACAATCTCCGGCGCCTCCATTTCTGCTAACACCTCAACTGATAAAGCTTCAGTAGAAGCCTTTGATCAAGCTTCAGTAGAAGCCAAGAGGCAAAAATTGGTGGTGACGAAGAAGATGTTTGGTGGTGAGGAGGGGATTGGATGGAGGGTGTTTTTTTATTAATATTGTGTTTCTCTTTTCCTTTTTTGTTAACTATAGACAAAAAATTTTAAAGAAATAATTGGTGTCATCTTTTGATTTGTTAATTTGCCACATCATCCGCGAGTGTAACTCACCTATAAGATCTGTCACTTTGAAAGGTTTATTGAGTTCAGTTTTTAGTCACGTGATATGTTGAAGTGAAAAAGGTCTCAGTTGAGGTGTTCAAATGATCGTTGTGAACAACTTGAAAGGACTGTTTATGTATTTCGCCACTAAAATAATATACAAACTAAGTTTTTTTTTGGTTGATCTAAAAGGGAAAATTCTCCTTAAAGGAAGAAGACCGTAATTGTTTGGTTTCCGGTGGATTATCCATTAAATTGAATATTTTGAACGATAACTTAGTTTACCTCACTCCTTTTATGTGTTCGGAATTTCAATGCACTAAATATTAGGCAAGAGATTTATCTACATAATTCGTACATCGTATTAAATTACGAAATAATAGCAGGACTTACATAAGGAAAGAGTTGATGGCTAAAACTTTAGTTAAATTTGAAGTCCTAAATTTCAGGAAAAATAACTGAATGACTATTTTGTCCAGTGTAAATTCTATTTTTAAAGGGTAAAAAAGACGAATAATATTTCGCTAAGGGTCTTCGTACTTTTAATATAGTACTAGTTTTTATAGACGTGCATTGCACGTTAATAATGACACGTAATGATGATGTAGTCAATTCTTTATATGAAGGGACACTAAATTAAATTAATAAGAGAAATATTACTAATAAAACAACCCTTAAAATATGTGTATATGTAATGTGGATATAATTTAAAACATCGAGAAATGTTATTACATATATTAACATAATATATGAATTCAAACTGATTGGATATCATCATTTGAACCTGCAAAAAAGATCAGCAAAGTCATGTTAGTTAGGATGTAATATTATGCACTTATAGTTTATAAATATGCAATGAGATGATATCTTACGTAAGATTGTGTACATGATATACTTTGTGTATGTATCATTCTGACGCTTTGGTTACTCCGTCATGATAAGAACTTTTGTTGTGGACATCGATATTCGTCTTGAAAGTACAACATATTCACAAACGCTTTCATACCATCATTCTTATATTGAAATATGAAATTTAATGGATTATCAAATATTTCATGGCATCTTAAGAAGTAACATTTTTGGTGAACAAATAATGTCATTTACCAATATTGCATCTCATTGCTCTTTGAAATGTCGGGTGGATCAACACACTACTAATATGAGTCGTACATATACCAAAATCCCCCACTCACAAAAGACAAATAAAGCTTAATATAAATTTGATTGATAAAGAATTAATTGTGATTATAAAAACTTCTTATATAATACCTTGAAAAATCGACTCTTTCACATCACAAAATGCTACGACGAGTTTATTATCTATCAGTTGTTGTAATAATATCTAATTTTGGTTGAAAATTTATATAAAACTCTAAGATATCAGAATGCTCGATATAGCAAATAATGTATTGATCCTTTACCTAACATGAATTTATGAGGAAGTCTAAAAACAATCAAATTCTAAGTTTCTTTTTGCATATGATGACCAACGTATTCTTGAAGCTTTAAACCATAGAAATTCTCTATAATTAAGGGCATGAACCACTTTATTCCATTGCCCCGGACACGATTCCTAAAGGAAATGCTGAAAATTAATATTGCTACACAATCATTAGCTGAAATAATACAAACCATTAATCTATAAAGATATAAAATTTAAACATAAATACTACGTCAATGTAAAACACTTTGTTATGCAAAACTCAAAACTATAACGAAAAATAAAGAAGTACGATACAAAAACAATTACAACAAAATTTTAAGATGTCATTATTTTTCCCTCTAATTCATATACCTAAAGTATTACTCAATTGCGAAAAACGGAACAATAGAGAAAACTAATAATACTTTTGAAGAAAATTGCTTCTTTCTACACCAATACCTTTAAAGAACAATAAATAGAAATAACTGGCTTATTCTTTTCCTACATGAATTTATGCAATAAATCTAAATCCTATGCAAATGAGAGAAGATTAAATAAGGAAGCATATTATTATCAAAAAAGAAATATGCTAGGAAAAAACGTAGGTGGTGAGGAGTTGAGTTCAAAAATCCTAATCTGCCATATTGTTGTCATACAAAACATAGGATAGCAAGAAGAAATATGTTCGTCTACACCAATTTGACCCAAAGCAGCTATGTAGGTGTAAAACTAGGCTCAGGTGATTTATAATTATATTCTTAAATTGTACAATATTTAAGGTTATAAAAATTGATCAATATTTTAAGGTTATTTTAGTTGTTCAATATTTAGCATAAATTATTCGTACTTTTATAATAATATAGTACGAGTCTTAGAGTACGTGTGTTGCGCATGTATTCTATATCAATTAAACTAAGCTTTTTGAAAATAACATAAATAATATTCAAAAGATATAGATAAATTATAAAATTAAAAAAAAAACATGAAGTTCCTAAATGTAATGACCCGGCCGATCGTTTTAAGAAATTATGCCCTGATCCCCTATTAACTGCTTTTTCCGTGTTTGTCTCTGCTGTTGTGAGTTGCTGGGGGAATTTTTGGGATTTCGGAGAGTTTTGGGACACTTAGTCCCTAAATGAGAGCTTAAGTTTTGAAAAGTTGACCGTAGTCGGAACAGTATAAAGACGGCCTCAGAATGAAATTCTGATGGTTCCGTTAGCTCCGTTGGGTGATTTCGGATTTAAGAGCGTGTTCGGATGGTGTTTTGGAGGTGCGTCGCTAATTTAGGCTTGAAATGCCGAAAGTTGAATTTTTGAAGTTTCCGGTTCGATAGTGAGATTTTGATCCGAGGGTCAGAATAGAATTCCGGAAGTTGGAGTAGCTCCGTAGTGTTGAATGTGACGGGTGTGCAAAATTTCAGGTCATTCGGACGAGGTTTGATAGACTTTTTGATTGAAAGCGTATTTTGAGAGTTTTTGAAGTTCTTAGGCTTGGATCCGATGCTAAATTGGTGTTTTGATATTGTTTTGAGCATTCTGAAGATTGGAACAAGTTTGAATGATGTTTTAGGATTGGTTGGCATGTTTGGTTGAGGTCTCGAGGGCCCCAGGTGTGTTTCGGATGCTCAACGAGGCATTTTGGAACTTGTTGAAATTGCAGAAAAACTACAGCAGCCCAGTTCTGGTTTCCTTCTTCGCGTTCGCGAGTAAGGTCTCGCATTCACGAAAAGGAGCTGGGGCTGGGGGAGTTTTTGTGCTTCGCGTTCGCGAAGAGTCTCCCACATTCGCGAAGCTGGGAGGTTTCATACCTACGCGTTCGCGATGTTGTTCCCGCGTTCGTGTAGGTGGAGGAGGTGTTGCATCGCATTTGCGACCTGGGCATCGCGTTCATGATGAAGGAATCTGGGCCCAAGTGAATTTTTGTTTCGCGAACGCGAGGGGCCTTCCGTATTCGCGAAGAAGGAATATCTAGGCAGTATTTAAATAGCCCATCTGCGACCCTTCTTCATTTTTCCACCATTTTTTAACGGGATTGAAGCTTTTGAAGGTGATTTTTTAGGAAACCAAAGGGGAATAACTTGGAGGTAACATTTTTTGGCTTCATAACTCGTTTATATGTGATTAAAGATCTAATTAGTGGTGAAAATTTTGGGGAAAATGGGTAATCAGGGTTTGAAATTAAGAGACCTTAAAATGGGTATTTGAGGGGCCAATTAAACTCCGATTTCAGTGTTCTTGTTATGTATAGACTCATGAGAGTATGTGGGTTCTAAAAATATAAATTTTACCTGATTTTGAGACGTGGGCCCGAGGGGCATTTTGGTCATTTTACCTAATTTCGTGTATTAGCTTAGAATTTATTCGTAGAATCAGTTATTTGAAGTGTTATTTACATTATTCAATTGAATTGAATAGATTTGGGTCATTTGGAGTCGAGTACTCGTGGCAAGAACGTGGTTTCAGGTTGACTTTTGAGCCGATTCGAGGTAAGTGGCTTGTCTAACCTTGTGTGGGGGACATTCCCCTTAGGATTTGGTATTGTGCTAATTGAAATACCTTGTACATGAGGTGACGAGTGCATACTTGTGCTAATTGTTGAAAATCTTATTTTCACTTAAGTAGCTTTAATTGTGTTTTTCCTTCCCGCTTACTCTACTTGAAATTTAAATCTGCTGTTAGTTTGGAAAAGCATGTTTAATTTACTTAATTACTTTATTGCTTAAACTGCCGTAATTGTATTATGTGAAGCATGTCAGGTTAGAATTTCCTGTTTTACTTGGTATGGATTTTAGTTTAATTGAGTATTCCTTGTATTGTTGTTGTGTGTTTTACTTTGGGATACGGGACGACATCACGAGAAATCCCTTATACGTATTTATGATTTCAGTTGACGTGCGGGATACCGAGAGATCCCCTGTACGTATATTGAGGATACCAAGAGATCCCCGGGATACCAAGAGATCTCTGGCATGTATTGAGGGTACTAAGAGATCATCAGGATACTGAGAGATCCCCAGTTATTATCTTTGAGAAGAGTGGTATTCCTGGTGATTGTTCTGTTTCTATTTCAGTTATAGTTATCCTTATTATCATGTATTGATTTTTATTGTTATCTTTCAACTGTACTGTTTTATCTTATACTGTCGCACCTTATATTTCATTTAATCTCAGTAGGGCCCTAACCTTGCTCGTCACTACCTGACTGAGGTTAGGCTTGGCACTTATTGAGTGCCGCTGTGGTGTACGCATTCCCTTTCTGTACATATTTTTCATGTGCAGATCTAGGTACCTCCACTCAAACTCATCACGCTTGAGATGAGGCGCTTGTAGAGACTCTGAGGTATATCTGCCGCGTCCGCAGACCGAAGAGTCCCTTTCTACTCCCCCTTTTTGGTATTAGCCCTTCTGTATTTTCCTTTCCTTTGTTAGATATTCTGGAGTTAGATACTTGTAGACATTCAAAGGCTTGTGATCATGAGATTCCGAATTTTGGGAAATGTGTTCAGATTTCGAGAGTTATTATTGTATATGCCGAGCGGCATTTTTAAACACTATTTTATTTCACTATTTCGATTTTATTATTTCTTCCGCAAATTGGTTTATTTTCCGCATTGTTAGGGTTACCTAGTCGTAGAGACTAGGTGCCGTCACGATGGTTCACGAAGGGCAAACCGGGGTCGTGACAAGTTGGTATCATAGCTCTAGGTTCATAGGAGTCATGAATCACAAGCCGGTTTATTAGAGTCTCGCGGATCAGTACAGAGATGTCTGTATTTATTTGCGAGAGGCTATGTAACTGTTAGGAAAATTTTACTTCATTTGATTTCCTTGTCGTGCGAGATGGATGTGACAATTCTAAACTTTTTTCTTCTATTCTCTCACAGATGGAGAGGACACGTGCTACCCGAGATGATCAGGCACCCGTGCCCCCTACTGCAGCCGTCAGAGGCCGGGGCCGGGGTAGAGGCCGAGGACGTGCACGTGGTGCAGTCAGAGCACCTGCTTGAGCTACCACCGATGTACCACCAGCAGTTCCAGCCGGAGTCCATGCACCTGACATACCTACTGCTATTACTACTCCAGCCCTTCAGGAGACTCTGGCATAGTTCATGAGCATGTACACCACTTTGGCTCAGGCAAGGTTGCTTCCCCTTGCTGCAGCAACATCTCAGGCCGAGGCAGGAGCACAGACTCCCACCACCCGCACTCTTGAGCAGCGAGTGCATGTGGATCAAGTTCCCGAGGTTATTCCTGTATCGCCTGTAGCCCCAGGTCAGCCCGAGGATATGGCAGTGATTTCAGAGGATGAGCAGCGGAGGCTTGAGAGGTTCAAGAAGTACGATCCTCTTGTATTCAGTGGGTTAGCCTCAGATGATGCCTTGGGATTTCTGGAGGAGTGTCACCGTATCCTCCGTATGATGGGTATATTAGGATCGAGTGGGGTGTCTTTCCCTGCCTTTCAGCTTCGAGGAGCCGTCTATGAGTGATGGCGCACCTATGAGTTAGACAGTCCGGATAAGGCAGCTTCACTGACTTGGATTGGGTTTTCAGATATGTTAGTGAGGGAGTTTGTTCCTCAGAGCCTTAGGGATGCATGGCGCATAGAGTTTGAGCATTTGTGCTAGGGTGCTATGACTATCTCAGAGTATGTTGTTCGTTACACTAGTTTGGATAAACATGCCCCAACCTTGGTTTCTACTGTTCGCGAGAGGGTTCACCGGTTTATTGAGGGGTTATTCCCAGCATCAGGTCTAGCATGGCTCGTGAGTTGGAGATGGATATTTCTTATCAGCAGGTGGTGAGCATTGCTAGGAGGATTGAGGGTATACATGCTAGGGAGAGAGAGGAGAGGGAGGCCAAGAGGTTTCGAGAGTCAGGCCATTATTCTGGTGCCTGTGCCCCAGCTGTAGGTCGTCATGGTAGGGGTTATATGAGTCGCCCTGTTCATTCAGCTCTTCCAGCAGCCAGTGGTATTCTAACTCCTCCTAGGCCTCAAGAGCCTTATTATGCACCTCCGATATCTAGCATGCCTCCTGCGCGGGGTGCTTTCAGAGGTCAGTCTAACAGACCTGGCTCGAGCCAATCACAGCCACCACGTCCTCCTAGAGCTTATTTTGAGTGTGGTGACACACGCCATGTGGTGAGGGATTTCCCTAGACTTGGGAGGAGTGCGCCTCCATAGACTTCTCAGCCACAACATGCCATGTAGAGTTCTCAAGCTATGGTTACAGCTCCAGTTGCTACCTCACCTGCTCAGCCAGCTAGAGGTGGAGGTCGGGGAGGTAGAGGTCATCCTAGAGGGGGAGGCCAGGCCCGATACTATGCTCTTCCTACCCGTACCAAGGTTGTTGCCTCCGATTCTATCATCACGGGTATTATACTAGTTTGTCACAAAGATACATCGGTTCTATTCGATCCAGGCTCCACTTACTCTTATGTGTCTTCTTATTTTTCTCTGCATTTGGGTGTATCTCAGGATTCTTTGAATTCCCCTGTTTATGTTTCTACTCCTGTGGGAGATTTTCATGTTGTGGACCGCATTTATCGGTCGTATTTGGTTGCTCTTAGTGGTTTTGAGACCAGAGTTGATTTATTGTTACTCAGCATGGTAGATTTTGATATTTTCTTGGGCATGGACTAGTTGTTACCCCATTATGCTATTCTTGATTATCACGCCAAAACCGTGACACTGGCTATGCCAAGTGTACCGCGTGTTGAGTGGAGGGATACTTTAGATCACACTCCCAGTAGAGTTATTTCTTTCCTTAAGGCTCAGTGAATGGTTGAGAAGGGGTACAATACATATTTAGCTTATGTGAGAGATGTCAGTATTGATACCCCTTCAGTTGATTCAGTCCCAATAGTACGGGATTTTCCCGATATATTTCCAGCTGATCTTCCGGGCATGCCACCTGATAGAGATATTGATTTTGGCATTGATCTGTTGTTGGGCACTCAGCCCATTTCTATTCTCTTGTATCGTATGGCTCCTCCTGAGTTGAAGGAGTTGAAGGACCAGTTACAGGAATTGCTTGATTAGGGTTTTATTAGACATAGTGTATCACCTTGGGGTGCTTCTGTCTTGTTTGTGAAGAAAAAAGATAGTTCTATGTGTATGTGTATTGATTATCGCTAGTTGAACAAAGTTACAGTGAAGAACCGTTATCCTTTGCCTCGTATTGATGATCTGTTTTACCAACTTCAGGGTGCACGGATGTTTTCTAAGATTGAATTGCGCTCAGGTTACCATCAGTTGAAGATTCGGGAGCCAGATATCCCGAGGACTGCTTTCAGGACTCGATATGTTCATTACGAGTTCCTTGTTATGTCATTTGGGCTGACCAATGCCCCAACAACCTTTATGCATTTGATACACAGTGTGTTCCGGCCGTATCTTGACTCGTTCATCATTGTCTTTATTGATGATATTCAGGTGTATTGCCAGAGTCAAGAAGATCATGAGCAGCACCTGAGGACAGTGCTTCAAACCTTGTGAGAAAAGAAGTTATATGCTAAGTTCTCGAAATGTGAATTTTGGTTGGATTCCATGGCATTTTTAGGCCACGTGGTGTCGAGTGAGGTATTTAGGTGGATCCGAAGAAAATAGAGGCAGTGCAGAGTTGGCCCAGACCATCATTAGCTACAGATATCCGCAGTTTTCTTAGCTTGGTGGGTTATTACCATCATTTTATTGAGGGTTTTTCATCTATTGCAGCCTCTATGACTGATCACGCCCAACTATGCCTTATAAAAAGGACAATGCGGTCGTTGCAAATATAATCCGGTTTACAAGTCCAGAGTCAAATCCCACAGAGAACTAAGGCTTAGCTACAGCTGTTCACTATCACCAAGAAGACAAGCTTGAACAGTTCCTAACTTATAAATATTTAGATTCTTGTGTTTAACTAATTGATTAACAAATTAAAATAATAAATTTAACAACTAAAGATACTAAGAGTTAGAGACAAGATTAAGGAGGTCTAGAGTTATGATTTCCCCAATTGTCGGAATCCTTCCCGCTATGTCTACTATAAATTCGCCTAAGTATTCTCTACCAATCATGAGCACTCTTATTACCGTAAATCTCTCCCGAGTAATCACGACAATTTACTAGACGCACTCTCCCGAGTTACGCTAGCTGGCTTTTGATACAGCTCACTTCAGATCGCACCCAAGGCTTCGTTATCCCTAATCCCGCCTTTAAACCCTCGGTTATTGATCCCTCATATACTCTGGGAGTGGTGTTGTTCAACAATTACCTAAATATGCACTCTCTCCCGAGTTATGCATACTAAATAGGCACAGCTAATTGAGAGCTCTTCAATTAACTACAATAAGAACGTAGTTGAACAAACAGAGAAAAACTATGGCTCAATTATATAAAAACATAACAAGAATTTATCCTACAAAAGGTTCTATCAAAACTCTAGATAACAAATTAGCTATTCATAATAGTATGTAAAACTACGATACTAAAAGTCATAACCAACAATGAAAAATAGGAAGAGGAAGGAAAAACTTGTAGAAGAATTCCCAAGCCTTGCTCCTATTGTGTCTTTGCCTCCTTAGGTCAAATCTATGTCAAAAATATGTCTAATCCAATTCTTGGCCGGCTTCCTTGGTTTAATATAGGGTTTAGGGCTTAAAATCCCGTGTTTTGCACTTTAGTCCCTGAAATTTCCGCCTCCTGCCGCGGTTCTACCGCGGTCGCGGTCAAACCGCGGTCAAACATGGCCTCTGCTGCTTCAATTGTCTGCGAGCAGCCCTCACCGCGGTTCTGCCGCGGTCGCGGTAAAACCGCGGTATTTCATCCTGTTCCGTTTGGAATTTGGAAAAACGTAAAACATAAAAGTTGTAGAACATTTAGTTAGCTTTCCAACCATATATTATGGAGACCAGATGGGGTTCGGAGTAAAAAGTTATGTCTATTTGACTAGACAGTGCGCAATATGCCTCTTCGAGTTTTCGTTTTGTTGTTTTATCATCCGTTGATCCCCGAACGCGATCCCGGCTTAATTACTTGAGCTCTTACTCAGACTTCAAAGCTCAAAACCACTTAAATTTATTCCATAACATCTATATAGCTCGGAATCACTCCTACAAGGCATAAAACACACAATTAGTGCAAAATACTAGTGATTAAAGCGCAAACTCAACTAAAGTGCAATAAATTAGAGTGTAATAATCGACTAAAATACGTAATTATTGCCTATCATCAACACCCCACACTTAAACCATTGCTCGTCCTCGAGCAATCAACCTACACCTTTTTTTATAGACACAACATTTTTAAACAATTCTCCTAACTCATCGCACCAAGAGTATTTAAAATAGACTAAGCACAAAAGTGTAACATCTTCACCTCAAGATTTGACTCCCAAGTACCACGCATTATTCACAACTCACCCACTTACTCTAACATAGAGGTCACTAACATTACCTTTCCTTCATGAATCAAGTGCCCTCACACAACAAAAGTGAGTAGTTCCACACAATAAAATTTAAGAACACTTAGGAACTCAAGATAGAAAGAATTCACTTACTCTCAGAAATAACATTCATATGCCACAAAAGATGCACCATAAGCTTGCCCGTAGTGTACTACTCCACTAATCAAGCTCATTCAATCTTGGATCAATTAGGACTTTATTTGGTTGTAATGTAGGCTGAGAGACGGGTAAGATACATTTAGATATAAGAGTGACTACACCTCCCCAAGCACTTTAATACATACACTTTAATATTTAAAACCCCACTTATGTCAAACCAAAACTCCACATTCATATCAATGCATATTATCTCTATACTTCTTTAAGCACAATTACATCAAAAGTCACCGCCACAAGAAATATTCTTCACAACAATACAACTCTTTTTTTTTCTTTCTTTTTCAATTCAAGTGGCTCTTACATTTTTTTTTAGAAATAGTGCATTTTTCTCCTTATTTCATTAGTTCCACTCAAAAGCCAAACCAACCACCCCACACTTTAACTTTTATAAAGTTCATAACAATTCAAGTGCTCATGAGAGGTGAAAAGGTTCAAAAGATGGTTAATTCAAACAAATGGGTAAGGCTTGTAATGTGGTTGCCAAAGAAACAGGATTACAGGCTCAAAGGGGTTAACTACGATACATAACAATTAGGCGGGTAAAATATAGATATCTGGCTCAACAAAGAAATGCCTATATCACTTCCAAGACTGAACAAAACTACTATTTCGCTTTGCAAACACACGGGGCAAGTTCTAGGCATCAAATGCAATGCACAGAATACAACAACCCTCACGCACACATGGCACATGACTCACTCAAGATTTGATCATCAAGACACTCTAGTTAAAGCAGTTAAGCAAAGTTAAGATCATACAATTGGTACTTCTACAAGAGTCAAAAACTGAGCCTAAGGGTCACAACCAAAGTACTCACTATTCTCAAGGCATAACAAAGTCAATAGATATTGCTTCACTTCAAAACACAACATAATGGCTCCTACTCCCAAAAAAAAAAACTAACTACACCCGGTTCAAATAAAACCCTTGGAAAAGAACCGTGGTTTAAAGAAAAACCAAGGGGTAATTATTACACTACCTAACAAAAGAAAATCTTTTTGTACTTTTTCTTTAGACTTAAATCCCTCAAGAAAATTGTCTAATAGATCCATCGTCGGGAAAAGTCCAATCTTTTCTATTTAAAAAAAATTGTTTTCAATTAAACTAACACAACTAAAATAGCATAGAAAATCACCCAGACAATCTCCTCACCCCACACTTAAAATTGTGCATTGTCCCCAATGCACACCATACTAATAAGAGGGTAAAAGAAACTCCCTGGTAGGCCAAAGGCCGAAGCATTAACAGCTCATGGGGTACTCAGACTTCTCCCAAGCTTGGTCCTTTGTGCGGGTACCTCACACTTAGTTCCAACCATTTGGTTTGTTGTTGCATCCTTCCAATACCTTTGCTTTCCATGCTCCTAGAAAATAAAAAATTGACACTACAAAAATAATACAATTAAAAAAAAATACAAAAAATAAAAGAAAGCAGTAAAGCTGAGTTGCCTCCCAACAAGCGCTTGGTTTAACGTCGCGGTACGACGTGAATCACTTTCTGCCTCCACTTCGAACTTATGAATCGCACCCCAAGTTTTGCTTCAAGCTTATGATTATGCTCTTGGGGCGGTACAAATTCTTGCGAGACAAAAATTAGATAGAGTCTTATACACTTTTTGGCTCTCAATCGAGGAGTGTCACCTTGCCTAGATGGCCTTGAGAATTTCAAAATATAAGGCCCATCTACCTCTTCCTTGGACTCCTTTTTATGCTCGTAAAGATCCATTCCCATTTCACTGTTTGAACATAATGTAGAGAAGTGTTTGGAATGAGGTCCAACACGCTCCAATACATGAACTTCAAGATTTTCGACCTCCTCAATACCCAAAACACTAGAGTCAACTAAATTTGTATCTTCAACGTCCCTGGTTGACTCTAGTATTACTTCTTCAACATCGGCATCCTCAAATTCTAGATGGTTAGAGTGTTGGGGTTCTACTTTGGACCCCTCCATTGGCACCTCAATTTCCGTCTCTAATGCAAACTGCTCTTGGCTACTATCCATAATATTAACATATTGAGCATTAAAAGCTTCAACTAATTGACTCACTTGAGCCTCTAAGTTGTGAATAGTTTCATCTTGCCTTTCTACCTGCAGCTGTATTTTACTTTGTTGTTCTATAATGCACTTTAACATATCTTCGATCTTCTTTAGATCAGCTTCCCGATGTTCTTTGTTCCTATTATCCTCACAAGAAAACATAGAATCATCATAATAAAGGGTTGGGGGAAGATAAGAAATATAAGCACAACCATGAAAGTGACCATCTTGACCACCACACATATCACACATATTCCACACATAAGATTGAGTTGGTGCACATAACTCGCTCTCGGAAATACTTTGATAATTTTGCCAAGGGTGGTTTTCATCATAATATGCATAAGGAGGATTAAAAGTAGAATTATCAACATCAAAACTTTCATAATTCCATGATGTCATGTTTTTTTTTTAAATCAACAAGTAAAACAAAAAAAATATCAAATACAAAAAAATAAAAATAAAAGTTCAAACTTGAAACCTAGCAATATGTACACCTACAGCTACACCGTTAGTTCCCCGGCAACGGCGCCAAAATTTGATCACGCCCAACTATGCCTTATAAAAAGGACAATGCGGTCGTTGCAAATATAATCCAGTTTACAAGTCCAGAGTCGAATCCCACAGAGAACTAAGGCTTAGCTACAGCTGTTCACTATCACCAAGAAGACAAGCTTGAACAGTTCCTAACTTATAAATATTTAGATTCTTGTGTTTAACTAATTGATTAACAAATTAAAATAATAAATTTAACAACTAAAGATACTAAGAGTTAGAGACAAGATTAAGGAGGTCTAGAGTTATGATTTCCCCAATTGTCGGAATCCTTCCCGCTATGTCTTCTATAATTTCGCCTAAGTATTCTCTACCAATCATGAGCACTCTTATTACCGTAAATCTCTCCCAAGTAATCACAACAATTTACTAGACGCACTCTCCCGAGTTACGCTAGCTGGCTTTTGATACAGCTCACTTCAGATCGCACCCAAGGCTTCGTTATCCCTAATCCCGCCTTTAAACCCTCGGTTATTGATCCCTCATATACTCTGGGAGTGGTGTTGTTCAACAATTACCTAAATATGCACTCTCTCCCGAGTTATGCATACTAAATAGGCACAGCTAATTGAGAGCTCTTCAATTAACTACAATAAGAACGTAGTTGAACAAACAGAGAAAAACTATGGCTCAATTATATAAAAACATAACAAGAATTTATCCTACAAAAGGTTCTATCAAAACTCTAGATAACAAATTAGCTATTCATAATAGTATGTAAAACTACGATACTAAAAGTCATAACCAACAATGAAAAATAGGAAGAGGAAGGAAAAACTTGTAGAAGAATTCCCAAGCCTTGCTCCTATTGTGTCTTTGCCTCCTTAGGTCAAATCTATGTCAAAAATATGTCTAATCCAATTCTTGGCCGGCTTCCTTGGTTTAATATAGGGTTTAGGGCTTAAAATCCCGTGTTTTGCACTTTAGTCCCTGAAATTTCCGCCTCCTGCCGCGGTTCTACCGCGGTCGCGGTCAAACCGCGGTCAAACATGGCCTCTGCTGCTTCAATTGTCTGCGAGCAGCCCTCACCGCGGTTCTGCCGCGGTCGCGGTAAAACCGCGGTATTTCATCCTGTTCCGTTTGGAATTTGGAAAAACGTAAAACATAAAAGTTGTAGAACATTTAGTTAGCTTTCCAACCATATATTATGGAGACCAAATGGGGTTCGGAGTAAAAAGTTATGTCTATTTGACTAGACAGTGCGCAATATGCCTCTTCGAGTTTTCGTTTTGTTGTTTTATCATCCGTTGATCCCCGAACGCGATACCGGCTTAATTACTTGAGCTCTTACTCAGACTTCAAAGCTCAAAACTATTTAAATTTATTCCATAACATCTATATAGCTCGGAATCACACCTACAAGGCATAAAACACACAATTAGTGCAAAATACTAGTGATTAAAGCGCAAACTCAACTAAAGTGCAATAAATTAGAGTGTAATAATCGAATAAAATACGTAATTATTGCCTATCATCAATTACCAGGTTGACCCAGAAGGGTTCTCTATTCTAGTGGATGGAAGAGAGTGAGGCGAGCTTTCAGAAGCTCAAGACAGCTCTGACTTCAGCCCCAATTTTGATATTGCTTACAGATTCAGGGTCTTACACTGTTAATAGTGATGCCTCGAGGATTGGCCTTAGAGCGATTTTGATGCAGGACTGTAGGGTGATTGCCTACGCGTCCAGACAGTTGAAGGTTCACGAGAAGAATTATCCGGTCCACGACTTTGAGTTAGCTGCCATTGTTCACACCCTGAAGATCTGGCGTCATTATTTGTACGGGGTTCCTTCTGAGATTTATACTGATCATCAGAGCTTGCAGCATCTGTTCAAGCAAAAGGATCTAAATTTGCGCCAGAGAAGATGGTTAGAGTTGCTGAAGGACTATGATATCACTATTTTGTATCACCCAGGCAAAGCCAATATGGTGGCTGATGCCTTGAGTCACTGGGCAGAGAGTTTGGGAAGTTTGGCTTATTTACCAGCATCAGAGAGGCCTATGACGATGGATGTTCAGGCCTTAGCCAGTCAGTTTGTGAGATTGGATCTTTCGAAGCCAAGTCGGGTTCTAGCTTGCGTGGTTTCTCGTCTTCCTTATTTGATTATATCAGGGAGCGTCGGTATGATGACCCTCATTTGCTTGTCCTCAAGGACAAGGTTCAACATGGTGATGCCAGATATGTGACCATTGGTGATGACGGGGTATTGAGGATGCAGGGTCGAATTTGTGTAACCAATGTTGATGGGCTTTGGGAGTTGATCCTAGAGAAGGCCCATAGTTCGCGGTATTCCATTCATCCAGGTGCCACGAAGATGTATCAGGATTTGATACAACACTACTGGTGGAGGCGTATGAAGAAAGATATAGTTGAATTTGTAGCTCGGTGTCTTAACTGTCAGCAGGTGAAGTATGAGCACCAGAGACCGGGTGGGTTGCTTCAGCAGATAAAGATCCCAGAATGGAAGTGGGAGTAGATCACCATGGACTTTATAGTTGGGCTCCCATGGACTTTGAGAAAGTTCGATGCTATTTGGGTGATTGTGGATTGGCTGACCAAGTCCACGTACTTCATTCCTGTGTGTACTACTTATTCTTCAGAGCGGTTGGTGGAGATTTATATCTGGGAGATTGTTCATCTGCATGGTATTCTAGTTTCCATCATTTCTGATAGGGGAACTTAGTTGATATCACGATTCTGGAGGGTCGTTCAGCATGAGTTGGGTACTCGGGTGGAGTAGAGTACAACATTTTACCCTCAGACGGACGGACAGTCCGAGCGCACTATTTAGATTCTTGAGGATATGCTTCGTCCGTGTGTGATTGAGTTTGGAGGGTCTTGGGACCAGTTCTTTCCATTGGCAGAGTTTCCCTACAATAACAGCTATCAGTCCAGCATTCAGATGGCACCGTATGAGGCTTTATATGGTAGGCGATGTAGATCCCCGGTGGGTTGGTTTGAGCCAGGTGAGGCCAGATTATTAGGCATAGACTTGGTTCAGGATACTTTGGAGAAGGTTAAGGTAATTCAAGATAGACTCCATACAGCCTAGTCCAGACAGAAGAGCTACCGGACTAGAAGGTTCATGATGTTTCTTATATAGTTGGAGAGCGGGTTCTGCTTCGGGTTTTACCTATGAAGGGCGTTATGAGATTTGGGAAGAAGGGGAAGTTGAGTCCGAGGTTTATTGTCCCTTTTGAGAATTTGAGGCGTGTTGGGGAGGTTGATTATGAGCTTACCTTACCTCCCATCTTGGCAGGAGTTCATCCGGTATTTCATGTTTCTATGCTCCGGAGGTATCACGGGGATCCATCGCACGTGTTGGATTTCAGTTCAGTTCAGTTGGACAAGGATCTATCTTATGTTGAGGAGCCAGTGGCAATATTGGACAGACATGTTAGAAAGCTGAGGTCAAAGAGCATTGCATCAGTGAAGGTTCAGTGGCGGGGTCAGCCGATCAAGGAGGTGACTTGGGAGACCGAGCAGGATATGCGCAGTTGTTACCCTCATCTTTTCAATACTTCAGGTATGTCTCTATGCTCGTTTGAGGAGGAATGAATGATAAAGTGTGGGAGGATGTAACAACCCTACCGGTCATTTTAAGAATTTATTCCCTAATCCCCTATTAACTGCTTTTCCCGTATTTGTTTCTGCTATTGTGAGTTGCTGGGGGGAATTTTTGGTAGTTTCGGAGAGTTTTGGGACACCTAGTCCCTAAATGAGAGCTTAAGTTTTGGAAATTTGACCATAGTCGGAACAGTATGAATATGGCCTCGAAATGGAATTCCAATGGTTTCGTTAGCTCCGTTGGGTGATTTCGGGTTTAGGAGCATGTTCGGATGGTGTTTTGGAGGTCCGTAGCTAATTAGGGTTGAAATGCCGAAAGTTGAATTTTTAAAGTTTCTGGTTCGATAGTGAGATTTTGGTCCGAGGGTCAGAATGGAATTCTGGAAGTTGGAGTAGCTCTGTAGTGTTGAATGTGACGTGTGTGCAACATTTCAGGTCATTCGGACAAGGTTTGATAAACTTTTTGATCGAAAGCGTATTTTGAGAGTTTTTGAAGTTCTTATGCTTAGATCTGATGCTAAATTGGTGTTTTGATGTTGTTTTGAGTGTTCCGAAGATTGTAACAAGTTTGAATGTTGTTTTAGGATTGGTTGGCATGTTTGGTTGAGGTCCCGGGGGCCTCAGGTGTGTTTCGGATGCTCAACGGGGCATTTTGAAACTTGTTGAAATTGCAGAAAAATTACAGCAGCCCAGTTCTGGTTTCCTTCTTCGCGTTCGCGAGTAGGGTCTCGCATTCGCGAAGAGGAGCTGTGACTGGGGGAGTTTTTGTGCTTCACGTTCGCGAAGAGTCTCTCGCATTCGCAAAGCTGGGAAGTTTCATACCTACGCGTTCGCAATGTTGTTCCCACGTTCGTGTAGGTGGAGGAGGTGTTGCAATGCGTTCGCGACCTAGGCATCACGTTCATGATGAAGGAATCTGGGCCCAAGTGAATTTTGCTTCGCGAACGCGAAGGGCCTTCCGCATTCGCGAAGAAGGAATATCTGGGCAGTATTTAAATAGCCCATCCGCGACCCTTCTTCATTTTTCCACCATTTTTAACGAGATTGAAGCTTTTGAGGGTGATTTTTGAGGAAATCAAAGGGGAATCACTTGGAGTTGACTTCATAACTCGTTTATATATGATTAAAGGTCTAATTAGTGGTGAAAATTTTGGGAAAATGGGTAATTAGGGCTTGAGATTAAGAGACCTTAAAATGGGTATTTGAGGGGCCAATTGAACTTCGATTTTAGTGTTCTTGTTATGTATAGACTCGTGAGAGAATGTGGATTCTGAAAATGTAAATTTCACCTGATTCTGAGATGTGGGCCCGAGGGGCATTTTGATCATTTTACCTAATTTCGCGTATTAACTTAGAAATTATTTGTAGAATCACTTACTTGAAGTGTTATTTACATTATGCAATTGAATTGAATAGATTTGGGCCATTTGGAGTCGAGTACTCGTGGCAAGAACGTGGTTTCGGGGTGACTTTTGAGTCGGTTCGAGGTAAGTGGCTTGTCTAACCTTGTGTGGGGGACATTCCCCTTAGGATTTGGTATTGTGGTAATTGAAATGCCTTGTACGTGACGTGATGAGTGCGTACTTGTGCTAATTGTTGAAAATCATGTTCTCACTTAAGTAGCTTTAATTGTGTTTTTCTTTCCCGCATACTCTACTTGAAATTTAAATATGTTGTTAGTTTGGAAAAGCATGTATAATTTACTTAATTGCTTTATTACTTAAACTGTCGTAATTGTATAATGTGAAGCATGTTAGGTTAGAATTTCTTATTTTACTTGGTATGAAATTTAGCTTAATTGAGTATTCCTTGTGTTGTTACTGTGTGTTTTACTTTGGGACTACGGGACGGCATCCCGGGAGATCCCCTGTACGTATTTATGATTTGAGTTAAGGTGCGGGATACCGAGAGATCCCCTGTACGTATATTGAGGATACCAAGATATCCTCGGGATACCAAGAGATCTCTGGCATGTATTGAGGGTACTAAGAGATCCTCGGGATACTAAGAGACCCCCGGTTATTATCTTTGAGAAGAGTGGTATTCGTGGTGATTGTTTTGTTTCTGTTTCAGTTATAGTTATCCTTATTATCATTTATTGATTCTTATTGTTATCTTTCAACTGTACTACTTTATCTTATACTGTCGCACCTTATATTTCATTTAATCTCAGTAGGGCCCTGACCTTGCTCGTCACTACCTGACCGAGGTTAGGCTTGGCACTTATTGAGTACCGCTGTGGTGTACTCATGCCCTTTCTGTGCATGTTTTTCATGTGCGGATCCAGGTACCTCTACTCAGACTCATCACGCTTGAGACGAGGTGCTTGTAGAGACTCCGAGGTATATCTGCCGCGTCCTAGACCGAAGAGTCCCTTTCTACTCCCCCTTTTTAGTACTAGCCCTTCTGTATTTTCCTTTCCTTTGTTAGATATTTTGGAGTTAGATACTTGTAGACATTCAAAGGCTTGTGATCATGAGATTCCGGGTTTTGGAAAATGTGTTCAGATTTCGAGAGTTGTTATTGTGTATGCCGAGCGGCACTTTTAAACACTGTTTTATTTCACTATTTCATTTTTATTATTTCTTCCGCAAATTGGTTTATTTTCCGCATTGTTAGGCTTACCTAGTCGTAGAGACTAAGTGCCGTCACGATGGTTCACGAAGGGCGAACCGGGGTCGTGACACTAAATTAATGAATTAAAAAATTAAAATTAACGAAAAAATTGAATATTAGTCATGTTTGGGACTTTGGATCCACTCTTTAGGTTCTTCCTCTAGTTTGCCCCGTAACTTAATATTATCAAATACTCAAGTATTTGTCTTCATCTTTTTAGCTTTATCCTTTCATCTTTAGTTAGTACACAATATTTAAATTCAAAAAGAAAACTTCTTGCTGCTAGCAAATATTATTATTTTTGATTTTTTTGGTATGGTCGATTGTATTAATTATTCAATCGAATGGTTAGAATTTGGCACTTTGAAAAAAAAATCTTTAAAAAATAGGAAAAAATAATAACAATGAATAAATTTTGGATATTGAACGGAAGTAATAGGCAATTTGACAAGTGTTAATCATTGATAACTTGTTTTGAGGGGAAGAGAAAAAATTTATATTGTGGAGTAAGAATTAGGAAAGAGATAAAACCCAAAAATAATGGAACAAAATTAAATAATAGTAAGAAGAAGAACAATCAAGAATTATTAGAAAAAACCCGAATCTAGTTAGACTCCAAATTTTGGCAAGATTGGCTTTCCTAATGTTCTACAATGAATTACTTAATATATACAAAAAATAATAGTCATTTCCAAAGGGAGCCATTTCTTGGAATGAATGAAAAATGAAATAAAATAATTTAGTGCAACTCATTTAGAATACTGTCTTATACTTTAAGAACAAAATTATTCAACTTGAAATTATAGAGTTAAAATTTAATTACTTAATTTTAAATTCCTAAATATTAGGTAGAAATAACCATAATAACACAATTGTGAGCTCACTTCGAATTATAAATTTCATCGATTTCTAAAATTATTAAAACTCCTTCCGTTATGAACACTTTTGTATTTATATTTTTAAAATCATTATATAGCTTATAAAAGAATAAAATGAGTTTTTTCTCTTAGATTTCGTCTTTGTTTCATTCATAATCGATTAAAATAATATACAAATAAGAATTTCTTTTTGTTGGTCAAGTCGTTTAAAATTTAGCATATCATATGAGAATACATACTAAGGTTAACTATACGATTCTACATCATCATATCATATCATACTATATTATAAGCGGAAAGCCCCAAAGTGAAAGTTGAATTACCATATTACTCATTAAAAGCTCAGTGACTATTTTGCCCTTAAATTACACATTTACTCCTATAATTTTTGTTACTTAAAAGTAAATTTACCTTTCAAAAATTAATGATGTTGTATTAAAATGAAATTAGATAAACGTACCAATACTTGTCAACGTGCAACTCTCACTTACTACAGCCTATTCAATGTGTTGCAATTGTTTTCATATTTCAATACTTATTGCAACCACTAGAATACCTATTTAATATTTCATCTCTTTTCAACTTCCAATATTAACTACAAATGGGAAGGTGAACCTTTACCAGTATCCAGAGACGGATCTAAGATTTAAAAGTTACGGGTGATATATTATTTTGTACGTAGATGTATTATTATTTATACGGTCCAAAAAGAGTAAATGTTCAGTTTGATCAACTTTGGATTTTGATTCGGGTTATTCATCGTTTCAGTTTATACAGATAAATATATAGAACCAAAAAAATTATGACAACTTAGCGCACATCATAACATTTCTAGCAGTATTACCAATATCATATTATGTTTTCTACGTGAAAAAATAAAAGACACCCACTTTTTTCATCTACTGGCACTTGGAAATATCTTCAATTAACAAAATACTACCCTAATCAGTTTGGGCAGCAACACCGTAGCTGGGGAGGGTTTGGGTGGGAAACGATTTTGGAAAAATAAGGGAACTTTGTTATTTTAATGTACTCAAAGAAAATCACAATAAATAAGTCAAACAACATTAAATAGATAAAAAGGTAAAAAAAATTAATAAAGTAAAACAAAGAATAAATAAAAATAAAATAAGTGAACATCTGACACCTCACATTAATTGTCCAAATGTACTAACCAAAGTAAAGTTCCAAAAAATATTGAGGTGTTGGGCCAAAGTCGAACTCCCGCCTCCTAGAGAAATTTTCAAACCTTTACCATTGACACCCAGTGGCAGTTTTGTTCATTAGGGTGCCATTTTATTATATCTAAGATATTTCATCCATATATATAGATATATATATACAGAGTTTCGACCGAGGATTGCAGGTGACGGTGCACCCCCTCGGCTCTATGTAGATCCGCCCCTGCCAGTACCTTTTATATCCTACTCATAACATAAAAAAAGGGACAACTAACTTATTAAGCAATTATTCTCCATAAAAAGCAATTATTTCATGTTCTTTTAGCATATTTCATAAAAACATTCTTCTAGCATAATTTTTAAATGGCCTTGTGATAAATTAAGTAATCTGACATAAGGTAGCTTTTCTGGTGCATTAACATACATATATGAGCTTGCATTTCATTAATTTTAGTATTGTTATACATATAGTATTGCATCTATAAACTTTTGGTCCTCTAAACCCTATCCTAAAAAGAAAAGAATTTGTCATCTAAATATATATGTAGTAATAAGAGTCATTATTGCTCTCTGGGAAAGTTTGATGATTGGCTTGACATTTTGGTCAAATAATAATATAATCGTCAGCATGTTTTTTTACGTGCTGTTCTTATAAAGCTTTAATTAATGCATGTTTACTGAGTATGTTATCTATTTATTGGGATGGTTTTTTTATTTAAATTTTTTATCTTTTTCTTTTATTTTACCTTCATTTTATAAATTCACCACAGACAGAAGAAGGAGGAAAATAAGTCATTTACTAAGTAGAATTTCAATACCCAATTTATCAAATACTAATAATGTTTATGGGTCGTAGAGTCAGTCTTTCTTGTTTTTTCTCTGGAACGTTATCTTTTTCTTTTGATATAAAGAATAAATCAAAAATGTTTTGGACCTTTATTGATCATATGATTATTAACTTATTTTATTTTATAGTTGTATTCATATATTTACCGTAGACAAAAGGAAGAAAAAATCGTACTGATTGGTATGAGATACACGTGCAACGCATGTGTCCAGAAATTAGTAATAATAATATATAGATAGTTTTATACGCCACTTGCTATTAGATATTTCATTTATAGTTGTTCCATATAATGTCTTTTTACGTTTCAAATGTTTTGTCTATAAAATTCTGCTTAAAGGAAGAAAACCATAATTGTTTGGTTTTCGGTGGATTACGTTTTCCATTAAATTGAATATTTTGTACGATAACTTAGTTTCCCTTACTTCTTTTATGTGTTGGAATTTCAATGCACTAAATATAGTCAAGATATTTATATACATAAATTCGTACGTGGTATTAAATTACTAAATAGGAGAGCTAACATAAGGAAATAACTAATGGTTAAAAGTTAAAACTTTAGTTAAATTCGAAGTCCTAAATTTTAGGAAAGATAACTGAATGACTATTTTATCAAATGTGAAACCTATTTTTAAAGGGTAAAAAAGGCGAACAACATTTCGCTAAGGGCATTCGTGCTTTTAGTGCCTCACACGTGTTGGCTAGCGATTATTGTAAAATTTATATCTAAAATTAATAAAATTGAAATAAGATTAAATGCCACAAATTTAAAATTAGTCCGAATTCTTTCTTAAATATAAGATCGAACAACAAGAATATTATCATATATAATTGTTCTCTTAAAGTGATTCGAACTCATCTTTTTATTTGACCTCTAACATAAAAAGTCGGAACAAAAAAAACTGATATTTAACTTGTAAATATAGCAAAAAAATCTCTATAATTGAAAATCTTACCAATACAATTTAATGTCTAAAATATACCATTAATGTTGCTCATGTAGATAAAAGTTCATTAGAGAAGAGAAGAAGAAATTTGGATAATATATTGAAGCAGCAAATAGAGATTGAAGATAGAGTATTAGTTTAAGCATTGATAATTGTAAAAATTCTCACACTCAAATCTATAAAAAGACTTAGAGAAAATAGTTATTCCTTAAGAGAAACCGAACATGGCACATCATTGGCTTATTCATCAGAATTAATATGGACTAAATCAAACTTAAAAAGGCACGATAAAATTGTAAAGTAGCTTCTTTTGTCCAATGGAATATAATTTAGAAATATTATGTTCGTTGAAAATATAAAGCTCCAATTTACTTGATTTATTACAACTCAAAGATTAAAGAAGAATTACCTCTATAAAATAGTTAAGGCCTCGACATTCCATTGACAATGATGGCAATCAAATTTACAAACAATGTTGTATAATCTATAGTTCTATAGATAGAAAGATTATTAGCGAAATATTGTTCGTTTTTTTTGCCCTTTAAAAATAAAGTTTACATTGAATAAAATTATAATTTAGGTTGCTTTCCTATAAATGTGTTTTAAAAAATTTAAAAAAAAAAGGACTATTGATTTTATTTCTGTAGTTTTCTATGTATTCTCTTTCAGTTAATTCTTTTACATAACAAATTATTGGTTACATTTATGGTTATATTTGGATAAAAACTTCTAAACGTAATGGAGACTTAAATGTATGAAAATTTGTTTCCTACTTTGATTTTTTAATTCTTGTGTCACTCTTATAATATTATATAATTCTATGTCAAAGAATAAAGATTTCTAAACCTAGAAGAACTCTAGGCGTATATTCCAACTTTGGATTTTCCTTTTTTGGTGTTAATTACTTTTTCAAATAAGGAGGAATTTTCGAATACCCAAAATTTAGTTGGTTTTAAATTCTTAAATATTAGGAAAGTAACTTAAATTATAATTGTATCCAATGTGAAATATGTTTTTAAAGATTAAAAAAGGCGAATGATATTTTACTAAGAGTCTTCGTGCTTTTAATTTAGTATATATATATATATATATATATATATATATATATATATTATTGATAGAATATTAGATTAATTAGTATTTTATTTGAATTTCTTGTTTTCTTTCCATGTAGAATTTTTCTAAAGGGAAAGGAATGGATCCAATGAAAAAAAAAAAGGGGTAAACCAGTCAACTAAAACTGGAAAACATTTAGAGATATGACCACTGACCTAATTTATGCACTAAACCTAATTTGTGCACTATATTATATCTCTTATAGCCCGTTTGGCCAAGCTGCAATAATCAGCTTATTTTGAGAAGTATTTTTTTTTTTTCAAAAGTACTTTTAGTGAGAAGTAGTTTGTTTTTGGCTAATTAGTTTGAAAAGTACTTCTGAGCAGCAATTAGTGTTTGGACAAGCTTTAAAAAACAGCTTCTAAGTGTATTTTTCTCAAAAATACTTCTCAAAAAAGTGCTTTTGGAGAGAAGCTATTTTTTTCTGCTTCTCCAAAACTGCTTCCGCTTCTCCTCAAAAGTACTTTTTTTCCTTCCAAAAGTTTGGCCAAACACCTTAATTTTTGGCCAAAAATGTTTTTGGCAAAAAAAAAAAAAAAAAAACTTCTGATCAAAAAGAAGCTTGGCCAAACAAGCTATTAATTTTATACATAGAACTTTTACAATTTTCAAAAATATTCGGATTCATTTAGCTATTCAAATTTAATCTATGATGTGGCGTTCCGACTGTCCAATGAAATTTGCAACTACTACGGAATATTTTATACCACAATTACTAATATAACACATAGGTCAAATTTATTTTAAATTCATATTTAGTGAAACTCCATTATATTAAAGTGAATATTAATAGATAAACAATTATCATACAATAACAACTCTAACTGAAAAAGTTGAAGGGATCACTTTGACATAATGAATTCAGTGAATCTATAAGCAAAAGGCCTATAGCCTGGATTTAGAAAGCCCAGTCGAGTAGTAAACCGCGAGCTTTTGAATGAGGTCCAAGAATATGAACACTATATAGCATTTGGAAGGGAGAAATTCAAAAATAGCCAGATTTATAACTGGTCGTTTAAAAATAGCCCAGTTTCAAAAGTAATCGAAATTTAGCCACTTTTCATATAAAGATAAATCTGAGCGAAAACATTGTTTAAAACTCGGAAAATACGTCAGTATATTATACTGGAGTTCCAGCATAAGTATGCTTGAACTCCAGCATATTATACTGGAGTTCCAGGATAAGTATGCTGGAACTCCAGCATATTATACTGGAGTTCCAGGATAAGTATGTTGGAACTCCAGCATAATATGATGGAGTTCCAGCATAAGTACACTAGAACTCCAGCATAATATACTGGAGTTCCAGCAAGTATGATTGTCCAGTATAATATACTGGAGTTTGGAGCACCGATACTCCAGTCTCCAGTATATTATACTGGAGTCAGCAAAGTATAATGGTCCAGCATAATATGCTGGAGTTCATACACATGTGCACCGAACTTCAGTATATTATGCTGGACCGGTCTCTGTTGCAGCAAAATAGTGGCTATTTTTTATTGACTTTGTAAACGCTGGCTATTTTTGAATGATCGGTCCGAAAACTGGCTATACCGTGCTATTTTTACCATTAACATTAGTAAATTAAATAATGCTAATTAATGAATCATTTATATATATATAGATTTTCTTGTGGAATAGCAATACAATGAATGGGCAAAAAATTGATGTTCAAACTAATACTTGCTTGGTTAATCAATTCTCACGTATTATCTTTCATTTGGTTTAATTGGTATTCATTTTTTTTTTCCTTTTTTGAAAGATGAGTAACAAGGTTTACTAATATCATATTGTGACATAAATCATTTTAATTTTATTCCTAATTGTATTCTTTATCTGATATATGATAATTAAGGATTATAAACTATACAATCTTCAACGATATTATGCTAACTAATTTTATCACTAACATTTAAACCAAATTTAGTTTGGATATTAAAGCGTTCTAATATAGGTCATACAAGTCAAGGGTAAAAATAGAAATGAACTTCTATCCAATTTAACGGCGGTGGGAATTCCGGGTCGTGACAGTTGTCCATTAACAAGCATGTGTGCAAGCTGTTGAATTTTCGAACCTTGAACAATGCTGATTCATTTATGCTGGTGGACTTGAAGTGACACATACAATTGTCCCCCAAAACATACGAGGCAGTAGCTACAGAATAAAAATAATTCAAAAAATATTATGCAAATTGTAGCTACAGAATATGATATTACTAATTTCAAAGTTTGTTATGTATAAGAATAGTACTAGATAGATGTTGAAAAATAGTTTGTACTACCTAACAAGGAATTGATAATACCAAAATTGGTACATGTATTATTTTCTCTAACACATCATGTATACAGTCAAATGTATGACTACGACTTATAGGCTCGAGGGCCCGTTCTGAGTCCGAGTCCGGGTAAGATCAAGTTCGAACTCGAGGGACCAGATCCGAGTTCGAACGCGAAGCACGATGCATACTGAGGTCGAGTGTGTTTGACCCCGAAATAGTATCGTTATGAATTTGTACCAGAACGAGTTAGATTCTTGCCACGTCCCCGAAGTCATGGCACAAATCCCGGAATATGATTGTATTATTCCGTACTAGGCGGTTAGACAATTGTACCAAGAATATTTCTTACTGTAAATAGAAATATTTCTTATTTAGAGTTCCCCTATTATATAAAGGGGACCCTAATCATTTGTAAGAGGATCTTATCATTGAGAAAAAATATACTCACTACTTTTTGCCTACTGTTCATCAGAATTGTCCTTTAGCTTAATTGTTCTTACTTTGATTCTCCTACCTATTTGTTCTTACTGCCCTAAGCCACCTCGAGGTCACTAAGCTCGAGGTCACTGCTGCTAAGTAACATTGGTTTGATTCACTCCTACATTTTATTTCTACTTCATATTTCTTGATTATTAATTGGTATTGAACTAAGTCACATATCTTTAAAACCATTAATCAAATTTAATTGTTACTCGTATTTTTGAGGTAAACAGTTTGGTGCCACCCGTGGGGCTAAAGATAATAGTGATTATTTCTTTACTGATTCTCGTTACACACATTGCTTTTACACTTTCTCTTGTCAAGATTTTTTGATTCTCAAGCTGAAACATGTCTAGCTCACAAAACACACTCATTCATGACGACGATAATCTTGGAGAAAATAGCAACACAGGATTCAGTGTACCACCGATAAACCCAGAGGAAGTGCCAAATGTGGAACCTGTTGATGTTAGTTCACACATTGTTTTGAATGCAGATCTAGGCGTGACCTTGAATGAGATATACATAGGGAAGCCCGGCCTGGTGGCCAAAGAACACAAGGAATGGAAGAAAGGGGAGTCAGCCTCTAAGTGATATTTGAGATGCTGCAAGCTTAACAAATCACCATCGCTCAACTTCAGAGTCCGAATAGAACCCCAAACACAGCCGAACTAGTAAACACTCAGCGTACTGAACCAGCGTTAGAGAAGCCCGATGAAAGTGGCTCAGGGACTGACCCTACGATTATGAAAACGTTCAAGGAACTAACTAAGCGAATCGAGTCCAGAGAAAAGAAAATTGAAGACAATGATAATAAGGTGGAAACTTATAACTCCTGAGTAGACCAGATACCGAGGGCACCTCCAGCTTTAAAAGGTCTAGATGCCAAAAAGTTCATACAAAAACCATTCCTCCCGAGGGCGGCTCCGGTGCCCATTCTCAAGAAGTTTTGCATGCCCGATATACCCAAATATAATGGGACAACCAACCCAACAAGCACATAACTTCATACACTTGTGGGATTAAATGAAATGACTTGAATGACGAGGAAATCGAGTTGGTTTTGTTGAAAAAAATCGGGGAAACACTATCAAAGGGAGCCGTGATTTGGTATCACAACTTAGCCCCTAACTCTATTGACTCATTTGCTATGTTAGCAGATGCCTTTGTGAAAGCACATGTCGGGACCATAAAGGTGGCCACGAGAAAATCAGACGTTTTCAAAATAAAGCAAAGGGACGATGAGATGCTAAGGGAGTTCGTGTCCCAGTTTCAGATGAAAAGAATGGAATTACCACCGGTTTCTGATGACTGGGCAGTACAGGACTTTATGCAGGTTCTGAATAAAAGGAGCTCGATCGCTTCTCGATAGTTCAAACAAAACTTGATTGAATATCCAGCTGTGACATAGTCGGATGTGCACAATCTTTATCAGTCAAAGATCAGGGTCGAGGATGACCAGTTGGGAGCCATCTCGGGTTCAGTTTATCCAAACAGATTCACAGCTAGGCCCCCAAGGGACATAGACCGGGAATCGATCATTTCTGCAATCACTCCGAGGATCATTAGCGGAGTCGATGTCGCTCAACAACCCGTGTTCAAGCGTACCAAAGTATCGATCACCAGGGAAAAACATACTCAGAGTTATGTGCCTGAGGACATCTTATCATTATGTGACGATGAAGTAGAAGGCATATCTCTGCCTCACAATGACGCCCCGGTAATCTCTATCCTTTTGAATAAAATTTAAGTTAAACGTGTTTTAATGGATCCAGGTAGCTCAGCAAACATAATCAGATCAAGGGTCGTGGAACAACTCGGCCTACAAGATCAGATTGTACCTGCATCCCGAGTCCTAAATGGCTTTAACATGGCAAGTGAAACAACGAAGAGAGAGATTATCTTGCCAGTAAATGTAGTAGGGACTATACAAGATACAAAGTTCCATGTTATCGAAGGTGACATGAGGTATAACGCACTCCTAGGGAGACCGTGAATACACAACATGAGAGCAGTACCTTCAACTTTTCACCAGATGGTGAAGTTCCCAACAGAGGAAGGAGTAAGAACAGTCTATGGGGAGCAACATGCTACAAAAGAGATGTTTGCGATCGAGGAAGTAGGGCCGACTCCATAGCCTACGACCTTGGAGAATTCGAGCATTAAAGATAAGTAGGCCACCAAATAGCAATTACTGCCTCCAACCTTGATAGAGTCAAAGCATCAGGTAATCGAGGACGAAGATGAGGATTTCCTTACTCCTCGAACCTTCATCGTTCCCGAAGAATCTGATGCAACAAAATCAATTATCGAGGAGCTGGAGCAGGTCATTTTGATCGAGTACATGCCTGAGAAAAAGGTATACCTGGGAACGGGATTAACCCCCGAACTCAGGGAAAAACTCATTCAATCTCTTATTGTTAATATGGATTGCTTTGTTTGGTCCCACTTAGATATGACAGGGATCCTGCCGAAAATCACCACACATTAGCTGAGCACCAATCCCAGGTTCAAATCGGTAAAGCAAAAGAAGAGGTTTCAGTCCGAGGTAAAACATGCCTTTATAAAAGATGAGGTAACCAAACATCTTAAAATAGGATCCATTCGGAAGGTAAAGTACCCCGAATGGTTAGCAAACGTAGTTGTAGTTCCTAAAAAAGGAAACAAGCTTAGAATGTGTGTGGACTATAAGGACTTGAACAAAGAATGTCCGGAAGATTCTTTCTCATTGCCAAACATCGACCGAATGATCGATGCCACGGCTGGCCGCACAACCCTAACTTTTCTCTATGCCTACTCTGGGTCCAATCAAATTCAGATGAACCCGGAGGACCAGGAAAAGACTTCATTTATAACTAAGTTTGGAACTTATTGTTACAACGTAATGCCCTTCGGGCTAAAAATGCAGGAGCTACATACCAACGCCTAGTTAACAAAATGTTTGAAGAACAAATAGGTAAAGCAATGGAAGTCTATATTGATGACATGGTGGTTAAGTCCCTACGTGCAAAGGACCATTTAGTTCATTCGCTCGGGCCAGTACCAGTACGGCACGGGTGCCAGCCATGCCTCCCAAGGTTCGGGGCATGACAAAATGGTATCAGAGCGAGTCGTGTCCTTGGAAGTCTACAAAGCCGTGCCTAGTAGAGTCTCACTTACGGGTGTGTTGCACTCCACATTTATAATTGAGAGGCTATATGACATTTAGGAAATGTTACTCTTCTTTTGTTTTCAGATCGTGTCATAGAGCTGAGTCGTAAGAAGCCAGTATAAAGCTTTCGCTAGATTTTGTACGTACCAGAGGTGCAAGTATTATAGTAGAACTTTAAGACGTAACTTCCAATTATGTTGAAGGGAGGTTATAAAAGAAACAGAAGACACGATGCGAGATTGATAGGTAAGTAATGTAAAGGTGAAGAATATACGAGATACTCAAATACAAAAGGTCTGAATTGTCCAGACTTCAAACAGAGGTTGGGTTTTAGTTTAAGTTTACAGAGGAGACTTTGGCAAAATTTTTGTAAGTTTCTAAGAATTAACATTCGAGGACGAATGTTTCTAAAGGGGGAAGAATGTTACATCCCATACTTTAATATTAGTAATTGAAGAAAATCGAGATTTAAATTAAGAATAGATAATAATAGCACTTTTTATGGAACAAAGAATGGTACATTTGGTTTCTAACATTTCTTTATTAGGATTTTAGAATTAAACTAATGGCTATGGAATGTTCTTCAAATGTAAATTTTAGTTAATTAGAGCCAAATAACAATGATAATATTAGTAGTAATAAGAATAATAATCAAGACTATAGACGATCAGGCCTTTTATCACTCGCTCTAGCTTACATTTGATATGGTATTTTGAGTGGAATATTTTTGTAAAATATTTTGAAAAAAAATAATTTTATATAGTTTTTAATATTACTACTTTCAAATATGTTTTAAATTATACACGTAAAACGAGAAATTTATGAGATTTTCTTTATTGTAAAGATAGAAATTATTCTCAAGGAAAGAAGACTATCTTTTTACCATTTTAAGAATTAAGTGTACGAAAATTTTTACTCTTTATATGAGATTAGAAAAATTAGAAGTTGAGAAAATATATGTATTTTTACATGAATGTTTTAATAAAATAATGATGTATGTATTTATTTTATATGGTACTACACGACCATGATAGTAAATTATATAAAGTGTATTAAAACTAAATAATATTTTAAGTAAGTTGAGATAATTCTTAATTATGCGGGTAATTGACAATTACCCAAAATATTTTGGATAAAGGCAAAACGTGGCAGTAAGCCACTGTTAAGACATAAGACTAAGTAGTCATTATGAGCTTATGTGGCTCTCTCTAAAGTAATACAAAGTTGGTCTGGACATAGATTAATGAAGTAAGATTCATTCTTAAAAATGATTTGTTATTTTCACGTCAACTTCATTTTTTTGAAGATGCTTTATTCTAGCAACTTATTGTTGAGAAAACCTAAGAAGTTTTACGAGTGTTTCAGAAACTGTTTCCCAAAATCATTCTGAAAGACTTTAGGAAGAATGTAGATTTTTTACACCAATTTTGGTAAGTTCTTGGATTTACTGCTATTGGATTTACTGAAAGAATTTTGGGTCCATTGCCTGACAAGACATTAATATCTTGGAACCTCTATATCCAATTTATTTAACTTCAGTATTTCTTAAGGTGAAGCATACAAGCTATATCTACATTTTTGGCATTTCATGTTGTCAATAAGAAGTGTCCTGCAGTTTTGGAAATATGCAGGGTTAGTGCTATGAATGTTCTCTTAAGACGTAGTGTAGCGCTTAAGTGTTAGTTACGGGTCACTTGCTGCTTAGCCACTACAACAACTAGTTTCTCCTCTTGATTCAAATATGTTAAGGTCTATCTCTTTTTTCTTTTGGCATGATCCATATGATACAAGCGAAACGAGAAAATACACAACTTTCATAAATAATTCTATTCATAAAAGTAGTAGAAGTGCATATGTTCTTGAATCCTCATATGTCTTATTATTTCATCGTATGTTCATGGGTCTCAAAAAATACGTAAAATGATTTTATGATATTAATCAGAGGTATAATGGTCTTATGACGTACCGAGAGATTTTGTTATCGCATTTCATATGCATTTCATGCATTTATATATGTACATTGATCCATGACCAGACGGCGTTATATATATATATATATATATATATATGTGTGTGTGTGTGTGTGTGTGTGTGTGTATATATATATATGTATGTATGTATATGTATTTATATGGGATATGGAAAAAGGTTACGGCGTTATATACGCACCACCACCTAATCAGCTGGTATACGATGATGATGTCGCCCACAGTGGCTGAAATATGACTCAGACGGCGTTATATATGCGTATGTGTGTGTGTGTATGCATGACCAGGCGTTATATATGAGTATATTATATGTATATGGGATATGCGAAAAGGTTACGGCGTTATATACGCACCACCACTTGATCAGCTGGTATACATTAATGATTATGCCCACAGTGGCCGAGATGATATTATGGGATGTCATCAGAGGCTTGATGATGTTATGAACACATGTACCTATGCACGACATGACATTCATACGCATATGCAATACACTATAAGTATTCCATGATTTATAGAGTTATCCAGACTTACAGGTTGAGTCATGTAATCTATATTTCTTCCATGTCTTTTATGTACCTATTTATGTGCCTTACATACTCAGTACATTATTCGTACTGACGTACTTTTATTGGGGCATTGCATTCATGTCTGTAGGTATAGATAATCAGTTTGACGATCACTCACAGTAGACGAGATTGGCATTCAGTGAAGAATCGGTAAGACTCCACTTCATTCGGAGTGCAACCGAGCCTATGAGTCATCGTGTTAGAGTTTTGCTACAGACTTATGGGTAGTTCGGTACCCTGTCTCATTTGATGTCAAATAATCTTACAGGCTTTGTATAGAGATTCATTTCGTACAGTATGTCAGAGGCCTTGACGGCCCATATGTATTCATGTTTTAAGAAAAATGGTTCAGTGATACAGTGTTTTACACTTACAGTTGTACATTATGAGTTGTGGCCATGTGGGCCCATGATAGTTACAAAGGATGAGTTCAGCCAACTCGACCTATGTTGTAGTTTTGGTCGAACAATCATGAGTTATAGAGTGGTTCGCTCGGGCCAGCACGACACCGGGTGCCAGCCATGCCTCTTAAGGATCGGAGCGTGACAGGTACGATATCGAATATCAACCCCGAATAGTCATATGGTCTCAAATCCTAGCTGACTTCGTGGCCGATTTTACGCCGACCCTCGTACCCGAAGTGGAGAAAGAACTCTTATTAAACTTGGGCACAATATCGGGGGTATGGTCCCTTTTTGCGGACGGTGCCTTGAATGTGAAGGGGTCCGGGCTCGGCATTATCTTGAAACCACCCATAGATGATACTATTAGGCAATCTATCAAAACTCCAAGATTAACTAACAATGAGGCCGAGTATGAGGCCATGATTGCAGGTCTCGAGCTGGCTAAAAGCTTGGGAGCAGAAGTCACTGAAGGCAAGTGCGATTCTCTATTGGTTGTAAACCAAGTAAACAAAAGCTTCGAGGTTCGAGAAGATAGAATGCAACGGTACTTGGATAAACTACAGGTAACTTTGCACCACTTCAAGGAGTGGACTCTGGATCATGTGCCTCGAGAGCAAAACAGTGAGGCCGATGCGCTTGCCAATCTGGGCTCCTCGATCAAAGAAGATGACGTCGTCCCCGGGGATGTTGTCTAATTATCAAGGTCTGTGATTGAAGAAGGTCATGCCAAGATAAATTCAACAAGTTTAACATGGGACTGGAGGAACAAGTATATCGACTATCTGAAGAGAGGGAAACTCCCATCGGACCACAAAGAATCATGGGCCCTATGAGCTAAGGCTGCCAAGTTTGCACTAGATGAAGATGGAACATTGTACCGAAGAACATTTGATAGACCGTTGGCGGTATGCTTGGGGCCAGGGGACACCAATTATGTTCTATGCGAAGTCCATGAAGGCACTTATGGGGACCATTCTGGTGCCGAATCTTTGGTTCGCAAAATTATCAGAGCAGGTTACTACTGGGATGGCATGGAAAAGATACTGAGGAGTTTGTCAAAAGATGTGATAAGTGTCCAAGATTTGCACCGATAATCCATCAGCCCAGAGAACAACTCCATTCGGTCTTATCCCCATGGACTTTCATGACATGGGAATAGATATAGTCGGCCCTCTACCAACGATCTCCAGGTAAAGCTAAATTTATTTTGTTTATGACTGGTTATTTTTCTAAGTGGGTGGAAGCACAGCCTTCAAGAAGGTCTGAGAAAAAGAAGTCATTGACTTTATTTGGGACCACATCATATGTCGATTCGGGATACCCACCGAGATTGTGTGTGACAACGGAAAGCAATTCATCGGTAGCAAAGTAATGGAGTTCCTCAAAGCGCATAAAATAAAAAGAATTTTATCGATACCGTACCACCCAACTGGAAACGAACAAGCTGAGTCAAAAAATAAAACTATTATTCAGAACTTGAAGAAAAGACTGGACGATGCAAAAGGAAAATGGAGAAGTTTTACCCGAGGTCCTTTGGGCATATCGGTCGACATCAAAGTCTAGTATGGGGCCACCCCATTTTCTCTAGTATATGGCTCCGAGGCCCTCATCCCTATCGAGGTTGGAGAACCCAAGCACCAGGTTTCGGCATGCATCGGAGGAGTCAAATCACGAGGCCATGAATGCCAGCCTTGAGTTATTAGATGAAAAGCGATAAGCAATGCTTGTTCGGATGGCCGCATAGAAGCAAAGGATTGAAAGATACTACAATATAAGAACCAACCTTCGATATTTTAAAATCGGAGACTTAGTCCTACGGAAAGTCACCCTCAATACCCGAGACACAATTGAAGGGAAACTAGGCCCAAATTGGGAAGGACCGTACCGAGTCCTCGAAGTTGTCGGTAAAGGATCTTACCAACTCAGCACAATGGAAGGTCAACAACTGTCAAACAATTGGAACGTATCATTGCTCAAACAGTACTATTACTAAGGTACGACTTTATCTTTTTTGTCCATTTGAGTTTAAAACTAACTCATTACATATTTTTGATCGAGGGCATACGATCTCGAAGGCATCGTTTTTCTACACGAAGGCCTTAGGTTTTAAAGCACGCATTGCACTTTTTTCCCTTAGATCGGATTTTGTCCCAAATGGATTTTACCGTCAAGGTTTTTAACGAGGCAACAACTATGTGCTACCTAAGGAAAACTTAACTTTCCAAGGCTTCTTTTTAATCAACCTCGAATACTAGGGGGCATCACCCTTGGTGGTTATATTTTCAAGGAAAATACTTCATGCTCGGAGGTTATATTTTCAAGGAAAACACTTCATGCCTAATAGGGCCTCGATAGTAAAACTTTGTAATGGGCACCCCAGTCAGATGAACCGTGTCCATATAGAATAGTCGAGCCCCGACGGCAAAGCATGTACGTATGTATCAATTATTTGAAGAAGCATTCTATTAATATCAAAAACACTTTGTGTCTCAAAGAAGTCTACTATTATACGAGCTCTACACTTATAATCCTATAGGAAACGGCTTGAGAGCCAAAGCATAAAAGCAGCCCCAAATACTCGGGGACTGTCATCGGCAGTCAGTACATCCGAGTCATTGAAAACTCGGACTTATAAGACCTCAAAGGGGCACCACCTCGAAACAAATGCCAAGGCAAATATACTCGGGGACTAACTTTTCGAACAAGTTCAAAAAGTTATCGGGAAACAATTTCAAGTGATATACCCGAAGGCTACGGCCATACTAAAAACTACGGTCATATATAGGCTATAGCCAAAATAATGCGGCTCGGAGACGTCCGACTTCCGCTATAAATTAAAGGCCTTCAAAAATTGAAAAATTGGTTAAATCAGGCTACCCTCAACAAAAGCAAAATATGAAGGGCTTCGATAAATTCAGCCCCCGAAAAAAATCTGAGGGCCTCGATAAATTCAGCCCTCGAATAATCCAAGGGCTTCAATAACATCGACCTTCGAAAATACCTCAAGAGGTATTCGATTATGTTTATACAAACAAATTACTAATAAGGTTGTGATATGTCGAACCTCCAAAAAAAAAACCAAACGGGTACAGAAAAATACATGTTAAGGCATACAACAATTTTCACTAAGTATTTTAGCCGAAAAGAAGGTAAAGATTATAGCCATTTTAGAGGTCGAAGCGGCCCAAATCGAAGAGCCTAAGGGCCAATTTTAAAAGAGCCTAAGGGCCAGCTTAAAAGAGCTTAAGGTCCAAAAGCATATAAGAGTCTGAGACCTCGTTCTCGCTCAACTCGGACCAAGAGTCCCATTGTTCTGAGCTCGCATCAAATTGATTTAAGCTTAGCTCGAGGATTATATAAAACCTTAAGGGGTATTATTTGAGCAATAAAAACCTAATGATTTATTACGTTTTGAGTACTGATACTCGAGCTGATTATTTGAATTATCGAAATCTTCCACAAACGAAAACAAAATAAAATTCAACACAAGTCGAGGATAGAACAAAAAGATACTTTATAAGGGAAGCTTTACAAAACATATTCACAACGCCCACAAGGGGCCCTTGCACAAAAAAGAAAACCTAATCTATTTTCGGGGTCACACCCCCGGGAGCGTCATCTTCAGAAACTTCACCTTCAGCAGCTTTATCTTCGGGAGCCTCCTCTCCCTTGGGAACATCTTCTTCACCTTCCTAGTCCCCAGAGCCACTCGCTACATCCTCATCATCAGAGGAGACAAGAAACCTGGCATCGGTTTCCCGCACCTTTGCCTCGGCTATCTCCTCGGCAAAGTTGAACCCTCGGGCATGGATTTCTTCGAGAGTCTCCCTCTGGGCTTGGCACTTAGCCAAATCATTGCTCCGTTTTCCCCGGTCGAAGACCTCCCTCAACTCAGCTTGAACGGCCGTTGCGTCCCTTAAGTATATGGCAATGGATTTATCAGTCGCAACCTTCGTCTTCTCAGCTTCAGCCTTAGCTTGTACAACTTCGGCTCGGGCTCTAGCGAGCTCAGCCTCTAGCTCCTCTATCTTTTTGGCCTGAGCCAGACCCTTCGCTTCAATGCCTCGGAGCTGAGTTTTATCTGAGGCTAGTTGGGCCATAACAACTTCCTTATCAGCAGCAAGCCAATCCATGTTCTGCTTCCACTGATGACAATCAACTTTAACTTGATCAACCTCACTCATGAGCTGCCCAATCATCACCAACTTTTGCTGCAGCTGAGATATCGAAGTATTAGCCTTCGAGGTAGGGCCAAAAAGATTGTACCCTGTTAATATCACAGTTACCAGCTCATCTAGCTTGGCCTTATTTTTCTGGGCTTTGTCCAACTCAGCCCGAAGATCCTTAAGTTCCTCCTCTTTTTTTGCTACAAAGGAGCCTCAGGGTCTTCTCTTTGCCCGAACCTTTTTTGAGCTCAGACTCACATTGGCTCAGCTCAACTCTAAACTTTACAATGGCCTATACATGAAATGAAGATATATCAGTCAAAGGAAAAGAAAGAAAGAGAAAAATATAAAAAAAATTAAGTGTTTTACCAGAGAGAGAAGATGTTGAGCCTCTTCGAAGAGGGTGGATGCATCGTTAAGGTCGGCAGTATCATCTACCCCAGCAAAGCAACTCTGAAAGGGATCTTCTTCAAGGACCTTGTTCGGATCGGGCATACGCAGAGTATTAGCTTCTTCTATTACCCCCTCGGAATAAGTTGGCAAAGAAAGGGAATGACATGTTGTCATGGCCCCGAGCTCGTCACTCAGGACGTTCTCATTGGCTTCAGAGGTCTCCGCATTTTCCCCTTCCGACATGTTTGTTGAAGGCGAAGGAACGATCTCAACCTCCGGGGACACTGCGACATCGCCCGCATCTTTCTTGGAGGCTCCTTCACCACGGGAGGAGACCTCTAGTTCAGAGGGCTTAGTGGCCTCAATTGGTTTCCTCGTTCGAGGCACCAACACTGACTCTTCACCATCATTCTCTTCGTCATCGGGGAATCATGGGCCGAATTTGCTTCCACATGAGCAAACCTCTTCCGCAACCTTCGAGCAGGGGTTTTCTTATCTTGAGGGTCTTCAAGCTTCGAAACCCTCTTCCTTTTGTTGTCCCTCTCCGATTTCGAAATCGAAGGCTTGGTTTTTTCCCCGGGCGGAGCCGGCCTCTTCTCAGATGCATCACCAAGGCCTGCACAAGTGAACGTGAGTAAGTTGACACCACCAATATAGGAAAAGTGTTTGAAACTTGGGAAAAGCACTTACCATAGTTCTTGGCATCCCACTGGCCCTTCGACAATTCACACCACTTGCGCTTATCGTAGGAAGAGGTGGCAGCCAACTTTTGGACCCAATCCTTGAGGTCGGGCACCGCTTGGGGCACCCAGGCATTGGCTGCCAAAAGAAG
Organism: Nicotiana tabacum; assembly: GCF_000715075.1. Taxonomy (NCBI): domain Eukaryota; kingdom Viridiplantae; phylum Streptophyta; class Magnoliopsida; order Solanales; family Solanaceae; genus Nicotiana; species Nicotiana tabacum. The sequence goes on along the minus strand of NC_134089.1, from coordinate 167,391,176 downwards.
GATAAAAGCGTTATGAAATGTGAAAGCAGAATATGAATAGATACTGGGAAATCAAACTCCACTTACGATTAAAGTTCTACCTCTCCGGGAACGGCATTTTATCCCCGGGGATGACATCCGAAGTTCTTACTCTAACAAACCGGCTCATCCAACCTCGATCTTTAGTTTCATCAGTACTGGCAAAGAAGGCTTTCGTTGTTCGGCACTGCAACTTGATAAGCCTTCGAAATAACTGGGGCCGATACAATCGAATTAGGTGGCTGAGGGTGAATTCCAACCCCTCAGCCTTTTAGGAAAAATACCGCAGCATGATCATTATACGCCAAAAAGAGGGGTGAATCTGACCGAGGGTGACTTCGTATGTTTTGTAAAAGTCGATCACCACCAGATCGAGGGGACCTAGTGTGAAGGGGTAAGTGTAAACACTTAAAAAACCCTTCACATAGGTAGTAATGCTTTCCTCAGGGCTCGGGATCTGAATCACGACCTCATCTCTCCAGCCACAGTCCTTCTTCACATCTTGGAGGAGCTTCTTCGACATCAAGCTAAGATATCGAGATGCGTGCTCGCATCGGCCTGGGACGTCGGGGGGATTTTCAATACTAAAGTCCTTCTTAATTATACAAGGGCTGGGAGTAATTTCCTCAAGAGTTGGCGGCAGCACCGGTTTGGCTGGCCAGGAGGTAGAAGAAGACGTCGCTTTATCCTTTTTGGGGACTGATTTGGAAATTTTAGCCATGACTGTAAGCTAAAGAATACGGGTTGCACAGGGATATGGTGTTTCTTACAAGAGCTTGGCGTTTTCCGGCGCTTAAAAGGCGATGGAAACGGGTGATTAGAGAAAGAGATGAAGATGGGAAAGATGTAAAGAAAGAGTAAAGTTCTTTACTCAAAGGAATCGCCTCATATTTATAGAAGGGCAACGACGGTTCGGCGGCGTTAGTGGCCGACCAATACTAGCATGCATTCAATATTTTGGGAAGTGGACCGACGGGGCGTTTCGGTCACTTCAAACGCTTGCATCACAGAAATGACGTCATCACTAAAGACTTCGGGAAAACGAAGATCAAAACGTTTCTTATCATCTTACTCTAAGAAACGCGGGGACTATCTGTATACAGTCAAAATCGTATGCCTCCGACTTCTAGGCTCGAGGGCCCATCCGAGTTCAGGCAAGATCGAGTTCGAGCTCGAGGGACCAGACCCAAGTTCGAAGGTGAAGCACAATGCATACTGAGGTCGAGTGTTTTCGACCCCAAAATAGTACCGTTATGGATTTGTACCAGAATGAGTTAGATTCCTGCCACATCCCCAAAGTCATGGCGCAAATCCCGGAATATGATTGTACTATTCTGTACTGGGCGGTTAGACAGGTGTACCAAGAATATTCCTTACTGTAAATAGAAATATTCTTTATTTAGGGTTCCCTTATTATATAAAGGGGACCTCAATCATATTTAAGAGGATCTTATCATTGAGAAAAGAATATACTCTCTACTTTTTGCCAACTGTTCATCAGAATTATCCTTTAGCTAAATTGTTCTTACTTTGATTCTCCCACTTAATTGTTTTTACTGCCCTAAGCCACCTCGAGGTAACTAAGCTCGAGGTCACTGCTGCTAAGTAACATTGGTTTGATTCACTCCTACTTTTCATTTCTACTTCATATTTTTTAATTATTAATTGGTATGAAACTAAATCGCATATCTTTAAAACATCAAATTTAATTGTTACTTGTATTTTCGAGGTAAACAATCCTACCGAACAAATCCATAGGATATTAATCTTGTACGTATTATTCACCGTCTTACAGTGAATAATTTAACTATAGCTTGTCCAGGAAAGATGTATAAGATACAAATCTTATTCGCTTAACTTACCACTTAGTTACGTTCTGAAACTTAACTTAGGTAAATAATGTTCTTTAACCTAAGCGAATTCCTGTAAAGTAAAATGCATTTCAAATATGAATGCTCTTAGAAATTTCACCACCATCATCTGGCACATGGTTTTTTATTTTATTTTAAAGAAACATCTTATATCAAAACTTTAGAAAAATATAATGGAAAGAAAGCGTGCTTTTAGAGAAAAGCTTAGAAAAGTTAGCAATAAAATAAATCTTTAATCTTTTTGGGCTTGTTTTATTGAATGGAATATTATTTATCTTGTGGCTTTGTGGTACATTATCCACATAAAACAATCCCTTTATCATGGCTATTATTTTAATTAGTAAGCTATTAGTCACTATAAGCATGGGCAACGATCAATCTAATATGTTAGTATATTTATAGTGAGACAAATATAACTGGATCCAACTAATTAAGTGATGTAGGCAGCTAATCTATTACCATAACATATCTAGTATAATATTTTAATCTTTTTAACTATAAGGTGTAAGGAGAACTTCAAACAAAAAGGAAATAGAAAATTGGTGGAGATGAGGTGTTTATAACTTTATATTGGCGATCAAGTTTGAAGTCTGTGGATTACAACGGAGACTTCAAGATAATATGCAATAATAATTAATATTATTATTGAATATAAATATTTAGTAATTTTATTAGTTAAATATAGAATACGAAAAAGATTAATGAATTTACAACAACGATTCAGTAAAATTTTATAAGTGGGGCCTGAGAAGATAGCGTGTACATAGATCTTATCCCTACTCCGATGGAGTAGAGAGGTTATTTCTCATAGACCATCGACTCAAGAAGACAAAAAAGACGAAAAGAGACAATATATCATTTTCATCAACAAAAAAATAGATGAAAAACAATAACAATAACAAGTAAATAAAGCTACCGAATCCACGTGAATTCGTATTAATAATTTAAGTCCGCCCCTTAAGGGTAAGGGTGGGGGGTTTCTAACCTATTTGCCGGAACTGCAAGGGACAAATAAGTGAAGAAAAAGCAGATTCCCACTTCACATGTAATGTTTAATATTTAAAGCATGTTTAGTTTGTCATGGCTTGTATTCTTGGACCAACACAAAACTGGCCCCTCTTGATTTTCTCTAATTTCTAATATTATATCCCCCCGTATGATTACCTCACTAAGACAGGATTAATTCCTAACTAAATTGGTAAACAAATTAAAGTTAAAAATGGTGCATGTAATTAATATAAATGTTTATAGTAATATTGGTTTAAGTAACCTAAGATTGCAATAAATAATTAACCTATTATAACCGTTAAAAAACAACAAAAGTGTAAGAATTATTCATTCTCAGTGTATAAATCCTTATTTCATTTGGTAGACTTAACTTCTCCTTTATGCTTTGCGTAGTTGTGAAGATCTTTAGTCCTCAAAAAGCACTGTTTTTAACTTTCTTTTCTTTATTTTCTCTTCAAATTATTGGATGGGATATTAAAACCAACAAAAAAGTAAAAGACTGCAGACATTCCCCCCCCCCCCCAATTGCTTATTTTCAAGATGTTGCATGATGGAATAAGACCTCTAAGTTTATTTATTATTGATAATGGTTTCTTTTCCTAGTTTTTTTTCACCTGGTGTCCGATACCGCATTGGGGCACGATAAAATCTAGAGTCGCACCAAAAAATTTAATATTGAGGAGTAAAACGCTTCCTAATAAATGCGACTCTAGATCAAGGCTCGAATTCAAAACCTCTGATCAAAAATGAAAGAAAACTTATCACTCCATCACAATCCTTGTTGACGACTCTATACCCTCTTTTTTCTTTTTCCTAGTTTATTACTAGTTGTTGTTGGAGATAAGAAAAAGGGTGGAGTTATAACTTATAAACTATAAGAGCGCCTAATAAGTCAAATTGAAAGGACAACAAGTGAAGCAACCAAATGTGGCACTTGTGGTCTAGACTACACATTCAACTTATTGATTCATCAATAATTGGATCGAGGAAATATGGATCCAAATATTACCTCAAAAAGTACAAATTGTTTCCGTGGGGCAACATGAAGAGAATGAATTATGACAATGAAACTGAAATTGGGATATTAATAACACAATTTTAGGATCGACACGAATTGTGGTGGAGAGGTAAGGACTCCTACATCTATAATAATACATTTTGGATTTGAGCCATGAGCATAATATCGCCTTTGGCGCAAATTCTAATTTCGTCGATGGGCCCAATATAAATTCCCAATAATGTACGAAACAAAATAAACGCACAATTTTTTACTATCAGAACAGAAGATATATGCATTATTTTAAGGAAATTAAGAGGAAAAAGAGGGGGGGGGGAGAAAAGGACATTTAACGTTCTTATTTGAATGGTTTTATTGTCATCCTCGAAGAAACTAGAATGTTCGAGATAGTATTATTCTCGTCCCCAAGTTTTATATTACCATACAAAGTCTCTTTTCAAATTGTGATTCTACGTAGCTTACAATGATTTTAATAAAAGCCAGTAAATTAATCTTTGTCATTTTTAAATTACTGATTTTGTAACTTATTATTAATAAAATAAATCTGGTCATAATATCGTTATTAGCCTTTTATTGGACAATTACTACAAATTATAAACACAAAATGTTAAATTATCAATGATTAATAGTTATGACAAAACTAAAGTATACCAAGGAAAATACTAATGGTGGGTGACTCGAGTTTCTTAAAAGTCAACAGACGAAATGATGATTACACTTTCTTTTTCCATCTCCGAAGAGGGAGATAAAAAGCCGATTTGGATTGGCTTAAAATAGTGGATTTTAAGCAGTTATTTAGGGTATTATCACTTTTAGTCTGCGCCAGAAACTATTTATATTTGATAGCTAAAATAATTATAAAATTTGTATAATTTTTGTATATTTTAACATACAGAATATATATGTATACAAAAAATATACAAATTTTATACATTTTTCGGCAATTATTTTTACAACGGCTATATAGTGTCATTTTTCCAATAACTTTTAAGTCAAAAAGCAATAAGTTGGGGTTGCCCAACTTATAATTTTTGGCTTGTTTTTAGCAGTTTTTAACTTATTTTAAATATTTTTTTACTTTGTCAAATAATATAAAAGTTAAAAGAGCTTAAAAGCTGATTTGATCGGCTTAAAAGTCAATACAAACACCTTCACATATAGACAGATCTCATTTAAGTTACAGACAAAGAAAAATGTGAAAACACTATATGATTGCTTAAGAATGAACAAAATAGATTACAACGGTGACAACTACTAAGCGAGAGGTTTTGTTCGAGTGATAAGTACTACTTCATTTTTAATTAGAGATTTCATTCGAGTGGTAATTTCATCAGAAATTAGGATCCCATATTCAGAGGGTCCACCAACAAAGCCACCTGCTTAATCAATTGTCCATGTTTGCATTGTCTTTGTCTTTTTTATCTAAAATTTCAGGGCCTCAATGATGTTTTTCTTGAACACGTATCCAAATTAAACTTTTTACTCTTCTTTGTATGATTAAAATTAAAATTAGTTAGCTCAATCTTTACTCTTAATTGATCTAAAGTTAGCACTCACAAATTATTTGGCTTTTAATCTAATGGAATCTTATTGCATTTCCACGGAACAATGTGAGGTTGATATCAAATTCTATGCATTACAGTCCAATCCAACTCACTAATTTGAAGACTCGTGGAGAAGTTCAGCTTTGATTTGACCCCAAGAGTCTGAATACTTCTGTCCAGAATTTTCCTGTGAACCTGAAACATTAAGTCGTTCAGTCGTGTTGCGTCACGAGTCTACAATGCTGCCATTCCGGAAATCAGAGTTTAGAAGTCTTTCGTCCGGGAAATATAGCTCCTCAGCGCATACATACAGAGATCCTGTGATTTGATCTGTACTAGAGACGGGAAGAGCCAGAGGAAGACGGAATAGTCATAAAAAAAAATTAAAAAAATAGGATCAAATGAAGAACCAACAAACCGGGAAAAAAATCAATATTTTTTGGTTTGATTTGATTTTAATTTTGAATTTTAATAACCGATCAAATTTGGTTTGATTTTACACGTAATAATACAGATTTATCATTTGTACTCTTATTTTCTTAAAGGGATACTAAAAAGGGGGAGAGTTGAGGTGATGGCATGCTGGGGCGAAGCTAAGTTGAAGAAAGGAAATTTAATTGAATCCTTTTTGTTGTTTATGCTATATAAAAAAAATATTATATTTAAATTATTGAAATCTTTTAAAATAAGAGAGAATCTAACAAATGGCAAAAGTGATTCAAACTTTGCTTTAAGTCGTAGGTTCAGATACATAGCATAATATTTTAGTATTTTTTTAATCTCTTTATATAAATTGTTGGGTTTTTTAAGCTAGAATAAGCTTAAAAGAGGGTGAATGGGAAATGGAGGAAAATAAAATATTTGAATTTTCCTCCTTGACAAAAGGGCGTTGTCCCATATTGGAAGAAGAAAATATTTTTGATGGGTATATATATAATTGCTCTTTTTCTAGCTCTTAAAGAGTTAAAAAGAAGGCAAGTCGCGCGTTGTCGTCGTCGCTCGCCTTCGGATTTGGTCAAATGGTTGATTAAATAATTTTTTGGACAAAATTTATTTGTCAATAGTAAATATTAACGTAATATTATTAAATATCCGTATTTGTAACGAAAAATTAATATTAAATCCAAATTATCCGTTTTATTGACTCTGCCAGTCTGTTTTTGTAACGGAAAAATTAAGTTCTCTTCCCGTCTGTTTTCCGTTTTTGTAACGGAAAAATAAGGTTTTGAATTCCCATTTTATTGTTGCGTAAATAGCCATTTACGTTATGGTCGTTTTGCGTAAACGGTCATGATAGCCCTTCTGAAGAGTTGTACCTCTTCAATTTGAACTCAGCATATTGGCTATATATATCAGCTCATTATCTCAGATTTTTCATACGAATTTCTGAATACTCCCCCTTTCTTCTGCATTGTTTTAACTACAAAGAAAGCAACAGTAAGTGTGATTTGCTACCGATCTTTGTGTTCGCTTATCCACTGGGGTTTGAAGTACCGTTATACCAGTGTGTAATTCGTTCTATCCTGGGAGAAAATAATCCACAACCTCGGGTACTAGGAGGGAATTAAGTTCCTTAAAAAAACACTGTAAATTCAATGGGCTCGGATTAAATTTTATTTCTTTTACAATTCTGTTTATATATTATTTTATCTTCTCCAAAATTACTTTACAAATGCAGTATATTAACATAAATTTTTGGTTCCGTCACTGATGATGGGACCCAGGGATTATGTTGGTGGGATCAAATGGAAGCCAGTAATAAAAGTGCCTTTATTGCAATTTGCAAAAGAGAAAGAAACCTGAGTAGAGAAAGGGTATAAGCATTTTGAAGTTCAGTTCAGTTCTATCTCAAAAGAAAGCCATTTGGGGCCCTTTGTCATATTGTTGGGAATCACTATTCACATATGTCTGTCCCTTAGAAATCTAGTGCATTGTTTGAACTTTGAAACAAACCCCAAACTTCCTTTTTTAATTCTATTTTTGTAATATTTAAATTCCACCAATTGAATTATTTATTCATTTATTTCCCTATCAATACTATCCATAAGACTATCGTTGGATGGAACAAACATTAAACATAAACAAATGGGGTGGAAAATATTTACTAAAATTTTGGTCAAAGACCCCTCATTTCTCGTCTGAGATTCCTATCTTGTGGTGCTGTCTGATTGGGAACTAAAAAGATCTAATCTAAAAGCTGCTTTCTCTCCCCAAAAATGTCTCATTGCAGAAATGTATGTTTCAATCAAAGTAACCCCTTTTTCCCTTTGGTCTCTTTCTCCACATGAAAATCACCAATAATAACTTTCCCCAAAAAAGATATTCATAAATTGAGGGGGGGGGGGGAAAGGATATATACAATAGTTTTTTGGGTTTAATCATATGTTGTCCGAATTTACTGGTCAGACTAATTTAGATTTGCAATGCGTGAAGGATTCGGTGAAAGGAAAACGCTTCCTATCAGGAAATTTTACATTCTGATGGCTTAAAAGAGCTTTGATTTGCACCCAAGAGTGTAGCCTAGTGGTATGAAGTGGGTGAAAACCCACAAAGTCTCGGGTTCAATTTCTAGCGGAGACAAACCACTTGGGGCAGAGCTAGAGTGCCTGGAGCGCGTTCGATTGAACCCAGTAGCTTTGTTTTGAACTCTGTATTTGTCTTTAAAAAATTCATTGAATATGTATGAATTATTAATTTAGAACTCAATAACTTAAAACGATTAGAACCTCGAATCCATAAGCTTGAAATCCTGGATCCGCCTCCGCAATACACACTAGGCTATTTCTTTCCATCTGACCAAACCTTGGTGGACAAAGTTGCTTGATACCGGCTGCTGATAGGAGAAAACATGCATCCTCCCATGAAATTAATCGTGGTGCACACAAACTAGCTTGAACACCAACAAAATAAAAGAGCTTTGATTTATTGGAGGACTTAAAACAGTGTCTGCCACTAGTTGCAGTTATCACCACCAAAATAATATGAAAAAGAAATCTGTCTTTGAGCAAAAGGAACAAAAGGAGTTTAGCAAAAAGTGGTATGGAAGAAACTTTATTAGAAGAGAATGATGGAAAAAATCTGTAAAGACCAATACAAAAAATATATATCATTAAACTTTTGACAAACTTAAAAAGTTAAAACATTTACACAACATCCCTTTTAACAAAAATCAATATATTTGTGCTCATTCAAAAAGAAACAATAAAATAGAAACAAACAACAGCTCATTTGATTTTGAACTGTCAACAAGATCAAGAATTTACCAACAAGAAGATACAAACATCTTCTTTTGCTTCAATTAGATCTGCAGGTGAACATTAACAAAGGAACACATTTTTGGGGGGTCATTATTTTTGAGTAAGGTACTAAATAAAGTACAACTACAGGAAAATAAAAAATAAAAAAGGTTATACTATTAACTAATCATTAATTTATCTTCTTCTACCTCAGAGAATTTAGGGATTTTCTTGTTTCCACAATGATAAAAGAATCAAGAAAAAGGATTAAAAAAAGGACTTTAACTTTTTAATCCTTTTTTTCCCTTTTAAACATGAGGCTTGCTTCTCTTGTGATTAGCTTTTCCATCTGATCTCAAAACACCACTTGAATCTCCTTCAGATGAAGCATCAACTGATTTGGTGAAATTACAAGAAAGATCAGCATAAAGATCAACAACTCTTCTGATATTATTGTTAAGCTCTCTGATTAAACCAACATTTCTGCTCAAATTATCAGGAATCTTGGACTCATGATTCTGATTAATCTCATTGATTAGTAACCTATTTTGATCCAATATGTTCTGCACTTGTACAAAACTCTTCTGGAATGTCTGAAAAACTTTTCCATCTACTTGAGTACCATTACCTAAGCCTGAAAATGTATCTCCCTCCATAATTCCTTTTGTTTTTTTAGGTCCTTAGTTGGTGAAGAAGAATCCTCTTTTCAATTCAATACAGGTTCTGCAAAAGTAGATCCCAAAGAAAAGGACCACAAAAAACGGAAGACAATAATGAGGAAAAGAAAAAAAGGGAGTATATTTAAAGCTAGTTTAAGAAGAAAAAAAAAAACCATAATGATAACTTCTCATCTGTACAGCTATAGTATTAAGTAAAGACTAAGGGGTCGTTTGGTATGATAGATCATACGCGGAGCCAAGATTTCAAGTTTGCAGGTTCAGTATTCAAATCCTATTAAGTTATTGGATTCTACATTAATAAATTATAGAAATTCAATGAGTTTTTTCACACAAATACAATGTTTGCACCAAAATTATTGAGTTCACCCGAACCCACGAGGGACATTCCGGCTCTACCCCTGTGATGGATAAGGAAATATAATCTTGAGATAGAAAATTTAGTACTGCCTTATATCTTATTTGGTTACTAATCCCGGAATTAAAATAGTACCGGGATAACTTATACTTATCAGGTGATGGAATAGTAATCCCAAGACAAGTTATTCCATGATAAAGCAGTTAAAATGACAATATCATTATTAATACAACATACCAAACAGTCAATAAAAAATAATATCAGTATAACTAATCCTTGCATAACTAATCTCAACATAACTAATCCTAGCATAACTTGTCTACAAACCAAACGACCCCTAAGACCCCTAAGAGACAAAACATGGTAAGTGTTCATTTATATGATTTGTTTAAGAACAAGTTGTACAAAACAGACAACATTCTGAAATTGAAATCATGATTTCTCAGTTTTTCACCCCATGGGTTCTACTTTTTAACAAGGATAGATAGATTTAAGAAAAATGGAGTATGCAATTATTAATATCATTATTATTATTATGTATTATTTTAGGTATGATGAGATGAAAAAAAGCAGATCCTATTTTCCAAAAAAGGGAACCTTTTTAGTGGGTACTGTGTGTATTCTCCCTCAGCTAAAGGACCTAACTAAGCTCAGAGTATTTGAAAGAAGAATCTCCAGACCCAGAAATGACCAGTCTATTTATTTTTGCAGTGCAGATTTGGCCATAACTCTCATATGGGTATTCTTTTCAAGAAAATGCACAGAGACTCACTATAACCACCCACCCACTCACCCTCATACCCCCATCCCCTATATAAGGGGTGGAAAAAAAAACATTAGCATTTTGAAAAACACAATAAATCACAGACCATAAAGAAGAAACAAAACAGAATTCAAATTTGGAATTTTTGCAGAGAAGTCTTACAAAGTTGCAGAAGCTTAAATTCCCAAAATTTGAATTAAAAAAACAACAAATATTTGGGGAAGGACTGTACTTAAAAGAAGTCTCAAACTTCATTGAAAATTCTCCCTCAACACAAAAAGTTATAAAAGGATACAAATACAGAAAAATAATAATTGATACAGATTTAACAAACCTCCAAAACTTAAGAAATCCTTTTCATGTGAGCTCTCATCTCCCACTCAAAACAAAGAGAAAAGAGAAGAATAAAGAGTAGGTGTATAATTAAACATTTTTAAATATAAAGCTGAATTGGGAACGTACCTTGAAAATCTGAGAACATTATAGTTAGGGAAGAGAGGCAGTAGACATAGATTGGAAAAGCCGAAATGATCGGCGATTGAATCGAATCTCCCAAAAGAGAGAAAGAGAGAGAGAGAGAGAGAGAGAGAGAGAGAATATGTAGATTTGACAGTCACGCTACAACGCACCCTCGTTTATATCTTCTTCCTTTCTTTTCTCTGTCTGAATTTAATTTAATACTACTTCCCTACTTATATTGATAGGAGTAGTATTTTATTTTATTTTATTTTTAATTCTTTTTTATTCCCATTAGGTGTTCAATTTTAGTGTTAGGACCCTACTAAATGTAGCTAGCATTTGGATATAGAATTGATTGAAATTTAAAAAAAAAAAATTGAAGTTGGGTTGAAAAATTATTTTTGAAAATTAAAGTTGTGTTTGGACGTGTATTTTATTTGAAGTTGTGTTTCGAAACTTGAAAATTTTGAATTTTTTCCCAAAATGTGATCATATTTCAAGCAACAATGTTTTCAAAAAAATAATAAAAAATAAAGTCAAAATTTATGGCCAAATGAGAACTTAGATTCGTGCCTGAAAATTCTATATTATCTTAAGTAAGATTTTATGTAAGTATTAATTATTCCAATATAATCAACCAAATGTTATAGTGTCAAACAATTTTATGCTATCGGGGTGTATTTCAATTTATTATATGAATTGCATATTTATTTTTAACATTGTAGTGGAGCCAAAAATTTTAATAAGGAGATTAAACAAAAAAAAACTTCAACGATAAATGAATACACTTGCCTATCAAGAGGATTCACAAAATTTAGTTTTACTTTATTTACATAATATAGAATTTTCAGATAAAAGGAATCTAATTGAACCCCATAAATACATTTAGCTCCGCCACGACTTTTACATACGGTCGGTGTACGCATGATTTTTTATAAGTAAAGTCATATTTAAAAGAGTAAATAAATAAATTCGAAACGACATCGCGAAGAAAAAAAATTAGATCATTTCCATTATTTTTAAAAAAAAATGCACTGATTGGGGCTCGAACCCAAGAACCAACCTCGAGAATTGCAGCACCTAAACCAACAAACCAAACACAAATTTACCAAGTGATGTCATTCTATATTATTATAAGAATTTGTTATTTTTTGCTTATTATTTATATGTGTATTTAATGAAGTTTTTCAATGAAACGGTATCACGTAACGCCACTTAGTTTAAGGTAAATCCGCCCTTGCTGATACTGTATATAAAAGTTTAATTAGTTCTCATATTTAGGAATTATTTGCATTTTGCTTAGTTCGGTAGCACCTTTTTTCGGTCACAACTCACATCCAAAAATAAGCATTGAGTTTAGCTGCTAATTCCAATAATAATGTTGCTACTTCTAAGTGGTAATCATTTACTCCTCCCGTTCTATAATAAGTGACCAATTTATTTTGGACACACCCATTAAAAAAATACTACTGGATAAAAGTAGTTAGCATGACTAAACTACTCTTAATTAAATATTGCAGCATAGTTAATGTGAGAAGTAAAAGATTTTTTAGGGATACGTGCATGAGAATAATTTTGAAAAAATAAATTAAATTATTTTTTAATTATATAAATGAACATTTATTTTGAATCAAAATAAAAAAAACTTATTATGGCTCGTAGGGAGCATCAGCCGAAGAGCTAAAAGCGACAACATAAATTTCACAAGTTTCGTTCATTGTAATGACGCAAACACCGATCACTCATCTTTAATTTGAATAATAATTAAGTGAAAGGGATAAATATCAATATCACTTTCAAGAAGTTGCATTCGCACTGTTTCTCATGACATGTATTAATCAGTGTCTGCTTCAAAAATTTGGAAAACCGATTTTATAAATTTTTAAATAAATTGCATAAATTATGAAAAATGCCACTAAAAAGATTTTTCTTTTTGTGCTACTACTGCCTCCGGTCGATTATATATATGATTGTTTGATTAAATACAGATTTTAAAGAACAAAAGAAAACGTTGAACATATAAATTGTTAGTTTACTGTATTTATAAAATAATTCTGGAGAATATAAAAATAACGTATAAATAGAAATAATAAATAAAAACAAAATTTAATCCGAGCCCACTGAATTCACAGTATTTTCTTAAGAAATTTAATCTCCTCCTAGTGCCCAAGGTTGTGGATTATTTCCTCCCAGAATATAACGAATTACACACTAGTATAATGGTACTTCAAACCCCAGTGTTTCAGCGAACACAAAGATCAGTAACAAATCACACTTTGTGACGACCCAAAGGGGTCATCACCTCTTTTAAATTATCCATCTGTGTCTCCGAGGCCTTGAAAACCTCATTTAGAGTCGCATCGATTTGCATGCGCAGTCCGGGCGGGTAACCGGAAAGCTTAAATATGAAATTCTGTGAAAAATGCTAAATTTTGAGGTTAAAATGAATAAATTTGACTTCGATCAATATTTTGGGTAAACGGACCCGGACCCGTGATTTGACGGTCCCGGGAGGTTCGTAAGAAAATATGAGACTTGGGCGTATGCCCGGAATTGAATTCCGAGGTCCCAAGTCCGAGAAACGAATTTTTGAGTACAAATTGTTTTCTGAAATTTATAAAGAAAATTGAAATGAAAATTGTTTAGAACGTGTTGGTATCGGGCCCGCATTTTGGTTCCGGCACCCGGTACAAGTCTTATATGTAGTTTAAGATGTTTCTGTGAAGTTTGGTTGAAATTGGACGTCATTTGACGTGTTTCGGACTTAAAACTCTAAATTTGAAAGTTTATGAAGTTTGAAGAAAAAACTAGTGATTTTGAGGCTTGATTCGTTGTTTTTGATGTTATTTTGGCGATTTGATCGCACGGTTGAGTTCGTAGGATATTTTTGAGTTAGAGTGCATGTGTGGTTAGGGGCCCCGAGGGCTCGGATGTGATTCGGATGTGCCTCGGGATGGTTTTAGCATTAGAAAAAGTTGCAGAAAGTAGCAGTTCTGGTGTTCTGATATTTAATTCTATGCGATCGCATAGGCAGCATCGCGATCGCATAGTGTAAGCTTCCAGGTGCCCAGTTTTGTTCTATGCGATCGCATAGATTCATCCGCGATCGCGTAGCTTAGCCACAATTCATTCAATGCGATCGCATCCTTCTTCCGCGATCGCAGTTTATAAAACCAAACCTGAAAGTGCGAAGTCCTTTCTTCTATGCGATCACAATGCTTGGTTCGCGATCGCAGAGACCAACCTTCCCTTCCCCTATGCGATCGCATGACTCTCTTCGCGATCGCATAGAGCAATTTTGCCCAGTTATAAATTTTAATTCCAAAACATTGTAGTTACGGGATTTTCATAAAAACACACGAACTCTCTCTTCTCCAAGGTCCTTAGGCGTCCATTGAAGCTCTCTTTCACCAATATTTCTTGGGTTAGTAAATTTCAACTCGTTTTCTTCATTTTCCATCAATATCTATTGAATTCCTAAGCCTAAAACATGTAATTTAGAGTAGAAATTAGGGGTTTTGGGTAGAGTTAGGTTTTTGGGAATTTTGAGTAATTCAACCTCAATTTGGAGTCGGATCTTAAAATAAATTATATATTTGAAGTCGCGGGGTTATGAGTAATCGGGTTTTGGTCCGAGCCTCGTGTTTGGACCATGTGGGCCCGGGGTCGAATTTTGGTATTTTTGGAAGAATGCTAGGAACTTCATATCTAAGCTATGGAATTTTGTTATCGAGTCTTTATTGATATTATTGAATTAATTATTCCTAGATATCGTTGTTTCAGAGTCGGATTATAAAGGAAACGCGGTATTTGAGGGTTGATTGCTATTCTTTGGACCGAGGTAAGTATTTGTTCTAATTTTGGCTTGAGGGAATATGATTAGAGTGTTGTTTGCTATTTGCTAATTGTTGAGTACGGTGTATAGGCATGGTGACGAGTATCTATGCACCGGAGTCTAGCATGACCGTGAGTCTTGTTTGTGTTTATTCAAATTTTGTGATACCTCTTCCTTGTTAAATTGATAAATTTCATATAATGTGAAGAGTTTGAGGAAGAATTATGATTTGTACATTCTTGGAGCGTTGGCTCGAACGAGAATATGATAATTGAGCAAGAAGTGATCAAAAGAGAAAGTGATGTAATTATTCCCTTGTCGGGACGTGTAGTTTATTATAGTTGTTGCTCCCTTGCCGGGATGTTTAATATTGTTTGTCTATCCCCTCGGCCCGTTTGGTTGTGATTGTTGATTGGGTGAGGAAGAGCGATTATGCACGAAGGGTCATTCCGTGCCACGTTTTGAATATTTATGTACGAAGGGTCATTCCGTGCCATGTTTGAATATTTATGCACTAAGGGTCATACCGTGCCACGTTTTGAATATTTATGCACGAAGGGTCATTCTGTGCCTTGATATGAGAGTTTATGAGAGTAAAAGCACGAAGGGTGATGCCGTGCATTTGTTGCTTTCTGATTCTTTGTTGATATCCGAGTCATGTTGTTGTTTTTTTCTTTTTCATTACTTGTTGTTATTTGATTTACTTCGAGGTTATAGCTTCCCTTACCCTAATTGTCTTGTGATTGTTGTTTGGGTGAGAAAGAGCGTAAAGCACGAAGGGTGATGCCGTGTATTGTTTTGGTGAGGACGAGAATAAAAGCACGAAGGGTGATGACATGCAAATTTTTGACTTTTGATTCTTGTTGATATTCTGACTTGTTGTTTCTTTCTGTTATTGAGGATTTCTATTTGAAACTTTTGAAACTGTTAACTCCCCACAACATGTTTCCCCCTCCCACATTGACTGATTATTTCTGTATCTCTTTTCCGCTGCATGTGTATATATATATATGAACTATACAGGTTTATTTGGAGTCCGGTCCTAGCCTCGTCACTACTTTGCCGAGGTTAGGCTGGGCACTTACCAGCACATGGGGTCGGTTGTGCTGATGCTACACTCTATGCATCTTTTTGTACAGATCCAGGAGCAGCTTTTGGACCTCAGCAGTAGGATTTGATCGGGAGCTGACTTCAGTCCAGGGACTTTCGAGGTAGCCTAGCTGACGTCCGCAGGCCGGAGTCCCTTCCTATTTTACTTGGATTGTTTCCCTTTTGTATCGGAACAAAGCATTGTATCTTTTATTCAAACCTTGTTTATAGTACTCTCTAGTAGTTCGTGAGTTAGTGACACCAGACTGTGGGCAAAGACGTATTTAGACTTCCGCATTTAATTTCAGTTATCTAAGTTTAAAGACTTCCGCTTTTATTTAATTGTCTCGTTTTGTTTATATTGTTGCGAATCTTACCAGAAATATTTTAATACTTGGCTGGCCTAGCTCTAATAGTAGTCGCCATCACGACTCCCGATGGTGGAAAATTTGGGTTGTGATAAGTTGGTATCAGAGCACTAGGTTACTTAGGTCTCACAACTCACGGACAAGCTTGGTAGAGTCTGAGAGATCGGTACGGAGACGTTTGTATTTATCCCACAGAGGCTACTGAGTTAGGAAAACTTCACATCTGTTCTTTCTTGTCGTGCGGTTCTGTTTCCCCAATACTGATTGAATTTCTACTCCGTTCTTTCGCAAATGGCGAGGACACGCGCTTCCTCATCGACCGCTCAGCAGCCCGAACCCCCAACAGCAGCTCCCACTAGGGGCAGAGGGCGAGGCCAAGGCCGTACTAGAGGCCGAGGTAGGGGCAAAGTTCAACCACGAGCAGCAGCACCAGTGGCGGAGCCTCAGGTTGATTTTGAGGAGGAGGTTCCGGCCCCAGCAGTTCCGGTGGGCCTAGCTCAGGTCCCAGAGGGGTTCATTGCCACCCCAGTTCTTCAGGACGCCCTGGTTCGATTGGTGGGCCTTATGGATTGTGTCACCCGAACAGGTTTGCTTCCTGTAGCACCAGCCATTTCTCAGGCTGGAGGAGGGGCTTAGACCGGCGATGGAGCAGCTATGTCCGCCAATGCTTTGTGGAGACGGGATAGGTTCACCAAGCTCTTCACTTCTACTTTTGCCGGTGCATCTACTGAGGATCCCCAGGATTATCTAGACAGCTGCCACGAGGTTCTCAGAAACATGGGTATTGTTGAGACCAATGGGGTTGATTTTGCTACATTTTGCTTGTCTGGATCCGCCAAGACTTGGTGGAGGGATTATTGCTTAGCGGGACCAGCCAGATCGTCATCTTTGACTTGGGAGCAGTTTACAGTGTTGTTTCTAGAGAAGTTTTTCCCTGTTACTCAGAGAGAGGCCTATCGGAGGCAGTTTGAGCGCCTCCAACAGGGTTCCATGACTGTTACCCAGTATGAGACCAGGTTCATCGATTTAGCTCGTCATGATCTCATCATACTTCCCACCGAGAGAGAGAGGGTGAGAAGGTTTATTGATGGTCTTATTCTGCCGATTCGTCTTTAGATGGCCAAGGAGGCCGGGAGCGAGATCACATTTCAGGAGGCGGCCAATGTGGCCCGCAGAGTTGAGATAGTTCTGTCACAGGGAGGTGGTCATGGGTCGGATAAGATGCCCCGTCATTCAGGCAGATTCAGTGGTACCTCGTCTGGAGGTAGAGATTCGTATGGTAGAGGCCATCCTCCTAGGCCCTTTCAGTCAGCTCTCCAGGTCTCTCATGGTACTCCAGGTGGTAGTGGTTCTCAGCCATATTATTCTGAGCAGCAGTCCTTTAGTGCACCATCAGCTCCCATCAGTGCACCACCACTTCAAAGCTTCAGGGGAGGACATTTAGGTCGACAGGTCCAGTAGTCTCTGCAGCCGAGGGCTTGTTATAGTTGTGGTGACCCGAATCACATCGTTAGATTTTGCCCTCGAGCTTCGGGTAGTTCTCAGCAGTAGGGTCCTCGTCCTATGATTCAGGTACCAGTTGCTCCACAGCCTGCCCAGCCAGCTAGATGCGGGGGTAGAGGACATAGAGGTGGAGGTAGAGGTCATAGAGGTGGAGCTCAGACCGCCAGAGGTAGGGGTCAGCCAGCAGCCGATCGTCCCAGGGATGTGATTCAGGGAGGTGGGGCCCAGCCCCGATGTTATGCTTTGCCAGCCAGGCCAGAGGCTGAGTCATCTGATACTGTTATTACAAGTACTATTCTGGTTTGTGATAGAGATGCTTCAGTGCTATTTGACCCTGGATCTGCGTATTCATATGTGTCGTCCTATTTGGAACCCTACTTGGTTATGCCTAGTGAGGCCTTGAGTATTCATGTATATGTATCTACACCAGTGGGTGATTCTATAGTGGTTGATCGAGTTCATCGTTCCTGTGTTGTGGTGTTTAGGGGTCTTGAGACCCGTGTTGATTTGTTGCTCTTAGATATGGTGGATTTCGATGTTATATTAGGGATGAATTGGTTGTCCCCGTATCATGCGATCTTGGATTGTCATGCCAAGATTGTGACTTTAGCCTTACCGGATTTGGCCCCTTTAGTGTGGAGAGGGACTCTTGGTCATTCTACCCGCAGTGTTATTTCGTATGTGAAGGCTCGGCGTATGCTCGAGAAGGGGTGTTTGGCCTACTTGGCTTATGTTCGTGATTCCAGTGCTGAGATTCCATCTATTGATTTTGTGCCCGTGGTTCGTGAGTTTCCTGAGGTTTTTCCATCAGACTTGCCAGGGATGCCACCCGATAAGGATATTGATTTTTGCATCGATTTGGCTCCGGGCACTCAGCCCATTTCTATTCTGCCATATCGCATGGCCCCGCCAGAGTTGAAAGAGTTGAAGGAGCAGTTACAAGACTTGCTTGGGAAGGGTTTCATTAGACCCATCATGTCATCTTGGAGTGCGCCGGTTCTATTTATAAAGAAAAAGGATGGCTCGATGAGAATGTGCATTGATTATCGACAATTGAACAAGGTTACAATTAAGAATAAGTATCCACTGCCGAGGATAGATGACTTGTTCGATCAGCTTCAGGGTGCCAAGGTATTTTCAAATATTGACTTGAGATCTGGATACCATCAGTTGAGGATTAGGGCATCCGATGTCCCTAAGACAGCATTCCGCACTCGGTACGGGCATTATGAGTTATTGGTTATGTCATTTGGATTGAACAATGCCCCAGCAGCCTTTATGGATTTGATGAACCGAGTGTTCGGGCCTTATTTGGACTCGTTCGTGATAGTCTTCATTGATGATATTTTGATATATTCCTGCAGCCGGGAGGAGCACGAGCAGCATCTTAGAGTGGTTCTTCAAACCTTGAGGGATAGTCAGTTATATGCTAAGTTCTCAAAGTGTGAGTTCTGGTTGAGCTCGGTTGCATTTCTGGGTCACGTTGTATCAGCAGAGGGTATTCAGGTGGACCCGAAGAAGATAGAGGCAGTCAAGAACTGGCCTCGACCAGCTTCAACTACAGAGATTCGGAGTTTCTTGGGGTTAGCAGGTTACTACCGTCGGTTCGTGGAGGAGTTTTCATCCATTGCAGCCCCGATAACTAGGTTGACCCAGAAGGGAGCCCAGTTCAGATGGTCGGACGAGTGTGAGGCGAGCTTTCAGAAGCTCAAGACAGCTTTGACTACGACACCGGTATTGGTTTTGCCCATAGGTTCAGGGCCTTATACAGTCTATTATGATGCATCTCGTATTGGACTTGGTGCAATGTTGATGCAGGATGGCAAGGTCATTGCCTATGCTTCGAGGCAGTTGAAGGTTCATGAGAAGAACTATCCAGTGCTTGATTTGGAGTTGGCATCCATTGTTCACATTGAAGATTTGGAGGCACTATCTGTATGGTGTGGCGTGTGAGGTGTTCATTGATCATAAGAGTCTTCAGTATTTGAGGCAGAGGAGGTGGTTGGAGTTGTTGAAAGATTATGACATCACTATCCTATATCACCCGGGAAAGGCCAATGTGGTGGCCGATGCCTTGAGTAGGAAGTCAGCTAGTATGGGCAGTCTTGCTTATATTCCGGTCGGTGAGAGACCGCTTGCTTTGGACGTTCAGGCTTTGGCCAATCAGTTAGTGAGGTTGGATATTTCTTAACCTAGTAGAGTATTAGCTTGCACGGTCGCTCGTTCTTCGTTATGGGAGCGTATCCGTGATCGGCAGTTTGATGATCCCCATTTGTGTGTCCCTAGAGACACGGTGCAATGTGGAGGTGCCAAGCAGGTTACCTTAGGTAATGATGGAGTTTTGAGATTGCAGGGTCGAGTTTATGTGCCTAATGTGGGTGGGCTTCGAGAGTTGATTTTAGAAGAGGCCCATAGCGCCCAGTACTCTATTCATCCGGGTGCCGCGAAGATGTATCAGGACTTGCGGCAGCATTATTTTTGGCGTAGAATGAAGAAGGATATCGTTGCCTATGTGGCTCGGTGTTTGAATTGTCAACAGGTTAAGTATGAGCATCAGAGGCCTGGTGGTTTATTTCAGAGGATTGAGATTCCTGAGTGGAAGTGGAAGCGGATCACTATGGACTTCGTTGTTGGGCTCCCGCAGACTCGGAGGAAGTTCGACGCAGTTGGGTCATTGTTGATAGGCTGACCAAGTCAGCGCATTTCATTCCTGTGGCAGTCTTCTATTCATCCGAGAGGTTAGCTGAGATCTATATTCGAGAGATTGTTCGCCTTCATGGAGTGCCGGTATCTATTATATCGGACCGAGGTACGCAGTTTACCTCGCATTTCTGGAAAGCTGTCCAGCGAGAGTTAGGCACCCAGGTTGAGTTGAGTACAACATTTCATCCTCAGACGGACGGGTAGTCCGAGCGGACTATTCAGATATTGGAGGATATGCTCCGAGCTTGTGTCATTGACTTTGGAGGTTCGTGGGTCAGTTCTTGCCTTTAGCAGGGCTTGCCTACAACAACAGCTACCAGCCGAGTATCCAAATGGATCCTTATGAGACTTTGTATGGTAGGCGATGTTGATCTCCGGTTGGATGGTTTGAGCCAGGGGAGGCTCGGTTGTTGGGTACTGATCTGGTCCAGGAGGTTTTGGACAAGGTCAAGATCATTCAGGATAGGCTTCGTATAGCTCAGTCTAGGCAAAAGAGCTATGCAGATCGTAAGGTTCGAGATGTGGCTTTCATGGTAGGTGAGCGGGTATTGCTCCGGTTGTCGCCTATGAAGGGCGTGATGAGATTTGGGAAGAAGTGCAAGCTTAGCCCAAGGTTCATTGGTCCATTTGAGATTTGAGATTCTTGAACGACTGGGAGAGGTGGCTTATAGACTTGCATTGCCACCGAGCTTATCAGTCGTACATCTAGTGTTTCATGTGTCCATGCTTCGAAAATATCACGGCGATCCATCCCACGTGTTAGATTTCAGCACTGTCCATTTGGACAAGGACTTATCTTATGAGGAGGAGCCGATAACTATTCTAGACCGGCAGGTTCGCCAGTTGAGGTCGAAGAGTTTTCCTTCGGTTCGTGTTCAGTGGAGAGGTCAGCCTCCTAAGGCATCGACCTTGGAGTCCAAGTCCGATATGCGGGACCGTTATCTTCACATTTTCCCCGACTCAGGTATTTCTTTCTTATGTCCGTTCGAGGACGAACGGTTGTTTTAGAGGTGGAGAATGTGACGACCCAAAAGGGTCATCACCTGTTTTCTTATCCATCTGTGTCTCCGAGGCCTTGAAGACCTCATTTAGAGTCGCCTCGATTTACGTGCGCAGTCCGGGCGGGTAACCGGAAAGCTTAAATATGAAATTCTGTGAAAAATGCTAAATTTTGAGGTTAAAATGAATAAATTTGACTTCGATCAATATTTTGGGTAAACGGACCCGGACCCGTGATTTGACGGTCCCGGGAGGTTCGTAAGAAAATATGAGACTTGGGCGTATGCCCGGAATTGAATTCCGAGGTCCCAAGTCCGAGAAACGAATTTTTGAGTACAAATTGTTTTCTGAAATTTATAAAGAAAATTGAAATGAAAATTGTTTAGAACGTGTTGGTATCGGGCCCGCATTTTGGTTCCGGCACCCGGTACAAGTCTTATATGTAGTTTAAGATGTTTCTGTGAAGTTTGGTTGAAATTGGACGTCATTTGACGTGTTTCGGACTTAAAACTCTAAATTTGAAAGTTTATGAAGTTTGAAGAAAAAACTAGTGATTTTGAGGCTTGATTCGTTGTTTTTGATGTTATTTTGGCGATTTGATCGCACGGTTGAGTTCGTAGGATATTTTTGAGTTAGAGTGCATGTGTGGTTAGGGGCCCCGAGGGCTCGGATGTGATTCGGATGTGCCTCGGGATGGTTTTAGCATTAGAAAAAGTTGCAGAAAGTAGCAGTTCTGGTGTTCTGATATTTAATTCTATGCGATCGCATAGGCAGCATCGCGATCGCATAGTGTAAGCTTCCAGGTGCCCAGTTTTGTTCTATGCGATCGCATAGATTCATCCGCGATCGCGTAGCTTAGCCACAATTCATTCAATGCGATCGCATCCTTCTTCCGCGATCGCAGTTTATAAAACCAAACCTGAAAGTGCGAAGTCCTTTCTTCTATGCGATCACAATGCTTGGTTCGCGATCGCAGAGACCAACCTTCCCTTCCCCTATGCGATCGCATGACTCTCTTCGCGATCGCATAGAGCAATTTTGCCCAGTTATAAATTTTAATTCCAGAACAGTGTAGTTACGGGATTTTCATAAAAACACACGAACTCTTTCTTCTCCAAGGTCCTTAGGCGTCCATTGAAGCTCTCTTTCACCAATACTTCTTGGGTTAGTAAATTTCAACTCGTTTTCTTCATTTTTCATCAATATCTATTGAATTCCTAAGCCTAAAACATGTAATTTAGAGTAGAAATTAGGGGTTTTAGGTAGAGTTAGGTTTTTGGGAATTTTGAGTGATTCAACCTCAATTTGGGGTCGGATCATAAAATAAATTATATATTTGAACTCGTGAGGTTATAGGTAATCGGGTTTTGGTCTGAGCCTCGTGTTTGGACCATGTGGGCCCGGGGTCGAATTTGGTATTTTTGGAAAAATGCTAGGAACTTCATATCTAAGCTATGGGATTTTGTTATCGAGTCTTTATTGATATTATTGAATTAGTTATGCCTAGATATCGTTATTTCGGAGTCGGATTATAAATGAAAGGCGGTATTTGAGGGTTGATTGCTATTCTTTGGACCGAAGTAAGTGTTTGTTCTAACTTTGGCTTGAGGGAATAGGATTGGAGTGTTGTTTGCTATTTGCTAATTATTGAGTACGGTGTATAGGCATGGTGACGAGTATTTATGCACCGGAGTCTAGCATGACTGTGAGTCTTGTTTGTGTTTATTTGGATTTTGTGATACCTCTTCCTTGTTAAATTGATAAATTTCATATAATGTGAAGAGTTTGAGGAAGAATTATGATTTGTACATTCTTGGAGCGTTGGCTCGAACGAGAATATGATAATTGAGCAAGAAGTGATCAAAAGAGAAAGTGATGTAATTATTCCGTTGTCGGGACGTGTAGTTTATTATAGTTGTTGCTCCCTTGCCGGGATTTAAGTATTATATTTGTCCTCCCTTGCCGGGATGTTTAATATTGTTTGTCTATCCCCTCGCCCCATTTGGTTGTGATTGTTGATTGGGTGAGGAAGAGCGATTATGCACGAAGGGTCATTCCGTGCCACGTTTTGAATATTTATGCACGAAAGGTCATTCTGTGCCATGTTTGAATATTTATGCATGAAGGGTCATACCGTGCCACGTTTTGAATATTTATGCACGAAGGGTCATTTCGTGCCTTGATATGAGAGTTTATGAGAGTAAAAGCATGAAGGGTGATGTCGTGCATTTGTTGCTTTCTGATTCTTTGTTGATATGTGAGTCATGTTGTTTTTTTTCTTTTTCATTACTTGCTGTTATTTGATTTACTTCGAGGTTATAGCTTCACTTACCCTAATTGTCTTGTGATTGTTGTTTGGGTGAGGAAGAGCGTAAAACACGAAGGGTGATGCCGTGTATTGTTTTGGTGAGGATGAGAGTAAAAGCACGAAGGGTGATGTCATGCAAATTTTTGACTTTTGATTCTTGTTGATATTCTGGCTTGTTGTTTCTTTCTGTTATTGAGGATTTCTATTTGAAACTGTTAACTCCCCACAACATGTTTCCCCCTCCCACATTGACTAATTATTTCTATATCTCTTTTCCGCTGCATGTGTATATATATATATAAACCGTACATGTTTATTTGGAGTCTGGTCCTAACCTCGTCACTACTTTGTCGAGGTTAGGCTGGGCACTTACCAGTACATGGGATCAGTTGTGCTGATGCTACAATCTGTGCATCTTTTTGCATAGATCCAGGAGAAGCTTTTGGACCTCAGCAGTATGATTTGATCGGGAGCTGATTTCAGTCCAGGGACTTTCGAGGTAGCCTAGCTGACGTCCGCGGGCCGGAGTCCCTTCCTATTTTACTTGGATTGTTTCCCTTTTGTATCGGAACAAAGCATTGTATCTTTTATTCAAACCTTGTTTGTAGTACTCTCTAGTAGTTCGTGAGTTAGTGACACCAGACTCTGGGTAAAGACGTATTTAGACTTCCGCATTTAATTTCAGTTATCTAAGTTTAAAGACTTCCGCTTTTATTTAATTGTCTCGTTTTGTTTATATTGTTGTGAATGTTACTAGAAATATTTTAATACTTGGCTGGCCTAGCTCCAATAATAGGCGCCATCACGACTCCCGATGGTGGAAAATTCGGGTCGTGACACACTTACTGTTGCTTAGTAGTTAAAACAATGCAGAAGAAAGGAGGAGAACTCAAAAATTCGTATGGAAAATTTGAGAGAATACACATGCAATTTATAGCCCCAACATGTTGAGTTCAAATGAAGAGTTGTAATTCTTCAGAGGCCAGTTACGTAAAACGGCCATGGCCATTTACGCAAATTAAAACGGGCGGAGGAAAATATTTTTCCGTTATAAAAAATGAACAGTCAATGAAACGAATAATTTGAATTATTAATCTTCCGTTACAGACACGGATTACGTTAATATTTACTATTAACAAACAAATTTGGTCCAACAAATTAATCAATCAATTGATCATTTGATTGAATATGAAGCCGAAACCAAAACCGAAGCCGAAGTCGAGCGATAACGACAACGGTGCGAGACTTGCCTTCTTCTTAACTCTTTAAGAACTACAAGAAGAGCAATTGTATGTATACCCATCAAAAACCTTTACCTCTTTCAATATGAGACTATGTCCCATTTTCAAGGAGGGAATCTCAAATGAAACTCAAGTATTTCATTTTTCCTCCATTTCCAATTCACCATCTCTTAAGCCTATTTTAGCTTAAAACCTAGATGTAAACTAAATATATTACAAATTTATAGTCTTACTATTATTCACATGTTCTTTCATAGTATTTATCTCCCCTAATAAAACAATGAACTTCTATATCAAGCGAGTCCCAACTCATATCAATAAAGGTAAAATGAGAATAATAATATTAAATAGTTTTTAAATATAACATGATAATATTTTTCTGGGATAGATTAGAAAAATAATGCTACCTAAGATAGGGTATAGGGAGTATAAACATCTCGAAATTACATTGTCCTCATTATATATTGGATATATGAGATGAATATTTGAAATTATAAACCTATTGTTATAAACAATAAAGGAAGAAGAAGAGTATTGAAGAGAAAAGTAGAGAAAGAGAATTCTTATTGATATGGGATGAATTACAATAGAATAGGACCCTCTATTTATAGGGAAAAATTACTTAGCCACCAAGTAACAAACCTTAAAATCTCTCTAAAATATAGATATTCACCATATTTATGACACTCCCCCTTAAATGTCTATTAAACAGGTAATGTGCCTCATTAAAATCTTAACTACAATAAAACCTAGTGGAAAAAAAATTCTAGTGAAGGAAAAAGAGTACACATGTTTAATAATACGCCTTTTGGTTGTCTCGTTAAAAACCTTGCAAGGAAAATCCAATGGGACAAAACCTTGTAAGAAAAAAAGAGTACGACCCGTATTAACTCCCCCTGATGAGAGCATCAATTTACATCTTTGATCTTTCACATTCCAATCTTGTGCACCATCTTCAAAAGATTGTTGGTAGAGATTTGATAAACAAACCAGCTATATTAACTTGAATGAATATGTTGCACCTTGATATTATCATTCTTTATAGATATGTAATGTCTTCATATAATGTCTTGGAATGGCTTTTTCAATATCTCCATGGAGGTATTCTCGCGATCACACTATCATGCTTACAGTAATAACAATATACATATATGCACAAATTTCACTTAGGATAGTACTTCAGGACCAAGAATTGTATATACTTTAAGCGATTTAAATCCTTCAAAGGATTGTCATAAGTTAAGTCATGCAGACCATATTATTGGACTTTAGATTTACATCAAGTTCTCATGTCATGATAGATATATAAGATAGATAAAAGTGATTGCACACACCATTGACTTTATACTTTCAAGTATTTGAACTACAGGTCCAAAACTATATGTCTTTCATATGAAACCAATTCTACTTGAATTGTTACTTTAGACTTAAGATCCTCATATATATATGTAGCCCTATCATAGATATCGTCAACGAAAATTTGTATTGGTTCCAACCTCTTTATTTTTCAAAAAGACATAACATAGAGATCTGTTCATTCATATATTCAGATACCTAAATCTCTCTTGAGATTTTATGAAGTATTATATCATGTGATCTTCTAGATCACTTGCCTCCTTATTATGATCATTGGCTCGTTTTCTTTATCAAGAATTATATTTGAAACTGATTTGTCTATACGCTTTAAACGTACCATAGACTTTGTCCTTCTAGGACTTATTCTAATAGGAGCATTTTCAGTGATAATATAGTTACTTTCTTTGGGTCAGCAAATGCATCTGGCACGTTTTGCAATATATTGCAGATGAATTATCTTTTTATGAAATTCAAGTTCATATTATCTTATTCGAGGATCCATATGTAGAAATCATAATTCATTCCACATAACTTTTTTTCAACTGTTTATCCTTTCTCCCCCGCATGTTAGAAAAACTAACTTGCTTCCTCAACTTTGGAAGCCCACCTTTGTGCGTTATGGTGTTAATCAAAATATACATCACATCAATAATAATAAGATATAATTATTTGGTTCCACACCTGAACCACTTGTGATGGGAGAATGTAATATACTTTTGTATATATCGTATGTCAAACTGATATAGATAACTTTTTTATCATAAACAATAGTTTAGATACTAAGTTAAGTCACTCAAGAAATCATTTGGCTAAACCAACTACGATGTAAACCAACTTATCAAGATGAACTATCTTGAATAAAAAAATATGGAATATGCTCTAAATTAAATTTGAGCAGTAACCTCGCAAACACCAGGTTGTAGGTTAATAATAATCGCACATGTAACTATCTCATAAATGCATTTTATGTGGTATACATGGCATGTGAACGGGCTCATATTCACCTTTGATATTTCCAACATTCATGGGATTCAATCTCATTTTTAGTTTGATCTATTAATTAATGAGAACAAGCAATATAAGAGAATTCGTAAAGAACTTTCTAGTTCTTTAATGTTTAACCATGTGTTTTTTTTTTTTTTTGCACATCATACTTAAATTAACATGGCTAAACCAATTATCCCAACCGGATAAATTATCAATATTGGTAAACTTCAGGTTAATACCATGACGTGTGCAATTATTAATAAACTCCAAGTTTATTACGATATAAGTTTTTATATCAGTAAACTTCTACTTTATTATTGCATACTTTTTATTTGCGTAGTACAAACTGGAAAATAAAACAGGCAGCTTTTCATATACATATTACCCGCTACAAGTTATAGTAAAAGAAGATATTATATCTTTCCTTTATTTATAGTGTCAATATAACTAACCGCTTTTGTGAATACTTTATAAACTAAATAAGTTTCTTTGATACTTACTACAACACAATACCTTATCGATTATCAATTTTATTTCTCCAAAATAGTAGCTCTTTCAGAACTCTCAATTAAATTTTGTACTACCACATATTTATCAACATATATATGGTGTATATCTCTTTTAAGGAGAAAGTTATATCATTATGGTCATAATCAAAATCATTATAGGCAAAATAAGTTGTTTTTATTACTTTTGCCCTGTAATAATCAAATTGCCATAATATTGCGGCATCATCACAATAGGTACGTGATCAATGACCATTCATGCCATAATAATGAAACTATTTTCTTATTTCATCTCAAACATCTTTCTAGAGGTGAGTGTGATATATTCACAATCACTAGCACGTTCATATTCTTCCAAGAATGAATATGTATTCATAAATCACATATTATCACATTCACATCATAAATGGACCATAATCATCTAATGTGCTTTACAAAATCTCATGTCAAATCAATGATAAACATTACCTTTACAGAGTGAACGATTATTTTGAGAATCCTTATTGTTCTCATTACCACAATGATGCCGATTATAATTTCATTTATTGTCACGTCCACATCCATTGATAATTTCACGGTAATAATTTTATCTTCTTTCAGACTTATTACTATTGCTACCATATTTTCTTAAGGGAATGAGAATGAAGCAAATTCAGTGGAACGAGTTTCCACTTCTTTGCCCATAATCATACATGAATTTGATCATGGCAAGGTATAGAAATTTTACCACTTCGGGTGATTATAATTTCTTATAAACTCAATTAGAGTTATAACCAAAATTTATTGCATTTGCTTATATTTAAAATTAAATTACAGAATTTCAAGAATTTAAAAGAGAAAAATAAGGTAAAATACTTGCCTTAAATCCATAATTTATTCTTGAGGGAAGTTTATGGAACAATTGACAATCATTATGCTCACCATGCACGTATCCCAAAGCCTCAACTCAATTGGTTGGAGTTTCTTGCCGATAAGGTGTTATAAACAATAAAGGAAGAAGAAAAGTATTGCAGAGAAAAGTAAAGAGAGAAGATAAATTACAATAGAATAGAACACTCTATTTATAAGGAAAAAATGACTTAGCCACCAAGTAACAAACCCTAAAATCTCTCTAAAATTAGACACTCATCATAAATAAAATACTATTTCTAACACTTATAGCATTATTATATTTAGGTTGTCAAATGTCTCATGCGAGTGGCGGAGCTAGCCTTTCGATTACGGGTTTGGTCGAATCAATTAGCTTTGATCTGAACTCTATATTTATTTTAAAAATTTTATTGAATATTTACAAATTATTACTTTAGAACCCAGTAGTTTAAGAAACTACATTTTTGAATTGATAAACTTTAAATCCTAATTCAGCCTTGTCATTTTGCCATATATTTTCTAGTTTTTTGCCCTTTTCTGATTTCCATTTCTTAGAAAAAATGCACTTGCTTCTTCAGACAAACCCCATCCCCACCCCCACCCTAAA
Source organism: Nicotiana tabacum (assembly GCF_000715075.1). Classification (NCBI taxonomy): domain Eukaryota; kingdom Viridiplantae; phylum Streptophyta; class Magnoliopsida; order Solanales; family Solanaceae; genus Nicotiana; species Nicotiana tabacum. Next base: position 167,361,852 of record NC_134089.1, on the reverse strand, counting down.
ATATTGTGAAGTTACCATATTGTTTTTAATTTAAGACATTATTTGGAGAATTTCTTGAAACAAACCAAAGAAATATTAGCATTTTCTAATTAGAAGGAATTAATTGTTCCAGAAGTTGAAAGGTTGAACAACATTTTGTTAACAGCTTGTTTGGATGGTTGTTACGTGTCGTATTGTATCGTATTATTATTTTAATTACAACATATGCTTATTTTAATTGTTACTTAAATTTTATTATATCGTATCGTTAAATCCTTTTTTACGTAAAGACGAAAAATGTCACTTTATAGAATGACCGATTTGGCGTGGTCAGGGGCGGCTCGACATAATATGAGGCATAAAGCGAAAATGAAAAGTTAGGCCTTAAATTTTTTTAATTTTTTTTCTATATATAATATATCGAAATCTAAAGAAGATATAATTGGTTTTAATTATTGCCAATATCTAAAAAATTTGTTTAATTTCTCTTGTGTTATCATGTTGAATTTTATTGATTTAGCGTTAAATTTTTTTTTTCAACCGAGGCAACTGATATAGAAATTGTTAACGGTAATTGAATTAACACTTTTACCTGATTGAGTTTGTCAATTAGAGTATTCTTCTACTTATACAATTTCTCTTAGCACTTTTAATTCTAAATATAAGTTGAAATAAATAATACTGTAGTAACTGCTATGTTTCAAGAATTATTCAATGTTAATGACGTATTTTAATAGTTACTTATCAAAGTAGCTTGAAAAATGTCTACAAAGACACTCAAAGAATTAAGAAAAAATATTCTAAACTAACATTGTAAGAAGATCGATTTAATTTGAGACGAATTAAAGACATGAAACAACTAGTAACTACAATTTAAGATGTGTAAAACTTTTAGCTATAACTATTTTAACCAAATGATTTAAAAATTCTATCAATAGTTCATAATTACTAAATATTATATATATTATTTATAGATTTTGGGGGCCTAAAGCCATTGCCTTAGGCTCCAGCCGGCCCTGGGTGTGGTCGTGTTGTTGCCTTATTTTTCTCTCTTATCTTGTCCTTCCATATTATTAAATAATCATATTTTATCATTTACCCTACCTTTTTTTAATAATAATTCTACCTCGTATTTTACTTTTTCTTTATAATATTGCAAGTTTATTCTTCATATTGTTCGCCTCAGGTATTGTATTCCCTGTTGCTATTATTTGGTACTACTTATCATTTATCTCTCCATTTTCTTTTCTCTTCCATCTTCCTTCCTTCCTTGCTTTCCTCTTTCTTCTTCTTGCGCTTCCTGAGCCGAGGGTCTATTGGAAAGAGCCTCTCTACCTGTATTAGGTAAGGTAAGGTCTATGTACAGACTACCCTTCCCAGACCCCACCTATTGGGATCAAACTGGATTGTTGTTGTATTGGTGCATGACATCATACAACGACGGCAAACAATACATTCTATCCAAATATTGTATACATCAAAACGATACAGTACAATACGATACAATACATTATGAAACGATACATAACAACCATCCAAACAAGGTGTAAAGGGCGTAACTTATATAAATCACATTGTTAGTATAATTTGTTTAAGGTATTAGTATATTTAACTGGTTATAATAAAATTTAACTGGTTTAATGTATTTTAAGGCTATCAAATTAGAATTACGATGGTTAGTTACATAGTGTAAGTCCTCTTAACCAAATGGTGTAAAAATACTGTGCAATATTAATGCACGTAAGTTAAAAGTTAAACTCACATTTGAATGAAAATAGATCCGTAAGGATGAATACAAAGTTAGCTTTTAGAAGAATTTGAATATTGCTTAGGAAAAAGTTGGACAAAAATCACTTTTAGCCACGGACAAAATTATTTATATTTGGTAGCCGCAAAAGTATATAAAATTTATCTATTATTTGTATATAACATTTGAATGTAAATACTACTTATAAATTATCGGTTATTATTTAAGAGTGGCTATAAAGTGTCATTCTTCCCAAAAAGTAGGTTCCAAATTACTCTCTTTTTCTTTTTTACAGGAAAAAAAAAAATGGTTACCTATAGAGAAGCTTTTTTAAAACGGTTGACACATATTTCTAACGATCTAGGGGCAGTAGACTGAAGATAGATATATTTTTTTTTTAGGGTACATTAGAAAAGTGATAGAATTAATTTCTGTTAAGCTGCTAAACTTCCTCACATAAAAATAGTCATAGTTTTAAAAGTAATCGAAATTTAGCTATTTTTTTAATGTAAAGGTAAAATCTGAACAAAAATACTTTTAAAAATTTGGAAAATTTCAGCATAATATGTTGGAGTTCGAATTTCTTTACATATGAGCTTCCAGCATATTACATATGAGTTTCCAGCATAATATGCTGGAATTTCATAATGTGTTGGAGTTCCAACATAATATGCGAGATGTTTATATGTAGGAACTCCATAATCCAGATCATTATGCTGGAATGCTGGAACTTTCGTATTTCAGCAAAACAATGATTATTTTTCAATAATTTTGTAAACACTAACTATTTTTAATTACCCGTCGAAAAACTAGATAGCCCGTGCTATTTGCACCTTTTTTAAGAGGGGAGGGATCCATTATCCCATCACACTCTACGTTGAGAAATAGGAAAAAAAAACATTTATTTCGTATTTTAAAGTGTAAGTGCATTGTTACAACAAATAATTCATTCTTTTAGTGTGTGGACATTAATTAAGCGTTCACACACATAACTATTGACAGCCTAGTACAGCTACACGTTGTCGACTCTTTCCTGTTGATTTTTTCGTAGTAATTAATTAAATTTTGTCTTAAAAAATTATCAGATCCACTTAAACCAACAATCAATATTCTAACGACCCCAGGAAGGTTTAATTAATGTGCGAGCTTTGAATTAGCCAATTCACCTTTTATTTTATGAAAATCGTTCGTATTGGAGATGTAGATATAAATTTTTAATAAAAAAGTTACTTGCGCCTTTTGTTTAAATACCAAACAACCTCAACTTACATGATTAAGTGATTTAATCATGTAAAATCTATATTAATTAACCATGATTAAGTAGGAAAAGCTTGTATGTAAACATCGTATATTTATAAGTCTGATGTAAACGTCCGGTGCAAATAAGTCAAAATTAAAGGAAAACATAACTTTGTAATATAAAATAAAATTTGGAAGAGAAGATAGAATGTTTAATATGTAGCACATTAATGCTTTGGTGTATAAAAGTAGATAAAATAATGAAGTAAACAAGTTTCATGTGAGGGAAAAAGGTAGAGAAGAAACAATCTGGGTTTCGGCTTCAAATGATGGAATATCAAACAGCTTGTCTGCTATTAAATGCAATTAACTACTATGTTTTTTTTTTTTTATTCTGTTCAGATACTCCTTCCGGTCCACAATAAGTAACCAATTTATTTTGGACACACTGATTAAAGAAATACTAAATTCCAGACAAAAATAGTTAATGTGATTAAACTACCCTTCATTAAATGTTGCGCCATAGTTATAGTAGCACTTACTTCTCTCTCAAATGTAAGGAGTAAATGACTTTTTATGGTTAAGTTCATAAGAGTAATTTTGGAAAAATAAATTAAATTTTTTCAAGGTTATGTAAATGAACATTTATTTTGGACCAAAATAAAAAAGCAAATTGGTCACTTATTATGAACCGGAGGGAGTAATTAAATTTCTGTTATTTTGAGGAATTATTTGGTAAGGTTTGTTGTTCCAAGAGTGGCATCACGTGGAAAAGGAAACAGAACAAGTATAAAATGATGAATCGTTAGAGAATATTTATTCGCACTAAATATTTACACTAAGTCAAATAATATGATAATAAAAGCCACATATTAAAGAAAAAATACATGACTTAACAATTATTAGATATTATGAAGTTTATATGCAAGAAAAAAAATACAAATTTGTCCTCAACCTTTTACAAAGATTTAAAATTTCACTTTGATTACAATTTAATTAAGAATTAAGGATAAAATTGAGATTGTATTGGTAAGATCTGACTTTGACATGTGGATAGATTGCATGGCGATGCGATATTACTTGAGATAAGTTTTATCCCAGGGATAAACCAACTAAGGAATTCTGCCCCCGCGATAAAAATGTCTCTGACTCGGTAACTCCTTCATGGGAGAGACGACAACCATGTTGCGGGGAAGCACTCCAATGATGGTTCAGGGGATCCATTAGTGAAGCAGTAGCTTGGGGTCTAATTTTGTCATCATTCGTTTATTATATGCTAGAGATCCACCCACATCTACTACGCAAGTTACTTTTCCTACAACCGATGAATATATCGGCGATTGCTAACTATCAAGAGCGATGTGCGGAAGCAGGACTGGGCATATGAGCTTTAGCTATAAATATCTCTGCTTTCCTCACTTATAATTCAGTCAGAGACGACTGATCTTTCTCATTATTAAGTCTATTGCATCTCATCCAGCCAATCGATCTTTACTTTGCAAGCTGTATTCGGTTAAAATAGGGCCTGCCCGATTTTGCTATTTAACCGAGATCAGAAAATTACGTTGAGGGTCGGTCTCGTAATGGATCAGGTCATAGCACTAAGATAAGATATCGAGCTCGAGAATCGAGGTGCTCGTTGAGTCGCAGCCAACAGCGGTCGAGATCATATATGACAGACTTCAAACGAAGCGCAATAATGGAAAGGCAAGATATATGTAACCGGTCACGGCGATAATCCTGAAACTGGTCAAATCAAGGGCGGATGTTTAGGCTAAACATGGGGTTCACTTATGTAATTAGAGTTATACCATAATTAGGATACCTCTATTATATAAAGAGGAGTCCCCGTCATTTGTAGGCACTTTTATATTCACACAAATCAAGACAATACAATATTCTCTCTTTATTCTACATTCTCTTGTTTATCAGCTCGTTGCATTTTAATTGTTCTTGCATAACTAGCTCGAGGGTATCCAAGCTTGAGGGCTCTGTCCAAACACTGGTTTGCTTTATATTATTATCAATTTCATTACTTATCTTTACGTTTATCAATTGGTATAAGGTAAAATCACATATCTTTAAGACCATATTATAAGTTTAATTGTTATTCACTTTTTAGGATAAATAGTTTGGTGCCCACATTAGAAGTTTAATAATTCGAACAAGTCGATTTTTGGATGGCAGTCCCCGAGTACGGGGTTGATACCGGAGGCACCCCCGATTCTAAAGGGTTTAGATTCGAAGAAGTTCGTACAGAAGCCTTCCCCACCAAGTGCGGCTCCGAAGCCTATTACGAAAAAGTTTCGCATGCCAAAAATTCTCAAATACAATGGAAATATTGATCCTAATGAGCATGTCACTTCTTATACATATGCAATAAAAAGGAAATGACTTAGAAGATGATGAAATCGAATTTGTTCTGTTGAAAATATTTGGAGAAACTTTATTGAAAGGGGCGATGATATGGTACCACAATTTGCCGCCCAATTCCATCGATTCCTTCGCCATGCTTGCCGATTCATTCGTAAAGGCACACGCCAAAGCGATAAAGGTTGCGACTAGGAAGTCAGACCACTTCAAAGTGAGACAAAAGGACAATGAAATGCTAAGGGAATTTGTATTATGGAACGCATGGACCTACCCCCTGGTTACCGATGATTGGGTTGTCCAAGCCTTCACTCAAGGTTTGAATGAGCGAAGTTCTGTAGCATCACGACAACTAAAGCATAATTTGATTGAATATCTAGCAGTGACCTGGGCCAATATATATAGTCGATACTAGTCAAAGATTAGGGTCGAGGATGATCAGTTGGGAGCCCCTTCTAGTTCTGTTTACCCAAATACATCCAAAGGCAGGATTTAAAGAGATATCGATAGAGAGCCCTGATCAAACAGAGATCGGTACCAATCATATAGCACAGATCGTAGAAATAACGGACCGGGGCGTAATCTCGTTCGAAATGATCGAGGTCAAAATTCTCAAGGGTTCATGAGTAAGAGTGGCTTCTATAAACATGTCGAGCCTAAAGAAGCGCCACAATTATCGGAATACAACTTCAGCATCTATGTTTCGGGTATTATGTTAGCCATTAGAAGAATCAAGGATACTAGGTGGCCCATACCCCTACAGACCGATCCATCTCAAAGGAACCCAAATCAAATGTGCAAGTACCATGTAACCCACGGTCACAGAACCGAAGACTGCAGGCAATTAAGGGGGGAGGTAGCTCGTTTATTCAACTAGGGTCACCTTCGAGAGTTCTTGAGTGACCGAGCTAAAAATCACTTCATAGATAGGAATGAAAACAAGAAAAACAAACAAGAAGAACCGTATCATGTGATTCATATGATCGTTGGTGGGGTCGATATTCCACAAAGCCCGATATTTAAATGCACCAAAGTGGCAATCACAAGGGAGAAGCATACCCGGAACTACTTACTAGAGGATACCTTATCTTTCAAAGATGAGGATGTAGAAGGGATCGAACAGCCTCACATCGACGCACTGGTAATATCTATCATTATGAATAAAATTCAAGTAAAACGTGTGTTGATTAATCCAGGTAGCTCGGCAAATATTATTCGAACGAGGGTCGTAGAGCAACTCGGACTCTAGGATCAAATCGTGTCTGCATCTCGAGTGCTCAACGGTTTATACATGGCAAGTGAAACCACCAAAGGGGAAATCATGTTGTCAGTAAACGTGGCCGGAACTATTCAGGAAACAAAGTTCCATATAATCGAAGGTGACATGAGATACAACACACTGCTTGGAAGGCCTTGGATTCATAATATGAGGGCAGTACCTTCGACGCTCTATCAAGTATTGAATTATCAATGTCGGAAGGGATCAAAACGGTGTACGTCGAACAAACCACAACCAAAGAGATGTTTGTAGTCGACAAAGTAGTACCAGTATCGGCTTTTTCATCAGCGAAGGAATTAGAGTCGAAGGGAGAACAAGAAGTCAAATAGCAACCACAGGCACCAGCCCCGGCCCCATCAGAGGAGTAGGAAATCTTCAAGGATGAGGATTATATGATACCTCAATCCTTCATTATCCTCGATGATTCTGATGCAACGAAGTCAATGGTTGAGGAGCTGGAACAACTTATACTAATCGAACAACTTCCCAGTCGAAAGGTATACCTGGGAACACGGTTAACTCCCAAGCTCAGGAAAAAACTCGTTCAATTCCTTTTAAATAATATGGATTGTTTTGCTTGGTCCCATCTAGATATGACAGGATCCCACCGGAGATCACAACTCATTGCTTAAGCTTGGACCTGAAGTTCAGGATGGTAAAGCAAAAGAGAAGGCCATAGTCCGAGGTTAAGCATGCATTCATCAAGGATGAGGTAACCAATCTTCTCAAAATAGGATCCATTCGTGAGATAAAATATCCCAAATGGATAGCAAACGTAGTCGTAGTCCCTAAAAAGAGGAATAAACTTAGAATGTGCGTAGACTACAAAGACTTAAACATAGAATGCCCTAAAGTTCCTTTCCTTTGCCGAATATCGATCGTATGATCGATGCCACGGCCGGCCACGAGATCCTAAGCTTTCTCAATGCCTAATCCGGGTACAATCAAATACAAATGAACCCGGAGGATCAGGAAAATACTTCCTTCATTACTAAGTATGCACCTATTGTTATAATGTAATGTCGTTTGGGCTAAAAAATGTTGGTGCTACTTACCGACGCCTAGTAAACCGAATGTTCGAAGAACAAATAGGTAAATCAATGGAGGTATATATTGATAACATGCTAGTTAAGTCCATGCGTGCAGAGGACCATTTGACACATTTGCAGGAAACCTTCAACATATTGAGAAAATACAACATAAAGCTCAATCCTGAGAAATGTGCATTTGTGGTCGGTTCGAGAAAGTTTCTTGGATTTATGGTGTCAAATCGGGGAATCGAGATCAACCCAGATAAAATCAAGGCAATCGAAGACATCACAGTCATGGACAGCGTTAAGGCAGTACAAATATTAATAGGGTGGATAGCTGCCTTAGGCCGGTTGATGTCTTCGGATCGAAATCACAGGTTCTTCTCACTACTCAAAAAGAAGAACAATTTCGCTTGGACCCCGGAATGCCAACTGGCTTAGGAAGAGTTAAAGCAGTATCTTTCGAGCCCACCAATGCTTCACACTCCGAAGGCGGATGAGCAACTCTACTTATATTTAGCAGTCTCGGAGGTCGCGGTAAATGGTGTCCTAGTTCAAGAAGAGCAAGGTACGCAATTTCCTGTTTACTATGTTAGTCGAACTCTAGGTGAAGCCGAGACCCGGTACCTCCACTTAGAAAAATTAGCGCTTGCTCTAATAAGCGCCTCTAAGAAATTAAAATCATATTTTCAGTGTCACCCAATTTGTGTGGTGACCACTTACCCTCTTCGTAATGTTCTGTACAAGCCCGAATTCTCAAGTTGATCGGCTAAATGGCCGTCGAAATCAGTGGGTATGATATCAAGTATCAACCCCAAACGGCCATCAAGTCTCAAATCTTAGCAAACTTCGTGGCTGACTTCACGCCAGTCCTCGTACCCGAGGTTGAAAGGTAACTTTTGATAAAAGTGGGTACGTCTTCGGGGGTGTGGACCCTTTTCATAAATGGTGCTTCAAATGTGAAGGGGTCCGGTCTAGGCATCGTTTTGAAGCCGCCCACAAGCAATGCAATTAGACAATCTATCAAAACCCCTAAGTAGACTAACAATGAGGCTGAGTATGAGGCCATGATTATAGGTCTCGAGATGGCTAAAAGCTTGGGGGTAGAGGTCATCAAGGCCAAGTGTGATTCCCTACTTGTGGTTAACCAAGCCAACAAGACCTTCGAGGTTCGAGAGGATCAAATGTAGAGGTACTTGGACAAACTGCATATAAACCTACACCGGTTTAAAGAATGGATCCTACAGCATGTACCTCGAGAGCAGAACAGTGAGGTTGATGCCCTTGCAAATTTGGGGTCATCAGTCGAAGATGATGAAATTAGCTTGGGGACTGTCGTACAACTTTCAAAGTCAGTAGTCGAAGAAGGCCACGCCGAAAATAAACTCCATAAGCCTAACTTGGGATTGGAGGAACAAATACATCGACTATCTAAAGAATGGGAAGCTTCCATCGGACCCTAAAGAATCGAGGACTCTACGAACGAAAGCTGCACGATTTACATTGGTCGAAGATGAAACGTTGTACAAAAGGATGTTCGATGGGCCGTTGGCAGTATGTGTGGGTCCGGGAGATACCGACTACATCCTACGAGAAATTCACGAGGGTACTTGCAGGAACCATTTTGGTGCTGAATCACTGGTTCACAAAGTCATCCGAGCAGGTTACTATTGGACCAATATGGAAAAAGATAATAAGGAGTTCGTTCGAAAATGCGACAAATGCCAAAGACATGCATCGATGATCCATCAACTTGGGGAGCAACTTCATTCAATCCTATCCTCATGACCATTCATGAAATGGGGCATGGATATTGTCGGCCCTCTACCATCGGCCTCAGGTAAAGCTAAATTCATTTTATTTATGACTGATTATTTCTCTAAATGGGTTGAAGCACAGGCTTTCGAGAAAGTCAGAGAAAAAGAAGTTATAGACTTCATGTGGGATTACACCATATGCCGATTCGTGATACCTACTGAGATAGTATGTGACAATGGAAAATAATTTATCGACAGAAAAATAGCGAAATTCCTCAAGGATCACAAAATAAAAAGGATATTATCAACGTCGTATCATCCAAGTGAGAATGGACAGGACGAATTAACAAACAAGACCATCATTCAGAATCTAAAGAAAGATTAAATGAGCTAAGGGAAAATGGAGAGAAATTTTGCCCGAAATCCTTTGGGCATATCGAACAACGTCAAAATCTAGTACGGGGGCAACACGGTTCTCTTTAGAATATGGCGTCGAAGCTCTAACCCCGGTCAAGGTCGGGGAACCCATCGTCAAGTTTCAATACACAACGGAAGAGTCGAATCACGAGGCTATGAACACAAGCCTCGAGTTGCTAGATGAAAAATGGGAATCCGCCCTCAATAGAATTTCGGCACAGAAGCAGTGCATTAAAAGATACTACAATCGAAGAACCAATCTTTACCACTTTCGAATCAGGGACTTAGTTCTGAGAAAAGTCACCCTCAACACTCGAGACCCAAACAAAGGGAAATTCGGCCCAAATTAGGAAGGACCATATTAGTTCCTCGGTGTCATCGGAAAGGGATCTTACAAACTTGGCACGATGAATGGCAAACCCAAATAATTAGTATGTATCACTCCTCAAATGATATTATTGCTAAGCTATGACTCTCTCCCTTTTTCATCTGTATTTGATACTAACTTATTGCAGGTGTTCAATCGAAGACATCGATAAATTCTTCAACACACAAACCTCAGGTTTTAAAGCATGTGTTGCACTCTTCTTCCCATAGATTGATTTTTGTCCCAAATGGGTTTTCTCGGTAAGGTTTTTAATGAGGAAACAATAATTTGTACTGCCTGGGGATAATTCAACAGTATCCAAGGCTTCTTTACAATCAATCTCAAATATTGGGGGGCATTACCCTCGGATGTTATATTCTTAAGGAAAATACTTTGTATCAGATAGGTAAATTTTGTAAAGGTTCAAACGATCAAATGAACTGTGTCCATAGAGATTACTCGAGCCTCAATGGAAAAACATGTACGCATGAATGATCTATTGAAAGAAATATTTTTTCCTTACAAGATGTTCCAAGCCTCAGTGAAATTTCTACTTTACAAGTTCTACTTTACTTATCCAAGCTATCAACCCCATACTTGGGGACTCCCATACAAATCTCGACATGTTCGAATTATTAAACTTCTAGCCCATAAGACCTTGAAAAAGCAATCCTCAGCATTATATAGGCCACAACCACCCCACTCAGGGACTAACACTTCGAACAAGTTCGGAGTATAATTGAAGAAAAAAGCCCAAAGGGAAAATCTCAAGTTAAAGGCTACGGCCAAACTAACACGGTTCGGAGACGTCCGAATTCTGTAACAAAACAGGCCTTCTAATATTTTCAAAACCGGTTTAAAGGGCTACCCTCGGCAAATTTACAAAGGATTTCGATCATATCAACCCCCAAAAAACCCTAAGGGGTATCAAATTGTTCGAACTCCCGAACAAAATCATTTCACACTAAGGCGTAACAAAGCAAAGGGTTCCGATAACTCTAACCCCGGAAAACCCTAACAGATTTATCTAGTGCTAAGGCACAAACAAATTTTTATGATTACTTTTTATGTCGAAAAGGGATAAAAGTCATTCTTTTTAAGGCCATATCGGCCTAATTCAAGAGACTAAGGGCCATTTTTGAGTTTGAGAAATCATCCTCACTCAAGTAAACCTAAGGGTCGTCCTATTTCGAGTTCGAGCAAATACTCACTCAATTATAAGGATACGCTAGTCTGATCTCGATCAAATTGCCTAAGCCTCATGAAAACTTTCAAGACATGGTCAAAACGGAACTTGTACGAGGCAGAAATTAAAATGAAGGCAAATAAAAATGAAGAAAGATATTTTATATACGGAAATATTTACAAGTGTCGGTTAAGACCCTACACAATAAATTCAAAGCGCCTATCCTCCTCGTAAGCCTCATCTTCATCTTCACCGCCCTCGAAACCACTCACGCTCCCAGAATCATCATCGTCAGAAGAGAGAAACGCTTTAGCTTCAGTCTCAGGCTCTTTCACACTCTCAATCTCGACAGCAAGGTCAAAGCCGAGAGCATGAATCTCCTTGGGAGTTTCTCTACGAGACTAGCATTTGGCATGCTCGGCAATACATAATGCTCAAACCTAAGCAGCATCGGAAATTTCTTTTGCTCGAGCTTGAGCGGCCTCGGTATCGGATCGGTAGACAACAACAATTGACTTAGTGATAATAGGCTAGATTCATGTAGTTTGGCGACTATTTATGCCCCAACTTGACTATACTTCACCATTCTAAGGATAGTTAAATGACGATAAATTGGCTCTAATTGTGAATTTCATGTTTTGCAGGAGCAAGTTGCGCTCATGAGGACTTAGGACAATGTTTGGAGCTAAATTAAAGCAATGGAAGCCCCTTGGAGCTGAGTACGTATGGAAGAAGAAAGAAAAGAAGAGATAAAATGCTGAACCATCTTAGCGCGGCCTTAGCGCGACCGCGCTAGTCTAGAAAATCGAGGCAGAACACTATGCAATATGTGCGGCCACTAGCGCGGTTCGAGCGCGGCCGCGCTAGTCCAGTCCGGAGCGCATAAGTTCATGGGTAAACTTGGAAGTTTGGGGGTAATTCCACTTAACCTATAAGAGGTCCAGCTCACCCAAAAAGATATTATCAAGGTTTTTACAGTCGAGTTGAAGGCAAGAAGAGGCAAGAGGCAAGGAGGATAATTCGACATCGAGTTCTACCTTTCTTCCTTTTGTATTTATCATTCATGATGAATTTTGATGTTGTTATTATGAACACGATTATGAGTAGCTAATTACTTAGTCTAGGATTTTGATGGAACATGTTGAAGGATGAACTCCTTGTTGTGTTAATATAATTTACAGTTTAATCTCTATTTGTTCAACTACGTTCTTGTTTTAGTTAATTGATAGGATCCTCAATTAGCTGTGCATATTTAGTATGTATTATTTGGGAGATAGTGCATATTTAGGTAGTTGTTGAACAACACCACTCCCAAAGTATATGAGGAATCAATAACTGAGGGTTTACAGGTGGGAATAGGGATAACAAAACCTTGGGTGCGATCTAAAGTGAGATGTAATAAAAGCCAGCTAGCGTAACTCGGGAGAGTGAGTATAGTAAATTGTCGTAATTACTCAGAAGAGATTTACGGTAATAAGAGTGCTCATGATAGATAGAGACAATTAGGTAAATCTATGCGAAACATAACATGAAGGGATTCCATCAATAGGGGAAATCACAACCTTAGATCCTTCTCTTATTTGTTTACAACTCAATCATAGTTAGCTTTTAGTTTACTTAACTTCATTCAGTTATAGTTAGTAAAAACATCACCAATTGTTATTCAAAATATCTTGAAAGTTGATTACGAAGAATTCAGTGAGTCTGACAAAAGTAATTGGTAGGTTAATTCCCTATGGGATTCGACTCTGGGCTAAATACTCAGATTATATTTGCAACGACCGCTTTGTCCTTTTTATAAGGCATAGTTGGGCGTGATCACTCAGCTGATGGCCTCCTCATAGAGCTGCTCGATCTTCTCGGCCTTTTGTTGAACCTGCAGGATCGAAGTATTAGTCCACATCCCCGAACTGATACATCACACTTCTAAAAAATTTCATTACCTACTCAATCAGGTTGATTTGCTCTTTATGGGCTGTGGCCAATTCGGCTCGGAGGACCTTGATCTCCTCTTTCTTTTGCCCGCTGAGAAGTTTGAGGGCATCTCTCTCCTCTGTGAGCCTCTTCAGATCGACCTCACACCAGTTCAACTTTGCTCGGGATTTAGAAAACTTTTCCTGATAAAGCATCAATGCCTATGAAGAAAGAAAAGAAATCAAGCAAGAGGAAACAAAGGCAAAAATAGTATTGATAAAGGAAGCTAAGGCTTACCTGACTCAGAAGTCGAAGAGCCTCGTCAAAGATACTCGATGCATCGCCTAGATCAGAAGCATCTTCGACCCCCGTGAAGCAACCACGGAAAAGGTCCTCCCTTTCGTGGGTCGTTACCACATTAGGGGTCCCCATGGCCTGGGCTTCCTGAATTTGTCCCTCGAAAAATATGGGGACGGATGGCGAATCGCTAATATCTATTGCCCCAAGCGAGTCACTTGGGGCGTTCTCTTAGTTTTGAAGGGCCTCAGAGTTGGCCCCTTCAGGTACGTCCACCGATTGCTCGTCACGGTAGGAGGCATCTTCAGCCTCAGACGACTCGGGGACTTTTCTCGAGCCATCTTCTGAGATCTCCTTGGTTCGAGGCTGAACCTCTTCGATAATCACTGGCTCAGCGACCTTTGGGACCTCGGCGCTTCTCTTTCGAGCCACCAGCTCGAAGGCAGCATCTTCATTCTCCTCTTCTTCATCTCGTAGTCACTGAACTACATCCACAGGCAGGATGGTGGTATCCTTCTTCAACCTGCGAGCCTTTCTCTTCTTAGGCTTTGGAGTATTGGAGGGCGAGACCATTTTCCTCTTCTTATCCTTAGCTGGCTTCGGGGCCTCCTCCTTCCCAAACGGGGGCCTCATGACGCCAATGTCTCTGAGGCCTGTATAAAAAGAAATCAAGTGAATGAGAAAGGAAACATTTTAGAAAAAGACCATCAAATACATGAAAAGTAGCTTACCATGATTTTTGGCCTCCCATAGGCCCCTTGCCAAATCGCGCCACGAGCGCTCGGCATATGAAGAGGTCGATGTCAGTTTTTGAACCCATCCCTCAAGGTTCGGAATTGCACTAGGCATCCAAGAAACCGCTGCATTATAGGAAGGAATATCGATAAGAAAAAGCGAAGGAAACAAGACAGTAAATGGAAGCCATGGGGAGGGGGTTGTACTTATGCTTTATGTTCCATATCTCGGGGAATGGCATCTTCTCAGTCGGGATTATGTTGGAAGTCCTCACTCGGACGAATCGGCCCATCCATCTTGGATCCTTGTCCCGTCTATGCTTGAGAACAACACCTTGGTAGCCCGACGCTGAAGCCTTATTAACTCGCCTCGATAGATACATGGGCTGTACATTTTGATGAGATGGTCAAGGGTGAAAGGCATCCCTTCGACCTTGCTCATGAAGAATCAGAGCAGAATAACGATCCGCCAGAAGGAGGGATGAATTTGACCTAGGGTTACTCGATATTCGCGGCAAAAGTCAATGATGATAGGATCGATAAGCCTAGTATGAAAAGGTAAGTGTAAACACTTAGAAACCCTTTTACGTAAGTAGTGATGTCTTCTTCAGGGGTCGCAATCACCACCTCTTTGTCTCCCTAGTTGCAATCCTTTTTCACCAGCTCGAGGTCATCCTCAGTTATCGAACATATATATCTCGACATTAGCTCATATCGGCCAGGGACCGATGAAGTTTTCTCGACTTTGAAGTCGGAAGTAAGATCACACCCCCAGGAACACACTCCTCGAGGCATGGCTCCATCGACGTTTTATACCCGGCCGACCGTGATGAAGAGGCTTTTTCATTTTGAGGAATGATTTTAGATGTTTTGCCATTTTTATATAGTTTCAGAGAAAGAAGAAGATGAGATTTGTTGTTTTGAGAAAAGGTTGACAAATAGGATTTGAAGAACTTGCAAAATTGAAAAACTTGAAGGAAGTAGAGTGTTGTGAATATTAAGGGAAATTTTGAAAGTAAAGTTTGAGAAAATTATGATGAAGACCTATTTGTAATGTTTGCTATGACGATTCAAAGACACTGGTGGCAGACCATCAACTAACGCTCATTAATGATTTTGGGAACCGTACTGACGCAACACTTCGGTCGCATACGTCACAAGGGTGACGTCATAGCAGGTCGAGATATAAAATCAAAGGCTCAGATCGTTTCTTCTCATTACATTCCAAGAAACGAGGGGACTATTTGTATATGGTTAAAATAGGGCTTAGCCGATTGGCCATTTAATCGAGACTAGGGAATTACTTTGAGGGTCGGTCTCCTAATGGATCAAGTCAGAGCACGAAGATAAGGTATTGAGCTCAAAAATCGAGGTGCTCGTTGAGATCGAGGCCAACAACAGTCGAGACCATATATGACAGACTTCGAACGAAGCGCAATAATGGAAAGGTGAGATATATGTAATCGGTCAAAGATCACATCGAAAATCCAGGAACTGGTCAAATCAAGGGCAATTGTTTAGGCTAAACATGAGATTCACTTTTGTAATTAGAGTTATACCATAATTAGGACCCCTCTACTATATAAAGAGGAGTCCCCATCATTTGTAGGCACTTTTACATTCATATAGTTCAAAACAATACAATATTCTCTCTTTATTTTGCATTCTCATGTTTATTAGTTTGTTGCATTTTAACTGTTCTTGCATAACTAGCTCGAGGTTATTCAAGCTCGAGGGCTCTGTTCAAATGCTCGTTTGCTTTATATTATTGTCAATTTGCATCACTTATCTTTATGCTTATCAATTAGTATTAGGTGAAATCACATATCCTTAAAATCACATTATAAGTTTAATTATTATCCAATTTTTTGGGTAAACACAATCATTGTGACTCGTAACGAAGATTAATAAAAGGCGAAATACATAAATCGCCCCTTTAATTGTCCCTAACGATCGTGTGAACACATTAACTTGGCATATGACCAGCCACACACCTCTGCTTGGAAGAACTGTATCTCTTACACTCCTCACGCTGACATGGCAAAATTTGTGTGTTACACTCATATCTGAGCGCGTGAATCTCTTTAAAATTATTTATCTTCTTTTTTTACCCGAAAATCAATATGGACCCCACTTAATTCATACCTCTTTCTTCTCCGATTTTCCTCTACCATCATCTGCAATAACCTCCTCTGCAACAAGCGATAAGGAACTTGCAAACCAAACTACAAAATTGAGGTCGCTACATTCTTAGACAGAGCCATAGAGGTCTTCAAGCAGATGCTCAGCCTCTAGGTCGACCGGGTCATCTCCGCCACCAATTCCGACGAATACGATGACTTTTTTATTAGCTTACTCAGATCCATCATCAAATTGCTTCACCACCCCGTTTTCCAGAGCAAGCCTCTTCGGACCCGACCCGGTCTCAAAACTCGACCACCCAAATCCTTCACAAATTCAACAAGATCTGGAGCCTCCAAATCGATATTCGGTTAGAGAAAGGCACGATGATTAGGTGGAAGACATAAGTGAAAGGTGGGTTGAGGGTTCTATTTTTGGGAAGAGATGACGGAAGAAGATGTGTTGAGTTCTGTATTCGGGATGACATAAGTGAAAGGAGGTGAGGGGGAGATGGGGCAAAAGGAAGAAGAATAGGTTTGGGGAACAAGAAGAGGGGGTGGGGGTGGGGGTGGGGGTGGGGGTGGGGGGAAGAGCGTTGATCTAGCTCAAAGCAAGGAAGAATGTATTTTCCTTGCATTTTTCTTTTAATGTCTTTTTTTTTTTAATTTATATTATACGTGTCTAATTTTTTATTGCAAATAATACGTGGTATTTTTTAGTTGGTTCATTTTACACGTCATTGGCAAGTGTAGCTCATGCTCATGGTCTGTTGCACTTGAGTGTTTATTTGATACATTTAATAGCCACTTGAAGTGTCTATATGGTAAATGGATCAATAAAAGTATTTCTATGATCGTTGAGGACAACTTAAAGGGCCGTTTATGTATTTCGCCTTAATAAAATCATTCTTTCTTCTGCTTGTATACTTTAATTGTTTTATTATCGTAATTTATTGCTCATTTAGCCTAATCATATGATTCATTCAATTAAGCTTTGATTACAACTGATTGCTAGTGACCTTATTAAATATAAATTCGTTTATTTTATCCTGAGATTATTTTGGAATTAAACAAAGGCATTTTTCTAATGACCAATGTATATGGTCAAAATCGTATGCCCCCGATTTATAGGCTCGAAGGTCCATCCTAGACCCAAGTCCGGGCGAGGTCGAGCCCGATGGACCAGACTCGAGCTCGAAGACAGAGTGCAATGCTCGAAGATAGGAGTACGAGGAACACCAAGGCCAAGTATGCTCGACCCTGAAATAGTACCGTTATGGATTTGTAATAGAATAAACTAGATTCCTGCCACGTCCCCAAGATCATGGCGCAAATCCCGCAATAGGATTTGTACGATTCCGTACTAGGCGGTTAGACAGCTGTACCAAGAATATTCCTTACTGTAAATAGAAATATACCTTATTTAGGGTTCCCCTATTATATAAAGGGGACCCCAATCATTTGTAACATCATCTAATCATTGAGCAAAGAATATACTTTTTACCTTTTGCCTACTGTTCATCCTTCAGCTTTACTGTTCTTATTTTACTTTTCTTGCTTAATTGTTCTTATTGTTTTAAGCCCACCTCGAGGTCGCTAAGCTCGAGGTCACTGTTTCTGAGTAACATTGGTTTGATTTACTTGTTTTTTTATTTCTACTTCATATTTCTTGATTATTAATTAGTATTGAATTAAATCACATATTTTTAAACCCACAAATCAAATTAAATATTACTCTTACTACCGAGGTAAACAACCAGAAAAACATAAGACCAAAAGTTTAAATTTTAACGAAAGAATATTTTGTTCCATTTCGAGCAATACGTAAACAAATTTGAAGATAGTTTTTACTAATGAGAGCTCAATATACGCGTGCTTCAAAGCGCCACAGATCGTTCGTTTTGGCCGAGAATGGGAATTTCTACACTTCAAAATAAATTATCTGAAACACATCGAACAGCCATTTACAGACACTAATATTAAAACACGTGGATATTCAGCCTCGGAAGATCTACAGGCTCGGTCCCGAGCCTATCCAAATTTCCGAACCTATTGATTCGCTAAGTGGGACCCAATGTGTACAGCTAGTGAACACGCCTTCCAACGTTATGCTCCTGACGTAAACAAAGTACTGTTATGAACACACATGCGTGATTGCGCTACAATTCTTTGATTCTTTTGTTTTTGGAATGTAGTCCCTCAATTTTTGGCCATATTACTAGAAAGGTTAAAAATTTATCGGCATTGTCTCTATCGAATCATACTAATTTATTATGATTAAATAATAAATTAAAATAATTATATATATATATATATATTTGTATTTATGAATACATATATTGAGTATTTTTCATTCCAAAAAAAGTTATTAAACTGGTAAATGGTATATGCAGGAATTACTTTTGGACTGGTAGTCATGATACTAGTCATAGGGCTCCTATAGCATGGGAGACTTTGTGTAAACCAGAAACTGCTGGAGGTTTAAACATTATCGATTATGAGATATGGAATAAAGCTGTCTTGACTAAGCTTCTTTGGGCCATAATGTCTAAAAAAGACAAACTCTGGATCAAGTGGATTCACTGCCACTACATAAAAAAGAAAGACATTACTACTATGGAGATTCCTGGGCAAGCTAGCTGGCTAGTAAGGAAACTGTTTGCAGCAAGAGAGTGGTGGGCTAATGATTTCACAAGAATTCAAACATGCACTCAGAATGGGAAGTTCGGTATCAGGAAGGCTTACCTTCATACTACTCCACAGTATCCCAAAGTCCACTGAAAAACACTAGTTATGGTAACTGGAATGCTACCAAAACATAAGTACATTTTATGGATGACAATGCATAGAAGATTGGCTACAATTGACAGATTAGCCAAATGGGGAGTTCAAGTAGATCAGGCATGCACATTATGTGGAAGAGATATTGAAGAGACACATGACCACTTGTACTTCGAATGTTCATACTCACAGAGTCTATGGAAAGGAATGTTAAGATGGCTAGAGTACCAAAGAACAATTGGTAACTGGGAAACAGAATTGCAATGGCTAATTGCCAATGTAAATAACAGGAATCCAAGAAAGGCACTGCTAGGAGTGGTATTTGCAGCAGTAGTATACAATATCTGGATGGAGCGAAATGATAGAAGGTTTCAACAGCTGAGCAGAGAAACCAAAGACAGAGCAAAGGAAATTGCTCTTCAAGTGCATATTGCTGGACAGAAGAAGCCTAAATGGTCATCTATTCTGCAGTCATTCAATAGTTATCCTACATGTAATCCAAGGCACATATGACAGCTAGAGTCTATATAGTGTTAGGATTTTGCTAAACAACAATAGTTGTATGGTGTTTTATGTGGTTGTACTTATGAGATTTGTTCTATAGTCCACAAGAACAGATGATGTAAACTGACAAAATGGTTGAAATAAAAAAAAAACTTTCGAAAAAAAGAAGTATTTATTGAATTTGTATAAGCACTTGGTGCGAATAAGTATTTATTCCCTCCGTTCACTTTTAGTTATTCATTTTGGACTTTTCACGCCCCTTAAAAATAATAAATAAAATATATATTTTTATAATTCTACCATAATATGATAGCATTTTAAAAAAAATAGGGGAATGAGTAGTTAATAATAAGATTAAAACAGAAAAAAATTGTCTTTTTCTTGATTTAGTATAGTGTACAAGTAAAAGTGAAATAATATTTTTAGCATAATTGACATGTAAAAATGGACGAAGGTAGTACGAAGGATGTCATCATTTTGAGTGAAATTTGCTTTTCATTCTTTAAGTAAATATTAATCCCACTATTTTATTTTATGTGTTGCTATTACACTTTGGGAATTCAAAGTAATTTATATCTTGGCGATTTTATAGATATTTTTAGAAATTTTATGGTAATAATATTATTGCTTTTAATGCTCTTTTATTTTTGCAATATTTAAATATGTAAAGTTTATTTCTTAATTTTTAAATAATCTACATATAAAATCACAAAGAAGTGAGTAATTTGACCCTCGTCCTTCTTCCAATTCCGCCACATAAAAAAAACAAATAGATAGAGTATTAATATTTGGTAATGTCGTAGTCTCTGAGAATTAATTAATAAATTTTATAAAATTTGTCTTTTCAGATGATCAAAATTAGCAATTCTAATACATAATAATTAAAAAGATACGAAGAGAATGTCTTTGAAGTGTTAACTAAAATAATTACTTCTATTATTATTATGTCACGATTTTAAACAAGCTGGAATAGCTATATGAATTTTCTGCCCATCATGATATTTTAATTGGGAAAACTTCACACAAGAACAAGGAATTTTTACATTTCTATGCCACATAGGAAACCTTATTACCCTCGATGTTTAAGGTTTTACACTTAGTATACCAAATTGTCAATTCTATACCATAATTAATTAAGGGTATAATTAATTGTACGTTTTTTACTCCTTAATTAACGGAATATGTATATCCCAGTATCCCCACTCATCCCACGTTTCTCTCTCTTAACCCCTCAGCCCTACCCACGTTTTACTCATACCCACATTCTTTTTACCATTTTCCATCTTCTAAAACCAAATTCTCCCTCTAAATTCACAGAAAATTGAAGAAACCCTTCAACAAAGTTGGTTCCCTATTTTACTCCGTTGAAGTTCATCAATAAAGAACAACAAAGCTTCGAAACAAAGTCCTAAAAAATCAGCAGTAGCTGATATACTCTCATTTGATTTGGGTGTGTTATCACTAAAATCACCCAAAAAGCAAGGCAAATCTCCACATGCAATTGCAGAGACTACTCATAGTTCCTCTCCCCGACAAATCAGAGTCAAGATAAGAACCAAAAAAAAACATGATGTAGATGCTGGAGAAACTTCTACACCAGGCAAACAAGTCAAACGAAAAGGAATAGAGATTTTGGTAGACGACGACTTTGTAGAAGAGGTCCCTAATCTTCGAACAGGAAAGAAAGCAAAGGTGTCTCCTGGTTCAAAAAATCCAAAAATGGAGAAACATTAAAAAATACCCTAAAATTGTTCGGAACCAATCATTGGTGAAGGTAAACATTTATTAGTTTCGTTTCTAATTTTTTTAGTTTGGTATATGATGGTAAAATCTGTGTTATACGTGTTTTAGACAAGTGTAGAGTAATTGTCTTAATTTTGAAGATTATTTGTAGTTGTGATATTCTGCCTTTAGAGTTGTAGATATTTTGTAGTTTTTTTGCAGTTATATTGTCAGGTAACTTTTACTATTTGAAGCAGAATTGTAGTTATCATTTGTTGCTGCCTTTTTTTGTAGAAAATGCTTTAAATTGTAGATATTATGTAATCATTTATAGTTATGTTCTAGATAAAATGTAGATGAATGTATCCTTTTTATGCATTTTATTAATGTGAAATAATTTACTATTTGTGCAGAATGAACACTTTTTTGCCCCACATAATGTTGATTATGGGGTGCTTAGATTCCACACTTTGTGTGATCCTAGCATTCCTAGCCAGATTAAAGAGCTTCTATCCTCAAATTGGTTGAAGCTTTTCAAAAAGACGTGTTTTAGATACTTACTATCTCTTCCTACCATATGCATGCAAAACCAAGCCATTCATCTTCTGATGAAGTATGAATTGACCAAATCCAATGCATCATATTTTTCTGTACAGTTAAAGGGTGAAACATTAAATTTTGGATTGAGTGAGTTTGCATTAATTACTGGTCTCAGATGTGTTACCTAGGTTACTGATTTTGGTTATAGTCTCACTTATGTTAGCAAAATAATGAGCGGTTATTTTCCTAACAAATTAAGAGTGGAGAAGTCTTATTTGAAACAGATAGTAACCACTAGATCTTGGGTAAACGATGAGGATGCGATGAAGTTGTGCATCCTTTATCTTTTAGAATTTTTCATTTGTCCATCGGACAAAGTCATGTTTCTTTTGTAGATCACTTTAGGTTCTATTTGGTAGAATCTGGGCAGTATGAGTCATACCCATGGGGTATCAAATCTTTCACCTAGATGATGGAATCTGTTAGGCACAGACTAAATCCGTATGTACATTCTGATCTCATATGAGAATGCTCACTAGCATTGCAAGTATGGCTTTATAAGTGTTGCTCTACTATCAGCAGTGATCTAGCTATGAGGTGTTCTAACTCAATACCTCACATACTAAGATGGTCAGCTATTAAGGGGCATATTTGGTTAGCTGCCTTTGAAGATAAGATGATAAAGCTTGAGTGGATAAAGGTAAAGTTTCTTTTTTTATGATTATACATTTACCTTCAAAATATCTACAATTATTCTACATTTTCTGCCTTGATCAAACTAATTTATTTTTCCTCATTCAGTTTACCAACATAGGTGAATCTGGAGAAGAGATTGATTTTGCTCGACAAAATTGAGTACAAAGTTCAAGAAGGTGAACAAACATCTGAGGTTCCCAATGCTGATCCTCCTACGTTGGAACCCAAACAAACAGATGGAGAAGAGGACAAGAAGTCTATTGCTAAGAAGATCAGAAAATTAGAAAAAGGAATTGAGTAGGCAATACATATAAACTACAATATATCTACAAAATATCTACAATATATCTACATTTCATAATCTGTCTACAAAATATCTACAAATTTGTAAATTCTGATATATATCTATATATAATTGCATATGTTTTTGAATGTATGTTAGGACATATTATGAAGTTAACAACTTACTATATTGTAACTTGTAGGTTAATGGAAAGCTTGGAGATTTTAGGAAAGCTGTCTTTGTAGAACTCGATAGCCTTTGAGGGTTTATAAATGAGTTTGTGCAGACTGTTTTGCAAATGATAAACAGTAGAAATGCGCAAGATGATGCAAAGATAAGATCTGACTTTTATTTTTATCGCAAAACAATTTAGACATATGAAAAAATATATACAAACTAACATAAAACATTCAGTTTGCTGGCAGTTCAACAAAAAACAGTGACCAACAAAAAGACTTGAACAATCAGCATTTTCAGTTCAATATTGGGGAACAAGTGCAGGCCAGCACCAGCAAAACAGGTATCTACAAAATACCTACAAAGTATCTATAATTTGTGTCAGTGTATATACAACATATCTACACTTATCCAAAAATTATCTATAATTTTGATACACATATGCTACAACTTTCAAGCCACCATTATCCAGTATTATTTAGCATTTTTAATTATTAAACAGAACATGTTGAAGGTGCAATTGGTCCAAAAAATCTTCCAGCACATGGTGATTTATATACACATTTTCAAGTTGCAGCTGATGAAGACAAAGTAGGTATCATACTGTCATTCAGAGATATTTTCTTGTTGTTTGTAAATTTTAACATTCTTGTTAAGTAAGATATGAATTGTGTTACAGTGATGGAAGATATCAATGCACAATCCCCAGTTCACGGAGTGACAGTAGCAGCTCAGACAAAACAGGTCATTGAGGAACATGATATTGAAGGTGCAGATGCACAATATGTGGATCTAGGTGATTCAGAAGGATCAGGAGTTGAGAAGAAGGAGGTCACACTAGATGATTTTGAGTTGCCTGACAACTTATCCCAGTTGGTTAAGTTTGGCAAGCCCATACAAGATGATGCAATACCTATGCATCCGGGGAGAACAAGGCATCCGGGAAAGCATGCCCGATCACCATTTATCCCTCTATACAGTTCTGGGGGTAGCAGCTCGGTTGGACCTAAAATTTTCTATCTCAAGCACCCTTTTACTACTGTTATTGGTGAAGATGTAGATTCGAAGATTTTAGATAACTTCAACAAGTGGTTATACCACTGTAGCGACAAAGGTTCAAAGAGGTATGAATGCATTTTTGACACTTGCATTTCAACATTTATCTTTTACATATCTAATTCAATCTACAATTTTTTTTTGACATTTATATGTTGTTACAGGAGGAAGGCTCCGTTTTCCATAACGGATAACCAAATTAAGTCTTGGTTAGACCTTGGAGTGAAAAAGGTTGATAAGAAGGAATGATTATTTTCCCTGGCTCACCCCGGACAAGTCCTCAATGACTCGGTAAGTATCAAGTAGTCTATTCCCAAGATATAATTTATAGTTTAATTGTATTTATGTTATATATATCTATAATATATGAAGATGACTGGTAGTATAAATTGTAGATATGATGTAGACATGATTATAAATGATGTCTTTCTTGTATCTAGTGTAATTGTATGTAGGTTTCAGATTATGTATCATATTTGAAGATTATTTATAGTATAAATTCTATATATATTTTATGGACAGAATAGTTTGTTGTTGTATTTCCTGTTTGTAGTGTAATTGTAGTTATTTTGTAGTTTATGCAGAACATTACAAGATTAATTATAGTATAAAATGTAGATATAATGTAGACATGATTGTAGATGTTGTGTTACATGTTTGCCCAGTAACTGTAGATAAATTGTAGTTATTTTTAGATTATTTGAAGTTGACTTTGTAGTTTAAATTGTAGAGCTGTTTTTAGACATCATTGTAGATTTTTTGTTGACTTGCATCCTCATCGAACACAATGCCATCAACTTGAAAATCTCTAAATCTGTCATAGTTATCCCAATTCCCATTTAATTGTACCATGATTGGGATTTTGGACATGATTACGTGTCGTTGCTGAGGTATTGTTCAATATTTTGTCGTTTTTTATTTTTATTTTTTGGATTAAGAAAAAAAGACGAAGAATAGAGTATCGGCAGAATTGACTTCTGCAATTTGACTTGAATTTGTTGAATATTTTGTCGCTTTTTTGATCAGTGGATTGAGAAAAAAAGTCGACGAACTGAGCTTTTGCAGAACTGATTTCTATAATTTGATTCGAATTTGTTGACGATTTTGTCTTTTTTGATTTGTGGTTTAAGGAAAAATATCGAAGAATAGAGTTTTTGCAGAAAAGAGTCTATGTAATTTGATTTTAAATTGAAGATAAAGGATTTCCGTTTCAAATTTGATCTGAAGGTCGCAAAATCAATTAGAATATTCCGTTCCTGATTTGCAGTGCGCCTAATTAGGAAGAATTCAGCTACTAATAATTAGTATTTAATGAATGGTATAATAATTGTAGAAAAAGTGTGAACATGGCAGGTAAATTAGAAACTATGCACATATTTGGTAATAAAGTTTCATATATGGTATAGGAAGGAAAAAAAATCCCAACAAGAACAATTGAGATCCCTACTTTTCAATTTTATAGCTCATATTTTAATTTACAACCAACTAGCCCAAAAATAATAGGCTAAGATCAACATCCAACTCCAATAAGTTCTCAAAATTACTATTTAATTTTAAAAAAAGACTGCTCAAGCTTTTAAGTTAATTTTCGAATCAGTAACTGTAACTCAAATATCAGTTCATCAAACCAAATCCATTTGGGTGGTGAAAATTAGATTTTTAACAAGTTTAAATATGTGAGTTTAGATTCCGAATTTGATTTTGTGAGAAATTTGGAGTGAGTATTATCTAGAATTGTTAAAAATAGTATAAGAAGGTTCATATAAAATTTGAAGTCATTTAAAGGAGATTTGGACTGATTTTGAACAAGAATTGCAACTGAAAATCGTGGAAGAAGTTCGTATACAGACGCTTGTATAAAGGTGTATAAAAATGTATAATAGTGTATAAGATGTGTTTATACACTATTATACAAGATTATACATAATTATACAAAAAACTGACTTCGTCTTCTTCCTTGCGTTTTTTCTGAAATTTAACTCAAATCTTGCTCAAATCTACACCAAGTCACTTCAAATTTAAATTTTGAACTCCTTTTGATATTTTCAATCAATTGGAACAATACCTAATCCAAACAACTAACAAACTCAAAAAGTCTTATTTTTGAAAGCAAAACGTTGAATGGCGTTTAGTGGTGGAATGTTGAATCTTCAATTTTCTTACATTGCAACCACGTGATACAAAGAAGAAGCAGTAATGGCGGACGACCCTTTGAAGCATATATAAAAGATGTGAGAAGAAAAGAGAGTGAACGCATTGATTGTGAGAACATAGATTTAACTCCATGGCTTTTAGAACCAATGGTTGTAAGAAAACATATTTGTACAATATAGGCTAGGTCGGGCAAAACTTAAAAATATATATCATTTTTTGTTATGGTGTGAAATCAAGTGTATTTTACGGTAATTCTTTCTTAATTTTAATTTAGACTCATCTCAAGTTAATCTTATACAAAATAACGGTTAGCAAGCTATGAATGAAGTCTTTCTGAACAATGACCTTAATCATATCACAGTTATTCTTATCTTCGTATGTTAATCCTAAAATATGTAAAGAAAAATAAGAAAAAAAACACATGTATCAATTCTTATCTTCATCACGGTTTACATATTTGTGCAGGTAAAATGCAGTGAAATGGCTCAAAATCGTTTCTTAAGTTTGGGCCTTAGACTCAAAATAGTCCATATTATATGGGGCGAATCACCAATAGCTCGTAAAGTAGCATAAAGTAGTGTAAATTTGATCTAGGTAACAAAAATCGAATTAAACAACGGAAAATTTTAAATAAAATAAACATATAAAAACTAATAGACTCGTGATTTTATTGTTGTTGGATTGTTATTTTTTATTGTCAGGCAAAGGTGAGCGATACTTGTGGATTTTAATGATGTGTGAGGTAATGCGATACTTGCATGTATCCATTTCCTTATTTTGCATCACTATGGTATTTTCTCTTTGTGTTTTTAGGGCTGGTTTGGTACGAGGGATACGAGATTATTAATTTCGGAAATAAATTTGAGATTATTAATTATCCCGGATTATAGTGTTATTTTTATTCCTTATGGGAGGGTGGGATAACAATCCCGACATAATTAATCATGAGATAACTTGTTTCCTAACCAAACGATCCCTTAGGGGTCGTTTGGTTGAAATACGAATTATACCGGTATAAATTATACTGGTATAAGTTATATTGGGATAAGTTATGCTGAGATTAGTTATGGTGGGATTATTGTTTATTCATTGTTTGATATATTGTATTAAGAATGACAATTTTATAATATCTAAGAAGAAGATATAAGTTATACTGGTACTAATTATCCTATCTTCTATAAGGTATAAGTTATCCCAGTGTTAAAATTAACACCAGGGTAACTTATACCTGATTTGCTAACCAAACAAAGTATTAAGATGATATTAAATTTTTATAGCACCTTTATACCTCATACCAAACGACTCCTTACTGTTTATTGTGCTTTAGAAGAACGATTCTTTGACCATAGTGTACTGCGTTACTGTTGGTGTTGTTGATGAGAAAGTTTGGAACATTTAGGTCATATTGTATTGAAGATAGAATAAAATTTGGAACCTTGGTTTTGACATGTATAACGTGATCCATAGCACATTTTGGTTTTCTTTCGTTCTATCAAGAGTGCTACTATGTGCTCAAAATGTACTTTGTACTTGCAATAACTAGGCCAAACCGTAGTTTTTAGGAAATTCAACTAGTATTGCTACAACTGAGGGTCCATTGAGAATAACCTCTCCAAGGTAAATTCTGTTTACGTACCACCCTCCTCGGACCCCACTATGTGGGATTACACCGGGTATGTTGTTATTGTTGTTGTTGTTGTAATTTATGTGCTGCTGGCAAGCTTAACATGAAACTAGCGCATATAAATTAGAAATAACAAAAAGCCAAATGCATCGCGAGCCCCTTAAAGTTGTCCACCCTTTTCACTTAAACACTCAGTTTTAAGTCTGTTCCATTTGAACACTTTAACCAAGCTTTTAATGTGTCATTTAGACACAAAATGCTGACATGGCAAGGTGAGTGTTTCTCGCATTTTTCAAGCGCCTAAAAATGGTCCGAAAGACAAACCTTTCATACTTGCCGGAAAATAATAGCTTTTGCCGGAAAACTTTTCCTGTAAATACGTTGTAATTGGATAAGTTATTAGAAATATGACGGAACGAAAGACCAAGGAAAGAAAGAAGAATACACCAAAATACAAGTGCTGCACCAAACACTGGTGGTTGTTTCTTGTTGTAAGTGAATGCAACGAAAAGACCTGTAAATAACTAATAATGAAACAATTTATATATTAACATTTCGTGCTCATTTCTAAATTTCTGCTTTGTTATTCTCATCTTCCGGTAACCACAGGATGATCCAAGAAAGTTAGTAGGATTCGAACCTATGACCGGCCTGCCCTCTGGGTTGGCTGGCCGGGTTAGTACCCCTCGTATTTCTTTTAAATTTTTAGATCTTTCACACCATTACTATCATTTCCTCCTCCAAATCTAAGCACACTACCACCACCGCCACCTTTAAATTTGGCTACCGCCATAAATTTTTTATTTTTGTTTCTCGTTTGTAAGATCCCATCAAAAACACCTTCAGAACTAAAAGTTTTGTGGGGAGCCCAAATGGGTTGCCGTTTGTCGGTACCAATTATTCCGGCGAGGCAATGTCGGGATTAGTTCAAATTTGAAAGCTACAAAATTTCGTTAGAAGTTTTGATACCGCCAGGTGGTTACACCTCTCTGCTATGCCATCTCCATTACAACAGTTAATTTGCCGATAGGTGGTTACCCCTTTCTTCTTTCTTTTAATTTGCCGAGATGACGATTTTTAGGTTAAAGCTTAACGACAAATTTGGGGAACCCCTTTCTTCTTGCCGACAGGTGGTTATCCATTACAACCCCTTTCTTCTTGTTCAGAAATTTGGGGAAGATTGGTTGTTAGGGAAGATGACGATTGCAAAATACAAAAGGTGTGCAAATTAGCAGTTGGGGAAGAAGAAGAGACCAAATTTCTGGAGAAGAAGACAGAGCTGGAAAAGAAATAGCCGAAAATTAGTTTTCCGGCGAGGAGGGGTCGTTGGGAAGATGACGATGGGTGGGGTGGTTTCTGGTTTGTGTATTTATTTATTTTTTAATTTTTAAAAGTTAAATCCACGTGTTTCGTTACTTTGATGTGTGAATTACACGCACCTTTTGTATTTTGCTGCCTATGATTTTGTGTCTAAAAGACAGTAAAAGCCTGTTTAAAGTGTTCAAATGGAACACACTTAAGATTGAGTGTTTAAGTGAAAAGGATGGACAACTTTAAGGGGCTGAATGTATTTGGCCATAACAAAATTATACAGTATGCGGAAGGGGTAGAGGTTATTTCATTTATTTCATTGTATGGATTCACTCCCACACTTTACTTTCCTGTTTTGGGGAATATATGCTTTTTAAGCAATTAGTTTTCTGCCAAACAGGATGTACCGTATATTGCATATCAATTCTAACTGTATAATGTTTTTTCCCGTAGGAAGGATCAATTGGACACAATGGTCGAATACAATAGAGTGAAGGTCAAGTGTTTGATTGAATTTACTAGAGGTTTTTGCGTATGTATGGTCAAACTTCTGTTATTCATTCAAAGAAATGATCAAAAGATCTTTATTTGCCGGAGAAGTGGGCGTTTCCAATGATAATGCATGGCTACTTAACAGGGGGAATTAACAGCAAATACTAGTTTATCTCATTATTGTTGATAAAATGGCCTAGTCCTTCACATCTTGATCTACCGTGCATTGTGCTCCAAAAGGTACTAAGAGAGGTTAGCCTATACCACTATATCTCAATTGGGTTATATGATGTTAGCTCTAGGTATCAAGTAGTAATATATAACTTGAATCACTACACAATCACTCCCCCCCCCCCCCCCCCGGCCCAAAAAAAAAAAAAGTAAGGAAAGAAAATTACCCTTGTGAAGAAGTCTTTACATATTTAGAGCTTCTTCTTTCCATAAATGATTGATAATCTTCCTTATAGCACTATGAGAGAATAATGAGAAAAGAAACTTCTTTAGGAAAAAAGAAGAGAAAGAAAGTACGTGTAGTGTGAGGTACCTCTTGGATTATTAGTTACATTACTTAGTCTCTTGGAGCTTTCCCGTGATGCATCTAATTTAAGTATCATCAAGTATTTTATCTAATTTTAATTTACTAGAAATTTTGAAAATTACAAGCTTATATCATGTATTTGTGAATTTAATTCCCTACAATGATAGAAACATGATGTCATCAGAATCTTTCTATGGGAACAAAACAGATTTTGAACTCTAATCAGCATGTTTCACTAGTAAAAGGATGAAGAATGATGGTACCAAGGTTGGGGAAGTGCTAACTAATTTTGGACGTATGAAAACACCTTTGACATTTGTGTTGAATTCCGTTGGAGCAATAGAGGCAACACCATTTGCTTGTATAAAAATCTAAAAGAATATGTAACTTGAGTATCATGCATAATCCTCCAACGTTCCACCCCTTGAAGGAAATGAAAGAAAGAAGTTCTTATTCAATAAAAAGAAAATTTTGTCTATGAAAAGCTTCTTTCTTCAAAAAGATTTATAATCTTTCTTGTAGCACTTTCCATTTCAAAAAAGGAAAACATCCATTTTCAAAAATCTTTTTTGTAGTACTTTGCAAGAATAGAGCAAGAAGAAATTGCTCTAGGAAAAAAGAGAGTACATAGTATTAACTGACACTATGTAGTAGAGTGAGAATGACATAATGTTAGATCACCTAGATTACTTGGTTTTTCGATTGATTTATTTACCTTTTTGACCGTTTCCCCTGATGTATTTAATTATTTTTTCCTCTTGAGTTGCTTCACTTGCTAATATGTTAATTCTAGACACCAAGTCTTCTCCACATTTGTGCACATAATTTGCAGATAAGGGGTGCTTCTTCCTTTAATAAATGATTGATAATATGAAGAGCTTCTTCTTTTAATAAATGATTGATAATATCCTTGTAGCACTTGAGAGAATGAGAGAGTCTACTCTGGGAGAAAGAAAAGAAAGAGAGCACATAGTTTGAACTGACGCTATGTCAGACGCCTAGATTACTTGGATTTACGATTGCACAACTTGGTCTTTTGGAACCTCCTTGATGCATTTAATCCTTTTTTCCTCCTGAGATGTTTCACTTTGTCATACCTTAGTTTTAGACACCAACCTTAACATCGATGCACATAATTGTGTTGAGTGCCATTGGAGTAATAGAGGTAAGAATAATGAAAGAAGAAACTACTCTAGGAAAAAGAAGAGAGAAAGTACACAGTGACAATTGACATAGGGTCAGATGACCTAGATTACTTGGATCCTAGATTATATTACTTACTCTTTTGGTGCTTTCTCCGCAGACATTTAATTATTTTTTCCTCTTTGGATGTTTCACTTGGTTATATGTCAGTTCTAGACTCAAGCTTTCTTTGTCTGTACGCACATAATTTTCACATAATTAGCACATAGGTGGTGATCCCAAATTTTTGGTAGGAATCCCTGGTATTACTCTTCCATCAATTAGGATGTGCATTTTCTACTTGACCCTAACACATAGAAATATTTTTGTTAATAGGCGGCGTTAAAACTCAAACTCGAGTCCTCTGCCTAAGTTGGTGCCATCCGGAAAGAGAGAACATGTTGAATTGTGTGAACTACCTTATCTGAAAGCGCAAGCTATTAGAGAGAGAACATAGTTATTTATTTATGTTTGCAGCCTGATCTAGAGGATATGGAGTCTACAAGGGGAGAAGCACATTGGGATTTGAAGTTTTGGAACAACTTGCGCAAGACTGGAAGGTCGAAGCACATGATAGTCAAGATGTAAGGAGATGGGGTGCGGGGGAAAATGGTGTCTTTTATGTAAATCCTATTATGAGAAGTTTATGACTATGGAGGAGTCGAGAAAGGTGTATATGTTTTCACTTGGCTAGCTGCGCGTGGGGTAATCTTGACGGTGGAGAACTTGGGGAAGAAGTTTATTTGTTGGTTGGCGCTTCATGTGTAAAGACTCATGGAAAAATGTGAATCACTTCCATTTACTTTGTCGAATAGCGTCTTAGTTGTGGTGGGAAATCCTGTGATGGTTTGGACCAGAGTGAGTAATGTCGAGCACTGTGAAAGAAATAATATTTAGTTAGACCTTTAGAAGACAGCTAAGTTGCTCTGACATGGGTACGGGTGTCCGACACGGGTGCGGATCTAGAGGTCGGATCCTTTAAGATGAAAATTTTAAGATTCGGGGATACGAATCCTAGAACCGATACGGGTGCGGGGATACAGCTAAAAGTTTGCACACTTGTATTAATATTTGCCGTGCTAAGACAAAAAAGTTTGCACACTTGTAATAAATTTGCTACAGTAACGTGATCATAAAAGTAAAGTATGTCAAAAAGCATATCACTTTTTACAAAGAGCTACAGTAACTCTTTTTTGTGGCCCATATTGCAAGTGAATGCAATATTTAATGAGAGACAGCTATAACTCTTCATAAACGACAAAATATTAGCTGTCAATTAAAAAATGGTCAATTCCTAATTTGTCTCATTCTTCATCCGTTCTCTGTACTCGCCTCTTCTTCTTTCCATCTCTGATCTTCTTCCCCAACAAAACCTTTTCCATCTCTTTATTTTTTTCAGTACAAAACCCATTATGCCTCAGTCCAGTAGTCCACCACCCATCTTTTGCTTCTCTGCCCAGAAAAGAACAGGAGCTCTTGATTTAAAAAACCTGCAGCATGAACAAGACGATTGACCAAGACAAAAAGCTTCAAAGGAGACAAAAAAACTAATATAAGAAGGAGAATATCAACGAAATTGAAGGTATTTCGTTTCCCATCTCTTCAAATCTTTACTTAGTGAAATCAATTGGGAAAATTTTTGGTCAACGCACCCGATCTTGTCTGACCATATCTGACACAGATCCCACACTCTTACCCATGTCAGTGTCGTGTCGACACGGGTACGACACCCAAATTGCCGTGTCCGAGCAACTTAGGAAGACGGAGGAGACACAGGGTATGGGATGCTGCTCCTCTATACTTATGGACTGTATGAAGAGAGAGGATTTGGAGCGCTTTTGATGGAGTAGAGATGGTTTTGTACACTTGAGGAATAACCTTCTACCTCTTATTCCTTTTTGGTGCACCCATGAGGTTCCCATATGTATAAAAGATTGGGTGTCTTTCATAGAAAATCATATCATTTCGGAAGCTTTTTCTACCTTTTGGTATACCTCTTGTATACAGGCATTTTTTGCGCTTCTTTTGATGAAATTTTTTACTTTATAAAAAAAAAAAAATTGATCCATAGGATGACTACAAAAGTGAAACTTTTGATGGATTGTCGGAAGTAGTGATTCCTACTAATTTCAGAGATCATTATCTTAGTTGAAGAAAAAGTGTCATAGACTTATGTTTAAGATCAACTAATCAGATTATTTGTCTTTGCTTCTCCACCCAACAATAATAACATACCCCGTGTAATCCCACAAGTGGGGTCTGGAGAGTGTAGTGTGCAAGCAGACCTTACCCCTACTTTAAAGAGGTAGAGAGGCTTCTCCACCCATTTAATCTAATAGTGACTCATCAAAAGCTAGTAATAACTAAAAGAGAAATGGAGCCAGTCCTTACTTGAGATGCTATTCTGGAAAAAAAGGCCAACTCTTCTTTGCACTCAGGGCAACACATAGTTTCATTGACAACCAATTAGCTATATCCATCTCAATAAACAAACTTCAACAAAAGAAAGAAGGAACTTTAAGTTTGACAATCTTGATGGTGTCTTTCACGATCAACGTTGCTGGCTGAAGGTATACTTTTGTTGCATTTGTACTACTAGATATTTGCTCAAATACCATAAATATTTATCCTTTTAGTCATACTTAAAGAGCTTTAAATCTTGGAAATCTATTATTCTGTCACTTATTCTAGCTTAAGTTGCTTTTTGCGAATTGATATATAATGCAAAACATACTTATATTTATGTGTATGATTGGTCATAGTTCTTCTGTGGTAATTAAATGAACGAAATAGAGAGCTTTTTGTACTGACCTTATTTATATTTACCCATGCTACCTATTATGTTTATAGTATAAAGAGTGAGGATTGAGGAATTTGTATATCTTGTGTAAGCATGCAAATGCAGAAATGGCTCACGAAAACTCATGTAGGCATTCTGAAGGCAAAATTTTAATAGTGGTGGCTTTGTTGCAAGTTTACTACATAGAGTACGATGCAAGCATTTATTAAATTTCATCTAGGTTGCTATCCATTGAAACTTCTGTATTGGCTGGTTTTCCAGAATCTTTTACTTCAGATCATTGGCCACGTTTTACTGAATCCACTGACAACGTTCTATCTCCTCTTTGTTTTGCCTGCACAATAAGAAACTTATGAATTGATCCAGAAAAGATACCACATATATATCTAATATCTAATCAAACTGAACTTTTAAGTGCAAGAAATACAAATATCTTAAGGTTTATTTGTTGAGAAAGATATTTACTTTTTATGGACTTCCATGTGCTGTAGTCTTTTATCATCTAGCATTGATGCATTGACTGTATGGACTGATGCAGTAAAAAGCTGAAAATTTAGAGTATCTGACTAACTAAGTTGAGGTAGAAAACATCAAGTCGAATATAAAAGATATTATGTCTGGAGACGTAGCAATGATCCTAATACCGCACACCGTTTCAAAGTTGAAATTTATACATACGTTTTGCATTAAATACATTTAAGTCCCTGCTCACAATGCCATGTAAGTTTTAGGTGAAAATCACTTAGATAGGCTGTAATTTGTTGCAAAAGTATATCATTAAACATTCTAGCATATCTCCCACAAACCATAATTTATTGAAAGTAAATATTTCTTGAATAATGTAATTGGTTGCCATTGCAGATATTTGTTATTTAATACGTAAACATTTAATTTTCCTGCTAGACTATTTTTCGTATTGTTAGTTTATAAGTGTATCATATGTAGCTTCCATGTTTGCTATTGTTATTTTTATAGGCAATAATTGCCGCTAGCTGTTTCTGGTTTTGCTATTATGTAGTTAACCCTTAGATGGAAGGTTTGGTTTGGGGGGTTTTGGGGGGGGGGGGGGAGGTGTCCTGCAAGTCCTACAACGGTAGCTGTTTTCCCTTAAAAATATTTTTCATGAAAGCTTAAACCTAGAAATTACAGGTTCTACTTATCTAGAGAAAATGTTTAATATCAGTGCTATTTACTAAATGCGCTCATCACCTATGCTCTTATATGTCGCATAGCGGGTGGTCCCAAAATTTTGGTAGGCATCTTTAGCATTTACTCTTCCATCAGTTACGGTTTACTATCATGTTTTATAATTCTCCAAGTAGCATATAAGTAAATACTTCAGCAAAATTTACTAGAAAGATGAATAAAAAAAATTCCCTCCCATATCATCAATCTGTGAATTCAATTGCCTAAAATGATAGAAATAGAATGCATGTCAATCTGTCTATGGGAACCAAAGAACTTTCAAATGCTAATCAACAAATTTTACTGGAAAAATATAAACAACACTGGTAGGAACAATGGAGAGGTGCTAACTAATGTTAGGCGTGTTGGAAGACGTTTAACCTTTATGTTGAATACCAGTTTAAGTTGAATACCAGTGGAGAAACAAAGATAAGCCCACTTATTAGTGAAAAAAAATTAACAGATTTAGAGTCATGAAATGTAACTTGAGTATCATGCACAATCCCCCCACTCCACCCCTTAAGAAAACAATAGAGAAGTTCTTACTCAATTTAAGAAAATTTTTGTGTAGGAAGAGCTGCTTCCTTCAAGAAAATATTGAAAATCTTCTTTGTGGAACTTGAGAGAATAACGAGAGAAGAATTTGCTCTACGGAAAAAAAGTGAAAGAGAGAGTGCTTAGTGTGAACCGAGACTGTTAGTTTACTTGGATCTTTGATTACATTACTTACTCTTTTTGCACTTTCTCCTTAGGCATTTAATTAATTTTTCCTCCTTATGAAGCCAAATCTTACTTTAATTTCAGAAGAGAAATTCAAAGGCCCCGATTCTTCTTCTACCAAATAGTACAAAAATTAAGTAACTACCCTTATAAACTAATACATACCGAAAAAGAAAAAGAAAAAAAATACTATATTAATAGGAAAATCAAGAAAACAACAGAGGTAGAAAATTCACCAGATACAAAAAAGGTTGTCTTTTCAGTTCATTGCAATCAACTTCTTCCTTCATTTTATCAAATCCTCTTTGTTTTAATCTGGACGACATGTTAGAAGATCAGTCTTGTTTGGTTTCAAAGGATTGTCAGAGAGAACGTAACTTGGTGGCTTGCATGAATGGCAAAGAGCCATTGGTAAATTATCAGGAGCGTGAACTTGTGAAATGCAAGTTGCCAAATAAGTCTGATGCTTTCAACAAAGTGGAAGTCGCTCTATCTTTGGGCAACTCTTCAGCATCCCCGAACGAGCAAGTTGGCAATAAACGTCATGCTGGGATAATTCTGATTCGAGCTCTCTTATTTATGCCATTGGCCGTGACAATTCCATCGGCTGTCTCATTCATTGCTCTCGGTCGGATTATGGTGCCATAGCATCTTTGAATCGTAGCTTGCGCTCATTGATTAGGAGCGGAGAACTTTACAAATTGCGGCGGGAAAATGGTGTGGTTGAGCATTGGGTTTATTTCTACTGCGAACTGGTTGAATGGGGAGCTTTTGATCCTAGTCGCTGTCGTTGGATGCATCTGCCAGCTATGACTCTTGATGAGTGTTTCGTGTTGGCTGACAAGGAGTCGTTGGCAGTTGGCACAGAGCTGCTTGTGTTTGGAAAGGAGATCTTTTCGCATGTCATTTATCGTTACAGTTTATTGACAAACACGTGGTCATATGGGATGCGAATAAATGTACCAAGATGTTTGTTTGGTTCTGCCAGCCTAAGTTGCTCGGACACGACAATTTGGGTGCCGTACCCGTGTCAACACGACACTGACACGGGTAAGGGTGTGGGACCTGTGTCGGATATGGTCAGACAAGATCGGGTGCGTTGACCAAAATTTTTCCCAATTGATTTCACTAAGTAAAGATTTGAAGAGATGGAAAGCGAAATACCTTCAATTTCGCTGATATTCTCCTTCTTATATTAGTCCTTTTGTCTCCTTTGAAGCTTTTTGTCTTGGTCAATCTTCTTGTTCATGCTCAGGTTTTTGAAATCAAGAGCTCCTGTTTTTTTTTTTGGGCAGAGAAGCAAAAGATGTGTGGTGGACTACTGGACTGAGGCATAATGAGTTTTGTACTGAAAAAAACAAAGAGATGAAAAAGGTTTTGTTGGGGAAGAAGACTCAGAGATAGAAAGAAGAAGAGGCGAGTGCAGAGAACGGATGAAGGAGACAAATTAGGAATTGACCATATTTTAATTGACAGCTAATATTTTGCCGTTTATGAAGAGTTACAGCTGTCTCTTATTAAATATTGCATCCACTTGCAATATGGACCTCAAAAAAGAGTTACTGTAGCTCTTTTTAAAAAGTGATATGCTTTTTGACATACTTTACCTTTATGACCACGTTACTGTAACAAATTTACTACAAGTGTGCAAACTTTTGTCTTAGCACGACAAATATTAATACAAGTGTGCAAACTTTTAGCCGTATCCCCGCACCCGTGTCGGTTCTAGGATCCGTATCCCCGAATCTTAAAATTTCCATCTTAAAGGATCCGACCTCTAGATCCGCACCCGTGTCGGACACCCGTACCCGTGTCAGAGCAACTTAGCTGCCAGCATTGGGGAGATTGGCATTCTAGCTGGTGGCTGTGACTCACAAGGCAATATACTTGGCTCTGCTGAACTTTACAATTCGGAGGCAGGAACGTGGAAGACTTTACCGAGCATGAACAAGCCACGTAAGATGTGTTCAGGGGTATTCATTGATGGGAAATTTTATGTGATAGGAGGAATTGGAGGAGCCGAATCGAAGCGGTTGACTTGTGGGAGGAGTATGATCTTGAAAAAGGAACATGGCGTGAAATCCCAAACATGTCTCCTGTGCAAGCTAACGCTGCTACATCTGATGCACCTTTGGTGGCAGTTGTAGACAATGAGCTGTACGTGGCTGATTATGCTGACATGGAGGTGAGGAAGTATGACAAGCAAAATAAAGCATGGGTTACCATAGGACGGCTGCCCGAAAGAGCAGCTTCCATGTATGGTTGGGATTTGGCTTTTCGAGCATGTGGTAACAGGCTAATTGTAATTGGTGGACCCAAGGGAGGTGCAGAATATATTGAAGTGAATTCATGGGTTCCAAGTGAAGGGCCGATACAATGGGACTTGCTTGGCCAAAAGCGATCTGGTAGCTTTGTGTATAACTGTGCTGTCATGGGGTGCTGATCTTGTAATCCTAGTCTTTTGTCCTTGATGATGTTATCTTGATCCATATTTCTTTCTGTTTTGAATTCATGTTTGTTCTTTGCCAGCAATCTCTATCGTTGCACTGCAATATGCATTTAAAGGGAAAAATAGGACAATGAAATTCCATAATTGTATGCTGATAGACAAGCGAACTCCTATCTCATCTCATCTTTATTTTCCCTCCTTTATATGATTGGATATGTTTGAAAAATAGTTGCATCTTTGTGAAGTCAGACCATTACTTCTTGAGATATGACATATGCATGTGTTTTACATGATTTTTTTATTCATTCCCTCTGAAGTTTTCCACCAAGAGTTTTAGTTAATTCACTCATAACTCTTTGCATTTGTTAATTTCTCTCTACATCGTAGTCTCAGAGCATCTAGTTCTGGAATGAAGGAGGGACACATCCACCGCAATTTGCTGAAAAGAGGAGAAGTGGAAAATAAGGTGAAGTGCATTATACGTTATAACTCTTTTGAGGTTTGATTCCTGCGCTTGGTAAAATTAGCGTAGCATTGTGTACCCTTGTCTTGGAAATTTTTTAACCTATTACATTCTTCACTTTGAACCCGAACTCATTTTCTAGTCTGACTTATAGAGACTATTCGACATGCAACATCTCTTTTTGCTGTTTCATATTGGTAAAGCACGACATCTTCTCTCTTGTTGTAATGCCACAGTAGCAGCTTGGATTATATGTCGCTGTTAATAGACTTTTATGTTCATTCTTGAAAGTTATCATCCAGCTGGAATCTCTTCATAAGCAAATCCATTTGATCTCTGTAGATTAGTGTGACTAAATCAAATCTCCAAATATTAAATGAGTGATACTTAATTTTCCAGAATAGCATGTGCAGTAACATTATATAATGGTCAATAAGAAGTTTTCACATCGAAATGCAAAGAGGATCTTGAATTTTTTTTCCTGTTATTACTTGCCCTTTCGGCTCTTAATTCTTTTTCCCTCTTTGGAGGTTCACTTGGTCATATCTGAGTAATTAACTGTTATAATAAAGTGCACCCTCTTTTTAAAATTTGAAGGGAATTTTTAGTTTGCATCTATAGAACTCGGTATCCTTGTCCATATGTATTAACTGTGCTGAGTGTGCACCCTGTTGTAGTTTGTGATAGTTGAATGTATTCATTAGTGAAGCCAAAAATGTAAATAATGATACAGCTAAGTACTATCTGGATTTAATTTACTTGAATAGCCTTCTTTTGGTTTTTTTCTCACCTTCGTGAGGTTCTTATTGTTATTTGGGAATATAATGCCATGTGTTATTACGGTAAAAATATAGCCGCATCCAGCCAAAACAATTTAACCTTAGTAGTATTGCTATGGCTAAATACTTTATAGTAAATATTTAGTCGCACTTGGTTTATCCACGAAATCAATCAATATAACCATAGTAGCATCGGATTCCATTTTTTTTTAGTTTTACGTACTCAGCATATGTAGTGAGACCGTAACTTTGGCCCCCCTAATCCTTTTTGATGTCCATAAATAGCATGGTTTTTTCTTCAAATACATGAAGTGGCAAAACATTGAATGCATGGATTAACATGCATTTTCTTGTATCACTTTTGGCATTCTTTTTTTCCTTTTTGGGTTGTGAAAAGAAATATTTAGCTATTTTCCCTTTGATGGTTGCTTCTAAATTCTGATGGGAAGATAAAATTGATGGGAACATCTTTTATAAGCCTTTAGCAAACAATTAAATCAATTAATATAAAGCACAAGTGAATGTAGCCTTCTTTCTGAAATTCAAACAGGGTGTTTTGCACTTGAAAATAGGTAGTATTTTAGATGGAAAGCGTAAAAAGATTTCATAGCCATTGTAAGCAGGAAGAGATGAAAACTTTTACTGTGTTCCTTTCTTATTTATCTGGCTCCAATTTGGGTCTAAAGGGCAGTTGATTTTACTACCCATCAATGGCTGATTTTAGGGCTCGAATTCGTAATCTACAGGTCACACAACAGAGACACTAGTTAAGGCATTTTATTACGAAGAAAAAGCTGAAAGTTAACAATGTGTTTTGCCTTTAGTTGCTTTCTAGTTCCAATGATGGGTGCAGTGGTCAAAATCTGTTTGGGACAAGCTCATCTTCAATATTGCGACACAAATCTCAACCAAATGAATTCAACAAGTAGGCATGGCATAATGCTCTATCATTGTGCAACACACCATCTAATTTAGCTGATCATATCGTAGATCAAGTAAACCTTGATGGTTATGATGCACGCCAGTCTCCAACATTGCATGACACATCTTCTGCTTTAGCTGAGCATATAGTCGATCAAGTCAAACCTTAGTGACTATGACACACTATTAGGGAAACTGACTTATAGGATCTTGGAGATGAGGTTTTGCCCATTTCTAAGATCTTGGCCCGTCCTACAACAATAGAAATTGTTATCACGACCTAGTAGTTATGAATTATGATCTTTACGAGTACAAAGAGATGTGATTTCTTAAATGAATTGGAGCATTAAATCAAATGTTACAACGATATAATTTTAGTTGTGAAATTACAATCCGCCAAAACTGATCCAATTGGGATAGCAAAAGTAAGTTCGATAAATTAGCTCAAGAGGACAAGAACAGAATATTATTATGTTATTAACAAGTGGACTACTCCTTCATCAGATGTTACTCACCTTTTGCTTCTTAAAATTCAACTTAATAATATTTGAATGATACGAGGAGAATTACAATTTTGTAAAGTTCTGAGTATTTACATTTCAATTTATAGCTAATGAACTTAATCTAATAATTTATATTAGCTTTTGTATAGTTTGTGAAAAAATCATTATATTTCAAATTTAAAGTAAAATAGTCAGAGGTAGTCCTGAAAATTAAAAAAATGATTTTTCATAATTGAAAAAAAGCCAAACAGATTAATATGGAAGGAAAATAGAACTTCCCGAGTGGAGTTACATTACCAGGAAGAGTTGAATTTTCTTATGGTGAAATACTTTGGTAGATATATACCATTTGTCCATAAATAATATTTAATATTTGAACCAATTACTTTTTTTCAATTCCAACATCAAATAAGATATTTTTGTCCATTTAATACTCCTTGCGATTGTAAGTGCAATATTCAAACGGTCCATAAGTCCCAATAGAATGGGATTATAAGCGCGATGTTTATAACTTGCTATTATAAACAACAGTAGCGTTGTTTTTCACCCCTTTCTTGCGCTAATGTCCTTCCATTCCTCGTTTTACTTGTATAGAAGACAAATGAAAATCAATAAAGAGCTAAAAATAGAAAAAGAAATTTAAAGCAAACTGGAAGGAAGGCAAACAGATGCAGAAGTTGAGTTTAGTGTCATAAAATAGGACACCTCTATTTTGCTAATCTATTACAGGTGCCCATTTCCTACATTTTGTATTACTATGGTATTCTCTCTCTGTCTGTGTGTTTTTAGTGTTTATTGTGCTTCAGAAGAACGATTCTTTGACTATAGTGTACTGAGTTACTGTTGGTGTTGTTGATGAGAAAATTGTATTGAAGATATAAGAAAATTAGACTTACTAAGGAGCTTGAGAAGCTGAATTATTATCCAGATTAGTACAGTTTGCAGTTTGTATTGATTAGTAGGTCGGAAGAGTGGATGTTAGTTGTGCTAGTTCTGTGCTATAGTTGCTCATATGCAGGTTTTTGTCTTTGACTGTACATAATGCATTTGGTAATGAAATTTTTTATTTACCAAAAAAAATAAATTATAATCTTGGTTTTCCAAATGTATAATGTGATCCACAACACTTTTTTGGTGTTTTTTTTTGGTTCTATCAAGAGTGCTGCTATGTGTTCAAAATGTACCCTGTACTTGCTAAAACTAGGCCGAACCGTAGTCTCTAGGGAATTCAACTACTATTGCTACAACCTAGTTTATATCTTGGAAATTATAGTGATGATTTTGGATCAGGAATTTGTAAACAACCTCTCTACCTCTACAAGGTAGGGTACACACTATCTCTCCAGACCATAGTATGCGGAAGGGGGTAGAGGTTATTTCATTGTTTGGATTCCCTTCCATGCTTTACTTTCCTGTTTTAGGGATTATATGCTTTTTAAGCAGTTAGTTTTCTGCCAAACGCGATGCATCGTATACTGCATATCAATTCTAACTGTATAATGTTTTTTTCCCATAGGAATGATCAATTGGACACAATGGTCGAATACAACAGAGTGAAGGTCAAGTGTTTGATTGAATTTACTAAAGGGTTTGTGCGTAGGTAAGGTCAAACTTCTGTTATTGATTCGAAGAAATGATCAAAAGAGCTTTATTTGCTCGAGAAGTGGGCGTTTCCAATGATAATGCATGGCCTCTTAGGATGGGAATTCACCGCAAATACTAAGAGAGGTTGATAAAATACTAGTTTATTTATTGTTGATAAAATGGCCTAGTCCTTCACATCTACCCTGCAATGTGCTCAAAAGGTACTAAGAGAGGTTATATGATATTAGCTCTAGCAGTTCTAGATTAATGATATATAACCCGAGTTTCATGCAGTATTTCATAGCCAGTGTATAGAAATCTTTGCATATTTAGAGCATGTTCTTTCAATAAATGATTGATAATCTTCCTTATAACACTAGGAGAGAACAATGAGAAAAGAAACTTCTTTTGGAAAAAAGAAGAGAAAGAGAAATAGAGTACGTAGTGTGAATTGACACATTGTCAGATCACCTAGATTTCTTGATTATTAGTTACATTACTTGCTCTCTTGGAGCTTTCCCCTGATGCATCTAATTCTTTTTTCCTCGTGAGATGCTTCGCTTGGTCATATATCAGATCTAGACACCAATTCTTCGCCACATCGATGAACGTAATTTGCACATAAGAGGTGATCCAAATGTTTTGATGGCATCTATTGGCATTTACTCTTCCATCAATTAGAGTTTATGTTCTCATGGTTTATAATTCGCCAACTATCATCAAGTATTTATTTTGTTTTAATTTACTAGAAATTTTGAAAATTTACAATCTCATATCATGGGTATGTGAGTTTAATTCCCTACAATGATAGAAACATGATGTCATCAGAATCGACCTATGGCAATCAATCAGATTTTGACTCTAGTCAGCATGTTTCACTAGTAAAAGGATAAAGAATCGAGGTTGGAGAAGTGCTAATTAATGTTGGACATATGAGAGCACGTTTGACATTTGTGTTGAATGCCGTTGGAGCAACAGAGGCAACAC
The DNA here is from genome assembly GCF_000715075.1 of Nicotiana tabacum. NCBI lineage: Eukaryota > Viridiplantae > Streptophyta > Magnoliopsida > Solanales > Solanaceae > Nicotiana > Nicotiana tabacum. The sequence goes on along the minus strand of NC_134089.1, from coordinate 167,317,964 downwards.
CATTTGGTTGTATAAAAGTTTAAAAAAATATATTACTTGAGTATCATGCATAATCCTCCAACATTCCACCCCTTAGAGCAGTAAAGGCAAGATCACTTGGCAGTATAAAAATCCAACAGATCTAGATGATAATATATAACTTAAGTATCTTTCACGATCCTCCGCCATTCCACCCCTTAAAAAAAGGAAATAAAGACCTAAAGAATATTTTTTTTATATGAAGAGCTCTTTCTCAAAAGAATGATTGATAATTTTTTTTTTGTAGCATTTTGAGCGAATAATGAGAGAAGAAATTGCTCTAGGAAATAGAAGAGAAAGAGAGTACAAAGTGTGAACTGATAATGTCAGATCACCTAGATTACTTGGATTTTCAATTGCTTTATTTACCATTTTGACATTCTCCCGTGATGCATTTAATTATGTTTTTCTCCTCATATTCTTTACTTGCTCATATGTTAGTTCTATACATCAAGTCTTCTCCACATTTATGCACATAATTTGTAGATAAGGGGTGCTTCTTCCTTTAAGACATGACTGATAATATGAAGAGCTTCTTCCTTTAAGAAATGATTGAGAATGAGAAAAAAATTCTCTAGGAGAAAGAAAAGATAGAGAGTACATAGATTACTTGGATTTACGGTTGCACTACTTGGTCTTTTGGAACTTCTTTGATGCATTTAATCCTTCTTTTCCTCCCGAGATGTTTCACTTTGTCATACCTCAGTTTTAGACACCAACCTTAACATTGATGCACATAATTTTGTTGAGTGCCATTGGAGTAATAGAGGTAAGAATAATGAAAGAAGAAACTGCTCTAGTAAAAAGAAGAGAAAGAGAGTACATAGTGTCAACTGACACAGGGTCAGATGAGCTGGATTACTTGACCCTAGATTACATTACTTACTCTTTTGGCACTTTCTTCGTAGGCATTTAATTATTTTTTTCTCCTTGGATGTTTCACTTGGTTATATGTCAGTTTTAGACTCAAGCTTTGTCTGCATGTATGCACATAATTTGCACATAAGTCGTTATCTTAAACTTTTGGTAGGAATCCCTGGTATTTACTTTTTCATCAATTAGGATGTGCATTTTTACTTGGCCCAAACATGTAGAAATATTTTTGTTAATGGGCGGCGATTAAACGTATGTTGCGCGGACTCTCCAAAATGTTGCCGTGCCCCTGTCGGATACTCCAAAAATACACTACTTTTGGAGTATCCGACACGCACCCGGCGACATTTTCGGAGAGTCCGAGCAACATAGGATTAAACTCAAACTTGAGTCCTCTGCCTAAGTTGGTCCGAAAAGATAGAACATGTTGAATTTTTTGAATTATCTTATCTGAAAGCTCAAGTTATTAGAGATAGAACATTGTTATTTATTTATGTATGATCCATAGGATATGGAGTCTACAAGGGGAGAAGCACATTGGGATTTGAAGTTTTGAAACAACTTGCGCAAGACTGGAAGGTCGAAACACATGATAGTCAAGATGTATGGAGATGGGGGCTGGGGGGAAACGATGTCTTTTATGTAAGTTCTACTATGAGAAGTTTATTACTAGGAAGGAGTTGAGAAATGTGTATGTTTTCACTTGGCTAGCTGCGTCTGGGGTAATCTTCACGGTGGAGAACTTAGGGAAGAAAAAGTTTATTTGTTAGTTGGCGCTTCATGTGTAAAGACTCGGGGAAAGATGTGAATCACCTCCATTTACCTTATCATATAGCGTCTTAGTTGTGGTGGGAAATCCTGTGATGGTCTGGACCAGAGTGCGTAATGCCTAGCACTGTGAAAGAAACAATGTTTAGTTGGACCTTTAGAAGACAGAAGAGACACAAGGTATGGGATGTTGCTCCTCTATACTTATGGACTGTATGAAGAGAGAGGATTTGGAGCGCTTTTGATGGAGTAGAGATGGTTTTGTACACTTGAGGAATAACCTTCTATCTCTTATTCCTTTTTGGTGCACCTGCGAGGTTCCCATATGTATAAACGATTGAGTGTCTTTCATAGAAAATCATATCATTTCGTAAGGTTTTTCTACCTTTTGGTATACCTCTTGTATACATCCATTTTTTGTCCTTCTTTTAATGAATTTTTTTACTTTGACGGAAAAAAAAAACTGATCCATAGGATGACTACAAAAGTGAATCTTTTGACGGACTGTCAGAAGTAGTGATTCTTAGTAATTTCAGATATCATTATCTTAGTTGAAGAAAAAGTGTCATAGACTTATTTTTAAGATCAACTATCAGGTTATTTGTCTTTGTTTCTCCACCCAACAATAACATACCCAGTGTAATCCCACAAATGGGATCTGGGGAAGGTAGTGTGTATGCAGATCTTACCCCTACTGTGCAGGTAGAGAGACTTCTCCACCCATTTAATCTAATAGCGACTCATCAAAAGCTTGTAATAACTAAAAGAGAAATGGAGTTGGTCCTTACTTGAGATGTTATTCAGGAAAAAAGCCCAACTCTTCTTTGCACTCAGGGCAGCACTTAGTTTCACTGGCTGCTTGATAGATGCATGAGTGCTTAGTGTCACTGGCTGCTTTATGGATGCACCTTTTGCAAACTGCATCAAAGAGGAAATTATCATAAACTCTAGATTAAGATTGACAACCAATTAGCTAATGATCCATCGCAATAAGCAAACTTCAAAAAAAGAAAGAAGGAACTTTAAGTTTGACAATGTTGATGGTGATCTTTCACAGTCAACATTGCTACCTGAAGGTATACTGTTGTTGCATTTGTACTACTAGATATTTGCTCAAATACCATAAATGTTTATCCTTTTAGTCACACTTAAAGAGCTTTAAATCTTGGAAGTCTATTATTCTGTCACTTCTTCAATTAGTGAAGATGCCGGAACTTTTAGTTTGCCAATGTGTAACAGTTCTTTGACTCTTGTCTAACTTAAGTTGGTTTTTGCGAATTGATATATGATGCAAAACATGCTCGTATTTCTGTGCATGATTGGTCAAACTGCTTCTGTGGTAATTAAATGAACGAGTTAGAGAGCTTTTTGTACTGACCGTATTTCTATTTACCAATGCTACCTATTGTGTTTATTGTATAAAGAGTGAGGATTGAGGAATTTGTATATCTTGTGTACGCATGCAAATGCAAAAATGGCTCACAAAAACTCATGTAGACATGTCTGAAGGCAAAAGTTAGTAGTGGTGGCTTTGTTGCAAGTTTACTACATAGAGTACGACACAAACATTTATTAATTTTGTCTAGGTTGCTATCCATTGAAAATTCTGTGTTGACTGGTTTTCCAGAATCTTTTACTTCAGATCATTGGTCACTTTTTACTGAATCCACTAACAACGTTCTATCTCTTTGTTTTGCCTGCACAATAAGAATTGTATCAAACTTCTGAATTGATCCAGAAAAGAGATCACAAATATATCTAATATCTAATCATACTGAACTTTTAATCGCAAGAAATACAAATATCATAATGTTTATCTGTTGAGAAAGATATTTACTTTCTATAGACTTCCAGATGATGTTGCCTTTATCATCTAGCATTGATGCATTGATTGTATGGACTGATGCAGTAAAAAACTGAAAATTTAGAGTATCTGACTAAGTTGAGGTAGAAAACATCAAGTCGATATAAAAGATATTATGTCTGGCGGTACCGATGATTTGATAACCTAATAGTGTACTCTGTTTGAAAGTTAAAATTTATACATACGTTTTGCATTAAATACATCTAAGTCCCTGCTTAAAATGCATGTAAGTTTTAGGTGAAAATCGCTTAGATAGACTGTAATTTGCTGCAAAAGTTATATCATTAAACATTCTAGCATATTTTCCACAAAGCATAATCTCATAATTGAAAGTAAACGTTTCTTCAACAATGTAATTGCCTGCCATTGCAGATATTTGTTATTTAATAGTAAACATTTACTTTTGCCTGCTAGACTATTTTTCGTATTGTTAGTTTTTAAGTGTGTCCAAGAACATAAGCAATTAAAAGAATGCTAATTTTTATAAGAATCTATAAGTTTATATTTCGATTTTTACATATGGAAGCAAACATCATAATTATACATTTAGTGAAGATTTTCATGCACGCGAACATGTCATTTTGAGTAAGTTCAGTAGTGCATGCTTCAGCTTTCAATTAAAAACCACTCCATATTGGTAGAATTCTAGGTATTTATGCACTAATACTAAAGGTCACATTTTACTCCAAAAACACATCCTTATCTTGCCTGCTTTATCTGGTCCCTTAGAACAGTCAAAACTGCAATGGAGGCGGCAGTATCATGTCGCTTCCATGTTAGCTAAAGTTATTTTTATAGGCTATAATTGCCACTCACCCCTTTGGTACTTTTCGGATCTCATGCATCTTCTTGATGCCATTTATAATACTTCTTACGGTAGATTTTGAGAAGAAGAAAAGGCTTCTTGTATTTCTGCGTATATTTACGTCCCATGAGCAAGGGAATTTATACAAAGTTCCTAATACTAATTAAGGAAATGAAATAAATCTACAATCAATCCAGCTATCAAATCAAATCAAATAAAATCAGAATAAATACAGATCTCCTAAATATAATCAAATCTCCTGAAATCATGCTAATCAACACTCCTAAATCAAATCTCCTTGAATCATGCTAATCAACACTCCTCCTCAAGTTGGTGCAAAGATGTTGCACATGCCCAACTTGCAACACAAAGTATGGAAAGTTCGCTTGTTGAGACCTTTGGTAAACACATCAGCTAGTTGTTTTTCCGATGTTACATGAAACAAACTCAAGACACCAGTTGTAATTTTTTCTTTGATGAAGTGTCGATCAATTTCCACATGCTTTGTTCGGTCATGCTGGACTGGACTATGTGCTATACTGATGGCAGCTTTATTGTCACAGTACAAGGAAAGTTTTCCTTTTTCATACAGTCTCAATTCCTGTAGTAGCTTTTGTAGCCAAAGCAGTTCGCAACCACCCTGGGCCATAGCTTTGTATTCTGCCTCCGCACTTGATCTAGCAACTACACTTTACTTCTTGCTTCTCCAAGTAACCAAGTTTCCTCCTACGAGCGTACAGTAACCGGATGTTGATCTTCTGTCATCTAGAGATCCAGCCCAATCCGAGTCTGTAAAGGCTTCTATTTGGAGGTGATCATGTTTAGAGAAAAGTAGACCTTTCCCTTGAGCAAACTTCAGATACCGCAAAATGTGAAAGACAGCTTGCATATGAGGATCTCGGGGATCATGCATGAACTGACTCACTAGGCTAACTGAATAGGCTATGTCTGGTCTAGTGTGGGAGAGATAAATGAGTCTTCCAACCAGTCTCTGATATCTCTCATTATTAACTGATTCTCCAACTCCACTTTGTAACTTGTGATTGCTTTCAATGGGCGATTATGCGGGTCTGCAACCTGTCATAACGGTTTCTTTCAAAAGATCCAGAATATACTTTCTTTGAGAAATAAATATTCCTCTTTTGGATCTAGCAACCTCAATTCCCAAGAAGTACTGGAATTTTCCTAGATCTTTGATCTCAAATTCATGTGCCAACAACTTCTTCAATTGAGACATCTCCTCTTTGTCATCTCCTGTCATTACTATGTCATCAACGTAAACTATGAGAAGAGTGGGTTTACCTGTTTGATGTCTTATGAAGAGGGTGTAATCAACATTGCTTTGTTGGTAACCGAAGAAGATCATTGCTTTGCTGAATTTGTCAAACCAAGCTCTGGGGGATTGCTTCAGTCCGTATAAGGCTTTCTTTAATCTGCATACCTTTCCTTGACTTTGTGCAGTATCAAATCCAGGAGGAATCTCCATATACACCTCTTCTTCTAAGTCTCCATGAAGAAATGCATTCTTCACATCAAACTGTTACAAGTCCCAATCAAGATTAGCTGCACAAGATAAAAGAATTCTAATAGTGCTCATCTTAGCAACAGGGGCAAATGTCTCTTGATAATCCACTCCATAAGTCTGAGTGAATTCCTTAGCCACCAATCTTGATTTGAATCTTTCAATTGAGCCATCGGCTTTGTGCTTCACAGTAAAGATCCATTTGCAGCCAACCAACTTCTTGTCTGGTGGTGAAGTGACAAGTTCCCATGTCTCATTTTTTGACAAGACCTTCATTTCTTCAATCATAGCTTGCTTCCATTTAAGATCTGCAAAAGCTTCCCTCCAATTTTGGGGAATAGTCACATAAGAAATAGACAAGGCAAAGGCTCTATAGGAGGGAGACAAAACTAGATAAAGGGTGTTTGGTGGTGCAAGATCTGACTCCTTTTCTGAGAGCAATAGGTTTATCTAACTCATTAGGAAATGTAGATAACTCACCAGTAGAAGAAGGTTCAACTTCGGTAGATTGCATGATGGCTTCTTCTGCTCTATTTTTAATTGAGTAAGTTTTCAAAACCTATCCAAACACCCAATAGTGTCCCCCTGAATTCTTTCTCCAATTTTACTTTCCCCCGTGACAATGTCATCAAGAGGTCCAGTAATGGAACTAGGTAAAATCACCTCTTCCTCCTTACTGCTCTCCCCCCGAAGAGGTATGATGTAATACTGAAATAGGGCTCAGATTCTCGAAAGGTATCATCCATGCTAACAATAGATCTCCTAGAGGGAGAATAATAACATTTGTAACCTTTTTGTGTCGGAGAATACCCAATGAAAACACACTTTATAGCTCTAGGATCAAGTTTCCCAGAATTTCTAGTGTGGACAAAGCAAACACACCCAAACACCTTTGGAGGAACAGTATATTCATTCTTACAAGTTTCAAGAGGACTTTGAAAATTAAGGGGTTTAAGTGGCATTCTGTTGATAAGATAGGCAACCGCTAGAATAGCATCCCCCAGTAAGGTTTTGGTAGATGCATGGTGAACATAAGAGATCTTGCTACTTCTAACATATGCCTATTTTTTCTTTTAGCGATCCCATTTTGTGCACTAGTATAAGGACAACTAGTCTGATGGACTATCCCATTGGACTCCAAATAAGCACCAAATCTTTTATCCATGTATTCGCTGCCATTGTTAGTTCTCAAGATTTTTATTTTGGCAGTAAACTAAGTACAAATTATCTTATGAAATGACTGAAAACAAGAGAAAACTTCACTTTTGGCTTTTAACAAATATACCCAAGTCATCCTAGTGCTGCAATCAATGAAAGTAACAAACCATCGACTACCAGACAAAGAAACAGTTTGGATAGGACCCCATACATCAGAATGAATAGTTATAAACATAGTTGTGCTTTTATTATCACTCACAGGATAAGAGTTTTTAGTATGCTTGGCTTATTCACACGCATTACAGAACAAAGATTCAAATTGAGTCCTTAAAAACAAATCGGGATATAACTTCTTCAAAACAAAGAATGATGAGTGTCCTAACCGTCTATGTCGTTGTATTATTTCTTGGTTGACATCCTTACTTTCCCCAAAAAAGGCTTGACTAGAGTTTTGAATCTCATCTAATATATACAAGTCATCACGCAATCTACCACTGCCAATCCTTTTCCCTATTTGAAGATCCTGAAAAATACAATGATCGGGAAAGAACTCGATTTTACAGTTTAGAGTTTTGGTGATGGCACTAACAGATAAAAGATTAATAGGGAACTCAGGGACATGGAGCACGAATGATAGTTTAATATCAGGAGTACAAATGACAGAACATGTTCCAGAGATAGGTGTTAAAGAACCATTTGCTATTTTAACATTATCTCCTTTGAGAGACGGAGAATAGTTTTGAATGCCTTTAGAAAAGCCTGTCATGTGTCTATTTGCACCAGAATCGACAATCCAAGAATTAAGGTTATCTGCAAAGCAGTACCTGATTGCACATGATTGGATATGACAACATTAGCGGAGTCAAGTTTGGCTAAGAGGTGACGGAGAAGCTGAATTTCTTCCGAAGACAAGATTTCTCCAGAAACCGTCTCCTTGAATGTCTCCATAATTTAGCCCAATCAGAAGGAAATCAGAATGAGTTTATGTTGCGGACTTGACCTCTTTGATAAAAAAGGAACCCTAGTACTGCGAGGGAGATAACTCACCTCAAAAAGGCAGCAATGACTCTGATACCATGATAAGAATGGACCTTGGGCCTAACTCAAGCCCAAAAGCTAGCTTATGAGGTGAGGATTGCCCAAGCCATATAAGGAGACCAAAGACTTCAAATCCCTTCGATGTGGGACAACTCAATACCCCCGTCACGTCAGGCCTCTGGAGCGTGGACAACATAAATGGGGGCCCAACATCGGTACAATAATTGGGATGGGCCTGACTCTGATACCATATTAAATGGACCTTGGGCCTAACCCAACCCCAAAAGCTAGCTCTAGAGGTGAGGATTGTCCAAATCCATATAAGGAGACCACCCATCCCCTTCATTGTCTCAACACCCCCTCTCACGCCCAGGACTGGACATCTGGAGCGTGGACAATTATGGGGGCCCAACATCAGAAAATCGGGATGGGTCCTTCTCTGATACCATGTAGATTTTGAGAATGAAGAAAATGCTTATTGTATTTTTGTGTATGTTTACATCCCATGAACAAGAGAATTTATACAAAGCTCCTAATGCTAATTAAGGAAATAAAATAAATCTATACAATCAATCCAGCTATCAAATCAAATAAAATTATATCTCCTAAATATAATCAAATCTCCGGAAATCATGCTAATCAACACTCCTAAATCAAGTCTCCTTGAATCATGCTAATTCAACACCTGCAAGTCCTACAACGGTAGTTGTTTTCCCTTAAAAAGTATTTTTCATGAAAGCTTAAACCTAGAAATTACAGGCTCTACTTATCTAGAGAAAGTGTTTAATATCAGTGTTATTTACTAAATCCTGTCATATGCTCTTATCAGTCGCATAGCGGGTGGTCTCAATATTTTGGTAGGCATCTCTGGAATTTACTCTTCCATCAATTACGGTTTGCTCTCATGCTTTATAATTCTACAAGTAGCATATAAGTAAATACTTAAACATAATTTACGAGAAAGATGAATAAAAAATTCCCTCCCATATCATCGTTCTGTGAATTCAATTCCTAAAATGATAGAAAGTTAATGCATGTCAATCTATCTATGGGAACCAAAGAAATTTTGAATTCTAATCAACTAATTTTACTAGAAAAATATAAACAACACTGGTAGGAACGATGTAGAGGTGCTAACTATGTTAGGCGTGTTGGAAGACGTTTGACCTTTGTGTTGACTGCCCGTGGAGAAAAAAAATGTAAGCCCACTTATTAGTGTAAAAATTAATGGATTTAGATTCATGAAATGTAACTTGAGTATCATGCACAATCCCCCACCACTCCACCCCTTAAGAAAACGATAGAGAAGTTCTTACCCAATTTAAGAAAAATTTTGTATAGGAAGAGCTTATTCCGTCAAGAAAATATTGATAATCTTCCTTGTGGCACTTGAGAGAATAACGAGAGAGGAATTTGCTCCACGGAAAAAAAGAGAAAGAGAGAGTGCATAGTGTGAACTGAGACTGTCAGATTACCTAGATTACATTACTTACTCTTTTTGTACTTCCTCCTTAGGCATTTTATTAATTTTTCCTCCTTATGAAGCCAAATCTTAATTTTTCCTCCTTATGAAGCCAAATCTTACTTTAATTTCTGAAGAGAAATCCAAAGGCCCCGATTCTTCTTCTACCAAATAGTACAAAAATTAAATAACTACCCTTATATACTAATACATACCGAAAAACAAAAAGAAAAAAACTATATTAATAGGGAAATCAAGAAAACAACAGAGGTAGAATTCACCAGATACAAAAAAGGTTGTCTTTTTCAGTGCATTGCAATCAACTTCTTCCTTCATTTTATCAAATCCTCTTGGTTTTAATCTGGACGACATGTTAGAAGATCAGTCTTGTTTGGTTTCAAAGGATTGTCAGAGAGAAAGTAACTTGGTGGCTTGCATGAATGGCAAGGAGCCATTGGTAAATTATCAGGAGCGTGAACTTGTGAAATGCAAGTTGCCAAATAAGTCTGATGCTTTCAACAAACTGGAAGTCGCTCTATCTTTGGGAAACTCTTCAGCATCCCCGAACGAGCAAGCTGGCAATAAACGTCATGCTGGGGATAATTCTGATTCGAGCTCTCTTATTCATGCCATTGGCCGTGACAATTCCATCAGTTGTCTCATTCATTGCTCTCGGTCGGATTATGGTTCCGTAGCATCTTTGAATCGTAGCTTTCGCTCATTGATTAGGAGTGGAGAACTTTACAAATTGCGGCGGGAAAATGGTGTGGTTGAGCATTGGGTTTATTTCTCCTGCCAACTGGTTGAATGGGAAGCTTTTGATCCTAGTCGCGGTCGGTGGATGCATCTGCCAGCTATGACTCCTGATGAGTGTTTCGTGTTGGCTGACAAGGAGTCGTTGGCGGTTGGCACAGAGCTGCTTGTGTTTGGAAAGGAGATCTTTTCGCATGTCATTTATCGTTACAGTTTATTGACAAACACGTGGTCATCTGGGATGCAGATGAATGTACCAAGATGTTTGTTTGGTTCTGCCAGCAAAGGGGAGATTGGCATTCTAGCTGGTGGCTGTGACTCACAAGGCAATATACTTAGCTCAGCTGAACTTTACAATTCGGAGGCAGGAACGTGGAAGACTTTACCGAGCATGAACAAGCCACGTAAGATGTGTTCAGGGGTATTCATTGATGGGAAATTTTATGTGATAGGAGGAATTGGAGGAGCCGAATCGAAGCGGTTGACTTGTGGGGAGGAGTATGATCTTGAAAAAGGAACATGGCGTGAAATCCCAAACATGTCTCCTGTGCAAGCTAACGCTGCTACATCTGATGCACCTCCTTTGGTTGCAGTTGTAGACAATGAGCTGTACGCGGCTGATTATGCTGACATGGAGGTGAGGAAGTATGACAAGCAAAATAAAGCATGGGTTACCATAGGACGGCTGCCCGAAAGAGCAGCTTCCATGTATGGTTGGGGTTTGGCTTTTCGAGCATGTGGTAACAGGCTAATTGTAATTGGTGGACCCAAGGGAGGTGCAGAATATATTGAAGTGAATTCATGGGTTCCAAGTGAAGGGCCGATACAATGGGACTTGCTTGGCCGAAAGCGATCTGGTAGCTTTGTGTATAACTGTGCTGTCATGGGGTGCTGATCTTATAATCCTGGTCGTTTGTCCTTGATGATGTTATCTTTATCCATCTTTCTTTTTGTTTTAAGTTCATGTTTGTTCTTTTCTAGCAATCTTTATTGTTGTATTGCAATATCCATTTAAGGGGAAAAATAGGACAATGAAATTCCATAATTGTACGCTGATAGACAAGCGAGCTCCTATCTCATCTCATCTTATTTTCCCTCCTTTATAAGATTTGATATGTTTGAAAAATAGTTGCATCTTCGTGAATTCACACCATTACTTCTTGAGATATGACATATGCATATGTTTTACGTGATTCTGTCTTTCATTCCGTCTGAAGTTTAGTTAATTCACTCATAACTTTTTGCATTTGTTAATTTCTCTCTACATCTTAGTCTCAGAGCATCTAGTACTAGAACAAGGGGAGGACAGATGCACCGCAGTTGCTGCAAAGAGAAGAAGAGGAAAAGAAGGTGAAGTGTGTTATACGTCACAACTCTTTGAGGTTTGATTCCTGCGCTTAGTAAAATTAGGGCAGCATTGCTAACCCTCGTCTCGTAATTTTTTAACCTATTACATTCTTCACTAACTTTGAAATTTAAAATGATAATCAAAGAACTCATTTTCTAGTCGGCTTATGGAGATTACAACTCTTTTTGTTGTTTCACAATCAGAAAACGCGATTGACATTTTTAGTAGACTTTCATTTTCAGTCTTGAAAGTTATTTTCCAGCTGGAATCTCTTCATAAGCAGATCCATTTGATCTCTGTGTAGATTACTGTTACTAATGAGTGGTAATTAGTTTTCCAGAATAGCATCTGAACTTACTATTGTATTATACACTCTGCAGTAACTTTATAATGGTCAATAAGAAGGTTTCACTTCTTAGATTTTATTCCAGTTATTACTTAACCTTTTGGGGACTTTCCCCTGATGAATTTAATTCTTTTTCTCTCTTTGGAGGTTCATAATAGAGTGCACTGTCTTTTTAAATTTGAAGCAAAATTTTAGTTGCATCTATAAAACTCGGTATCATAGTCCATATGTATTAACTGTGTTGAGTGTGCACCCTGTTGTAGTTTGTGATAGTTGAATATATTCATTAGTGAAGCCAAAAATGTAAATAGTGATACAGCTAAGTACCATCTGGATTTGGATTACTTGAATAGCCTTCTTTTGGTATTTTCCTCACCTCCGTGAGGTTCTTATTGTTATTTGGGAATGTATGCCAGGTGTTACTACGGTAAATATTTAGCTGCATCTAGCCAAAACAATTTAACCTTACTAGTATTGCTATGGCAAAAGTTCTTTATAATAAATACTTAGTCGCACTTGGTTTATACACCAAATCAAATAATTTAACTTTAGTAGCATCGCATTCCATTATTTCTTAGTTTTACGTACTCAACATATATAGTGAGACCGTAATTTTGCATTAGGGCTTTGGCGTCCCTAATCCTTGTTGATGTCCATATTTTGCATGGTTTTTCTCCAAATACAGGAAGTGTCAAAACATTGGATGCATGGATTAACATGCATTTTCTTGTATCCCTTTTGCTTCGGTAAGGTCTGCATACATACTATCCTCCCTATATCCCACTTGTGAGAATATACTGAGTATGATTTTGTTGTTGGTTTGGAAAAGAAATATTTAGCTATTTTCCCTTTGATGGTTGCTTTTAAATTCCGATGGGAAGATAAAACTGAAAATTGGAACATCTTTTATAAGCCTTTAGCAGACGACTAAAGCAGTTAATATAAAGCACAAGTGAATTTTGGCTTCTTTCTGAAATCAAACAGGGCGTTTTGCACTTGAAAATAGGTAGTAGTATTTTAGATGGAAAGCGTAGAAGATTTCATAGCCATTGTATGCAGTATGAGATGAAATTTTTTACTGTGTTCCTTTCTTATTTATGTGGCTTCAAAATGGGTCTAGCTGGGGCATTTTATTAGGAAACAAAAGCTGAAAGTTAACAATTTGTTTTGCCTTTAGTTGCTTTCTAGTTCCAATGATGGTCGCAGTGGCCAAAATCTGTTTGGGACAAGCTGATCATCAATATTGCAACACAAATCTCAACCAAATGAATTCAACAGTAGGCACGGCACAATGCTCTATTCATTGACGTCGTAGTCTCTACCATTGCATGACACTCCATCTGGTTTAGCTGATCACGTCGTTTATGTCAAACCTCGATGGCTATGATGCACGTCACACGCTAGTCTCCAACATTGCACGAGACACCATCTGATTTAGCCGACCTTGAACCCGTTTGGCTTAGCTGATTTAAGTAGCTGATAAGCATTGGGTGCTGAAAAGCACTTTTAAGTGCGGAAGCTGATTTTAAAAATAAGCAGTTACGTGTTTGGATAAAAGTGCTGAAATTAATAATAAGCAGCTGAAGAATTGGGTATACGAAGAGTTTTGTTTAAAAAAAATTATTTTAGGGATAGAATAGTAAATATTTGGGTCAAACCTAAAGTGCTTATAAGCTGAAATTTGATAAGTTGGGGGAGATCAACTTATGGCTTTTGACTTATTTTTGGCTTATAAGCACTTTTAATTTTACCAAACGCGTAGATAAGCCAAAAAGTGCTTTTAAGCCAGTTTGACCAGCTTATAAGCTTAGCCAAACACCCTCCTTACCGTAGATCAAGTCAAACCTTAGTAACTATGACGCACTATGAGGGAAACAGACTTATAGGATCTTGGGATGAGGTTTTGCCCATTTCTAAGATCTTGGCCCATCCAACAACAATAGAAATTGTTATCGCGGCTTAGTAGTTATGAATTATTATCTTTAGGAGTACAAAGAAATGTGATTTCATAAATGATTTGGGAGTATCAAATCAAATGTTACATTGGGATATCATGTTAATTGTGAAATTACAATCTGCCAAAACTGATCCAATTGGGATCGCAAAAGTGTAACTTACTTCGAACAAATTAGGTCAAGAAGACAAGAACAGAATATTATGTTATTAATAAGTGAACTACATCAGATGTTAGTCACTTTTTGCTTCTCACAATTGATCTTAATAAAATTTTATTGATACGAGGGGAAATACAATTTATAGTATTTTTTTTGCTGTAATTCCGAAGATCTACATTCCAATTTATAAATAACTAGTTTTAGTATACGTGCGTTGCACGTGAATTTTACATCTGTAAATAAAAATTCATAAAGAACAAAAAATAAATTTTGAATATAGACTTGAACTCATAAGATTTTTTTCCACCTCCTAATAATGATTGAATATTTATAAAAATCTATTACTTTATGCATCAACGTTAAAATATACAGTATTTAGTTCACATGAGTTGAACAGCATACACGTTCATTCTTCAAAGTTCGCCCAATGTCTAAGTGTAGTTTATTTACAAATTTATATATTAATATCAAATATAGGTTCAAAAGAAAACTTGAACTAAAAATAAGGATTGAGCATATTAGAAAATTTGATTTCCTAATTAAAACACTAACGGCACTATATATGCAAATTTTTTATGAGTAATTTATCTACAACCGTCTAAATTCAATAAATAGATATAACTTTCAAAACATAATATTGTAAGTTGTTTTAGTGTGCAACGTAATTATATTTAATTAGCAAATTTTTATATTATAAGTGAGACAGAAAATGATAAGTGAGACATTAATTATGAATTTTGAACCAAAAATGACAATTTGGAGTTGAAAGTGGTTGAAATTTTGAACTAAAATATTTGTAAATAATTAATTGGTTAAAATTTAATGACAAACAAAAAAACTTCTAAACCTAAAACTAAAAGGAGCTTAAAGTGCTCCAAAGTTTTCTAACAGTAAAACTAACGTGATTTACTGTATCAAGAAAAACTAACGCGTTACTATTTTCCTTTTACTAATACGGTATATTACCAACTTCTAATAAGGAAAATTTTAATAACTCGAATTGTAGTTGCTTTTAAAATCTTAAGTCTTAAAAGAATAATTAATTAATTATTTTATTTAACGCGAGTTTTATTTTTAAAGAGTAAAAAAGACGAACAATATTACGCTAAACGTTAAAAGGGACAAACTATGGATTATAATGCTTTGAGATTAGAAAGTTTTTAATTGATTATATGCTTAGAGATATTAAAAGTTTTGAGGTTCTAAAAGTATTCAACATAAGTTAGTTCATATATTTGGACCTATATTAGAACTTCAATTTATACAAGGAAGAAATTTAGTTGATGTAACGATCCGACCGGTCATTTCATGAGTTATAGCCTCGTTTCCCCAATTTCTGCTTCTTTATGTGTTCTTCAGCTGTATTTCATCGTTTCGTGTTGGTTGGTTGGGGTTCAGAGTGATTTTGGAGTGAATTGAGACACTTAGTCTCTTTTGAGAAAGATAAGTAGGAAAGGTCAACCGGATGTTGACTTACGTGTAAACGATCTCGGATGTGAATTCTGATGGTTTGGTTAGCTCCGCTAGGTGATTTTGGACTTGGGAGCACGCCCGGAAGGTAATTTAGAGATCCGTGGTAGATTTAGACTTGAATTGGCGAAAATTGAAATTTTAGCGTTTCTCGGTTGGTAGTAGAAATTTTGATATCGGGGTCAGAATGAAATTCTGAAAATTAGAATAGGTCCATAGTGTCATTTGTGACGTGTGTGCAAAATTTTAGGTCATTCGGACGAGGTTTGATATGTTTCGGCATCGTTTGCGGAATTTGGAAGTTTGGAAGTTCTTAAGCTTGAATCCGAGGGTGATTTGGTGTTTTGATGTTGTTTTGAGTATTCGGAAGATTTGAATAAGTTTGAATGGTGATATGTGACTTGTTCGCATTTTTGGTTGAGGTCCTTAGGGCCTCGGGATGAATTCGGATGTTCACCGGTAGAGTTGGAATTTAGTTTGTGCAGCTGAAGCTGCTGCTTCTATTATTTCCGCACTTGCGGATTGGGGACCGGAGGTGCGAGGTCGCAGATGTGAAAGGGGGATCGCAGGTGCGTATTTGGCTAGCTGGAGCTTGAACACAGGTGCTGAGGTGTTGCCGCACCTGCGAGGCCGCATGTGCGAGGGGAGAGCCGCAGATGCGGAAGTGGGTGGATAAGTGGAATCCGCATGTGCGCTCTTTGGACCGCAGATGCGGCAGCACAAGTGCGCGTATGTGGACCGCATGTGCAAGACTTCTGGGCAGAATGTATAAAAGCCATACTTCGCGAATTTTTACCCATTCTTCACCATTGTTGGCCGGTTTTTAAGCTTTGGGCAGTGATTTTCAAGAGGGAATCGAGGGATATCAGTGAGGTAAGTTACTTGGGGTCTATTACTTGTGTTCATGATGATTTTTTCACTGTTTAATCATAAAATTAGTGGAATTTGGGGTGAAGTCGAAGGGGTTAGGGCTTGAGTTTTGGAGAGTTGAGTTGGGGATTTGAGGGACCATTTGAGGTTAGATTTTGATGAATTTGGTATGTATAGACTCGGAAGAGAAAGAAGTTTCTAGTTTTGTGATTTTTGTCGGATTCTGAGACGTGGGCGGGGAGGGGCAGGTTTGGGTGAATTTCGGGATTTTGGTCTAATTTGATAATTTTTGTATGGAATTGGTTCATTGGCCTACATTGATTGCATTGAAATGCTTTTGGGTAGACTCGGGACGTTTGGAGACCGATTCCAGAGGCAAGGGCATTGCAGAGTAGGGATTTGACCAGTTCGAGGTAAGTAATAATTATAAATCTTGTCCTAAAGGTATGAAATCCCGGATTTCACCTCGTTTCATTATTTTGAGGTAACGCACATGCTAGATGACGAGCGTGTGGGCGTGCACCGTTGGGGATTGTGACTTGGTCCGTCCCGTAGCAACTATTAAAGTGCGTATTTGACTGAAAACTATATGATACTTATGTGTTTTAGAAAGAATTTCTATGATTTGGGTTGAATGCCATATTTAGGCCTTGTGCCAAGCTGTATGGACCCTTATGGGCCTTTTCTTATTATTTCCTCATTGTTTTGACTTAAGATTTGTACTCAGTCATGCTATGTTTTACTGATTTCATAACTCAGTCTTTATTACTCCATTTTGATGTATAAAATGATATTTTTGAGCTGAGCACCCTGTTTTACTGATAGCCCGAGTGGCTTGAGAGGTTTCTGACCGAGTGAGGTCGATGACCTATGTTGTGAGGATATTATGGGATCGGGCTGCGCGCCACAGCATATTGTTACTGATTTATGATATATGAGAGGCCGAGGGCCTGATTGATTATGCCACGAGGTGGCTTGTTATAGCGCTTGGGCTGTAGGAGCCCATCCGGAGCTTGCACTCCCCTAGTGAGCGCGGGTACCCTGTGTGAGTGATATGATATTATGCCCGAGGGGCTGTTCTTGATTCATGTTGTGTCCGAGGGGCTATTTTTGAGTGACTGCAAGGTTTGCCCGAGGGGCTGATTCTAAGTGATGTTATGCCCAAGGGGCTGTTTACGATTCACGTTGCCTGAGGGGCAGTTTACTGATTATGTTTTGCCCGAGGGTTGTTATGATTTTTATCATTTTACTCTAAATCGCATTGAGCTTCTATTGAAAAATGTTGAAAAGCATCTTCAAATGATTTTTACTGCAAAATTGGGTTTTTAAACGAGAGAATTTGACTCATATACTGATTAGAAAGCATGTTGAACTTACTGAGTTTTGTGATGTAGATTCTATGTGTTTCCTACTGCTCGGTCTTTATTTACCTTTATTACTTATTAAGTTGACGTACTTACATTACTACCTGCACCTTGTGTGCAGATCCAGGGGTTGCTGGACGTGCTAGCGAGCGTTGATCTGCGGATATTTGGAGTTGGCAAGGTAGCTGCATGGCGATCGCAGCCTCGTTATTCTCCCTCCTATCTCCCTATAGTTATTAGTAGTTGATTTCTAGATTATTTTAGTCTTATTATGTTTCAGAACAATTGTAGTATTTTCTCATGACTTAGTGACTCCCGAGGTCGGGCTTTTACTTTCGCATTTTTGGTTTTGAATCTTTGATGGAGATTTCAGTATGAAAAAGATTTTTTTCTAAATTTTAATGAAATGTCGAGTTATTTTGGGAATGTATCGGCTGATCTAGTTCCATGATAGGCACCATTATGACTGGGTTGGTTTTGGGGTCGTGACAAGGTGGTATCAGAGCCTAGGTTATATAGGTGTCACAAGTCATGAGCAAGTTTAGTAGAGTCTCGCGGATCGGTACGAAGACGTCTGTACTTATCTTTGAGAGGCTGCAAAACCTTTAGAAAAACTTCACATTCTTGAATTCTTGTCGTGCGAATCTGTTTATTCTGGTAACTAAATGTCTCTTATCCTATTCTATCACAGATAGTGAAGACATGTGCCACCGGTCAGGACGGACGACCACCAGTACCACTAGTTGGGGCCACTAGAGGTCGAGGTTGCAGTCGAGGCCGTGGTAGGGGCAGAGGTGTAGCCCGCACAGCAGCTAAGGCGGCACTTGCAAATCCACCAACCGAACCAGTTCATGATCAGGTCCCAGTGTGGACGCTCCAGCAGGACCAGCTCAGGCACCGGCTGTGCCTATTGTTATTCCAGGTCTCCATGATACCTTGGCTCAGATCTTGACCGTGTGCACCAGTCTTGCTCAGGCAGTCACAGTTTCTACTACAGTAGCTACTTCTCAGGCTGGGGAGGCACTCAGACTCCTGTCGCTCATACACCCGAGCAGGTTGTTCAGGGACTACAGACACCGGAGGTACCACCAGCCCAGTCGGTTGCACCTACTCAAGATTTTGTGGTACCAGTCATGCCTGATGACGAGCAGTAACGATTGGAGAGGTTTGGTAGACTTCAGTCTTCGTCTTTTAGTGGTACAGAGGGCGAGGATGCCCAGGGTTTCTTGGACAAGTATTAGAGGATGTTTTGTACGGCGGGTATTCTGGAAACCAGTGGGGTCTCAGTCACTACTTTTTAGTTCTTTGGAGATGCCTTTACTTGATGGGAGGCTTATGAGAGGCGTAGGCCTGTTGGTGCAGCACTCCTCACCTGGCAACAGTTCTTTGTTCTCTTTCTGGAGAAGTATGTAACATAGTCCCGCAAAGAAGAGCTGCACAGGCAGTTCGAGCAGTTGCATCAGGATGATATGACTGTGTTGCAGTACGAGATGAGGTTCTCTGAGTTAGCCCGTCATTCTATCTGGTTGGTTCCCACATATAGGGAGAGGATCAGGAGATTCATGGATGGCTTTTCGTGTCAGTTACGGATTTTTATGACCAGAGAGAGGGTATTTGGTGCTTCTTTTGAGGAGGTGGTTGACATTGCTCGGGAGATAGAGTCAGTTCATCGCTAGGAGTGGGTTGAGAGGGAGGCCAAGAGGCCTCGGGGATCCATTAGTTTCGGTGGTATTCCTCCTAGAGGCCAGTTTCAGCACGACAGACATGCTTAGTCAGCTCGCCCATTTCATCGTGGGGCATCATCGGGCCATGGTTCTCACAGTTCTCATCAGGGCCATTCATCACTTAGTTCTCTCCAAACTCAAAGTTTGTCTCGTGCTCCATCAGTTTAGGGCTCCTCCATAACAGGTTCTTCTACTGGTCATTCCGGTGCTAGGGGTTCCCTTCAGTCCCCGTCACCAGCACCAGGGGGTTGTTATGAGTGTAGAGGGTTGGGGCACATGTGGAGGCAGTGTCCTCATCGTCATGGGGGTCCGCCTCAGCAGAGGAGTCATCCATCAACTTCAGCACCAGTTACTTTACCACCCACCCAATCAGCTAGGGGTGGAGGACAGTCAACTAGGGGTCGCCCTAGAGGGGGAGGTCGATCAGGTGGTGGTCAGGCTCGTTTCTATGTACTTCCAGCCAGACCAGATGCTATTGCTTCAGATGCTGTGATCACATGTATTGTCTTAGTTTGCCACAGGGATGCCTGTGTATTATTTGATCCTGGTTCTACTTTTTTATATGTTTCGTGGAGGGGTTGCCTATACTTAGGCGTTGCCTCGAGCCCTCTTAGAGACTCCAGGATCGGAGCTTCGCGTGATCACTTTTCTTTTTAGAAAGGAAAACTATGAGATCGGGTATCGCCTCGAGTTCTATGATGGCGTTGAAGGCTTTCCGAAGCCTGACTTCTTTTTTGGTGGAGATCCTCGAGGACGGGCACTACCTCGATGTCACACCTCCTTTTTCCGCCCCCGCGAGGGTACGTAGGGAGTTTTTTCCAATTAAAGGACAATCGAAACGAGATTTGTTTATTTATTTCAGAGTCGCCACTTGGGAGATTTAGGGTGTTCCAAGTCACCAATTTTAATCCCGAATCGAGGAAAAGAATGACTCCATATTACAATCTGCGTACCAGAAATCCGGATAAGGAATTCTGTTAACCCGGGAGAAGGTGTTAGGCATTCCCGAGTTCCGTGGTTCTAGCACGGTCGCTCAACTGTCATATTCGGCTTATTTATCTGATTTTAAATACAATTATGAACCGATGTGCCAATTTTAACTTTTACCACTTTATTATTATTATTTTAAAAGAATGTGAACATTGCTTAAAACATGTCTTTGGACTGCGTCACATGAAATGCACCCACAATCCGGAACACATTTTATTTGATGTTTTGGGATTTGGATTTGGGTCGCATGAAATGAACACCCATGTTTAAGAAAGTAAATTATTAAACACGCGCCTAAAGAGACTATCGTGTTATTATTCTGGGAAGACCGTGAAATTCGCTAAACGGCCCTCCTAAATTCTAAGTAATTTTAAAACAAGTATTTACTGAGGGCCCCGCACTTTGTATTTTTATTCGGCGAGGCTCGTCTCATTTTATTTTAAAAGGGCAAGCTTAAAGTAACTACACTTTACTTTGTTTATTTAAAGAGTTAATTCAAGGTTATTAAAATATATTGTAAACCACGCTACATGAAATGCACCCGTGAGTCACGACAAGTTTTATTTAACCTTGTTCCGAATCGGAGCCGGGTCGCATGAGATGCACCCCAGGTTCCTTTAATCTAATTACATATAAACGACAATATTACCACAAATCACTAATTTGATGCTATTTATAAACTATCACTCTTTTCTTCTTAATCTAGTTTAATGAAGTATAAGCTAATAACCTCCTAACCCTACAATAAATGGCAAGGCAACTAACAATCAGTGATAAACAAAAATATAAAAATCAACAATAGAACATAACATTAACAATCAGTAGTAAACTAACATGACAATATAAATTTTAAGATACGACAAATACATTACTACTACTCAAATTTACCTAGACAAAATGCAAAAGCAAAGAACAATCGGGCCAACAACAGTAACACGAATACTCACGTTTAATAGCAGCGTCGAGCTTCAAATATCTCGAACTCGCCGGAAACTGGACAGCAACAACTTCGACGGAACTCATAACCCGAACGGCAACCTCAAGAGTGGTTTCATGGCTGCTCTGGTGGTTGTTTATGGAGGTCTGGAGAGGAAGAGAGGTTGGTTTAGGTGGTCGTTGGCGATGCGACGCAGCAACGCAGCCACAACTGCTGCTCGAAAGGAGACGATGGGGAGGCAACAACAGTTGTTGTTCGAACCAACCCGAGGCGTGGTGGTTGCCGGACAGTGACGACGAGCAATGGTTGGTGCGTGGGGGTGCCGGAAAGGATGGAGGGAGCTGGTTTTCTGGTTTCGTTTTCCGGCCAGTTATGGAGGTTCGCTGGAAGGGTCGTTTTAGAGGTGGTCATTCACTGGACTGCTTGGTTCAGCTGTGCGCGAGGGAGCAGCTATGGCGAAGGGGAGGGCTGCTAACGGGTGTTTGACGGACGAGGCAGCTGGAGAGGGTTTGGAGGTGGAACGATGGTGGTGGTGTTTGGACCGTCGGGTGGAGGGTGGTTTTGGGTAGTGGTCGACGATGGAGCTAGGAGGAGGAGGGATGGTCGTGGGCTGGTGTTTGGGTGGTTCGACGATGGTTTGGGGTGAGGTTTTTGCTAGGGTTTTTGTTTTTTGTTTTCAGTCGGGTCCTTCTTCTTCTTCTTGAGGAAGAAGATCTACAGTAGTCCAAAGTTTCCAAAATCTGTCCGTCCCCTTTTCCAAGTCCCTTGTCCGTGTATTTGTGTAGTTTTGCCAAGAAAAATGAGTCACGCGCGTGGTGGGGTTCGAGACTTGTGTCCCTCACGCGTGGTGGGGTTCCCCATGTGTCGTGGACTCGGTTTATTATGGGCTAGGTCCGAAAATTAGGCCTAAAACCGGGTAGTTTGAACCCGAATATTATTCTTTTGCCCGGACCCGAGAAATAGGAACACGACGTTGCTCAACTAGTCCTATGTAAGCAAAATAACTAACAAAAATAAGACTAATATTTAAAACAAAACTATATTATTATTTTCTTAATATTTTTCGAGATTAAAAATAGCTACAAAATATTAATAAAACTATTTTTTGTAATTTTCGTTTTTATATGAAGATAAAATATAAAGTAATATTTTTGTATTTTTTCAAAAATTAAAATGACTACAAAACATTAATAGAACTATTTTTTGGTAATTTTCGAAATTATGTAAAGTACAAAATAAGGTACTATTTTTTGTATTTTTCAATTTTATGAGAAATACATAAACTAAAAGTTTATGTATATATTTTTTGTAATTTTTCTTTTTGTAACGAAATAAAGGAAAAATAGTCAAAATAGGTATATTAGACCTAAATTACATATTTATGCTAAAAATGTGAAAATTCTCGAGGAGGGTCAAAAATCCGGTGTCTACAGCTGCCCCTCTTTGACTGGAAACACAAAGAGTTTTCCGACAAAGAACGACTAGACATGTTTTTGACCCGACCATTACTTGGACGGACTACACTAAGGGAAGGAAGGGAATGTGACCGAGCCCTGGTATCTGAGCTGCCTACACATCCTTGGTTTTACAGGAATCAGGCCACGTGTAGTTCGGAAATAGGAGAGATGGTAGAGTGTACCGAGGTGAAGAGCCGATCGAGGTTCCGTTCCATTGAGGTTCCGGTCCGTGGTCCTATCATTACATCAAAAATGATAACTGAAAAAAGACTAACTAAACCTATCAGCTACTAGTTACAAGGATTCCTATCTCTAAGTCTTCTGAAACTTGATCTTGAGTCTTGAATGGTGCTTCATACAGACTTTGGATTTGAACCTTGATACTTGCTAGTTGTAGGCGCTAGTTCTTGAGCAGATCACATCTGTTCTCCACATCCGTGCTTCGGATTCATTCATTTTTCTTTTTCTTTTTTTTTTCTTTTTGTTTTTGTGACTAGCTTTTGTTGACCCTCTCAGACTGTTGACTCGCATTCTTGGGGCGAGCTTCTTGTTGCTTCTATCTTGGATTGAGTGCTGAGGATTTTTGTTATAGCCTTCTGCCTTCCAATGGGTTACGGCTTGACTTTGAACGATCCCGCTGTTCTACAGGCGGACCCCTAACTTCTTCAATTTTTGACATATAACAACCTCCGCTCTACAGGCAGGCTCTTGACAACCAAAACAAACAACACAAATGAAATTTCCTAACCCAGTTTGCACTAGGGAGGTTTGTGAGTCGTTAGCAAAATTGTAACCCACTGATACTGCTGATGCAGTGCTGAGAGTGAACTAAAGACTAGACTAGGATGTGCATCTCCTACGGGTAAAATCTCAATTTAGGAAGTGAGTCTCCTAAAATATAACATGAAATGTATTCCTCTCGTTATACAGGTGGGCGCCTGAAATATGAAATGTAAAGACTGAAAAGTATGCCTCTGTTATATGGGCGGGCTCCCAATTTCAACACTTAAAAGTAAAGACTAAATGTATTCCTCTCGTTATACAGGTGGGCGCCTGGCATGGAATGTAAAGACTGAAAAGTATTCCTCTCGTTATTCAGGTGGGCGCCTGTCTTTAGGAAAACTAAACATTGATAATCTTAAGAAAACTAAAAATGACTCTTTTTTTTCAAATTCAAACGTTGTTTTTTTTCCAACTTATCCTAGGAGAAAATTCGTCAGACTAGGATGTTTTTTTTTTAATTATTATCTTAGGAGAAAGATTCATCAGACTAAGATTTTGATCCTAGGAGAAGGTTCGTCAGACTAGGTCTCTATCTTAGGAGAAAAATTCATCGGACTAAGATTTTGATCCTAGGAGAAGGTTCATCAGACTAGGTCTTGTTTTTTGGTATCTTAGGAGAAAGATTCATCAGACTAAGATTTGGATCTTAGGAGAAGATTCGTCAGACTAGGTCTCTATCTTAGGAGAAAAATTCATCGGACTAAGATTTTGATCCTAGGAGAAGGTTCGTCAGACTAGGTCTCTATCTTAGGAGAAAAATTCGTCAGACTAAGATTTTGATCCTAGGAGAAGGTTCATCGGACTAGGTCTTGTTTTTTTGGTATCTTAGGAGAAAGATTCATCGGACTAGGTCTTTTTTTTTTGGTATCTTAGGAGAAAGATTCATCAGACTAAGATTTTGATCCTAGGAGAAGGTTCGTCAGACTAGGTCTCTATCTTAGGAGAAAAATTCGTCAGACTAAGATTTTGATCCTAGGAGAAGGTTCATCGGACTAGGTCTTGTTTTTTTTTGTTTTTTTTATCTTTAACAACCACTTAGGAGGAAATGCATCTCCTACGGGTGAAACTAAAACGAACTTAGGAGGAAATACGTCTCCTAGGGGGTAAAACTTAAACTTAGGAGGAAATGCGTCTCCTATGGGTAAAACTTAAACTTAGGAGGAAATGCGTCTCATATGGGTAAAAGTGAACTTAGGAGGAAATGCGTCTCCTATGGGTAAAACTTAAACTTAGGAGGAAATGCATCTCCTATGGGTGAAACTAAAACAAACCTAGGAGGACACGCGTCTCCTATGGGTAAAACTAAAACAACCTTAGGAGGAAATGCATCTCCTATGGAGTGAAACTAAAACAAACTTAGGAGGAAATGCATCTCCTATGGGTGAAACTTAAACCAAACTTAGGAGGAAATGCATCTCCTATGGGTGAAACTAAAACAAACCTAGGAGGAAATGCGTCTCCTATGGTAAAACTTAAACTTAGGAGGAAATGCATCTCCTATGGGTGAGACTAAAACGAACTTAGGAGGAAATGCATCTCCTATGGGTAGAACTCTAATGATTTCAAACTAGGAAGCGTGTCTCCTATGCGTGAACCATTTCCTTCTTCTTCTTTTTTTTTTGAATTATTTACTTACCTGCGTTGTCTTCCCTCGAAACTGTTGGGGATTATTTTGATGGGGATGACTTTTCCCTTTTTTTTTATTATATTCTTTTTTTTTATTCTTTTTTTTTTGTTTTGCTTTTGCATAGCTTCTTCCTTCGAAGACTACCTCCCTTGAGAGTCGTTTTGCCTTTCCCCGAAAGGAACCGCTGAGGATACCGACTTTCCAACCTTGTGTTGGACTCCTCGCAACTGCTAGGGATAACACTGTTGGGGAATTATTTACTTACCTGTTGGGGGTAAAATGTTATCAGCTGGGGGTACCTGACTTCCAGAAAATTTTCTAAATGGAAGGAAAATTTTCTGCCCCAGTTCGATAATATCCCTTGTGGCATGCAGTTCTGGCATCAATGCCATTTCCGTTACCTGCTTCAAATCAAACAAAATTTATTAGTTTAAAACATGGTGGTTGGCTGTGATACTTCTATTGGGATGACTTTCCCTTTCTCCTTCATTGCGCTGTGTTCCACGACTTGTTGGGGATGATATTATTTGCTGGGGATAATCCTTTTCTGCTGAGGATATCCCTCTTCTTTTGTGGCATAGTTCGGAAACCGGCATTTCCCTAACCTTTTAGTCTAGTAAGAATTTCGCCAAATCATGCTCACTGTTTTCCTTGCTCCGTTCATGGGCCTTGGCCTTGAGGTTTATAACCTTGGTTTTGGCAAGGATATCTCTCTTGACACTCGTCAATCCTTTGGTTAATTCCCTTTTGCTGGGGATATTTTTTGACACTGGCCTCGCGCTTGTTCCTCGCTGACTATACCACTTGGATGTACTAGTCAG
Organism: Nicotiana tabacum; assembly: GCF_000715075.1. Lineage (NCBI taxonomy): Eukaryota > Viridiplantae > Streptophyta > Magnoliopsida > Solanales > Solanaceae > Nicotiana > Nicotiana tabacum. The sequence continues at coordinate 167,291,852 of NC_134089.1, read as the reverse complement.
ATCTCATCTTGAAAAGCTGATGGCATATTTGAAGTCATTTCATACTTGTTCTGACCAGACAGACTCTATTGGGGAATTTTTCTATGAAAGGAGAAAGATAAAAGAAACAAAATAAAAGACAAAGGAAACGATGACTCTTTTACAAAAGAAACTATAAATAAAGATCTATCAAATGCAGATACCGACTCTAATGGCCATGACATGCGTATGTGGCCTATCCTCTACCGTCAATCATCTTTTAAGATCTTCAATTGGCGATTCCCCATCCGATTCTCAATCTTATTTGACTTGTACTGCCCGAAGGGTTTTCACTATCAAGTCTCTCTCATTTTTGGGTTCTTCTCTCAGCTTTCATCGCCTTATGGTGCCTGTGAAGGTTTTCACCAATAAGACTCTCTCGTTTTATATCTCTCTCCAGCTGGGGGGATTTGGAGTGTTGCCGGTATGACTCTTTCTGTTGGAGATTAGAGTCCTTTCTGCTGTGAAACAGAATGTTATGTTCGCCGGTAAGACTCTTCATTTGTCTGACTTGGCATCTTTTGAAGACTGATCAGAAGGTCTTTCTTTGGACCGTAATGTGGGTTTTGGATAGGCTAGAAAGAAAGGGTATAAAAGGCTCAAAAAATACATTAATTTTGGGCTATTAGTTACAACCTTCAGAATTAGATTTATTTACAACAAACGCAACCTTTGCCCCAGTTTCTTGCTTGGGGATATTTTAATTGATTTTTTTTCATTTTTCAAAACTATGACCGAGCCGTGAAGCGCCTACGTATCCTCTTTGAGGAATCAGGTCAAACGTAGTTCCCAATTCCTCTTTTTCTTTTGATTCTCTTTTGTTTTTGTTATCGTTTTTCTTTTTCTTTTTTTTTTCGTTTTGTTGTTTTCTTTCTTTCTCTATTTTTTTTCGTTGCTACTGATTCCGAACGAGGGGTATGAAAGAAAATAAATAAGGCTCAAAAGGGGTAACGAAGGATAAAGTGTTTAGGTAACAGAACAAAATGCCTTCGTCATTCCAATCTTCAAAACATACCAAGTGCAAACAACACAATTTAAATTTGTAGTCTCTTCTGATGGTGCTTGACTTGACAATTATATTCAACATCTGTTTGTTCATTTGTCACTTCTAAAGCACCGTTGGGCCACATTCTCATTCTCATTATTATGAACGACCCTCATGCCAATTTAGGGGAATCTTTCTTTAACGGTTTTCTTTGTGTTTAACTTGCCCCAGTTCCATATGACTCGAGCTCTGAATAATCTCAACCGTCCTTATTTCCTTTAAGTGGTCTGATCACCTTTTTGGGGTTTTATGATTAACTTTTAAGATTAGGCCCAAACTGTGTGTGCATGTCATGTCACTAGAATCGACACTGAACAAAATGATAAAGGACTAAACAAAAAGATGACTGGAAATGAAAAGGACCGGATTTTGCATTGGATTACCGGTGAAATGGTTTGAATGACAACACAAACAGAACAAACCAAAATAAAATCCTAAAACAACTGGACAAAATTTACACAAACTGCTATGACAGAATGGAAAGATAAGAAGGTTTGACACAGGACAAAATCCAAATTACAACCTTAATAATCCGGACAACAGAAATGACAACAAAATAAGCCACCGAAAGCTTCTCTCTTGCTAACCAAGGAACGGAGCGTGCTCCCACTTTATCAAAAACTGGCATCTTAGCCACTGAGCTTTGCATCAATACTGCCAAGACCATTACCCGCTTCAACATCATCACCCTCTGTCAACAAGTTCTCGATAGGGTTCGAGTGCTCCATGTCACTGTTATTGATCACGATCCGCCCTTCTTGGATCATTCTTTCTATTTCTCTTTTCAAATCCCGACAGCTTTCAACATTGTGCCCCTGGGCATTGGAATGGTATTCACACCTTTTAGAAGGGTCAAAGCTTCTTGCACGTGGGTCCACACGATTTGGAGGAATAGGTGCAATCATGTCATGATTCTTTAACTTCTCAAATAAGCTTTCATAGGACTCTCCTATTGGTGTAAAATTATCTTTCAACCTTTGTTCCCTTTTATACCACTGGCTTGGTTGTGGGTTATAGGGCACCTGAAAATTTTGTGGAGACTTCTGGAGATTTTGTAATGCTCGTGCTCGCCTCCTGGGGTGTTTTGGTGGCTGGACAACATACTGAGGTGGAGCGACAGAGTATTGAGCGTCCTGAGGTGGATAATACTGCTCAGGGGAGCCATAGAAAATCTGAGGAGGCTGCTCATACCTTCGAGATGTTCTCCTGGGACCTCTTCTAGACCCTGATGTCATCATGATTTCTTCAATCTCCTCATTTGTGTCGCTAAGATTATCTGACTCAACCCGGACAGCCTAAGTTGCGGCTTTAAGAACAGTTTGACTTATAATTTTGCCTGTCTTAAGACCATTCTCTACCATTTCTCCAATTTTGATTGCTTCCGAGAAGGTTTTGCCAACTGCGGACACCATGTTTTGAAAGTAATCTGGCTCTTGCGCTTGAAGGAAGACAGTAATTAGCTCGTGGTCATCCATGGGTGGCTTAACTCGAGCTGCTTGCTCTCTCCATTTTATGGCATATTCCCTGAAACTTTCATTTGGTTTCTTCTTCAAGTTTGAAAGGGAAATGCGGTCTGGGGGAATGTCGATGTTGTATTGGAACTGTCTGACAAAGGCCTGTGCCATGTCATCCCAGACATACCAGCGAGACGTGTCTTGATCCATAAACCATTCGGAGGCTACTCCCGTAAGGCTTTCCACAAAATAAGCCATCAACAATTCTTCATTTCTTCCCGCACCTCTCAGTTGATTGCAATACCTTTTCAGGTGGGCTATGGGATCTCCATGTCCATCGTACTTTTCAAATTTGGGAGTCTTGAAACCAGGCGGCAAGTGGACATCGGGGAACATACATAGATCTTTGAAGGCAACACTCTTTTGGCCTGCCAACCCTTGCATGTTTTCCAACCATTGTTCTAAGCTTTTCACTCTTTGGGTCATTTCTTCCTGTACCATCTTTCGGGCAGGCTTCTCAGTTTTTGCAGCAAGATCAAACGAGTATGAGTGGTACTCAGGAGAGTGGTACTGCTCTTGTTGTGTCGCAAATTGTGACACATGACGAGGAACCCTCCGACTCTGAGTCTCTGGAGCACTTGTAACAGTTTCGACGTTAGTTGTCATTTTTCTTTGAGGCACAAACCGACCACCTCAACTTTCTTCACAATTCAAAACCAAATATGTTAGAATGGACTCAGTCGGTCCTTATTATTATCAATATATATATATATATTTATTTATTTATTTATTTATTTTTTCTCTTTTTTTTTTCTCTTTTTCATTTTTTTTCGTGGTCGAATCTTATGGAGATTGCCTACGTATCATGACCCTGCATGAATCAGACCTTGCGTAGTTCGGACCAAATAAACGATAAATAATAATAAAACATTTTTTGAATTTTCAATTTCATAATAAAACGAGCTTGATTACAAAAGTTTAAAAACTAACAATACTAACAGATTTTGACAAAAGACAACAAACGGTCTCGAAAATCAAATAACTCGCATACTCTAAAAATATTATAAACTCAAAACAAAAGGCCAACTCCCTTTCTTTGTTTGACAAATGCAACCAAACGGTTATTTTTGCAAATATGGCCCCTGGCAAACTTCACATGAACTTTGAGGCCGGGGAGGATTATTTTGACACTTTACAAACTTGTCCATTCTTTTACGAAGATAACCTTTCGACAACTGAAAGATACTCTAAGGCTATTTCGGCAAGAACGGTTTAAGACGCGGCCGAAGCTGGCTCGGCTTATTATGACAAAAATTCAAACGGTATTCACCTGACCGCCGACTCTTTGTTTTTTTTTTCTTTTCAAATTATAATAAAAACCTGGTATTGCAAACACGGCCCTTCATCGCCTCGGGGACGAAGATTTATAGGGTTGTGTGGGTCAACTAGACCAAAAATCCTAAAATGACCCAAAGGTGGCTGTTTATGTGAAGTCAGCCTTCTGGCATCCTTTTCGGGAACATTCGGCTATGTCTTGATAAAACAGCGTCACCTGACTTATTTATAACTTTTTTTTATCGTTTTTCAAATTAGAAAAGTCAATATTGTGAACACGGCCTTTCAACGTCTCGGGGACGAAGATTTTTAGGTCGTGGGGATCAACTGGACCAAGTCTTAAAAAAAATGACCCAAAGGTGGTTGTTTATGCAAAGTCAGCCTTCCGGCGTCCCTTTCGGGAACATTCGGCTATGTCTTGATAAAACAGCGTCACCCGACTTCTTTATGACAAAATTAAAATTTTGACATGTTTCTTTTTATTTGTTCTTGGTTATTTTAGCAAAAGGTGGGGTTGGACCTGATGAGGGTTGCCTACGTATCTCACATCCGGTGAGAATCAAACCCGCGTAGTTCGGGTAAATAAACTATTTTTTGAGAAGACCCTTTTCCATTTTCTATTTTTTTTTTACAACAAACAAACAAACTATTATTTTTCATTCATAACAAACAAACTAAAACATAAAACAATACTTCTTCTTTTTTTTCAAAATTTCGGCAGAGTTTCAACACTACTTGAACATTGATTTTTTCTAAAAATAAGTAGTATATCTCTACAATGTTATTTTTCTCCTCTTTTTCACGATTTTTTTTTATTTGTGGAAAATGATGAAAAACATACAAAGTCTTTTGAATTTTCATGCTTTTTTTATATGTATTTTTATTTTTAAATTTATTACTATTTTCAAAAATGTGGCATGGGAAACATAAGGATTTCCAAGACATCTTGGATTTCGCAAATGTTCCCCATGCGCTTTTTCCAACATGTGAAGTATGGGGGACATAGGGAATTCCAAGACTTCTTGGATTCCACAAATGTTCCCCATGTGCCTTTTCCAAAAAATGAAGCGTGGGGGACATGTGGAATACCAAGGCTTCTTGAATTCCATAATGTTCCCCATGTGCTTAATTAATATAATAGCATGCTTATCTAAAAAAATCGTGCAACTTTCTTATTTAACGTGATCAACATAACAAGGTGTGTCATTTGTCCGCAACTATCATTGGTCCGCCAATTGACCCATTCACCCTTGAATAAATACAACATGTAGCACATAGGATGCCAAAAGATGGTCTATTATTTTCAGGTTGCTTGTCCTAGACGGACCCAACCCCTGTGTTGAGTCCCCTAAGTCAAATGCACATGATGCAAATAAACGCTCCTACTAGGGATCCGGCATGTGGCTTTGTTATACTAGGTTCAGAACCTGGGTCGGTATTCTAGACAGTGTACCCGAGCGGACAACTCGAGCTGAGGAAGGAGCTCCTTTCCGGGAACCAAAAGGCCAGCCGGCTTAGAAACTTTCCGAGCCTCTTTTATTCAGGGTATGACACTAACAGAATAGGGAGTCTCAACCAGTAAGCACATCCCCGGAGGTAAGAAGAGAAAGGTTTCGGCACAGTTTATATACAGTTCAAATAATATCAAAGCGGTAAAAGCAGCATTTAGCACATTAGGCTCAAAACATGTAATAATCAGATAATAAATAAAGCCAAATAATAACAATTATTCTAAGATCGAATTCTTAACCTGAACCAGTGGTTCTGGTTTTTATCCCCAGCAGAGTCGCCAGAGCTGTCACACCTCCTTTTTCCGCACCCGAGAGGGTACAAGGGAGTTTTTTCCAATTAAAGGACAATCGAAACGGGATTGGTTTATTTATTTCAGAGTCGCCACTTGGGAGATTTAGGGTGTCCCAAGTCACCAATTTTAATCCCGAATCGAGGAAAAGAATGACTCCATATTACAGTCTGCGTACCAGAAATCCGGATAAGGAATTCTGTTAACCCGGGAGAAGGTGTTAGGCATTCCCGAGTTCCGTGGTTCTAGCACGGTCGCTCAACTGTCATATTCGGCTTATTTATCTGATTTTAAATACAATTATGAACCGATGTGCCAATTTTAACTTTTACCACTTTATTATTATTATTTTAAAAGAATGTGAACATTGCTTAAAACATGTCTTTGGACTGCGTCACATGAAATGCACCCACAATCCGGAACACATTTTATTTGATGTTTTGGGATTTGGATTTGGGTCGCATGAAATGAACACCCATGTTTAAGAAAGTAAATTATTAAACACGCGCCTAAAGAGACTATCGTGTTATTATTCTGGGAAGACCGTGAAATTCACTAAACGGCCCTCCTAAATTCTAAGTAATTTTAAAACAAGTATTTACTGAGGGCCCCGCAATTTGTATTTTTATTCGGCGAGGCTCGTCTCATTTTATTTTAAAAGGGCAAGCTTAAAGTAAATACATTTTACTTTGTTTATTTAAAGAGTTAATTCAAGGTTATTAAAATATATTGTAAACCACGCTACATGAAATGCACCCGTGAGTCACGACAAGTTTTATTTAACCTTGTTCTGAATCGGAGCCGGGTCGCATGAGATGCACCCCAGGTTCCTTTAATCTAATTACATATAAACGACAATATTACCACAAATCACTAATTTGATGCTATTTATAAACTATCACTCTTTTCTTCTTAATCTAGTTTAATGAAGTATAAGCTAATAACCTCCTAACCCTACAATAAATGGCAAGGCAACTAACAATCAGTAATAAACAAAAATATAAAAATCAACAACAGAACATAACATTAACAATCAGTAGTAAACTAACATGACAATATAAATTTTAAGATACGACAAATATATTACTACTACTCAAATTTACCTAGACAAAACGCAAAAGCAAAGAACACACCGAGCCAACAATAGTAACACGAATACTCACGTTTAATAGCAGCATCGAGCTTCAAATATCTCGAACTCGCCGGAAACTGGAAGCAACAACTTCGACGGAACTCATAACCCGAACGGCAACCTCAAGAGTGGTTTCATGGCTGCTCTGGTGGTCGTTTATGGAGGTCTGGAGAGGAAGAGAGGTTGGTTTAGGTGGTCGTTGGCGATGCGACGCAGCAACGCAGCCACAACTGCTGCTCGAAAGGAGACGATGGGGAGGCAACAGCAGTTGCTGTTCGAACCAACCCGAGGCGTGGTGGTTGCCGGACAGTGACGACGAGCAATGGCTGGTGCGTGGGGGTGTCGGAAAGGATGGAGGGAGCTGGTTTTCTGGTTTCGTTTTCCGTCCAGTTATGGAGGTTCGCTGGAAGGGTCGTTTTAGAGGTGGTCGTTCACTAGACTGCTTGGTTCAGCTGTGCGCGAGGGAGCAGCTATGGCGAAGGGGAGGGCTGCTAACGGGTGTTTGACGGACGAGGCAGCTGGAGAGGGTTTGGAGGTGGAACGATGGTGGTGGTGTTTGGACCGTCGGGTGGAGGGTAGTTTTGGGTAGTGGTCGACGATGGAGCTATGAGGAGGAGGGATGGTTGTGGGCTGGTGTTTGGGTGGTTCGACGATGGTTTGGGGTGAGGTTTTTGCTAGGGTTTTTGTTTTTTGTTTTCAGTCGGGTCCTTCTTCTTCTTCTTGAGGAAGAAGATCTACAGTAGTCCAAAGTTTCCAAAATCTGTCTGTCCCCTTTTCCAAGTCCCTTGTCCGTGTATTTGTGTAGTTTTGCCAAGAAAAATGAGCCACGCGCGTGGTGGGATTCGAGACTTGTGTCTCCCACGCGTGGTGGGGTTCCCCATGTGTCGTGGACTCGGTTTATTATGGGCTAGGTCCGAAAATTAGGCCTAAAACCGGGTAGTTTGAACCCGAATATTATTCTTTTGCCCGGACCCGAGAAATAGGAACACGACGTTGCTCAATTAGTCCCATGTAAGCAAAATAACTAACAAAATAAGACTAATATTTAAAACAAAACTATATTATTATTTTCTTAATATTTTTCGAATTAAAAATAGCTACAAAATATTAATAAAACTATTTTTTGTAATTTTCGTTTTTATATGAAGATAAAATATAAAGTAATATTTTTGTATTTTTTCAAAAATTAAAATGACTACAAAACATTAATAGAACTATTTTTTGGTAATTTTCGAAATTATGTAAAGTACAAAATAAGGTACTATTTTTTGTATTTTTCAATTTTATGAGAAATACATAAACTAAAAGTTTATGTATATATTTTTTGTAATTTTTCTTTTTGTAACGAAATAAAGGAAAAATAGTCAAAATAGGTATATTAGACCTAAATTACATATTTATGCTAAAAATGTGAAAATTCTCGGGGAGGGTCAAAAATCCGGTGTCTACATCGTTCTATTTTGGACTGTCATGCTAAGATAGTGACGTTGGCTATGCCGGAGGGTGCCCTGGATTGAGTGGCGGGGTTCGTCGGATTATGTTCCTAGTAGAGTGATTTCATTTTTGAAGGCCTATCAGATGGTTGGGAAGGGTTGCCTTTCTTATTTGGCTGTTGTTAGGGATGTCGGTGCTGAGACCCCTCCCATTGATTCAGTTCCGGTAGTGAACGATTTTCTGGATGTATTTCCTGCAGACCTGGCGGGCATGCCGCCGGACAAGGATATTGACGTCGGTATTGATTTGGTGTCGGGCACTCAGCCCATTTCTATTCCATCGTATCGTATTATACCGATGGAGTTGAAGGAGCAGCTTCAGAACTCCTTGATAAGGGGTTTATTCGGCCTAGTGTGTCGCCTTGGGGTGCACCTATTCTATTTGTGAAGAAAAAGGATGACACGATGAAGATGTGTATTGATTACAGGCAATTGAACAAAGTCACAATCAAGAACAAGTATCATTTGCCTCGTAATATTGATGATTTATTTGACCAGCTTCAGAGAGCAAGAGTGTTCTCCAATATTGATCTCAGGTCAGGGTATCACCAGTTGAAGATCAGGGACTCGAACATCTTAAGATTAACTTTCAGGACTCGATACGGTCATTATGAGTTCCTTGTGATGTCTTTTGGGCTGACCAATGCCCCAGCAACGTTCATGCATTTGATGAACAACGTGTTTCGGCCTTATCTTGACTCGTTTGTGATTGTTTTCATTGATGATATTCTGGTATACTCGCATAGTCAGGAGGAACACGCTGAGCATTTGAGAGTGGTATTGCAGCGGTTGAGGGATGAGAAACTTTATGCAAAGTTCTCTAAGTGTGAGTTTTGGCTCGGGTCAGCTGAGTTGTTGAGGCACGTGGTGTCAAGTGAGGGTATTCAGGTTGATCCGAAGAAGATAGAGGCGGTTCAGAGTTGGCCCAAACTGTCATGAGGCACAAAGATTTGTAGTTTTCTTAGTTTGGCGGGTTATTACCGTCGGTTCGTCCAGGGATTTTCATCTATTGCACTACCCTTGACTAAGTTGACTCAAAAGGGTGCTCCGTTCAGGTGGTCAGATGAGTGTGAGGCGAGCTTTCAGAAGCTCAAGACTGTCTTGACCACAGCTCTAGTGTTAGGTTTGCCATCAGCTTCAGGTTCTTATACATTATATTGTGTTGCTTCTCAGATCGACATCGGGTGTGTGTTGATGTAGGAGGGTCGAGTGATTGCTTATGTTTCTCGTCAATTGAAGCCCCATAAGAAGAACTACCATGTTCATAATTTGGAGTTGGTTGCCATTGTTCACGCGTTGAAGATGTGGAGGCATTATCTCTATGGTGTGGCTTGTGAGGTGTTTACTGATCATCATAGCCTCCAGCACTTGTTCAAGCAGAAGAAGCTCAATTAAGGCAGCGGAGATGGTTAGAGCTTCTAAAGAACTATGGTATTACTATCTTGTACCATCTGGGAAAGGCCAATGTAGTGGCCGATGCCTTGAGTAGGAAGGCGGTGAGTATGGGCAGTTTGGCATATATTCCTGTTGGGGAGAGACCTCTTGCAGTTCATGTTTAGGCCTTGGCCAATCGGTTTGTGAGGTTGGATATTCGGAGCCCAGTCGGATATTAGCTTGTGTGGTTTCTCGGTCTTCCTTGTTTGATCGTATCAGAGAGTGGCAGTATGATGATCCTTATTTGCTTGTCCTCAAGGACAGAGTTTAGCACGGTAATGCCAGAGATGTGACCATTGGTGATGACGGGGTATTGAGGATGCAGGGCCGGATATGTGTGCCCAATGTAGATGGTCTTCAAGAGTTGATTCTGGAGGAGGCCCATAGCTCGCGGTATTCTATTCATTCCGGTGCCGCAAAGATGTACCAGGATTTGAGACAGCACTATTGGTGGAGGAAAATAAGAAAGATATAGTGGGTTTTGTAGCTCGATGTCTCAATTTCCAGCAGGTGAAATATGAGCATTAGATATCGGGTGTCTTGCTTCAGCAAATGGATATTCCAGAGTGGAAGTGGGAGCGGATCACCATGGATTTTGTAGTTGGACTCCCATGAACTTTGAGAAAGTTCGATGCTATTTGGGTGATTGTGGATCGGCTGACCAAGTCCGCGTACTTCACTCCTGTATGTACTACCTATTCTTTAGAGTGGTTAGCTGAGATTTATATCCGGGAGATTGTTCGCCTGCATGGTGTCCCGGTTTCCATCATTTTAGATAGAGGTACTCAGTTTACATCGTAATTTTGGATGGCCGTGCAACGAGAGTTGGGTACTCAGGTTGAGTTGAGCACAACTTTTCACCCTCAGACGGACGGACAGTTCGAGCGCACTATTCAGATATTGGAGGACATGTTGCGCTTGTGTCATTGATTTTGGGGGCTCATGGGACCAATTTCTACTGCTCGCGGAGTTTGCATATAACAACAGTTATCAATCGAGTATTCAGATGGCTCCATATGAGGCTTTATATGGGAGGCAGTGTAGATCTCCAGTGGGTTGATTTGAACTTGGCGAGGCTAGACTTTTGGGTACAAACTTGGTACATGATGTTTTGGATAAGGTGAAAGTGATTCAGGAGCGGCTTCGTACAGTGCAATCAAGATAAAAGAGTTATGCTGACAGAAATGTTTGGGATGTGTATTACATAGTAGGGGGGAAGGTTCTATTGAAGGTTTCAGCCATGAAGGGTGTTATGAGATTTGGGAAGAAGGTCAAATTGAGCCCTCAGTTCATTGGACCTTTTGAGGTGCTTCGGAAGATTGGGGAGGTGGCTTATAAGCTTGCTTTGCCACCTAGCCTGTCGAGTGTGCATCCGGTATTTCATGTTTCTATGCTCCGGAAGTATATTGGTGATCCGTCTCATATTTTGGATTTCAGCACGGTTCAGTTAGACGGTGATTTGACTTATGATATGTAGTAGTGGCTATTTTGGAACGGCAGGTCCGAAAGTTGAGATCGAAGGATATAGCTTCAGTGAAAGCGCAGTGGAGAGGTCGGCCCATGGAGGAGGCTACTTGGGAGACCGAGCGGGAGATGTAGAGCAGATGTCCTCACCTTTTTGATGCTTCAGGTATGTTTCTGGACTCGTTCGAGGACGAACGTTTGTTTAAGAGGGGGAGGATGTAACGACCCGACCGGTTGTTTCATGAGTTATAGCCTCATTTTTCCCATTTCTGCTTCTTTATGTATTCTTTAATTGTATTTCATCGTATCGTGTTGGTTAGTTCGGGTTCAGAGTGGTTTTGGAGTGAATTGAGACACTTGGTCTCTTTTGAGAAGGCTTAAGTTGGAAAAGTCAACCAGATATTGACTTATATGTAAACGATGTCGGATGTGAACTCTGATGGTTCATCTAGTTCTATTAGGTGATTTTGGACTTGGGAGCTCGTCCGAAAGGTAATTTGGAGGTCCGTGGTAGATTTGGGCTTGAATTGGCGAAATTAAAATTTTGGCGTTTCTTCGTTGGCAGTGGAAATTTTGATATCAAGGTTGGAATGAAAATATGGAAATTGGAGTAGGTCCGTAGTGTCATTTTGAGACGTGTGTGCAAAATTTCAGGTCATTCGGACGAGGTTTGATAGGTTCGGCATCGTTTGCGGAATTTGGAAGTTTGGAAGTTCTTAGACTTAAATCCGAGAGTGATTTGGTGTTTTGATATTGTTTTGATTGTTCCGAAGGTTTGAATAAGTTTGAATGGTGATATGTGACTTGTTAGTATTTTTGATTGAGGTCCTGAGGGCCTCGGGATGAATTCGGATGATTATCGGAAGAGTTGGAATTTAGTTTGTGCAGCTTCTGTTCAGCTGAAGCTGTTATTTCTGTTATTTTTGCACCTGCGGATTGGGGACCGCAGGTGCGAGGTCGCAGATGCGAAAGAGGGATCGCATGTGCGGATTTGGCTAGTTGGAGCTTGAACGCATGTGCATAGGTGTTATCGTACCTGCGAGGCCGCAGGTGCGAGGGGAGAGCTGCAGATGCGAAAGTGGGCGGATAAGTGGAATCCGCAGGTGCACTCTTTGGACCGTAGATACGGTAGCGTAGGTGCGCGTAGGTGGATCTCAGGTGCGAGACTTCTGGGCAGAATGTATAAAAGCCATACTTTGCGAATTTTTGCCCATTCTTCACCATTATTGGCCTGTTTTTGAGCTTTGGGCAGTGATTTTCAAGAGGGAATCGAGGGATATCAGTGAGGTAAGTTACTTGGGCTTTATTACTTGTGTTCATGATGATTTTTCCACTGTTTAATCATGAAATTAGTGGGAATTTGGGGTGAAGTCGAAGGGGTTAGGGCTTGAGTTTTGGAGAGTTAAGTTGGGGATTTGAGGGACCATTTGAGGTTGGATTTTGATGAATTTGATATGTATAGACTCGGGAGTGAAATGAGTTTCTAGTTTTATGATTTTTGTCGGATTTCGAGACATGGGGGGGGGGGTTGGGTGAATTTCGATATTTTGGTCTAATTTGATAATTTTTCGTATGGAGTTGGTTCATTGGCCTATATTTGATTGCATTGAAATGATTTTGGGTAGACTCAGGACGTTTAGAGGCCGATTCCAGAGGCAAGGGCATTGTGGAGTAAGGATTTGACCGGTTCGAGATAAGTAATGATTGTAAATCTTGTCCTGAGGGTGTGAAATCCTGAATTTCACCTCGTTTCACTATTTTGAGGTGACGCACATGCTAGATGACTAGCGTGTGGGCGTTCACCGTTGGGGATTGTGACTTGGTCCGTCCCGTAGCAACTATTAAATTGCGTATTTGACTGGAAACTATATGATACTTATGTGTTTTAGAAAGAATTTCTATGATTTGTATTGAATGCCATATTTGGGCCTCGTGCCAAGCTGTTTGGACCCTTAGGGGCCTTTTTTTATTACTTTCTTAGTGTTTTGACTTAAGATCTGTAGTCAGTCATGCTACGTTTTACTGATTTCATAACTCAGTCATTATTACTCCGTTTTGATGCATAAAATGATATTTTTGGGCTGAGCACCCTGTTTTACTGATAGCCCGAGTGGCTTGAGAGGTTTCTGAGTGAGGCCGGGGGCCTGTGTCGTGAGGATATTATGGGATCCGGCTGCGCACCGCAACATGGTTTTACTGATTTATGATATATGAGAGGCTGAGGGCATGATTGATTATGCCACGAGGTGGCTTGTTATAGCGTTTGGGCTGTAGGAGCCCCTCTGGAGCTTGCATACCTCCAGTGAGCGCGGGTACCCTGTGTGAGTGATATGATGTTATGCCCGAGGGACTGTTCTTGATTCATGTTGTGCCCGAGGGGCTGTTTATGAGTGACTGTGAGGTTTGCCTGAGGGGCTGATTCTGAGTGATGTTATGCCCGAGGGGCAGTTTACGATTCATGTTGCCTGAGGGGCTGTTTACGGACTATGTTTTGCCCGAGGGGCTGTTATGATTTTTATCATATTTACTCTAAATCGCATTGAGCTTCTGTTGAAAACTGTTGAAAAACATTTTAAAATGATTTTTACTGCAAAACTGGGTTTTTAAACGAGAGGATTTGACTAATATACTGATTTGAAAGCATGTTGAACTTACTGAGTTTTGTGATGTGGATTCTATGTGTTTCCTATTGCTCAGTCTTTATTTACCTTTATTACTTACTGAGTTAGCGTACTCATATTACTCCGTGCACCTTGTGTGCAGATCCAGGGGTTGCTGGACGTGCTAGCGAGCATTGATCTTCATCCGCCGTGGATATTTGGAGTTGGCAAGGTAGCTGCATGGCGATCGCACAATTAGAGTTTTGTGCGAATAATAATAATTCAATTAGAGTTTTGTGCGAATAATAATAATTAGAGCATTGATCTGCATGTGCCCTGTTGCTATATGTATCTTTAATTAAATTTTGTGTATAATTCAGTTATGGTAGGAAAAATAATAAAATAGTAATATATATAATAATAATAATGAGGTTATATTAATGTTTACAATTCGGACAAATAAATATTTTATACCTAAATAATTTTTTAAAATAACAGTGAAAAAATTGCTGCAACAATTAGAGTTTTTACGATTAATATTTGAATTGAGTATTGTAAGGTTAAGTTTGAAAGTATAAGATGATTTTTGAAAATGTCGTCCAATGGAGAAAATAGAAGAATAAAATATATTTGAATTTGAGATAGGATTTTTTTTAGCATGATAAGAAAAATCATATTTAAGAATATGAGCAATAGAGTCAAAGTTACTATTGAAATAGTTTTTATTTATTATTTATATTATATTAAAATGAATGTGATAAAAGTGGATATTAAATTTAAGTAAACTAATAAAGCACATGACAACATTAATAATATTAAGTATTGAATATACAATAGCAAAATAAGAAACAAACAGAGGAAATATCAAAATTTCTATCATAAAGAACAAAAAAGGATAAAACTTATTTAAAATTGATATAAAAAAGTTTTTTTAAGTACGATAAAAAAGGTCATGATGTGGATAAGGCCACACAACTGAAGTTTAATAGATTAAAAAAATTAAAAAATATCAAAATATTAATAAATTAGAGATAATGTGAGGTTATTTATAATAAGAATTAGTTTTAAAAAATAAAGTAATATATATATTATATTAAAAGGAGTGTAGTGAAGCATGAGGTTAAGCCAAGTGGCAAGCTAAAAAAAAGCAACTTGGCAATTTTAAGACAACATTAAAAATTCGAATTATAAATGGAAACATAATTAATGGAAGTAATAGTTCAATAAGAATTATTTTTTAATTATGATACAAATCTCTATTAGTAGTATAATTTAGTTAACATTTTTTTGTATAATCATGGTAGAGACGAAATAAATTATGGTAGGGACGAATTTTAATTAATTGATCAAGCTTTGTAACTGACCTTATTTTGGTACAATATACATTACTGTAGGTATCTTTAATTAAATATGTATAATTCAGTTATGGTAGGTATCCTTTTTTTTTAGAAAGAATCAATTAAATTTTTATTTTTTATCTTACACATTAATTTTAAGTTGAAATAATAATTCTTTATTTAGTACAAGTTTTGTATCTGACCTTATTTGGGTGCAATATACATTATTGTAGGTATCTTTTATTAAAATTTTGTATATAATTCAATTATGGCCGGTATCCTTTTTTGAGAAAGAATTAATTAAAATTTTATTTCGTATCTTACACATTAATTTTAAGTTGGAATAATAATTTTTTATTTAGTACAAGCTTTGTATCTGACCTTATTTGTTAACAATATACATTACTATAAGTATCTTTAATTAAATTTTCTTACACATTAATTTTAAGTTGGAATAATAATTTTTTATTTAGTACAAGCTCTGTATCTGGCCTTATATACGAACAATATACATTACTATATAATGAGGTTATATTAATGTTTACAATTCGGACAAATAAATATTTTATACATAAATAAATATTTCTTAAAATAATTGTGAAAATATTGCTGCAACAATTAGAGTTTTTACGATTAATATTTGAATAGAGTATTGCTAGGTTAAGTTTGAAAGTATAAGATGATTTTTGAAAATGTGGTCCAATGGAGAAAATAGAAGAATAAAATATTTGAATTTGAGATGAGACTTTTTTTTAATATGATAAGAAAAATCATATTTTAGAATATGAGCAATAGAGTCAAAGTTACTATTGAAATAATTTTTATTTATTATTTATATTATATTAAAATGAATGTGATAAAAGTGGATATTAAATTCAATTAAACTAATAAAAAGCACATGACAACGTTAATAATATTAAGTATTGAATATACAATAGCAAAATAAGAAACAAACAAAGAAAAAAAATCAAAATTTCTATCATAAATAACAAAAAAGGATAAAATTTATTTAAATTTGATATAAAAAAGTTTTTTTAAAGTATGATAAAAAATGTCATGATGTGGATAAGGCCACATAACTGAAGTTTGATAGATTAAGAAAATTAAAAAATATCAAAATATTTATAAATTAGAGATAATGCGAGGTTATTTATACTAAGAATTAGTTTAAAAAATGAAGTAAATATATAATGCTTAAAAATATTATTAATGAATTTAAACTATTTAATAATTCAGTATTAATTTTAAATAAAATAAATATTTTTTCAATATTAAAAAATCATACATCGATTTATATAATAATATTAAAGGATATAAACTGATTATGATATTAAATAAAGAGGCATGTTAATTAAAGCCACATAAGAAAATAAAATGCTACATATTAGGTAACTTAATAGCAATAATCAAAAATTTAAAAATATTTAATATTAGAAATAGAAGGGAAAGACGATTTGAACTTGAGATTTAGATAAAAATTATGGTGAAAACACTCAAACTATGGATAAGACTGTAAAATTAAAATTTTACTAAATAAAAAACTAAAAATTGGATAACAAATTAAAACTAAAGAAATATAAAATAAATATCTCATGTGGGTAATTTTATGAACGAAGATTAAAGTATAATTTGTATCCTAACGTTAAAAGAGATAGAAAATTTCACGTGATACAAAAAATAATTATAAGAAAATTAAATAGATTTAAAATATAATAAGAAAAAACTTATCTATTAATATTTTAAACTAATTCAAAGTTATAACTTAAAATAAAATGTGATATTATATATTTTGTTTATTGGTAAAATATTAATGCAAAAAACTAATTAAAATTCATAGTAGGGAAGAGGATGTATAAAGAGGAAAATAGAGATAGTGTGAGAAT
Organism: Nicotiana tabacum; assembly: GCF_000715075.1. NCBI lineage: Eukaryota > Viridiplantae > Streptophyta > Magnoliopsida > Solanales > Solanaceae > Nicotiana > Nicotiana tabacum. Next base: position 167,274,856 of record NC_134089.1, on the reverse strand, counting down.
ATTTATACTTTGAATTAATTAAGTATAATGAAATTAATACTCAAAAATATTATTGAAAGATTTAAATGAAAAAAGAGTTCCAAGTAATTAAGAGGATAAAAGTACAAAAATAAATAAGCTTTTAGGAATGAAATAATTTATATTTATATATGTCTATCAAAAGGACAATAAGCAAAATATCAAGTCAATTGGTAAGCTAATAAAAGGTTACATGAATATAACATTGTTAAGTAATAGATAATGCAATAACTAGAAGCAAAGATTTAAGAAAGAGTTGTTTTGGGTGAACATGTAGAAGGATAAGACTTATTCAAATTTGCGGTGAAACATAAAGTGGTAGTAAGAATTTTGTTAAATAATATGCTCAAACAAGACATATCACAAACGTGATATGTTTAGTATTATTTAATATTGACCACAAAATAAAATACAAGTACTAAATCAAGGAGTTGGATTGTTACAGATACAAAATAGAAATATAAATAAAAAAGAAACATGTTATCTAGAAGTTTTAAATTTTAAGGTAATTTCAATAACTCAAATTATAATTTGATATTTGTGTTCGCGCATCATGCGGGTATTAATACTAGTTATTATTTAATCACCCTCATGATGTTAACGTGACAAAGAGCATGGATACATTCACTTTTAGGCATGTGAGAAAAAGAAAAAACGAAAAATAACTTTTAAATAAAGTATTTTTCAGCTGTTATTTGTTACATAGTCATATACAATGATTTATTGTTACAATTGTGTATTTCTCATTGCTTCATTTTAGTTTATAATGCATATTTTGCTCAAACTTATATTCAGTGAATATATTGTATGTTTTATTTTTAATTTTATTGTATAAATTTTTTACTTCTTAAAAATAATTTATACACAATTTATGTACTTGAGCTTTTATTGCTACGATAGGCAGCATAAAATACACTTCAATGGGAATACACATTTTAATTGGATTTATAATTAATGTCTTGTGACTATTAGAAAATATTTTTTACAATTTGTACAAATAGGTATTATATTTCATAATGCCCTGAATATTATGCTGTCTTGCCATTTTCTTGAACGTGACGACAAGTTTGTTTCCAACTTAAAAAATGCGAAGCCCCTGAATGTGTGTGTTTGTTTTGGTTTGAAATTAAAGGACAATTTAGTCATTCAATTGGAAAAGGAAAAATACTATAGACATACAATTGTGCAGACCATTGTATAGTACGAATATGTATTATGTTTCTAGCTTTTTCTTGGATTATAAAATCTGTACTTAAATTTTATTTGGAATGAATTATATATAGTTATGTTTTATAGTTTGAAATAAGGTGATGATTTATTTAAGGTTTAGTATTAATTGATTTTAAAAATCCAAAATATTAGGACTTCTTATATGGAGTAATTCATATAAGGAAAGATTTAACAACCAAAATTTTATTTGATTTTAAAATTCTAAATATTAGGAGAGTAATTAAATTATAAATTTGTTCAATATGAAATCTATTTTTAAAGGATAAAAAAGGCGAACGGCCTTTCGCTAAGGGCCTTCTTGCTTTTAATATAGTATAGATATAAATATAGATATAGATATATATAGGTGAACTCAATCTAATAAACTATAATAGCTTTTGTATAGTTTAAGAAAAATTACATTTTAAATTTAAAAAAAAAACAATCTGGCGTAGTCCCGAAAATTCAAAAAAATGATTTTTCATAATTGAAAAAAGGCCAAACATATTAATACGGAAGGAAAATAGAACTTCCCGAGTGGAGTTACATTACATGGAAGGATCAAATTTTGTTATGTTGAAAAACTTTGGTAGATATATACCATCTGTCCATAAGTAGTATTCAACTTCAAACACTTTTTTTTTCAAAAATTAAACTAAATATTTTAGCTTCTATTATGAATACACTGAATTGTAAATGTCCATTTAATACTCCTTGCGATCAATTTATAAGTCGCAATTGACAAACATAATTATAAGTTGCATTTCCCAAATACGATTAATAAGTCTTAATCGTACGATAGGGTTCCTAGGGAGGTCTTATGGAGATGCTTAGAGGATAAAGGGGTTCCGGTTGACTATATTAGGGTGATTAAAGACATGTATGCTGGAGCTAAGACTCGGGTTATGACAGTAGGAGGCGACTCTAAACACTTTCCAGTTATTACGGGGTTGTACCAAGGGTCTGCGCTCAGCCCATTCCTATTTGCCCTGGTGATGGATGCACTGACTCATCATATTCAAGGGGAGGTGCCATGGTGCATGCTATTTGCTGATGACATTATTCTAATTGACGAGACTCGAGGCGGCGTCAACGAGAGGCTAGAGATTTGGAGACATGCTCTTGAGTCTAAAGGTTTCAAGTTGAGCAGGACGAAGACGGAATACCTCGAGTGCAAATTTGGGGTTTAGCCGACGGAAGCTGGAGTTGAAGTGAGGCTTGACTCTCAAGTCATTCCCAAGAGGGGTAGTTTCAAGTACCTTGGATCGGTTATTCAGGGGATCGGGGAGATTGACGAGGATGTCACACACCATATAGGGGTGGGGTGGATGAAGTGGAGGTTAGCGTCGGGAGTCTTGTGTGACAAGAAAGTGCCACCATTACTAAAAGGTAAGTTTTATAGAGCAGTGGTTAGGCCTGCCATGTTATATGGAACTGAATGTTGGCCGGTAAAGAACTCACACATCCAGAAGATGAAAGTAACAGAGATGAGGATGTTGAGGTGGATGTGCGGGCATACAAGGATGAATAAGATTAGGAATGAAGATATTCGAGAGAAGGTGGGCGTGGCCCCCATGGAGGACAAGATGCGGTAAGTAAGACTCAGATGGTTCAGGCACATTCAGAGGAGGAGCACTGATGCACCGGTGAGGAGGTGTGAGCGACTGGCTGTGGTGGGCACGCGGAGAGGTAGATGGCGACCTAAGAAGTATTGGGGAGAGGTGATCAGACAGGACATGACGCGACTTAGGATTACTGAGGACATGGCTCTTGACAGGGAATTATGGAGGTCGAGCATTAAGGTTGTAGGTTAGGGGAAAATTGTGAATATTTCTACAGCACAATAGAGTGAGACTAACCAGTTAGGAGTTAGACTAAGAATGCCATTGGTCGTCTATTGATACAGGGCTTTACCTGCTAGTTTTTACTATACCAGCCATCTATTTCGTATTTCGTATTCTGTATTTCATATCTCTTATAAAGCTGTTATTTTATTATACATTTTTATGGTACTAATATATCGTCTCCTGTTGCTTTTTGAGCCGAGGGTCTTCTGGAAACAGCTTCTCTATCCTTCGGGGTAAGGGTAAGGTCTGCGTACATATTAGCCTCCCCAGACCCCACTTGTGGGATTATACTTGTTGTTGAAGTCTTAATTGCTTTCCCAAATACGATTAATAAGTCTTCATTACAAGATGCGTTTTATAAGTCCAATGTTTAACAAGGAGCTGGTAAAATAACAGTAGCGCTTTTTTTTCACCCCTTTCTTGCGCTAATGCCCTTCCATTCCTCGTTTCCTTATAATCGGCGTTCTCAGAAGACAAATTAAAATCAATAAAGAGCTAAAATTAGAAAAGAGAGATTTAAAGCAAACTGGAAGGAAGGCAAACAGTTGCAGAAGTTGAGTTAGGGTGCCTCAAACAAGGAGACCTCTGTTTTGCTAATCTATTGCAGGTATTCATTTCCTTATTTTGTATCTCTATGGTATTTTCTGTGTGTGTGTGTGTGTTTTTAGTGTTTATTGTGCTTCAGAAGAACTTTTTGGTCATATTGTATTGAAGATAGAATAAAATTTAGAATCTTCGTTTTGCAATGTATAACGTGATCCATAGCAAATGCGATTGCCGATGCACTGTATATCAATTCAAACTATATAATGTTTTTTCTGTAGGAAGTACCAAATGGACACATTGGTCGAATACTACTGAGTGAAGGTCAAGTGTTTGATTGAATTGTATTCATTGTTTTAGGGGACAGAGGTTATTTCATTGTATGGATTCACTTCCACACTTTACTTTCCTGTTTTAGGGATTATATGCTTTTTAAGCGGTTAGTTTTCTGCCAAACGCTATGCATCGTATACTGCATATCAATTCTAACTGTATAATATTTTTTCCTATAGGAAGGATCAATTGGACACAATGGTCGAATACAACAGAGTGAAGGTCAAGTGTTTGATTGAATTTACTAAAGGGTTTATGCGTAGGTAAGGTCAAACTTCTGTTATTGATTCGAAGAAATGATCAAAAGAGCTTTATTTGCCCGAGAAGTGGGCGTTTCCAATGATAATGCATGGCCACTTAGGAGGGGAATTCACCGCAAATACTAGTTTATTTATTGTTGATAAAATGGCCTAGTCCTTCACATATACCGTGCAATGTGCTCAATTAGGTACTAAGAGAGGTTATATGATATTAGCTCTAGCAGTTCTAGATTAGTGATATATAACTTGAGTTTCATAGCCAGTGTAAAGAAATCTTTGCATATTTAGAGCATCTTCTTTCAATAAATGATTGATAATCTTCCTTATAACACAATGAGAGAACAATGAGAAAAGAAACTTCTTTTGGAAAAAAGAAGAGAAATAGAGTACGTAGTGTGAACTGACACATTGCAAGATTACCTAGATTACTTATTCTCTTGGAGCTTCCCCCTGATGCATCTAATTCTTTTCTCCTCGTGAGATGCTTCGCTTGGTCATGTATCAGATCTAGACACCAAGTCTTCGCCACATCGATGCACATAATTTGCACATATATAAGAAGTGATCCTAATGTTTTGGTGGCATCTATTGGCATTTACTCTTCCATCAATTAGGATTTATGTTCTCATGGTTTATAATTCGTCAAGTATCATCAAATATTTATTTAATTTTAAATTACTAGAAATTTTGAAAATTTACAATCTTATATCATGGATGTGTGAATTTAATTTCCTACAATGAAAGAAACATGATGTCATCTGAATCGACCTATGGGAACCAAACAACTTTTGAACTCTGGTCAGCGTGTTTCGTAGTAAAAGGATAAAGAATTCTAGCAACAAGGTTGGAGAAGTGTTAATTAATGTTGGACATATGAGAGCACCTTTGACATTTGTGTTGAATGTTGTTGGAGCAATAGAGGCAACACCATTTGGTTGTATAAAAGTTTAAAAGAATATATAACTTGAGTATCATGCATTATCCTCCAACATTCCACCCCTTAGAGCAATAAAGGAAAGATCATGTGGTAGTATAAAAATCTAACAGATCTAGATTGATAATATATAACTTAAGTATCTTTCACGATCCGTGAAGGGGAGCTTTGGCGTAACTGGTAAAGTTGCTGTCATGTGACCATGAGGTCACGGGTTTAAGCCGTGGAAACAGCCTCTTACAGAAATGCAGGGTAAGACTGCATACTGTAGACCCTTGTGGTCCGGCCCTTCACAGGACCCCGCACTATAGCGTAAGCTTAGTGCAACAGGGCACATGCTGCCCTTTTTTATCTTTCACGATCCTCCACCACTCCACCCCTTAAAAAAAGAAAAGAAAAGAAAGATGCTCTCACCTAAAGAATATTTTTTTATATGAAGAGCTCTTTCTCAAAAAAATGATTGATAATTTTTTTGTAGCATTTTGAGCGAATAATGAGAAAAGACAAAGAGAGCACATAGTGTGAACTGATAATGTCAGATCATCTAGATTACTTGGATTTTCAATTGCTTTATTTACCCTTTTGACATTTTCCCTAATACACCAAGTCTTCGCCAATCTACTGTGCAATGTGCTCAAAAAGGTACTAAGAGAGGTTATATGATATTAGCTCTAGCAGTTCTAGATTAGTGATATATAACTTGAGTTTCATGCACAATTTCATAGCCAGTGTAAAGAAATCTTTGCATATTTAGAGCATCTTCTTTCAATAAATGATTGATAATCTTCCTTATAACATTATGAGAGAACAATGAGAAAAGAAATTTCTTTTGGAAAAAAGAAGAGAACTAGAGTAAAGACTTAGGGAAAGATGTGAATCACCTCCATTTACATTGTCGAATAGCGTCTTAGTTGTGGTGGGAAATCCTATGATGGTCTGGACCAGAGTGAGTAATGCCGAGCACTGTAAAAGAAATAATGTTTAGTTGGACCTTTAGAAGATCAGAGGAGACATAGGTATGGCATGTTGCTCATCTATACTTATGGACTGTATGAAGAGAGAGCATTTGGAGCGCTTTTGATGGAGTAGAGATGGTTTTGTACACTTGAGGAATAACCTTCTATCTCTTATTCCTTTTTGGTGCACCCGCGAGGTTCCCATATATATAAAAGATTCGGTGTCTTTCATAGAAAATCATATCATTTCGTAAGATTTTTCTATCTTTTGGTATACCTCTTGCATACAAGCATTTTTTGCCCTTCTTTTAATGATTTTTTTTTACTTCATCTAAAAAAAAAAACTGATCCATAGGATGACTACAAAAGTGAATCTTTTGACGGGTTGTTAGAAGTAGTGTTTCTTTCTAATTTCAGAGATCATTATCTTAGTTGAAGAAATAGTGTCGTAGACTTATTTTTAAGATCAGCTATCAGATTATTTGTCTTTGTTTCTCCACCCAACAACAACAACATACCCAATGTAATCTCACAAATGGGGTTCGGGGAGGGTAGTGTGTAAGCAGACGTTACCCCTACCTTGTGCAGGTAGAGAGACTTCTCCACCCAGTTAATCTAATAGCGACTCATCAAAAGCTTGTAATAACTAAAAGAGAAGTGGAGCCAATCCTTACTTGATATGTTATTCAGGAAAAAAGGCCAACTCTTCTTTGCACTCAAGGCAGCATTTAGTTTCACTAGCTGCTTGATAGATGCATGAGTGCTTAGTTTCACTGGCTGCTTGATGGATGCACCTTTTGCAAACTGCATCAAAGAGGAAATTATCATAAACTCGAGATTTAGATTGACAACCAATTAGCTAATGATCTATCGCAATAAACAAACTTCAAAAAAGAAAGAAGGAACTTTAAGTTTGACAGTGTTGATGGTGATCCTTCACAGTCAACACTGCTAGCTGAAGGTATACTTTTGTTGCATTTGTACTACTAGATATTTGCTCAACTGCCATAAATGTTTATCCTTTTAATCACACTTAAATAGCTTTAAATCTTGGAAATCTATTACTCTGTCACTTCTTCAATCAGTGAAGATGCCGGAACTTTTAGTTTGCCAATGTGTAACAGTTCTTTGACTCTTGTCTAGCTTAAGTTGCTTTTTGCGGATTGATATATGATGCAAAACATGCTCGTATTTATGTGTATGATTGGTCAAAGTGCAAGTCCTACAACGGTAGCTGTTTTCCCTTAAAAAAGTATTTTTCATGAAATCTTAAACCTGGAGAAAATATTTAATATCGTTGCTATTTACTAAGTCCTTTCATCATCTATGCTCTTATCAGTCGCATAGCGGGTGGTCTCAATATTTTGGTAGGCATCTCTGGAATTTACTCTTCCTTCAATTACGGTTTGCTCTCATGCTTTATAATTCTACAAGTAGCATATAAGTAAATACTTAAACATAATTTACGAGAAAGATGAATAAAAAATTCCCTCCCATATCATCGTTCTGTGAATTCAATTCCTAAAATGATAGAAAGAGAATGCATGTCAATCTATCTATGGGAACCAAAGAACTTTGGAATTCTAATCAACTAATTTTACTAGAAAGATATAAACAACACTGGTAGGAACGATGTAGAGGTGCTAACTAATGTTAGGCGTGTGCCGTGTTGGAAGACGTTTGACCTTTGTGTTGACTGCCAGTGGAGAAAAAAAATGTAAGCCCACTTATTATTGTAAAAGTTTTAACAGATTTAGATTCATGAAACGTAACTTGAGTATCATGCACAATCCCCCACCACTCCATCCCTTAAGAAAACGATAGAGAAATTCTTACCCAATTTGAGAAAAATTTTGTATAGGAAGAGCTTATTCCTTCAAGAAAATCTTGATAATCTTCCTTGTGGCACTTGAGCGAATAACGAGAGAAGAATTTGCTCTACGGAAAAAAAAAAGAAGAGAGAGAGAGTGCATAGTGTGAACCGATACTGTCAGATTACCTAGATTGCATTACTTACTCATTTTGCACTTCCTCCTTAGGCATTTTATTAATTTTTCCTCCTTATGAAGCCAAATCTTAATTTTTCCTCCTTATGAAGCCAAATCTTAATTTTTCTTCCTTATGAAGCCAAGTCTTACTTTAATTTCAGAAGAGAAATCCAAAGGCCCCGATTTTTCTTCTACCAAATGGTACAAAAATTAAATAACTACCCTTATATACTAATACATACCGAAAAACAAAAAGAAAAAAAAAACTATATTAATAGGAAAATGAAGAAAACAACAGAGGTACAATTCACCAGATAAAAAAAGGTTGTCTTTTTCAGTGCATTGCAATCAACTTCTTCCTTCATTTTATCAAATCCTCTTGGTTTTAATCTGGACGCCATGTTAGAAGATCAGTCTTGTTTGGTTTCAAAGGATTGTCAGAGAGAGAGTAACTTGGTGGCTTGCATGAATGGCAAAGAGCCATTGGTAAATTATCAGGAGTGTGAACTTGTGAAATGCAAGTTGCCAAATAAGTCTGATGCTTTCAACAAAGTGGAAGTCACTCTATCTTTGGGAAACTCTTCAGCATCCCCGAACGAGCAAGCTGGCAATAAACGTCATGCTGGGGATAATTCTGATTCGAGCTCTCTTATTCATGCCATTGGCCGTGACAATTCCATCGGCTGTCTCATTCATTGCTCTCGGTCGGATTATGGTGCCATAGCATCTTTGAATCGTAGCTTTCACTCATTGATTAGGAGCGGAGAACTTTACAAATTGCGGCGGGAAAATGGTGTGGTTGAGCATTGGGTTTATTTCTCCTGCCAACTGGTTGAATGGGAAGCTTTTGATCCTAGTCGCGGTCGTTGGATGCATCTGCCAGCTATGACTCCTGATGAGTGTTTCGTGTTGTCTGACAAGGAGTCGTTGGCGGTTGGCACAGAGCTGCTTGTGTTTGGAAAGGAGATCTTTTCGCATGTCATTTATCGTTACAGTTATTGACAAACACGTGGTCATCTGGGATGCGGATGAATGTACCAAGATGTTTGTTTGGTTCTGCCAGCATTGGGGAGATTGGCATTCTAGCTGGTGGCTGCGACTCACAAGGCAAAATACTTAGCTCAGCTGAACTTTACAATTCGGAGGCAGGAACGTGGAAGACTTTACCGAGCATGAACAAGCCACGTAAGATGTGTTCAGGGGTATTCATGGATGCGAAATTTTATGTGATAGGAGGAATTGGAGGAGTCGAATCGAAGCGATTGACTTGTGGGGAGGAGTATGATCTTGAAAAAGGAACGTGGCGTGAAATCCCAAACATGTCTCCTGTGCAAGCTAACGCTGCTACATCTGATGCACCTCCTTTGGTTGCAGTTGTAGACAATGAGCTGTACGCGGCTGATTATGCTGACATGGAGGTGAGGAAGTATGACAAGCAAAATAAAGCGTGGGTTACCATAGGACGGCTGCCCGAAAGAGCAGCTTCCATGTGTGGTTGGGGTTTGGCTTTTCGAGCATGTGGTAACAGGCTAATTGTAATTGGTGGACCCAAGGGAGGTGCAGAATATATTGAAGTGAATTCATGGATTCCAAGTGAAGGGCCGATACAATGGGACTTGCTTGGCCGAAAGCGATCTGGTAGCTTTGTGTATAACTGTGCTGTCATGGGGTGCTGATCTTATAATCCTAGTCTTTTGTCCTTGATGATGTTATCTTGATCCATCTTTCTTTTTGTTTTAAGTTCATGTTTGTTCTTTTCTAGCAATCTTTATCGTTGTATTGGAATATGCATTTAAGGGGAAAAATAGGACAATGAAATTCCATAATTGTACGCTGATAGACAAGCGAGTTCCTATCTCATCTCATCTTTATTTTCCCTCCTTTATAAGATTTGATATGTTTGAAAAATAGTTGCATCTTCGTGAAGTCACACCATTACTTCTTGAGATATGACATATGCATGTGTTTTACGTGATTTTGTCTTTCATTCCGTCTGAAGTTTTTCACCCAGAGTTTAGTTAATTCACTCATAACTCTTTGCATTTGTTAATTTCTCTCTACATCTTAGTCTCAGAGCATCTAGTACTAGAACAAGGGGAGGACAGATGCACCGCAATTGCTGCAAATAGAAGAAGAGGAAAAGAAGGTGAAGTGTGTTATACGTCACAACTTTTTGAGGTTTGATTCCTGCGCTTAGTAAAATTAGGACAGCATTGCTAACCCTCGTCTCGTAATTTTTTAACCTATTACATTCTTCACTAACTTTGAAATTTAAAATGATAATTAAAGAACTCATTTTCTAGTCGGCTTATGGAGATTACAACTCTTTTTGTTGTTTCACAATCAGAAAACGCGATTGACATTTTTAGTAGACTTTCATTTTCAGTCTTGAAAGTTATTTTCCAGCTGGAATCTCTTCATAAGCAAATCCATTTGATCTCTGTGTAGATTACTGTTACTAATGAGTGGTAATTAGTTTTCCAGAACAGCATCTGAACTTACTATTGTATTATACACTCTGCAGTAACTTTATAATGGTCAATAAGAAGGTTTCACTTCTTAGATTTTATTCCAGTTATTACTTAACCTTTTGGGGACTTTCCCCTGATGAATTTAATTCTTTTTCTCTCTTTTGAGGTTCATAATAAAGTGCACTGTCTTTTTAAAATTTGAAGCAAAATTTTAGTTGCATCTATAAAACTCGGTATCATAGTCCATATGTATTAACTGTGCTGAGTGTGCACCCTGTTGTAGTTTGTGATAGTTGAATGTATTCATTAGTGAAGCCAAAAATGTAAATAGTGATACAGCTAAGTACCATCTGGATTTGGATTACTTGAATAGCCTTCTTTTGGTATTTTCCTCACCTCCATGAGGTTCTTATTGTTATTTGGGAATGTATGCCAGGTGTTACTACGGTAAATATTTAGCTGCATCTAGCCAAAACAATTTAACCTTACTAGTATTGCTATGGCAAAAGTTCTTTATAATAAATACTTAGTCACACTTGGTTTATACATCAAATCAAACAATTTAACCTTAGTAGCATTTCATTCCATTATTTCTTAGTTTTACGTACTCAACATATATAGTGAGACTGTAACTTTGGCGTCCCTAATCCTTGTTGATGTCCATATATTGCATGTTTTTTTCTCCAAATACATGAAGTGGCAAAACATTGGATGCATGGATTAACATGCATTTTCTTGTATCCCTTTTGCTTAGGTTATATTATATTTTTTGGTTGTTATTGCTTTTCTTTGCATAGTTCTTTGTCAGAACTGCTGTGATTATGCTTTCCTTGACCCGAGGGCCTACTGGAAACACCTCTCTACCTTCACTAGGTAGGGGTAAGGCATGGGCGAAGCCACATGGTCAAAAGGTCGTCGAAAAATTACATTATGTATATAGGTACAATATTACGTATTAGAGGTATGTAACACATATTGAACATCCTTTATCGGAAATTTTTTTCACTTCTTTTAAACTTGAACACCCTTGGGGAAATTCTTAGCTTCGCCATTGGGTTAAGGTTTGCATACATACTACCCTCCCCAGAACCCACTTGTGGGAATACACCGAGTATGATTTTGGCTTCTTTCTGAAATCAAACAGGGCGTTTTGCTCTTGAAAATAGGTAGTATTTTAGATGGAAAACGTAGAAGATTTCATAGCCATTGCATGACACACCATCTGGTTTAGCTGATCACGTCGTATATGTCAAACCTCGATGGCTATGACGCACGTCACGCGCTAGTCTCCAACATTGGACAATACACCATCTGGTTTAGCCGACCATATCATAGATCAAGTCAGACCTTAGTAACTATGACGCGCTATGAGGGAAACAAACTTTTAGGATCTTGGGATGAGGTTTTGCCCATTTCTAAGATCTTGGCCCATCCAACAACAATAGAAATTGTTATCGCGACCTAGTAGTTATGAATTATTATCTTTAGGAGTACAAAGAAATGTGATTTCATAAATGATTTGGGAGTATCAAATCTAATGTTACAGAGGGATATCATGTTAATTGTAAAATTACAATCTACCAAAACTGATCCAATTGGGATTGCAAAAGTGTAACTTACTTCGACAAATTAGGTCAAGAAGACAAGAACATAATATTATGTTGTTAATAAGTGAACTATTAGTATCTTTCACGATCCGTGAAGGGGAGCCTTGACGTAACTGGTAAAGTTGTTGTCATGTGATCTTTAGTTTCTATTTTCTGCGATGGAAACAACCTCTTGCAGAAATGCAGGGTAAGACTGCGTACTATAGACCCTTGTGGTCCGGCCCTTCCCCGGACCCCGCGCATAGCGGAAGCTTAGTGCACCGGGTGCCCTTTTTTATCTTTCACGATTCTCCACCACTCCACCCCTTTAAAAAAAAGAAAAGAAAGATGCTCTCACCTAAAGAATATTTTTTTATATGAAGAGCTCTTTCTCAAAAAAATGATTGATAATCTTTTTTATAGCATTTTGAGCGAATAATGAGAAAAGAAGAAGAGAGCACAGAGTGTGAACTGATAATGTCAGATCATCTAGATTACTTGGATTTTCAATTGCTTTATTTACCCTTTTGACATTTTCCCTAATGCATTTAATTATTTTTTTGTGCTCGTATGCTTCACTTGCTCATATGTTAGTTCTTGACACCAAGTCTTCCCCACATTTATGCACATAATTTGTAGATAAGGGGTGCTTCTTCCTTTAAGACATGATTGATAATATGAAATGCTTCTTCCTTTAAGAAATGATTGATAATATCCTTGTAGCACTTGAGAGAACGAGAAAGAAAAATTTCTAGGAGAAAGAAAAAAATGAGAGTACATAGTTTGAATTGACGCTATGACAAACGCCTAGATTATTTGGATTTACGATTGCACTACTTGGTCTTTTGGAACTTCCTTGATGCATTTAATCCTTTTTTTCCTCCTGAGTTGTTTCACTTTGTCATACCTCAGTTTTAGACACCAACCTAACATTGATATACATAATATTGTTGAGTGCCATTGGAGTAATAGAGGTAAGAATAATGAAAGAAAAAACTGCTCTACGAAAAAGAAGAGAAAGAGAGTACATAGTGTCAACTGACACAGGGTCAGATGAGCTAGATTACTTGGCCCTAGATTATATTACTTACTCTTTTGACACTTTCTCCGTAGGCATTTAATTTTTTTTATTTATCCTTGGATGTTTCACTTGGTTATATGTCAGTTCTATACTCAGGCTTTCTCTGCATGTATGCACATAACTTGCACATAAATGGCGATTCTAAATTTTTAGTAGGAATCCCTGGTATTTACTATTCCATCAATTAGGATGTGCATTTTTTACTTGGCCCAAACACGTAGAAATATTTTTGTTAATGGGCGGCGGTTAAACTCAAACTTGAGTCCTCTGCCTCAGTTGGTGCCATCCGAAAAGATAGAACATGTTGAATTGTGTGAACAAGCTTATCTGAAAGCTCAAGTTATTAGAGATAGAATATAGTTATTTATTTATGTTTGCAAACTGGTCCATAGGATATGGAGTCTACAAGGGGAGAGGCACATTGGGATTTGGAGTTTTGAAACAAATTGCAAGACTGGAAGGTTGAAACACATGATAGTCAAGATGTATGGAGATGGGGGCGGGGGAAAATAGTGTCTTTATGTAAGTCCTATTATGAGAAGTTTATTACTAGGAAGGAGTTGAGGAATGTGTATGTTTTCACTTGGCTAGTTGCGTCTGGGGTAATCTTGACGGTGGAGAACTTAGGGAAGAAGAAGTTCATTTGTTAGTTGGCGCTTCATGTGTAAAGACTCGGGGAAAGATGTGAATCACCTCCATTTACCTTGTCGAATAGTGTCTTAGTTGTGGTGGGAAATCTTGTGATGGTATGGACCAGAGTGAGTAATGCCAAGCACTGTGAAAGAAACAATGTTTAGTTGGACCTTTAGAAGACAGAAGAGACACAAGGTATGGGATGTTGCTCCTCTATACTTATGGACTGTATGAAGAGAGAGGATTTGGAGCGCTTTTGATGGAGTAGAGATGGTTTTGTACACTTGAGGAATAACCTTCTATCTCTTATTCCTTTTTGGTGCACCCGCGAGGTTCCCATATGTATAAATGATTGAGTGTCTTTCATAGAAAATCATATCATTTCGTAAGGTTTTTCTACCTTTTGGTATACCTCTTGTATACATCCATTTTTTGTCCTTCTTTTAATGAATTTTTTTACTTTGACGGAAAAAAAAAACTGATCCATAGGATGACTACAAAAGTGAATCTTTTGACGGACTGTCAGAAGTAGTGATTCTTAGTAATTTCAGATATCATTATCTTAGTTGAAGAAAAAGTGTCATAGACTTATTTTTAAGATCAACTATCAGGTTATTTGTCTTTGTTTCTCCACCCAACAATAACATACCCAGTGTAATCCCACAAATGGGATCTGGGGAAGGTAGTGTGTATGCAGATCTTACCCCTACCTTGTGCAGGCAGAGGGACTTCTCCACCCATTTAATCTAATAGCGACTCATCAAAAGCTTGTAATAACTAAAAGAGAAATAGAGTCGGTCCTTATATGAGATGCTATTCAGGAAAGCCCAACTCTTCTTTGCACTCAGGGCAGCACTTAGTTTCACTGGCAGCTTGATAGATGCATGAGTGCTTAGTTTCACTGGCTGCTTGATGGATGCACCTTTTGCAAACTGCATCAAAGAGGAAATTATCATAAACTCTAGATTAAGATTGACAACCAATTAGCTAATGATCCATCGCAATATTTGTTGCATTTGTACTACTAGATATTTGCAACTACCATAAATGTTTATCCTTTTAGTCACACTTAAAGAGCTTTAAATCTTGGAAATATATTATTCTGTCACTTCTTCAATTAGTGAAGATGCCGGAACTTTTAGTTTGCCAATGTGTAACAGTTCTTTGACTCTTGTCTAGCTTAAGTTGTTTTTTGCGGATTGATATATGATGCAAAACATGCTCCTATATATGTGTATGATTGGTCAAAGTGCTTTTTGTACTGACCTTATTTCTATTTACCAATGCTTTCTATTATGTTTATTGTATAAAGAGTGAGGATTGAGGAATTTGTATATCTTGTGTACGCATGCGAATGCAAAAATGGCTCACAAAAACTCATGTAGGCATGTCTGAAGGCAAAAGTTAATAGTGGTGGCTTTGTTGCAAGTTTACTACATAGAGTACGACGCAATCATTTATTAATTTCGTCTAGGTTGCTATCCATTGAAAATTCTGTGTTGGCTGGTTTTCCAGGATCTTTTACTTGAGATCATTGGTCACTTTTTACTGAATCCACTGACAGTGTTTTATCTCTTTGTTTTGCCTGCACAATAAGAATTGTATCAAACTTCTGAATTGATCCAGAAAAGAGACCACAAATATATCTAATATCTAATCATACTGAACTTTTAAGCGCAAGAAATACAAATAACATAATGTTTATCTGTTGAGAAAGATATTTTCTTTCTATAGACTTCCAGATGTTGTAGCCTTTATCATCTAGCATTGATGCATTGACTGTATGGACTGATGCAGTAAAAAACTGAAAAATTAGTGTATCTGACTAACTAAGTTGAGGTAGAAAACATCAAGTCGATATAAAAGATATTATGTCTGGAGGTAGCGATGATTTGATAACCTAATACTGTACACTGTTTCATAGTTAAAATTTATACATACATTTTGCATTAAATACATGTAAGTCCCTGCTTAAAATGCATGTAAGTTTTAGGTGAAAATCACTTGGATAGACTGTAACTTGCTGCAAAAGTTATATCATTAAACATTCTAGCATATTTCCCACAAACCATAATCTCATAATTGAAAGTAAACATTTCTTCAACAATGTAATTGGCTGCCATTGCAGATTTTTGTTATTTAATACTCCCTCAGTTCTAATTTATGTGAACCTGTTTGGTTGGGCACGGAGTTTAAGAAAAAATGAAGACTTTTGGAATTTGTGGTCCTAAACAAGTCAAAAAGGGGCCAAGAGTATTTATGTGGTTATAAAAGCTTCTCATTAAGGGTAGAATTGTAAGTTTAAGCTTAATTGTTTCCAAATTTAGAAAGGGGTCATTCTTTTTAGAACGGCCCAAAAAGGAAATAGGTTCACATAAACTGGAACAGAGGGAGTAGTAAGCATTTACTTTTGCCTGCTAGACTATTTTTCGTATTGTTAGTTTATAAGTGTGTCCAAGAACATAAGCAATTATAAGAATGCTAATTTTTATAAGAATCTATAAGTTTATATTTCGATTTTTCCTTATAGAAGCAAACATCATAATTATACATTTAGTGAAGATTTTCATGCACGCGAACATGTCATTTTGAGTAAGTTCAGTAGTGCATGCTTCAGCTTTCATTAAAAACCACTCCATATTGGTAGAATTCTAGGTATTTATGCACTTGTACTAAAGGTCAAATTTTACTCCAAAAACACATCCTTATCTTGCCTGCTTTATCTGGTCCCTTATAGGCTATAATTGCTGCTACTTGTTTTTGGTTTTGCTGTTATGTAGTTAACCCTTAGATGGAAGGTTTGGGGGGAGGGGCAGGTGTCCTGCAAGTCCTACAGTGGTAGCTGTTTTCCCTTAAAAAGTATTATTCATGAAAGCTTAAACGTAGAAATTACAGGCTCTACTTATCTAGAGAAAATGTTTAATATCAGTGTTATTTACTAAATCCTGTCATATGCTCTTATCAGTCGCATAGCGGGTGGTCTCAATATTTTGGTAGGCATCTCTGGAATTTACTCTTCCATCAATTACGGTTTGCTCTCATGCTTTATAATTCTACAAGTAGCATATAAGTAAATACTTAAACATAATTTATGAGAAAGATGAATAAAAAATTCCCTCCCATATCATCTTTGAGAAAAAAATTGTGTAGGAAGAGCTTATTCCTTCAAGAAAATATTGATAATCTTCCTTGTGGCACTTGAGAGAATAACGAGAGAAGAATTTGCTCCATGGAAAAAAAGAGAAAGAGAGAGTGCATAGTGTGAACCGAGATTGTCACATTACCAAGATTACATTACTTACTCTTTTTGCACTTCCCCCTTAGGCATTTAATTAATTTTTCCTCCTTATGAAGCCAAATCTTAATTTTTCCTCCTTATGAAGCCAAATTTTACTTTAATTTCAGAAGAGAGAATCCAAAGGCCCCGATTCTTCTTCTACCAAATAGTACAAAAATTAAGTCCCTACCCATTTATACTAATACCTACCGAAAAACAAAAAGAAGAAAAACTATATTAATAGGAAAATCAAGAAAACAACAGAGGTAGAATTCACCAGCAACAAAAAAGGTTGTCTTTTTCAGTTCATTGCAATCAACTTCTTCCTTCATTTTATCAAATCCTCTTGGTTTTAATCTGGACGACATGTTAGAAGATCAGTCTTGTTTGGTTTCAAAGGATTGTCAGAGAGAAAGTAACTTGGTGGCTTGCATGAATGGCAAAGAGCCATTGGTAAATTATCAGGAGCATGAACTTGTGAAACGCAAGTTGCCAAATAAGTCTGATGCTTTCAACAAAGTGGAAGTCGCTCTATCTTTGGGCAACTCTTCAGCATCCCCGAACGAGCAAGCTGGCAAAAAACATCATGCTGGGGATAATTCTGATTCGAGCTCTCTTATTCATGCCATTGGCTGTGACAATTCCATCGGTTGTCTCATTCATTGCTCTCGGTCGGATTATGGTGCCATAGCATCTTTGAATCGTAGCTTTCGCTCAGTGATTAGGAGTGGAGAACTTTACAAATTGCGGCGGGAAAATGGTGTGGTTGAGCATTGGATTTATTTCTCCTGCCAACTGGTTGAATGGGAAGCTTTTGATCCTAGTCGCGGTCGTTAGATGCATCTGCCAGCTATGACTCCTGATGAGTGTTTCGTGTTGGCTGACAAGGAGTCGTTGGCGGTTGGCACAGAGCTGCTTGTTTTTGGAAAGGAGATCTTTTCGCATGTCATTTATCGTTACAGTTTATTGACAAACACGTGGTCATCTGGGATGCGGATGAATGTACCAAGATGTTTGTTTGGTTCTGCCAGCATTGGGGAGATTGGCATTCTAGCTGGTGGCTGTGACTCACAAGGCAATATACTTAGCTCAGCTGAGCTTTACAATTCGGAGGCAGGAACGTGGAAGACTTTACCGAGCATGAACAAGCCACGTAAGATGTGTTCAGGGGTATTCATGGATGGAAAATTTTATGTGATAGGAGGAATTGGAGGAGCCGAATCGAAGCGGTTGACTTGTGGGGAGGAGTATGATCTGGAAAACGGAACGTGGCGTGAAATCCCAAACATGTCTCCTGTGCGAGCTAACGCTGCTACATCTGATGCACCTCCTTTGGTGGCAGTTGTAGACAATGAGTTGTACGCAACTGATTATGCTAACATGGAGGTGAGGAAGTACGGCAAGCAAAATAAAGCGTGGGTTACCATAGGACGGCTGCCCGAAAGAGCAGCTTCCATTTATGGTTGGGGTTTGGCTTTTCGAGCATGTGGTAACAGGCTAATTGTAATTGGTGGACCCAAGGGAGGTGCAGAATATATCGAAGTGAATTCATGGGTTCCAAGTGAAGGGCCGATACAATGGGACTTGCTTGGCCGAAAGCGATCTGGTAGCTTTGTGTTATAACTGTGCTGTCATGGGGTGCTGATCATATAATCCCGGTCTTTTGTCCTTGATGATGTTATCTTGATCCAACTTTCTTTCTGTTTTAAATTCATGTTTGTTCTTTGCTAGCAATCTTTATCATTGTACTGCAATATGCATTTAAGGGGAAAAATAGGACGATGAAATTCCATAATTGGATGCTGACAGACAAGCGGACTCCTATCTCATGTTATCTTCTTTTTTTCCTCCTTTATATGATTGGATATATTTCAAAAATAGTTGCATCTCCATGAAGTCGCAGTCATTACTTCTTGAGATATGACATGCATTGTGTTTTACGTGATTTTGTCATTCATTCCCTCTGAAGTTTTCCACCAAGAGTTTAGTTAATTTACTTATAACTCTTTGCATTTGTTAATTTCTCTCTACATCTTAGTCTCAGAGCATCTAGTACTGGAACAAAGGGAGGACAGATGCATCGCAATTTGCTGCAAATAGGAGGAAAAGAAGGTGAAGTACGTTATATACGTCACAACTCTTTGAGGTTTGATTCCTGCGCTTGGTAAAATAAGGGCAGCAAACCTTTGTCTTGAAATTTTTTTAACCTATTAGATTCTTCACTAACTTTGAAATTTAAAATGATAATCAAGGAACCTGAACTCATTTTCTAGTCGGCTTATAGAGATTATTCCACATGCAACATCTCTTTTTGCTGTTTTACAATCATAAAACGCGATTATCACTTTCGATAGACTTTTATGTTCCGTTTTGAAAGTTATTTTCCAGCTGGATTCTCTTCCTAAGCAAATCCATTTGATCTCTGTGTAGATTACTGTGACTAAATCAAATCACCAAATATTAAATGAGTGGTAATTACATTTCCAGAATAGCAACTGAACTTACTCTTGTATTATACACTCCACAGTAACTTTATAATGGTCAATAAGAAGGTTTCACTTCGAAATGCAAAGAGGATCTTAGATTCTATTCCATTTATTACTTACCCTTTTGGCACTTTCCCCTGATGAATTTAATTCTTTTTCTCTCTTTGGAGGTTCACTTGGTCATATCTGAGTAATTAACTATCATTATAGTGCACTGTCTTTTTAAAATTTGAAGCAAAATTTTAGTTGCATCTATAAAACTCGGTATCATAGTCCATATGTATGAATTGTGCTGAGTGTGCACCCTGTTGTAGTTTGTGATGGTTGAATGTATTCATTAGTGAAGCCAAAAATGTAAATAGTGATACAGCTAAGTACCATCTGGATTTGGATTACTTGAATAGCCTTCTTTTGGTATTTTCCTCACCTCCATGAGGTTCTTATTGTTATTTGGGAATGTATGCCAGGTGTTATTACGGTAAATATTTAGCCGCATCTAGCCAAAACAAATTAACCTTACTAGTATTGCTATTGCAAAATTTCTTTATAGTAAATACTTAGTCGCACTTGATTTATACATCAAATCAAACAATTTAACCTTAGTAGCATTTCATTCCATTATTTCTTAGTTTTACTTACTCAACATATATAGGGAGACCGTAACTTTGCCGGCCCTAATGTTTGTTGATGTCCATATATAGCCTGGTTTTTTCTTCAAATACATGAAGTGGCAAAACACTGAATGCATGGATTAATTGTATCCCTTTGCTTCGGTTATATTATTTTTTTGGTTGTTACTATTTTTCTTTCCGTAGTTCTTTGTCATAATTGCTATTACTTTCCTTGAGCCGAGAGTCTACCGGAATAGACTCTCTACCTTCACAAGGTAGAGGTATCCTCCCCAGAACCCACTTGTGGGAAGAAATATTTAGCTATTTTCCGTTTGATGGTTGCTTCCAAATTCTGATGGGAAGATAAAATTGAAAATGGGAACATCTTTTATAAGCCTTTAGCTAACAATTAAATCAGTTAATGTAAAGCAAAAGTGAATTTTGGCTTCAAACAGTGCGTTTTGCACTTGAAAATAGGTGGTATTTTAGACGGAAAGCGTAAAAGATTTCATAGCTATGTAAGCAGGATGTGTTTTGCCTTTAGTTGCTTTCTAGTTCCAATGATGAGTGCAATGGCCAAAATCTTTTTGGGACAAGCTATCAATTATTGCAACATAAATCTCAACCAAATGAATTTAACAAGTAGGCACGGCACAATGCTCTATCATCGACGTCGTATTCTCCAACATTGCCCGATACACCATTTGGTTTAGCTGATCATGTTGGATATCAAAGTCAAACCTCAATCGTTATGATGCGCAACGACCTCTAACATTGTATGACACACTATTTGATTTAGCTGATCATATCGTAGATCAAGTCAAACCTCAATAGCTATGACACATGTCCGTCTCCAAAATTGCATGACACCATCTTTTTTAGCTGACCATATTGTAGATCAAATCAAAGCTTAATGACTATGCCATAGTACGATGGAAACAGGCTTCTAGGATCTTGGGATGAGGTTTCGTACATTTCTAATATCTTGGCGCCTCCAACAACAATTGTTATCACGTACGACTTAGTAGTTATAAATTATGTTCTTTCGGACTAAAAGAGAGGTGATTTCTTAAATGAATTCGACCATCAAATTAAATGTATTCTAATTGTGAAATTACAATTTGCCAAAATGATCCAATTGGGATAGAATCTGCCAAAATGATTTTTGATAACCGAAAAAGAGCCAAACACATTAATACGGAAGGAAATAAGAACTTCCCGAGTGTAGGTACATTGCATGGAAGGATCAAATTTTCTTATATTGAAAAACTTTGGTACAGATATGCCATCTGTCAATAAATAACATTTAATATTTGCACGGATTATTTTTTTCAATTTCAACTTCAAATACTATATTTTCTAAAATTAAACTAAATATTTTAGCTTCTGTTATGAATACACTGAATTGTAAATGTCCATTTAATACTCGTTGCGGCTAAACAAATACTAACTTGCAAGTAGCTTAAGCAAGTAATTCATGCAAAAAGGTTCCTGAAGTGGCCCGCAATCGAGCAAGTAGCTCATGTATGTAGCTTGGAAGCTGATTTCAGAAAAGACTTGCAACTTTTTTTTTTTTATAAATTGGAAAACTAAATCATTTATTTTATATACATTTGTTTTGAGTGTGCAGACAATAAATTTGCGTCGAGAAAATAAAATCAAGACCGAAAAATATTGCAACAATCGTAGTATTTTATTTCGAATATTTGAGTGTTACAATCTCTATGAATCCTCTGATTCTTCTTTTCAACAGTAAATAAATTCAAGGGTCTTTGAGCTTGATCTTGAATATGTAGTTGTCGCCACGAACGATGATCTTGTTCTTGAGCTTTAGTTTGATTGCTTGAACTTGACCTTGATTCTTTCTTCGTTCTTGAGCTTGAACTTGATTTGTTCTTCGTTCTTGAGCTTGAACTTGATTGCTTGAAACTTGAAACTTGTGGAGGAATTTGCAGTGTTTGATCCACGAGCTCTTTCCTGCTTCTTATTATAACTTCTGGTGTCTTTTCTTGGTTATGAAGACCCATATTTATAGTTATGGGAGGGAAGAGTTATGATAAGAACAAACTCTTTCAGACCAATCAAATTAAAGTGTGACAAGGCCGCATTTGATTGGCCGAAACATGTAACTTGCACACGTGGCACGATTTCATTGGCCTTTTAGTATGACTTGGCATGCCTTGTCATTTTGACACGTGGCATGATCCTATTGGCTCTTCCGTTTAACTTGGCGTGCCACGTCATTTGACACATGACACCAAACTGGGCCTCTAGGACATCTTGAGTTTAATGAAGTGGGCTCATCACTTTAACCCAATTAAATGGGCTAGCCCAATGGATTAAGACTTATTTATTTAATCTATATATATTTAATTTATATAATTAATCCAATTATATTAGCTCATAATATTTATTTGGATTAATACATTGAGATATAATCCATATTATTTTACGGATTTTATTCCGATAAAATTTATATGCCCACAAATGTCCCCTACTTCAAGACTCGTTGAAGTATAGACTTGTCGTAACCGAAAACGAAGCCTGAAGTATTGTCTGACTATCAATTTTGTCGCATGCCAAATTAGAATGCAAAGTATCACCCATGCAATTTGTTACATGTATAGCCAATTAATAACCATTTACTTTTGAACAAGGAAAAAGACAACCATGCAAACTATATAAATTATAACCATTAGTGAAATCTATATAGCTCACTAAGAAGTGAATTCCTTCTTATCATAATTATTAGGTACATTTCACGTGAAGTTCCTAGTCCCAATAATAATTGGAGTTGCTTTAGCATTCCTGTGTTTCAGCCGAGACGAGACCTATCCTTTTTCGAAAATATATCGGCCAGAAGTCGAATTCTATGCGGAAAATGATTTCAAAACATATGATCCCACATCGGAAGTTACTCTTTTAAGTCGTCTCTGCCATGCCTATATAAACCCATATACTCGTATTTGTTAGCATCAATTTGCAGTATTTACAAGCCATTTGAGTCTATTTTTGTGGATTCAGAAGCATTAACGCGAAGGTAATTTCTTCTTCTTTTCTTGTGATTTTCTTGTTTTGTTGTCTTTTTTTGTAGGTCAAGCGAGAAAGATATATTCTTGTTCAATAAGATGATCCACGCATGAAGAAGGCGGTCTTAGGGTGTGAAGGGATGGGTACTCATCCCTGCCCAAATATCGGAGAGATTACTCTCAGTGGCCCGACTGTCCCGACTATCAGAGAGATTACTCTCAGTGTAGCTTGACTATCGGAGAGATTACTCTCATAAATGACCCGACTATCGGAGAGATTACTCTCAATGTGACCCGATTATCAGAGAGATTACTTTCAAATGATCCGACTATTGGAGAGATTACTCTCAAAATGACCCGACTATCGGAGAGATTACTCTCAAGGCAGCCCGACTATCAGAGAGATTACTCTCAAAATGACCCGACTATCGGAGAGATTACTCTCAAGATGACCCGCTATCGGAGAGATTACTCTTAATGTGACCCGACTATCGGAGAGATCACTCTCAAGGTATGAAGGATGAATACTCATCCCCGCCCGAAAATCGGAGGCCATTTCATCCATTTAGACCTTTGTGTCTATTCTAATATTTTTTTAGCAAATCCATTAGACAAGATGCCTAGAGCTAGGTTTTATATATTAAAATAAAACAAAAACCAATGTTGCATGTTGTTTGATGTGTGCGATTGATTCCTCCCAGTTATCTTCAAAATTCTATTAATCCTGGGAGTTCGCCCAACCACAAAAATTTTGGGCAATTGCTTAACCCAGTCATTTGTCTTATTTTCTTTAAAAAATGAAGTATCATGAGCTGGTATATGTGTCCAGCTAGGCATTATTTTATATTCTTGATTTGGACTTTGATGATTATTATTTTTTTGCAGCCAGAAGAGAGGGAAAATTTCAGAGACTATACCTCACCTTCCTCAAAACTTAGATATCTCGTAATTGAGACTGAAGATTACATAGAACAAACTAAGCTCTTGGTTCATACCCCACAAGCTGGCCGGTATTCAGCTCCATTGCCTTCTTTGAGGAACTCTCTTTATGTAGAAAACTGGACCTTGGAGCACAAGTCTACTTTTAATCCATTGTCCAAGATGTGGTCTCTCCAAGCTCCAACCCATTGGCACGTAAACATTGCTAGCACCTTTCCAAACTTAGGGCGTCGCATAATTCAAGGCGAAGTACGTTGAGGAAACACAACAACAATCGAGGGCAAGTATCGTCATATTCCAGGATATTGGGAATGGGCTGAAGATGTACTTGGCGGAACCAACAAACCCTAAGTACAACAAGGATTTATGATGTTGTCTATGCCTCACTTTTCACTTATGATCGAAACTCGAACATTTTGCAAGCATTTTGTGAGGCTTGGTGTCCCAAGACAAACACACTTCTTACATCAGCTGGAGAACTATCTATATCTCTTTGGGACCTACATATCCTTGGAGGTCTGCCCATTGTGAATTCTCCGTACGAAGAAGAGGTACCTGAGACAAGAGAACTTATCGGTTTAGATAAAAAATAGATGAGATTCATTCCTCGGTCTTGTGAGTGTTTATTTGCTGCATTCCATCACCTTAAGGAAGGTACAAGTGTAACCAAAAGGTCTCCTTGAGCAAGTGGACAAAATTCTTGTATAAAAAAGCTTTAATATATAAACCTGCCCCACTGCGAAAGTAAAAGAAATCCACGTGCTTAAAATCAACACATAATCCTAAGGGAGTTATTTCCGAGACAACTAGGTGGTCGAGTGATCAAGAAGCTATATTCTCCAAGCTTAGGGGAAGGTCTGACAAGAAAGATGAAACATATTTAGCAGAATTCTTATCAATTTGGTTATGTGCTTTTGTATTTCCCAATAAGGTAGAGAACTTCATTCGTCCTGAGACTTTTAAGATGGCAAGCAGGCGAAAGATTAGCCGTGCGATCCCAGTTTTGGCGAGTATTTATCATAGTTTGAATAAGATTTCGTGTTCATCACAACTTGATCAGGTCAAAGTTTGTTTTCCCATCCATTATGTTTGCGGCTGGCTTGCACATTACCTTAAAACTCATTATCCACTTGATAAGGGTCCGTCTGTCCCTTTGATGGATACTCTGGATAGGGAGCTGCGAGGTACTCTGACGAGAAGGATGCAAGAAAACACATCCACAATAGGGAGGATATAGTTTGGACACCAACAATGTTCACCAATTCTCGTCCTTATTATTATGTGGATAATGATGCCCCTCAAGAGTTGGAGTCAAATTACTTCATGAGTTTACGTTTTAATCACCTCCCTTTGAGGTATGATAACTCATTCATCATCGAGCCATATATCCCACATCGGTTTGGTCGTCAATTTGGGTTTTACCAGAACGCTCCCGGTTTTTTGGAGAATGATATCTGTAGAGCCTCTCTAGATGAAGGACTCAGATTTTGGAGGATTTGCACACTGTATCGGTCTATGTCACGTGCGATTTTTCCCCCAATGGGAGATCCTATGAAGAAGCCTTTCTCCTCCAATTATATGTCTTGGTGGGAGAAAGCACATGGGAAGTTTCTCGAGAATAATTTACAAGGTCTGGGAGACAATGTTAGGCTAAAACCTACTACTCCTTTAGAAGGTGAAGATCAAGGTGTTGGAAAGACGCTCTCAAAAGTCAAAGAACTACCAACTCCAATCCCAAAAGTAGTTACACAACATAAAAAAGGAAGCTTAAATCCTCAAAGGCAACTTTGAAAGAAGTGGTGTGCACTTCAACAGATATAGAGAAACACCCTCTAGTTCTTCCATTTAACACTAGTTCCTCAAGATACAAGCCAGAGTACCAATGAAGATCAAAATTGGAAAAGGAAACAGCCTAACCTAGTAGAGATCGTAGAGGTTCCAAGTGTACATAGTCCCTCAAGAACGCATACAGCTTGTAACAAAGAGGTAAAATACAATCACCTCGCCTTTTCCCTTCTTTTTTTTTCTTTATTACGAGTAGCTTCACTATAAATTACTTACTTTCTTTGCCTTTTCTTTATGCAGTTAAACGCCATTGGGTATCCGATGTTATCCCCATATGACAAGCCACAAGTGAGTGATGAATCTATTGGAGGGCCTACGTCTAAAGTGAAGTCATCTTCAAAGGCATCATCTCTTCCTAATGACAAATCCCTAAAAAGACAAACTCCAAATGAGATAACTCGCATTCCACCAATGACAAATACATCGGTATCTATTTTTGAAGGAAAGAGCATTGTTTTTAATTGCATAAAGGAATTCATCTTGGGACTTTGGGAGGATATTTGCAATAGGCTCTCCGAAACTCGTGCGGAATTTCTCTCACCTTATAGGGAGCAAATCATTGAGATTTTCGAGGATATGAAAAAGACAAATATTTTGGATCTTTCTCCATTAGAAGGTTTACTGGATTGTCTTTTTGAGCTTGTCGCATCATATGACCAAGAGCGATCCAATATGGATGATAAGACTAGTGAAGATGAGAAGCTAGAGCTGATTTCCAAAACTAAAGAGCATATCGAATCGTTCAAACTTGAAGCAAGTGAGAAAGTCAAGAAAGTTTCCTCTAGTGAAAAGAAATTGAAGAGAGTTGTGAAGAAGTTGCAGACATTACAACAAGAGAGGGAGAACCTCGAAGGTGTTATAGAAGCGACTCAAAAGGTGAGATTCAGGCAAAAATTTCAACTGCCGAGACTGAGGTCTCTTCATATGACAACGTAAATTTTTTGACTGTTGATGATTCGGCTAATTTGGAGGAGAAGAAGAAGAACCTGGAGACTAGTTGTCAAGAATTGATCAACTACAAGTTTTGTTTAGATTAGGCTATTAGCATTATCTCCCTTTTATCTTTATATTAGGTTGACATAGTGGATATATATTTCATATTAAATAAAATTGCTTCTCTTTTGCTTTACATTGACCGACATTTATCTTAGTCGCATAATTTTCAGCTTTACGCGCTTGTAACGAAAGATTCATATCTTGTCGTGGGAGAGTCCAAATAATGAACCGTTTGATTTCTCGAAAATTAGACTTCAATAGATAAAACGAATCCAAAACTTAGGATCAAACACCTTCAGAATCGATTCAGATAATATTTTGGAACTAACTATAGATTCCACCGCATAGGAAATTTCAGATCTGTGCAGTCTCACCAAAAAAATCATATCTTGGTGTAGAAATGTCGAAATTACGAACTGTTTGATTTCTTGAAAACTAGACTTCAAAATCTAGAATATATCCAAAATTCTTTATCAAACAACTTCATAATCGTCCCATATAATATTTTGAAATCAACTTTATATTGCACCATGATATCAATTCCAGATATGCGCAGTCTCACAAAAAAAATCATATCTTGGTGTAAGAACGTCAAAATTACGAACCGTTTGATTTATTGAAAACTAAATTTCAAGATATAGAACATATCCAAAATTCTCAAACAAACAACTTCATAATCGTCCCAGATAATATTTTGAAATCAACTTTATATTGCCCCACGCTATCAATTCCAGATTTGCGCAGTCTCACCAAAAAATTCATATCTTGGTGTAAAAACGTTGAAATTATGAACCGTTTGATTTTTTGGAAACAAAAATTCAAAATTTAAATCATATAAATGCAAAATTTAATACCTTACGGATAGTTTCAGATAATATTCCAAAATCAACGTAAAATTCTGACACGCTGACGATTTCAGATTGTGCGACTTCACCAAAACTTTTGTATCTTGGTATGGAAGCCTCGAGATCGGAAGATGTCTTACTTGCAATTAATCAAAATTTAAGAGCTATATTCTTACAAATATCTTGGGTTCAAGTCTCACTGAATTTGAAACATTGTGCCAAGCAATCTTTTCGTTATACTTGTGTTTCCTTTTGACGCCTCTCTTCTCTTTCCTTTTTTTAAGGCAGAGGGCAGACTTGGATACTAACAAACTTGAAGGTTTGGCGAACCTGAAGACATAGAGAATCCCTGGACTTCAATGCAAATACTTGACATCCTCCTAAAATCGGCCCATTGAAGATATCAATTTACCATAGAGGATTGCTCCTTTAAATCAAATGAGATCAAAGTTCAAAAGGAGGATGGCATTTCAACTTGATCTTACATTCCTTCATACTTCATTCGAACAACAATTGGGGCAATATGTATCTTTTGAACTTACGCGACTGAACTTAGAATGAAACTCTAAGCTGCCTACGTACCTCGATGAAGAGGATCAAGTCATACCGTAGTTTAGATTGGGTAATTTTTATTTTTATTATTATTGTTTTATTTTTTATTTTTTTATATGTCCTAGCTTTTGCCTAGGCCGCCTCTTTCGAGGTTTTCAACCTAGCGCACTTTTTTTTTGTGTTGTACACAATTTAGACTCATGCAGGCCAGGGGTGTAGGAATATGCAGTTTAGGCTCGTGCATCAAGGAGTGCTGTAACTTCAAGGATAATACTTCTTTAAAAACTTGCCATTGATAGGGCCGATTCTCATTCCATATGCATCAACCAACTTGTAAGCCCCACTTGAGTAAGCTTCTTGTATGACATATGACCCATCCCATTTTGAAGTGAACTTTCCTACGGGTTTATGGGAAGTAATTATGGGTCTTTGTACGGCAAGGACTTGATCTCCTACTTGAAAGGATCTCGGGTGAACTCTTTTATTGAAGACTCTATTGAGCTTCTAACCTCTTCTCATCAAGAGCCTCCAACTCTGCTAATCGAAGTCGAGCATTTTCTTCATTAGTGATCCCTTCTTGAATAGCCAGTCGTCACGAAGGTATTTGACGCTCAAGTGGCAAGACGGTTTCGACTCCATAAACAAGTGAATAAAGAGTCACCTATGTTGGCTGCAGTGAGTCATCCTATATGCTCATAGAGCTTCTTCCATACGGTCATTTCAATCTCATTTGGATTTGGAGACGACTTTCTTTAACAAGTTGCATAGAGTTTTGTTGAATGCCTCAACTAGACCATTGGTGGCAGTATTGTACATCGAATAGTTATGTTGGTTGAAGCCAAAGAGATCAAAAATCTTGTTCATTAACCTATTATCGAATGGCTTTCCATTATCCGTTATTATGTAACGAGGACTAAAGCGATAAATAATGTTTACTCGGATGAAACTTGCAACATTTTTCTTCTTTACTTCCTTAAGAGCAACAACTTCAACCCATTTCGAGAAGTAGTCAGTTGCAGCCAAGATGTATAGGTGCCCACCAGAGGACTTTGGCAGTGGTCCAACAACATCCAGTCCCCAAGCGTCAAATGTCCAGGATGCAACAGTCGGGTGCAACACTTCAGGAGGTTGATGAATAAAATTTGCATGGAATTGACAAGCCTTGCATCTTCGAGCATAGTCCAAGCAATCTTTTACTATCGTTGGCCAATAATATCCTATCCTTTTTATATGAAAGTGGACCTTTGGTCCAGACTGGTGTGACCCACATACCCCAGAATGTGCCTCTTGCAAAGCTTGGAGTGCTTATTCTTCCCCTAAGCATCGCAAGAGTACTACTTTGAATGATCTTATGTATAGAGTATCTTTATAGTAAAGGAAGCGAGGTGCACGATGACGGATTTCAGTCCTTTTCCGCGGATTTTCTGGAAGTATCCCATAACACAATTAGTCGATAATGGGTTGTCACCATTCTTCTTTCTCAATTTCAGAAATAGCGACAAGATGTTTAAGTTCATTTTCTTCACCTTAAGCGTCATTTGGAGGCGGTATTACCCATTTTTGGCAGACAGTAATTTGCACTTGATCAGGCAGGATTAATGATGAAGCTAGGGCAACTAAAGCATCAGACTTCTTATTTTCTTTCCTTGGCACATGCTGAAAAGTCACATCGTCGAGCCACCCCACTGATTTTTTTGCGTAACCATGATATGGGAATAGTTTAGGATTCTTGACCTCGTAACTACCTAAAAGTTGATTGACCACTAACTGGGAGTCACCAAAGACTTGTAATTGCAATTGCTTCATATCAACGGTCATTTCAAGCCCAAGTATAAATGTTTGATACTCAGCAACATTGTTGGAACAGAGTTGTGTTCAGGTGAAGGAGTAGGGCAATACTTCACCTTGGGAAGTGACAAACACTACACCAGCACCAGCTCCTCCACGATGTGCGGCAATATTAAAGTATATCTTCCATGGAGGTTGAACTTTAACAACCATTGCATCATCATCAGGTAGTTCATCAGTTAGCTCCTAATCATCAGGTATAGGGTGATCTGCCAAGAAGTTCGCTAACGCTTGTCCTTTTATATCCTTCTAAGGGATGTACACGATTTTAAATTATTGAAACTGGAGGTAACACCTTGCTAGTCTATCACTAAGGACGAATTTTGACATCACGAACCTGATGGGATTTGCTCTAGAAACCAAACGAATGACATGAGCTTGAAAGTAGTGCTTCAACTTTTGGATTGAGAAGACTAGCGCCAAACATAACTTTTCAATTGGCGAATAATTCTGTTCATTTGGTGTCTTCATCCTACTTAAGTAGTAAAGGGAGTTTTCTTTCCCTTCACTATTTTCTTGGGCCAACAGCGCTCCAACAGACCTTTCTTGTGCTGAAATGTATAGTATCAACGGCTTTCCAAGTATAGGGGCTGCCAAAATCGGAGGCTTTATCAAGTAGGATTTAATTCTCTCAAAGGCATTGCTACATGTTTGGTCCCATTTGAAAGAGATACCTTTCTTCATAAGGCGACTTAATGGTTGGCACCTCCCAGCTAGGTTTGAGATGAATCTCCTAAGGTACGCTAACTTTCCTTGCAGACTTTTCAATTCGTGAATGTCCCGAGGCTCAGGCATTTTCAAGATTGCATCTACTTTGGCTTGATCAATTTCAATCCCTCGATATTGAACAATGAAACCAAGGAACTTTTCGGAAGTAACTCCAAAGGCGCATTTCAATAGATTCGTCCTTAGTTGGTACCTCCGGATTAACTCAAACACCATTCTCAAGTCTTTCAAGTGGTCGCTTTTCTTTCTTGATTTTACCACCAAGTCATCAACATAGCATTCGACATTCTTGTGGAGAAGGTCATCAAAGATATTCTGCATAGCTTTTTGGTAAGTAGCACCAACATTTTTTAAGCCAAAAGACATTACCTTGTAGCAATAAATACCTTTGGGGGTGAGGAATGCAGTAAGCTCTTCATCTTTTGGCGCCATGTGAATTTGGTTATAGCATGATGAACCGTCCATAAATGACATTGCCTCATACCCAGTAGTAGCATCGATCATCAGTTCTGGAATGGGAAGCGGTAATTCATCTTTCGGACAAGCATTGCTAAGATCCCTAAAGTCAACACACACTCAAATCTGGCCATTTTTTTTCCTTACAAGGACAATACTTGAAACCCATGTTGGGTATTTAACTTCACGAATAAAGCCAGTTTCGATGCGTTTGTTAACTTTGGTTTTAATCAAGGGAACCAAGTTCGGCCTAAAGCGCCTTTGAGCTTGTTTAACAAGGCGAGCACCATTTTTGACTTCAAGGTGATGGACTGCTACTTTCGGGTCCAAGCCAGGCATCTCTTTGTAAATCCAAGCGAAGACATCCCTAAACTCCTTGAGTAACTCAATATAAGCTCTCATTTCATCAACTTCTAGTAAAACACTTAGGTATGTGGGTCTTGGTTCTTCATCGGTACCAAGGTTAACTTCTTTTAAAGCATCAACTGTCGTCTTCACTTCTTCAAGTTTAGGTGGAGCATCTTTCGCATCTTCATCTTCTCGAGGGTCCTCATCGCTAAAGGATATGTGATAACATAGTAAAACATATTCCAATTCTGCATTATCCTCCATTGAAGATGGAACACCATTCTCGCCTTGTACAGTAACATGATATGAAGAACTCATACTTTCTTCATCTTCGTCACGTTCCTTAGTGTAGACCACAATATATGGCTTTACCTTTAGTACTTCTTTACATGAAACCACAAGTTTTTTTTGTCGCCTCATTCTACAAGGAGCCAAACTTTGGAAATCCTTAGAGATCTTCTGAATTTTGGGCGAAACGGGTGTTCTTATGCTTTGAAAATTTCTCTAGAACTTGTTCTCCTTCATTAATGGACCCAATCTTTCAAACATGGAGGTCCTCACAGGTGATTTTCTAAGTCGATCAAAGATATAAGGCTTGTTAGAAGCGGAAGATTCGTTTTCTACAGTGATATAATTGTTACTCACCCTTCTTATGGAGATGCGCATTGGTGACGGTTGCTTATATCAAAAACCTTCATGTGGTTGCCTCATTGCAGCTTATGATGGGAGCTTTCCTAACTTTGATGGCTCATTGGGATTGTATCCAGATTTTGCAAATAGCTTGTAAGCGTTAGGATCAAAACCTTCATTTGTTCGCTTTGTAGGGAGTGCCACATTCTGCCAACGATTTTGGTCTACAAACCCTGCAAGCGGCTTCGAGGACAACTTTACTGTCTCAATTCGATTTACCGGAAGAGTAAACTCCTTTAGCGTCTTGTTTTGGAGATTAGATGATTCGCCCTCGTCTTTCTTCCTTTTAGGGACATATTGGAGCACAAGACTTACTTTCTTGCCATAAGACGCAATATCCCCTTTATGAGATTTATTCACGTTGGCGTGTACCTCTTCAGTAACAGCTTTGGCTTTACCAATAGTCACCTCAGCTTTTTTAGTTATGGGCTCTTCATTCTTGCTTTTCATGCCATCATCAACTTTTATCTCCTTCACAGTACGGTTCTTCAAGTAGAACTTTGCATTGGCAAAATGTGACTCTACCTCGGTGAATGGCTCATCATCAACAATTATCTTCTTCTCGACTTCACCCTCATAGTATTTTAAACATTGATGGTAGGTAGATGGAACCACTTTATTCTCATGTATCCAAGGCCTTCTAAGCAAGACATTGTATGAAGTCTTTACGTCGATTACATACAGCCATGCACTTGATTGCATATCTTCAATGGTGATTTCCAGCCTGATCACGCCTATGGCTCTTTGCCCCCTTGGTTGAATTCTTGGATCATTACACGACTTTCTGAGAGTTCGTTCATGGGAATACCAAGTTCTTTCACAGTGAGGATTGGCAAAATATTCACTGAGGATCCTCCATCAACCAAAATTCAATTTACCCTTTCATCACGCATATAGCCAACCAGGTACAATGGGCGATTATGAAGAGTGTCACCTAGCAGAAGATCGTCATTTATGAACGTGACTTTTTCCTCACAAGCATTAACTTCTTGAGGAGTGGACTCGATGAGCTTTTCCAGAGATGGGGCCAATGGTAGGTCATCACTCTTTTCTTCCCCTTTATCAGCATTGCAACAAGAGGCCTCAATACCATCACGGGAAATCTTCGTGCGGAACCAAGATGGCAGGAAATCCTCCAAGGTCATTGTATGTCGTGGCTTTTAAGGGTGGTGTATCTCCACTTTTGCTTTCTTCAAATGCCTAACTGGATTATTTTTCATTGGTCTTTTTACCATCGTCTTCCTTGTTGGTTGTTCTATTGATTCTTTTCATAGGCTCTTTTTGTGGTGCCTACAACGAGTCACTAACGTCCAACCTTCATCATAATCAGGTTGATCATCTTCAACTTTGTTGTTCTCCAGTAATTCTTCATTTTTTATTCCTTTTAAACTGCATAACTCATCCAGACTGAATGAGCCAAAGGTGATAGAGACTTGGTTCGCGCTTGCTTTCTCATCTTTAAGCACAATCTTCTTTTCACGGGCCTAGTCCATAACTTTGTCCTTGAATACAAAGCACTTCTCTAGAGGGTGGCTTACAAGTCGGTGATATTTGCAGTAATTTGGGTCATTCGTTTTCCCAGCTTTATTTGGTTGCTTTATCTCCGGAAGCTCAATGAGATTTAACTCGAGGAGTTCTTCGAAAATTGTTGGCATATCAGAATCCAAAAATGGGTACTTTTTCTCTTACATTTCTTTTAGAGTCAACTTTCCACTTGGCTTATCTTAAAGAGAAGTGGATTTCATACGAGGCTTCTTACTCACTTTTGCCATGAACTTCACAGGTAACATGTTGACATTCATATCTTCTTTACTTTCAGAATTGGGTACGAACTTGCCCACTTCCTGACTTCTTGCTTGTTATTCCATTTGCGAGGTTCATAGATGGGCAGCCTTTCATTTCCAGCGGAGGCCATGCTTAATTCCATGTCATGGGCACGAGTTGCAAGTTCTTCAAATGTGTCAGGCTTGATACCTTGCAAGATGTAGCGTAATCCCCAATGCATGCCTTGGATGTATATCGCTATGCTTGAAGCTTCACTAAGCCTGTCTTTGCAGTTGAGGCTTGCATTCCTCCAACGATTGATAAAGTCGATAACTGGTTCCCGCTTTCGTTGACGAGTATTTGTAAGTTCTATCATACTCACAGTACGTCTCGTACTATAAAAGCGATTCGGGAACTCTTGCTCTAGTTGATTCCAGCTATCGATAAATCCAGCCTCGAGGTTTATGTATAAGTCAAAAGCCTATCCTTTTAGAGAGCGGACAAACTGCTTGATGAGGTAATCTCTATAAGTCATAGCATTGTTGCACGTCTCCACAAAGTGCACCACATGTTGCTTTGGGTTACCTTTACCATCAAACTGTTGAAACTTTGGAGGTTGATAGCCACCAGGCATCTTCAACATATCGACCCTTGCAGTGTACGACTTTGCATACGTAAGGGAGGATTTGACAGCAACCTCATATTTGTTCTTAATGGTTCTTTCAATGAATTCCTTCAGTTGATCGATGGGTATCCCTTCAGATGAGATAGGGATAGCCTTAGTGGAAGCTACTTGTCTTGGGGGAGAGTCACTCTCTAGAACTTTTAGGAGCTTGCTGGGTGCACGGGTGGATTCTTCTTCCATCAAGATTCCCACCCTATATGTTAGCTTGTCAATCCTAGCCTCTTGATCATGCATTGGTCAAGCCAACGATTGCTTCCGTCAAGTTTGCCAACTGCTCTTCCACAAATGAAGTATTTGTCACTATGACTTGCATGATTATCGTGGAAGACGGAGAATGGCATGGATTTTCACACAGATTGATCCTGATTGGCTCACGCTATGTGGTGTAAGTGGGAGGATACATCACTTGAAGCATCATCATCTTCCTTCACAGTAGAGTGCTTGGATCCGGAAAGGTCAAGAAGAGCAAGAGTTTTCTTGATCTTATGAACAACATTGCTTCCTCCTTCAGGTGCGTTTGTGGAAGATCTTGTTCCTCTTGAGGATGAAGATCCGAAAACAAGTGTAGATGCGGATAGCACTTGGGGTGCTTGTTGTCCTAAAGAGCTCGCTTTGCTCCTCATAACTGGTTCGAAGCTTCCAAAGGTAACATTGAGGATGCTTTCCACATCAGCATAGAACCTGGAGTTAGCAGCCTTGGTGGAAGTTGAACTGGAGTTGATTTTCTTTTGAAGCCATTTCAATGTTCTTGGACTTTGGTGATTGAAAAGTTGAGATAAGAGGTAGAGATTGTCCCACAGGGTGTGCCAGAATTTGTAGACAATAAATTTGCGTCGAGAAAATAAAATTAAGACCGAAAAATATTGCAACAATCGTAGTATTTTATTTTGAATATTTGAGCATTACAATCTCTATGAATCCTCCGATTCTTCTTTTCAATAGTAAATAAATTCAAGAGCCTTTGATCTTGATCTTGGATATGTAGTTGTCGCCGCGAACGATGATCTTGTTCTTGAGCTTTAGCTTGATTGCTTGAACTTGACCTTGATTCGTTCTTCGTTCTTGAGCTTGAACTTGATTTGTTCTTTGTTCTTGAGCTTGAAATTGATTGCTTGAAGCTTGAAACTTGTGGAGGAATTTGCAGTGTTTGATCCATGAGCTCCTTCCTGCTTCTTGTTATAACTTCTGGTGTCTTTTCTGGGTTATGATATAACGACTCGGCCGGTCGTCTTAAGAATTAACGCCCCGATCCACCATTAACTACTTTCCCCAACTTTATTTCTGCTATTTTGATTTGCTGGGATGTTCGATTTTAAGTTTCGGAGAGTTTTGAGACACTTAGTCCCTAAATGAGAGCCTTAGTTTGGAAATTTGACCATAGTCAGAACAGTGTGAAGACAGTCTCAGAATGGAATTCCGATGGTTCCGTTAGCTCTGTTGGGTGATTTCGTGTTTAGGAGCGTATTCAGATTGTGTTTTGGAAGCCCGTAGCTAATTCAGGCTTGAAATGCCGAAAGTTAAATTTTTGAAGTTTCCGGTTCGATAGTGAGATTTTGATCCGAGAGTCAGAATGGAATTCTGGAAGTTGGAGTAGCTTTGTAGTGTTGAATGTGATGTGTGTGCAAAATTTCAGGTCTTTCGGACGAGGTTTGATAGATTTTTTGATCGAAAGCATATTTTTAGAGTTTTTGGAATTCTTAGACTTGAATCCGATGAAAAATAGGTGTTTTGATGTTGTTTTGAGCGTTCTGAAGGTGGGAACAAGTTTGAATGATGTTTTAGGATTGGTTGGTAGAGTTGGTTGAGGTCCCGGGGGCCTCGGGTGTGTTTCGGATGCTCAACGGGTCATTTTGGAACTTAGAGAAATTGCAGAAAAATTGCAACAACCTAGTTCTGGTTTCGTTCTTCGTGTTTTCGAGTGGGGTCTCACATTCGCAAAGAGGAGTTGAGGCTGGGGGAGGTTTAATGCTTCGCGTTTGCGAAGTTCCTCCCACGTTTGGGAAGCTGAGAGGTCGTATACCTACGCGTTCGCGATGGTGTTCCCGCGTTCGCGTAGAGGAGGAGATTGTGCACCGCGTTCACGAATAGGGTATCGCGTTCACGATGAAGGAAAGCTGGACCAAGCGAAGTTTTGCTTCTCGAATGCGAGGGTCCTTCCGCATTCGCGAAGAAGGAAATACCTGAGAGAATATAAAATTTCAAAACCGAGGGTTTAGCCATTTTTATCAAAACTTAAGCTTGGGAGCTCGGATTTGAGCGAGATTTTGTGGGATTTTCAGATACATCAATTGGGTAACAATTCTTAACTCCTTTTTGCTTGTAACCCATTAATCCAAATATGAATTCATCATTTAATTTCAGATTGGAGATGAAAATTGGGGAAAAGTTGGAAGAAAGTTCTTAGACTTAGAATTCGACTTTTGATTGGGAATTTTACCTTAGATTTGGATAATTTTGGTATGTATGAACTCGTGAGAGCGTGAAGATTCTGAAAATATAAATTTTACCTGATTCCGAGATGTGGGCCCAAGGGGCGTTCTAGTCATTTTGCCTAATTTCGCATATTAGCTTAGAATTTCTTTATAGAATCAGTTACTTGAAGTGTTATTTATATTATGCAACTGAATTGAATAGATTTGGGCCATTTGGAGTCGAGTACTCGTGGCAAGAGCATAGTTTTGGGTTGATTTTGAGCCGGTTCGAGGTAAGTGGCTTGTCTAACCTTGTGTGGGGGACTTTCCCCTTAGGATTGATATTGTGATAATTGAAATGCCTTGTACGTGAGGTGATGAGTGCGTACTTGTGCTAATTATTGAAAATCTGATTTTCATTAAGTAACTTTAATTGTGTTTTTCCTTTCTATTTATTCTACTTACACCTTTAAACCTGCTGTTAGTTAGAGAAACATGTCTAATTTACTTAATTGTTTTATTTGCTTTAACTGCCTTATTTGTATTATGTGAAGCATGCTAGGTTAGAATTGTCTGTGTTACCTTGTTATGAAGTTGAGTTTATTTGAGTATTCCTTGTGCCATTGTTGTGTGTTTTACTTTTGGGACTACGGTACGACATCCTGGGAGATCCCCTGTATGCATTTATGATTTGAGCTGAAGTACGAGATACCGAGAGATCCCCAGCATGTATATTGAGGATATCTAGAGATCCTCGGGATACCAAGAGATCTCTAGCATATATTGAGGATACCGAGAGATCCTCGGGATACCAAAAGATCCTTATCATACATTGAGGATACCAAGAGATCCCTAGTATATATTGAGGATACCGAGAGATCCTCGGGATACCGAGAGATTCCTATCATACATTGAGGATACCAAGAGATCCCTAGCATACATTGAGGATACCGAGAGATCCTCGGGATACCAAGAGATCCCTGGTATATTTTGAGGGTACTAAGAGATCCTCGGGATACTGAGAGATCCTCGATCATTTCTTTGTGATTGTTTTTGCCTCTATTTCAGTTATTGAATTCCTTGTTTTCCTGTACTAGATTCTTATCGTTAGTTTTCAACTATACTGTTTATTTTATATTGTCATGTCTTATATTATTTATTGTATCTCAGTAGGGCCCTGACCTTCCTCGCCACTACCCGACCGAGGTTAGACTTGGCACTTACTGAGTACCACTGTGGTGTACTCATTCCCCTTCTGCGCATGTTTATCATGTGCAGATCCAGGTACTGCGACTCAGTCCTACCACCCATTAGGCGAGGCGACTACTCTAGAGACTTCGAAGTACATCTGCCGCATCCGCAGACCGAGGAGTCCCTTTCTATTCTAGCTTTTAAACATTTGCCCTTCTGTATTTCTTTCCCTTGTTAGATATTCTGGAGTTAGACAGTGTAGTTATCCAAAGGCTTGTGGTTCTGTGAGTTTTCGAGTTTTGGGATAGTGTACTTGATTCTGAGAATGTTGTGTTGTATATGTCGAGCGACATTTTAACTATTGTTTTCATTCAGTTATTTTGGCTTTTTGATTATTTCTTCCGCAAATTTCGTTTATGTTCCGCACTTGTTAGGCTTACCTAGTCGTAGAGACTATGTGCCGTCACGACAGTTCATGGAGGGCAAACTTGGGTTGTGACATATGAAGACCGCTATTTATAGTTGTGGGAGGGAAGAGTTATGATAAGAACAAACTCTTTCCGACCAATCAAATTAAAGTGTGACAAGGTCGCATTTGATTGGCCGAAACATGTAACTTGCACATGTTGCGTGATTTCATTGGCCTTTTTGCGTGACTTGACATGCCTTGTCATTTTGACACGTGTCATGATCCTATTGGCTCTTCCATTTGACTTGGCGCGCCACGTCATTTGACACATGGCACCAAACTGGGCCTCTAGGAAGACGATATATTGGGCTTAATAAAGTGGGTTCATCACTTTAGCACAATTAAATTGGCTAGCCTAATGGATTAAGACTTATTTATTTAATTCATATATATTTGATTTATATAATTAATCTAATTATATTAGCCCATAATATTTATTTGGATTAATACATTGAGATATAGTCCATATTATTCTACGGATTTTATTCCGATAAAATATATATGCCCACAGAGTGCACGAACAAAATCCCAAATTAGTAACTAAAATGATTGGGAGCCTACATATAAGTTATAGGGATTTCTTAATGGTGTGAGATCTTTTGGGGGGGAAAAGCATATAGGCGTGGTCCAAAGCGGACAATATTATACCATGTTAAGAGTATTTGTGGGCCCTTTAGTCTAACAACCGGTATTAGAGCTCAAGTTCAGCTTGACGAGTATGAAAATGACAAAATGGTGGTCGGGGCTCAATTTGCTTATCCTTACGGGCTTGGAGACGTGCACAGAAATAGTTGTGGGCTTGCGGGCTTCGATTGCCATAAATACTCTAACGATATGGGTGACACATAATAAATCTCAAAAATTAACACGTGGATCCTGGTAAAGGGCCACGTATAACTTGGTTAGAGGAGGAGACACATGGATCGTGGTAGTGAGCCACGTGGAACTTAGTTCGAGGGGGATATTGTTGGGTATGCGAGTAAAGGCCCACAAGGATTGCTGAAAAGATTGGGAGTCTACATGATAAAGTGTAGGAGATTTTACATGGTATAACTAAATTGTACACTATATTTATCATAAATAAATACACTTAAACTAATTATAATACATAGCTACTATGAGCACGTAATTTCTTCCCTATGAAACATTCCTATAAAATCCACAAAAAAATAATTTTTTTCTAATTTTTTTTATTTTATAGAATTTTAGGAATTACTTTTTAATTGCTTTTTTGCATTTAGTTGCATTTTTGTGCATATTTAATATTTTAAAATCATAAAAATGTCCAGATCTTTATTGTATAGCATTTTAGATTTTTATTTGTATTTAGGATTTAATTACATTAATTAAATGTATCATTAAATGAAAATCACAAAAATACAAGGGTCGTATCTATATTTTTAGTTTTAGTTTTAATTTGATAATTTTTATTCATTAGTTTTAAATTGATTAATTAATAAATTAGTTAATTTTGAAAATTGACTTTAAGTTAGGATTTTAATTAAAAATCAAAGAAAAAGAAACAAAGGAGAAGGGGGAAGGTATTATTTTTTAGTTTAGATCGGACTGGGCCAATTTCAAATAGCCCCAAACTAATTCCCAAATCCACCCAACCTCAAGCCCAATTTCCCTCACCCGGTCCAGCTTTTCCATTACACCAAATGATCCCGTTTCACCTCAGTTCAATCCCCACCATTGATCCTCCCCAAATATAACGGGCCTAAACTAATCACCTTCCCCCATTTTAACTGTTGGAATCAACCCCCCTAACCCTCTCATTCTCTCCCTGTCTCAACGCATCAGAACCCTAGCTGCCCTAAAAATCATCAACGGTGGCACCGCTCCAAACCACCCCAAACCTTCACTCTATAATCCTCAACCTCCCCTCATCACCAATCTCCCATTTGCTTCCTCAAATCCTCATCGAGACCATCGAATTTCAAATCTAAAAACCCCAAAAAATTTATTTCTTTTCCTTTTCGGTTTTCTCATAGTTTTTAGTCCGTTTGAGGTCGAAGCTTGCATCAATCAATGGTTTGTGACTCAGGCATCATTTGACGTTGGTTTCAGGTCGAGTTGCGACTTCTTCCGCCCTTTAGGTTGAAATCGTTGGGTTTTGTTTCTTCTTCCTCTGTTCCGACGTGTATGAGCCATTGGGGCATGTAATACTGGCTGGAATTGCACCATAGCCAATGTTCATATCACAATGGCCTTTAATGGCGGGAAATATCGTGCGTCATTAGCCAAACATAGATTAGAAATGGTATACTTCTCTTCTTCTTTTCTGTGTTTTTTTTTCAATTACTATGTTGTCACTGGCTAAAGCATGTTTTGTTTGATAAGTAGGATTAATTAGCATCCATTTGTTAGACTTAATTAATTTAGGCTTTGATTGCAATTTATCATGATTTTTGTTCAATTAGTTAATTTTGATGTTGCTTGAGTGTGGGGTGGTCAAAACTGTAAGCATAGGCTTCGTTTAATTGGGCATGGCCTGCTTGATTGGCAGGTCCATTAAATGTGAGATCCGGGTAAGGGAAATGGGCCTATTGGCCAAAGGACTAGGCATCTCAGTGAAGTGTTACAAGATTTGAGATAATTCAATAGCATGAATAAAAAGAATTTTTCTGTTATGAAAGAAACTTCTAGATAAAGAAAAGTTGTCCAAAAATTGGTTAGGAAAAGATATCATTTCCCTGAAATTTAGGAGCTCGCATATTCTCTTCTAGAACATCCTACAACTCTATCTTAATGCACTCTTACACTCTATATAATAGATGAATTCTCTGCAGAAAAGGACTGGATTCACATACACGAAAAATTCTCTGAAAATTCCTCATTTCATTCTCTCACTGATTTTTACACTGATTTCTAAAAATCCACAATCCTTCACTTTTATTTTTAGTAAAGAAAATTTCTGAAAAACCAACTTGGGGATTTCAGAAAAAAAAAATAAAGGTTTTCAGTAGCTTGCTTCATTATCGGATAGCTGGAATTCAAGGTTTCTGGGTTTAAAGTTTAGTTGAGCTTCATTTTCTAATATTTGCTATTGTTTTATCAAGCTATAGCTGACTCTCATTTCTAGTTGTGCTTCTCAAGTTCAGAGGCCTATTTTCTTACCTTTATTTGATCTTCATTTTTGTTATGTGTTGTTATGTATGTATACTTCCATCCGTAGTCTTTCATTTTGAATCTAAGAATGAAAATTAAGTTGCATATGCTCTGTTTATATTCATTCCTATATATCCAAAAATGTTTT
Organism: Nicotiana tabacum; assembly: GCF_000715075.1. Classification (NCBI taxonomy): domain Eukaryota; kingdom Viridiplantae; phylum Streptophyta; class Magnoliopsida; order Solanales; family Solanaceae; genus Nicotiana; species Nicotiana tabacum. Next base: position 167,232,570 of record NC_134089.1, on the reverse strand, counting down.
ATTACAAATCTGCATGGTATTCCAGTGTCCATCATTTCAGACAGAGGTACTCAGTTCACATCACGATTCTGGAGGGCCGTTCAGCATGAGTTGGGTACTCGGGTGGAGTTGAGTACAACATTTCACCCTTAGACAGACGGACAGGCCGAGAGCACTATTCTGATTCTTAAGGATATGCTCTGTGCGTGTGTGATTGAGTTTGGAGGGTCTTGGGATCAGTTCTTGCCATTGGCGGAGTTTGCTTACAACAACAGTTATCAGTCCAGCATTCAGATGGCACCGTATGAGGCTTTATATAGTAGGCGGTGTAGATCTCCGGTGGGTTGGTTTGAGCCGGGTGAGGCTAGACTATTGGGCATAGATTTGGTTCAGGATGCTTTGGAGAAGGTTAAGGTGATTCAGGATAGACTCCGTACAGCCCAGTCCAGACAGAAGAGTTACGCGGACCGGAAGGTTTGTGATATTTCCTATATGGTCGGAGAGCGGGGTTCTGCTTTGGGTTTTGCCTATGAAGGGCGTTATGAGATTTGTGAAGAAAGGGAAGTTGAGTTCGAGGTTTATTGGCCCTTTTGAGATATTGATGCCTTTGGTTGAGGTCCCGGTGGCCTTGGGGTGATTTCGGATGGTTAATGAGTAGTTGAGGAAATGTTGCAGCTGCTGTATTTTTGCTGCTTCTGGTATTTTTGCATCTACGGTTTGGGGACCGCAGATGCGGCGCCGCAAAAGCGGCAAAGGAGACCGCAGAAGCGAATTTTGGTCCTTTCTTCAGGTTCCGCAGAAGCGGTAGCGCATCAGCGAAAGGGTGATCGCAGATGCGGTTTCTGGTCATTTAATGAAAGTCGTAGATGCGACATAGTTTCCGCAGGGCCGCAAATGTGGAAATCGCTGGGCAGAACATATAAATAGTTGCCTTCGCGAATTTGAGGGATTCTTTCACCATTTTCATTCGCGTTTGAAGCTTTTAAGAGAGATTTTTGAGGAAAACAAAGGAGAATCACTTGGAGGTAATATCATTGACTTCATAACTCGTTTCTATGTGATTACAGACCTAATTAGTGATGAAACATTTGGGAAAAATGAGTAATTAGGGCTTGAGTTTAAGAGACCTTTAAATGAGGATTTGAGGGGTCATTGGACTCCGAATTCAGTGTTCTTGTTATGTACAAACTCGTGAGATTATGAGGTTTTTGAAAATATAAATTTCACCCGATTCCGAGGTGTGGGCCCGAGGGGCATTTTGGTCATTTTATATAATTCCGCGTATTAGCTTAGAAAAATGGGTAATTAGGGCTTGAGTTTAAGAGACCTTTAAATGAGGATTTGAGGGGTCATAGGACTCCGAATTCAGTGTTCTTGTTATGTACAGACTCGTGAGAGTACGAGGTTTCTAAAAATGTAAATTTCACCCGATTCCAAGACGTGGGCCCGAAGGGCATTTTGGTCATTTTATATAATTTCGCGTATTAGCTTAGAATTTAATTGTAGAATCAGTTACTTGAAGTGTTATTTACATTATACGATTGAATTGAATAGATTTAGGTCATTTAGAGTCGAGTACTCATGGCAAGAGCGTGGTTTCGGGTTGAATTTGAGCTGGTTCGAGGTAAGTGGCTTGTCTAACCTTGTGCGGGGGACCTTTCCCTTAGGATATGATATATTTGGTAATGGAAATGCCTTGTACGTGAGGTGACGAGTGCGTACTTGAGCTAATTGTTGAAGATCTGGTTTTACTTTAAGTATTTCAATTGAGTTCCTTTTTCTTGCTTTATTCTACTTACGAATTTAGCCTGTTGTAGTTTAGAAAAGCATGTTTAGTTGATTTAATTGCCTATTTGCTTAAACTGCCTTAATTACATTACGTGAAGCATGTTAGGCTAGAATTAACTGTTTACTTGGTATGAAATTTGCATTTAATTGAGTATTCTTGTGTTGCTTCTATGTGTTTTTAATTTGGGACTACAGGACGGCATCCCGGGAGATCCCCTGTACGTATTTATGATCTGGACTGAGGTGCGGGATACCAAGAGATCCCTAGAATGTATATTGAGGATACCAAGAGATCTCTAGCATATATTAAGGATACCGAGAGATCCTCGGAATACCAAGATATCCCTAGCATATATAGAGGATACCGAGAGGTCTTCGGGATACCAAGAGATCCCTAGCATATATTGAGGATACCGAGAGATTCTCAGGATACCAAGAGATCCCTAATATATATTGAGAATACCGATAGATCCTCGGGATACCAAGAGATCTCTAGCATATAGTGAGGATACCGAGAGATCCTCGGGATACCAAGAGATCCCTAGCATATATTGAGGATACCGAGAGATCCTCGGGATATCAAGAGATCCCTGGCATATATTGAGGGTACTAAGAGATCCTCGGGATACTGTGAGATTCCCGGTTACTTCCTTGTGGTTTGCCTTCATCTCTGTTTCCGTTATTGTACTCTTATTATCATGTGTAGATTCTTACTTTAGATTCTCAATTGTACTTCTTATCTTATCCTGTCATCTTTATAAATTTTTAATCTCAGTAGGGCCCTGACCTTCCTCGTCACTACCTAACCGAGGTTAGGCTTGGCACTTACTGAGTACCGCTGTGGTGTACTCATGCCTCTTCTGCGCATGTTTTTCATGTGCAGATCCTGGTACCGCTACTCAGGCCTATCATCTTTGAGGAGGCAACTGCTCTAGAGACTTTGAGGTACATATGTTGTGTCCGCAGACCGAGAAGTCCCTTTCTATTCCTGCTTTTAGTATTTAGCCCTTCTGTACTTTTTCTATTCTTATTAGACATTCCGGAGTTAGAGCTATGTAGTGTTGATCTCAACTTGTGATTCGTGGGTTTCCGGGTTTTGGATTTACGTATTGGTATTAAGAGTTAAACATGGTGTATGTCGAGCAACATATTTAAACACTATTATTACTTTATTCCTATTTTAAATTGTTTTACTTCCGCAAATTTTGGTTTTCTTCCACAATTTAGGTTTATCTAGTCGTAGAGACTAGGTTTCGTCACGATGGTTCACGGAGGGCGAACCGGGGTCGTGACAAGTTGGTATCAGAGCTCTAGGTTCATAGGAGTCATGGATCACAAGCCGGTTTATTAGAGTCTCGCTGATCGGTACGGAGACGTCTGTACTTATCTACGAGAGGCTATGTAACTGTTAGGAAAATTTCACTTCATTTGATTTCCTTGACGTGCGATATTTTGACATCACAATTCTAAACTTTTGTCTTCTATTCTCTCACAGATAGGGAGGACGCATGCTACCCAAGATGATCAAGCTCCCGCGTCCCCTACGGCAGCCGTTAAAGGCCGAGGCTGGGGTAGAAACCGAGGACGCGCACGTGGTGCAGCAAAGGCACCTGCGCGAGCTGCCGCCGAGGTTCCACCAGCGGATCCAGCCGGGGTCCAAGCACCTAACACGCCTACTGCTACTACTACTCCAGCTCTTCAGGAGCATGTACACCACTTTGGCTCAGGCAGGGTTGCTCCCCCTTGCTGCAGCTACGTACCAGGTCTGGGGAGGAGTACAGACTCCCGCCGCCCGCACTCCTGAGCAGCGAGTACATGTTGATCAGGTCCCTGAGATTATCCTTGTGCCCCCTGCAGTGCCAGTTTAGCCCGAGGATATGGCAGCGACTTCCGAGGATGAGCAACTGAGGCTTGAGAGGTTCAAGAAGTACAAGCCTCATATATTCATTGGTAGCATCGGAGGATGCTCTTGGATTTCTTGATGAGTATTACCGCATTCTCTGTACCATGGGTATCTCAGGATCGAGCGGGGTTTCTTTCACTACCTTCCAGCTTCGAGGAGCCGCCTATGAGTAGTGGCGCACCTATGAGTTAGACAGTCCAAATGAGGTTGCTTCACTAACTTGGGCTCAATTTTCAGATCTGTTCCTGAGGGAGTATGTTCCTTAGAGCCTCAAGGACGCATGGTGCGCGGAGTTTGAGAATTTGCGCCAGGGTGCTATGACTATTTCAGAATATGATGTCCGTTACACCAGTTTGTCTAGGCATACACCAGCCTTGGTTTCTACTGTTCGCGAGAGGGTTTGCTGGTTTATTGAGGGCCTTATTCCCAATATCAGATCTAGTATGGCTCGTGAGTTGAAGATGGATATTTCTTATCAGCAGGTGGTGAGCATTGCTAGGAGGATTGAGGGTATGCATGCTAGGGAGAGAGAGGAGAAGGAGGCTAAGAGGTCTCAAGAGTCGGGCCACTTCTCTAGTGCCCGTTCCCCAGCTGCAGGACGTCATGGTAGGAGTTATATGAGTCGTCTTGTTCATTCAGCTCTTCTAGCAGCTAGTAGTGCTCCAGCTCCTCCTAGGCCTCTGGAGCCTTATTATGCACCACCGGTATCTAGCGCGCCTCCTGCGCGAGGTGCTTTTAGAGGTCAGTCCAACAGACTTGGCCCTATCCAGTCACAGCCACCACGTCCTCCCAAAGCTTGTTTTGAGTGTGGTGACACACGCCACGTGGTGAGGGATTGCCCTAGACTTGGGAGGAGTACACCTCTATGGACTTCTTAGCCACAACGTGCCCAACATAGTTCACAGGCTATGATTACAGCTCCAGTTGCTACCCCACCTGCTCAGCCAGCTAGAGGTGGAGGTTAGGGAGGTAAAGGTTGCCCTCGAGGGGGAGGCCAAGCCAGATATTATGCCTTTCCTGCCTATACCAAGGTTGTTGCCTCCGATTCTGTCATCAAAGTATTATATTGGTTTACCACAGAGATACATCAGTTCTATTCGATCCAGGCTCTACTTACTCTTATGTGTCTTCTTATTCTGCTCCGTATTTGGGTATACCTCAGGATTTTTTGAGTTCCCTTGTTTATGTTTCTACTTCTGTGGGAGATTCTCTTGTTGTGGACCGTGTTTGGTTGCTCTTAGTAGTTTTGAGACCAGAGCTGATCTATTATTACTCAGTATGGTTAATTTTGATATTATCTTGGGCATAGACTAGTTGTCACCCCATTATGCTATTCTTGATTGTCACGCCAAAATCGTGACGCTGGCTATGCCAGGTGTATCGCGTGTTGAGTGGAGGGGTACTTTATACCACACTCCCAGTAGAGTTATTTCCTTTCTTAAAGCTCAACGTATGGTTGAGAAGGGGTGTGACACATATTTAGCTTATGTAAGAGACATCAGTAGTGATACCCCTTTCAGTTGATTCAGTCCTAGTAGTACGGGATTTTCCCGATGTGTTTCAAGCCGATCTCCCAGGCATGCCGCCTGATAGAGATATTGATTTTGGTATTGATTTGTTGCTGGGCACTCAGCCCATTTTTATTCCCCATATCATTTGGCTCCTCCTGAGTTAAAGGGGTTGAAGGATCAGTTATAGGAATTGCTTGATAAGGGTTTTATTCGGCCTAGTGTATCACCTTGGTGTGCTCCTGTCTTGTTCTTAAAGAAAAGGATGGTTCTATGCATTTATGTATTGATTATCGCCAGTTGAACAAGGTTACAGTGAAGAAACGTTATCCTTTGCCTCGTATTAATGATCTTTTTGACCAACTTCAGGGCGCACGGGTGTTATCTAAGATTGATTTGTGCTCAGGTTACCATCAGTTAAAGATTCGGGAGCCAAATATCCCGAAGACTGCTTTCAAGACTTGGTATAGTCATTACGATTTTCTTGTTATGTCATTTGGGCTGACCAATGCCCCAGCAACTTTTATACATTTGATGTACAGTGTGTTCTGGACATATCTTGACTCGTTCGTCATTGTCTTTATTGATGATATTCTGGTGTATTCCCGGAGTGGGGAAAATCATGAGCAGCACCTGAGGACTGTGCTTCAGACTTTGAGAGAGAAGAAGTTACATGCTAAGTTCTCGAAATGTGAGTTTTGGTTGGATTTAGTGGCATTCTTAGGCCACGTGGTATCGAGTGAGGGTATTCAGGTGGATCCGAAGAAGATAGAGGCCGTGCAGAGTTGGCACAGGCCATCCTCAGCTACAGAGATCCACAATTTCCTTGGTTTGGCAGGTTACTACCGTCGTTTTGTGGAGGGGTTTTCATCGATTGCAGCCCTTGTGACCAGGTTGACCCAGAAGGGTGCTCCGTTTTAGTGGACGGAGGAATGTGAGGCGATCTTTCAGAAGCTCAAGATAGCTTTGACCACAGCCCCAATTTTGATATTGCCTACAGGTTCGGGGTCTTATACGGTCTATTGTGACGCCTCGAGGGTTGGCCTTGGAGTGGTGTTGATGCAGGACGGTAGGGTGATTGCCTACGCGTCTAGACAGTTGAAGATACATGAGAAGAACTACCCTGTTCACGACCTTGAGTTAGCTGCCATTGTTCACGCTTTGAAGATTTGGCGTCATTATTTATACAGGGTTCCCTGTGAGATTTATACTGACCATCGGAGTTTGTAGAACCTTTTCAAGCAAAAGGATCTAAATTTGCACCATAGTAGGTGGTTAGAGTTGCTGAAGGACTATGACATCACCATCTTGTATCACCCGGGCAAGGCCAATATGGTGGTCGATGCTTTGAGTCGTCGGGCGGAGAGTTTGGGGAGTTTGGCTTATTTACCAGCATTAGAGAGGCCTATGGCGATGGATGTTCAGGCCTTAGCCAACCAGTTTGTGAGATTGGATCTTTCGGAGCCTAGTCGGGTTCTAGCTGGCGTGGTTTCTCGGTCTTCCTTATTTGACCGTATCAGGGAGCAACAATATGATGACCCTCATTTGCTTGTCCTCAAGGACACAGTTCAGCACAGTGATGCTAGAGATGTGACTATTGGCGATGACGGGGTATTGAGGATGCAGGGTCGAATTTGCATACCCAATGTTAATGGGCTTCGGGAGTTGATTCTAGAGGAGGCCCATAGCTCACGGTGTTCCATCCATCCGGGTGCCACAAAGATGTATCAGGATTTGAGGCAACACTATTGGTGGAGGCGGATGAAGAAGGATATAGTTGGATTTGTAGCTCGGTGCCTCAACTGTCAGTAGGTGAAGTATGAGCACGAGAGACCGGGTGGATTGCTTCAGCAGATAGAGATTCTGGAGTGGAAGTGGTAGCGGATCACCATGGACTTTGTAGTTGGGCTCCCACGAACTTTGAGGAAGTTTGATGCTATTTGGGTGATTGTGGATCGGTTGACCAAGTCCGCTCATTTCATTCCTGTGTGTACTACTTATTCCTCAGAGTGCTTGGCAAAGATTTATATCCGGGAGATTGTTTGCCTGCATGGTATTCCAGTGTCCGTCATTTCAGACAGAGGTACTCAGTTCACATCACGATTCTGGAGGGCCGTTCAGCATGAGTTGGGTACTCGGGTGGAGTTGAGTACAACATTTCACCCTCAGATAGACGGACAGGCCGAGAGCACTATTCAGATTCTTGAGGATATGCTTTGTGCGTGTGTGATTGAGTTTGGAGGGTCTTGGGATCAGTTCTTGCCATTGGCGGAGTTTTCTTACAACAACAGTTATCAGTCCAGCATTCAGATGGCACCGTATGAGGCTTTATATAGTAGGCAGTGTAGATCTCCGGTGGGTTGGTTTGAGCCGGGTGAGGCGAGAATATTGGGCATAGATTTGGTTCAGGATGCTTTGGAGAAGGTTAAGGTGATTCAGGATAGACTCCGTATAGCCCAGTCCAGACAGAAAAGTTACGCGGACCTAAAGGTTTGTGATATTTCCTATATGGTCGGAGAGCGGGGTTCTGCTTTGGGTTTTGCCTATGAAGGGCGTTATGAGATTTGGGAAGAAAGGGAAGTTGAGTTCGAGGTTTATTGGCCCTTTTGAGATATTGAAGCGTATTGGGGAGGTTTCTTATGAGCTTGCCTTACCTCCCAGCTTGGCAGGAGTTCTTCCGGTATTTCATGTTTCGATGCTCCATAGGTATCACGGTGATCCATCGCATGTGTTGGATTTCAGTTCAGTCCAGTTGGACAAGGATCTATCTTATGTTGAGGGTCTAGTGGCAATATTGGACAGGTAGGTTAGAAAACTGAGGTCAAAGAACATTGCATCAGTGAAGGTTCAGTGGCGGGGTCAGCCGGTTGAGGAGGCGACCTGGGAGACCGAGCAGGTTATGAGCAGCCATTACCCTTATTTTTTCACTACTTTAGGTATACTCTATGCTCGTTCGAGGACGAACGGATGTTTAAGTGTAGGAGGATGTGACGACCCGACCAGTCGTCTTAAGAATTAACACCCTGATCCCCTATTAACTACTTTCCCCAAGTTTACTTCTGCTATTTTGATTTGCCGGAATGTTCGGTTTTGAGTTTCGAAGAGTTTTGGAATACTTAGTCCCTAAATGAGAGCTTAAGTATTGGGAAGTTGACCATAGTCGGAACAATGTGAAGACGGCCTCGGAATAGAAATCTGATGATTCTGTTAGCTCCGTTAGGTGATTTTGGGCTTAAGAGCGGGTTCAGATGGTGTTTTGGAGGTCTGTAGCTAATTTAGGCTTGAAATGCCGAAAGTTAAATTTTTGAAGTTTCCGGTCCGATAGTGAGATTTTGATCTGAGGGTCGGAATGGAATTCCAAGAGTTATAGTAGTTCCGTTATGTCATTCGGGATGTGTGTGCGAAATTTTAGGTCATTCGGATGAGGTTTGATAGACTTTTTGATCGAAAGCGTATTTTGAGAAATTTGGAGTTCTTAGACTTAAATCCATGGTTAATTCGAGGTTTCGATGTTGTTTTAGGTGTTTTAAAGATTGGTACAAGTTTAAATAAGGTTTTAGGATATATTGATGCCTTTGGTTGAGGTCCCGGTGGCCTCGGGGTGATTTCGGATGGTTAATGAGAAGTTGAGGAAATGTTGCAGCTGCTATATTTTTGCTGCTTCTGGTATTTTCGCATCTGCGATTTGCGGACCGCAGATGCGGCGCCGCAGAAGCGGCAAAGGAGACCGCAGAAGAGAATTTTGGTCCTTTCTTCAGGTTCCGCAGAAGCGGTAGCGCATTAGCGAAAGGGTGATCGCAGATGCGGTTTCTGGTCATTTAATGAAAGTCGTAGATGCGACGTAGTTTCCTCAAGGCCGCAAATGCGGAAATCGCTGGGCAGAACATATAAATAGTTGCCTTCGCGAATTTGAGGGATTCTTTCACCATTTTCATTCGCGTTTGAAGCTTTTAAGAGAGTTTTTTGAGGAAAACAAAGGAGAATCACTTGGAGGTAATATCATTGACTTCATAACTCGTTTCTATGTGATTACAGACCTAATTAGTGATGAAACATTTGGGAAAAATGAGTAATTAGGGCTTGAGTTTAAGAGACCTTTAAATGAGGATTTGAGGGGTCATTGGACTCCGAATTCAGTGTTCTTGTTATGTACAAACTCGTGAGATTATGAGGTTTTTGAAAATATAAATTTCACCCAATTCCGAGACGTGGTCCCGAGGAGCATTTTGGTCATTTTATATAATTTCGCGTATTAGCTTAGAAAAATGGGTAATTAGAGCTTGAGTTTAAGAGACCTTTAAATGAGGATTTGAGGGGTCATAGGACTCCGAATTTAGTGTTCTTATTATGTATAGACTCGTGAGAGTACGAGGTTTCTGAAAATGTAAATTTCACCCGATTCCGAGACGTGGGCCCGAGGGGCATTTTGGTCATTTTATATAATTTCGCGTATTAGCTTAGAATTTAATTGTAGAATCAGTTACTTTAAGTGTTATTTACATTATACGATTGAATTGAATAGATTTAGGCCATTTAGAGTTGAGTACTCATGGCAAGAGCGTGGTTTCGGGTTGACTTTGAGCTGGTTCGAGGTAAGTGGCTTGTCTAACCTTGTGCGGGGGACCTTTCCCATAGGATATGATATATTTGGTAATGGAAATGCCTTGTACGTGAGGTGACGAGTGCGTACTTGAGCTAATTGTTGAAAATTTGGTTTTACTTTAAGTATTTCAATTGAGTTCCTTTTTCCTGTTTTATTCTACTTGCGAATTTAGCCTGTTGTAGTTTAGAAAAACATGTTTAGTTGATTTAATTGCATATTTGCTTAAACTTCCTTAATTGCATTACGTGAAGCATGTTAGGCTAGAATTAACTATTTACTTGGTATGAAATTTGCATTTAATTGAGTATTCTTGTGTTGCTTCTATGTGTTTTTAATTTAGGACTACAGGACGGCATCCCGGGAGATCCCCTGTACGTATTTATGATCTGGACTGAGGTGCGGGATACCAAGAGATCCCTGGAACGTATATTGACGATACCAAGAGATCTCTAGCATATATTGAGGATACCAAGAGATCCTCGGAATACCAAGAGATCCCTAGCATATATAGAGGATACCGAGAGGTCCTCGGGATACTAAAAGATCTCTAGCATATATTGAGGATACCGAGAGATTCTCGGGATACTAAGAGATCCCTAGCATATATTGAGGATACCGAGAGATTCTCGGGATACCAAGAGATCCCTAACATATATTGAGAATACCGAGAGATCCTCGGGATACCAAGAGATCCCTAACATATATTGAGAATACCGAGAGATCCTCGGGATATCAAGAGATCCCTAGCATATATTGAGGATACCGAGAGATCCTCGGGATACCAAGAGATCTCTAGCATATATTGAGGATACCGAGAGATCCTCGGGATACCAAGAGATCCCTAGCATATATTTAGGATACCGAGAGATCCTCGAGATACCAAGAGATCCCTGGCATATATTGAGGGTACTAAGAGATCCTCGGGATACTGTGAGATCCCCGGTTACTTCCTTGTGGTTTGCCTTCTTCTTTGTTTTCGTTATTGTACTCTTATTATCCTGTGCAGATTCTTACTGTAGATTCTCAATTGTACTGCTTATCTTATCCTATCATCTTTATATTTGTAGGGCCCTGACCTTCCTCGTCACTACTCAACCGAGGTTAGGCTTGGCACTTACTGAGTATCGCTGTGGTGTACTCATGCCTCTTCTGCGCATGTTTTTCATGTACAGATCCATGTACCGCTACTCAGGCCTATAATCTATGAGGAGGCGACTGCTCTAGAGACTTCGAGGTACATCTGTTGTGTCCGCAGACCGAGAAGTCTCTTTCTATTCCTGCTTTTAGTACTTAGCCCTTCTATACTTTTTTCTTTTCTTATTAGACATTCCGGAGTTAGAGCTATATAGTATTGATCTCAGCTTGTGATTCGTTGGTTTCCGGGTCTTGGATTTACGTATTGGTATTGAGAGTTAAACATGGTGTATGTCGAGCGGCACATTTAAACACTATTATTACTTTATTCCTCTTTTAAATTGTTTTACTTCTGCAATTTAGGCTTACCTAGTCGTAGAGACTAGGTGCCGTCACGATGGTTCAGGGAGGGCGAACCGGGATCGTGACAAAGTGGCAACGCTAAATTAAATAAATAATATCATTTCTAATAATGTCATTTTAATTGGAAAAACTCTCAATTTCTTCAGAAAAAGGAGGTGTGACTGCTACATATTTTTTTATATAGCAAATAACCTTTCTAGGGGATTTCTAACCCAAGAGTAACTTTTTCCTCTCTTCCTCCTATCATCTTCGTACTATAGCCTACTCGCATCTCGCATATCCATTAAAATCTCTATCTCTCTAGTGTTACAATTTCCCCGAAGAACCACCATCGGCCTAACCTGCCGGAACACTGTCGTTAGACCTCCTTTTTATTTTTTTCTCCTTTGTACTCTCTCTTATCTCACCCGCTATGAAAAATCCTCAATATAGTACCTCAAATTCCTCAATCCAGATTGACCTCGTCATTACCTCCATCATCGTCGTCACTGGAATCCATGGCCAACCTATCGAATTTCTTATATCCGAGTGTATTTTCTCGTATCTGAGTGTTTTCTCATATTTGAATATTTTATTTCTTGTGCCCGAATTAAATATAACGAAATACACATTATGACCAATTTTTTGTTGGTTTGACCGGATTTTGGTAGATACAATGTGATGGTTTATTCTTAGATCTGGCCGGATTTTTGTTCATCTCTATTTTTAGTTTTAATACAATGTATTCAGTGTTTCTCTTGGTCGGAAGACGTCATCTCCAACGAACTTTCTTCTCTTTTTTGCTATTGAGTCACATACAATGATATAAATATAGTGTATTCTGTAGAAATACAGTCAAATTTGAGTGTATTCTATATTTTCAATGCAAATACTATTTATTTTTTTGTATTTTGCCTGTATTTATGTATTTCGAAGGCTATTTTTTTGTGGTAAATCCCTATATTTTTGGAATTTTTGTTGTTTGAATACAACCAAATTAAATACAGTATAAAAGCAATTAGAAGTGAATGCAGTGAATTGAATACAACCGAATATCACTATTTTTTGTGGTTTTTTGTTTTTGAATACAATCGAATCGAATACAGTAAAATTGAATACAATATGAAATAGTTAAGAATCAATATAGCTGAATTGAACACAGTACATATACTCGAATTAAATAGAATGGTATACACCATATTTCTTAATTTTTATTATTTGAATACAACTGAATTCAATACAGTGAAATTGAATACAATACAAAATATATAAGAATGAATACATCCGAATTGAATATAGTTGAATACAACAACATACAACCCATGGCAAGCAATTAGTAGTTACGAAATTAATTAGTTAAATTATAGATACGCTCAACAATAAGCCTTCAAACAATAGTCATTTCTGAAAGTTCCCCTGAAGTGTAAGTATCTATTAATGATGTGAGACCTTTTGGGGAAAGTCGTGCGGCCTTGGCCCAAAACGAATAATATCACGTCATATTAAAAGTATCGTTAAACTGGTTAAGCCCAACCATTTGAAGTAAAAAATTTCTACTTTATTTGCTTTCTAATCTTTATTTTATAAAAGTCTCCAATTAACTTCAACAAAAATATTCGAACTAATCCAGTTTCAATAGTAAAAAATTATTCAGAGCGCCTCCCAATGAATTCAATAGTAAAAAATTAGATTCGAAGCGCCTCCCAATGAAGCTGGTAGAACAAATAGTCCGATCATTATCGACCACCCAACTACCACTAGCACGCAGCAATCAAAGGATCCAAATTTACAGTCAAAACCTAAGGCACAGTAGAAAAATGCTCGGTCTCAAAACGTCAGGACCTGCACCTCCAACACCTTGCTCTCACTTCTTATCCCCCAATCCTACCACTGCTACTTCTCGCCATTTCAAGCCTTATTCCTCATTTCGTTCTATCAAAATGTCAGCTGAACAAATCGTCGAACACGTTGTGCTCTTTAAAGCCAAGCCTGATGTTGACCCGTCAAAGCTTAGTGCCATGGCCAACAACCTCAACAGCTTAACTTCTCTCAACCAAGTCGTTCACCTCTCCGCTGGTCCGCTCATTCGCGACAGATCTTCCTCTTTCTCCTTCACTCACATCCTTCATTCTCGGTACAAGACAAAATCCGACTTGGCCGATTACTCTGCGCACCCCGACCACGTCAGCGTCGTGAAGGAATACGTGTTGCCGGTGGTTGATGACATCATGGCCGTCGATTGGATTCCAACTGATTTCTCCGGCCCGAGTGAGGTCCCGCCTGGTTCGGCGTTGAGAGTGACGTTTCTTAAATTGAAGGAGAATTTAGGGGAAAATGAGAAATCACAAGTTTTGAGTGCTGTTGGAGGAATTAAAGAAAAATTCCCTGGGATTGAACAGTTGACTGTTGGGGAAAATTTTTCTCCGGGTAGGGGGAAAGGTTTTTCGATTGCTTCCATTGCGGTTTTCAAGGGAGTGAATGAATTGGAAGCTTTGGAGTCGCAAACTGAGCTGGCAAATGAGCAGAAAGAGAAGGTTAAGGATTTTCTGGATGGTGTTGTTGTGGTAGATTATGCTGTTCCTCCTACTCAATCAGCTAGCCTTTGAGTAAAGATCAGCAAGTGAGGTTATTCTTGCCTCTAACTGAAAGTCAATTTGCCTTTGTGCTTAAAAAGCTTAGTAAATTTGCTTTGTTGGGGTGTGACTATGATTTGCGTTTAAACATGGCTAATAAATTCAGTTATCCTTCGTTGGTGAAATGCATTTTTTTTTTTTGCATCTTGAACTTTTGCAAAGGTGTCCTTTTTATGGCCTCTTTATAATAACATTTTATATGCTTTTCATTCGATCAGGTTTTGAACTTTCCATTACTATTTTGCTTCTGTAGCCATACTTAAAAAGCGACTGTTGTGTATACTATTGTGATGTTTTAACAGGTTGAAAACTTTGGTCATTTTCCAGGATGGCATAAGCCGGATATGGACTAGAATACCTTGCATCATTCTGATAATGTTTGATATGGATATTGTGTGTTTTATATAAAGAATTTAGAGTTTGGGTATATAATTTTTTGAATTGGTAGATTGGGAGGATATTTTGATGGATCTCGTAGCTAACGGCATAATCCTTTCAACCTTCGCTAGTGAGAAGGTAAAACTAGCATACTGTTACCGATAACCCTTGGGTAGAGACCATAGTTATGATTTGACACCGTCCCGAAGGATGTCCACAATTTACTTTGTTTATCCGTCGAGGTAAGTTGTGAGACCCCATGTGTTTTTTTTCCTTTCTCTTACGTAATATACGTAACGTGGCGTGGTTATATTAGGTATATACGATTGGGTATAGCACATTGGGAGAATAAGACTGAAAATGTGTGGTAATATCAAGGAACTAACTAAAGCTTTAGGTCAAAGGAATCCCTTAAACAAAGGTTCGTGGTTAAAGAAATGGCTCGGGTAGCACCCCGCGCGTTCGGAAGGTTTAAGTTAACTTGCACCTGTGGGATAAGACTAAGAGTGTCTAATATGCTAAGAATAGTGTGTTATGAGGTATTATAATATCACACGGGTCACATGTTAAGTTTTGGAGTCAAGCAAGTTGCGAAATAAAGGTCGGCAAAGGTTATCGTAAATTTCTCTAATAATTTTTCTAAACTTTGGGTCAAATGTATCAGATCATTTCTCCCAATATATAATGAGTTATGGGACCCACAACCTATCGAATCGAAGGTCTACAAGTCTAGTTCGCAAACAAAAAAACTCCACATCAAATGGACATTGGAGTAAAAAGTTATGACTGTTTTACCCTGGACTGTCCAGGCTGAAACCGGGTCGCGAACCGAGTCGGGTCAAACAAGTGGTATAAGTCGGCAAATCCGACTTGTAAGACCCCAAAACATTTCATTTTCGTCCCAAAACAGTGAGGGAGCTGAAGAGAGGGTTCCATGGTGTTTTTGAGTGATTAAGGTACGTTTTTAATGATTTCTACCGTTAAAGTTTGTCCCCGTGCCTAGAAACTCAATCTCTACGCTTTGCAATCGTTTCCCCCTTCTATTAGCTGTGTTTGGAGCTATTTTTGGAAGATAGGAATTTGTTGTTCTTGCTGGTTCTTCAGGCTTTACACTTGATTTTCCAAGGTAATCATCTTGGGACTCTTTTATGACCGTTTTTACAAAGTTCTACGGACGTTTCGTCAAGTTAGGGCCATATGGCAAATCTGCTGATTTAAACTCAATTATGAACTGTTTATAGGTGCGTATAAGCTGCATATATATAGTGTTTGCGAAGCTTAGGACGTAAGGAACAACTTTCATAAAGGAACTACAAGCATTCAGACGTTCGTTGGAAAGGTATGTTAAGGCTAAGCTCCGTCCTTCCTTTTAGCACGAACTTTTGGAAATTCCTAAGACGTCAAATGTGATATTTTACTATTCTATTGCTAGAAAGACCTTATGTGAAAGACATTGGGATTGTAGCTGAAGTATTTTCATGATGCTATTAGGTTGATATTCCACTCGTTCGGTTAATTATGGTATTCGACATCTATATATGTCATTTTGTCGGCTTTCTTATCCATATGTCTATATATATGAATTCTTATTCGTCTTTGGGTTGTGTGACTAAACAAAATAAAGGCATTTAGTATTTACGATCAGTCCTTCTTCCTTGTTAAAGTATATTTTAAAATCTCTAAAGTGACACATCGATTTCCAAAAATCTCAAATATAAATTTTACGTTTAAACTATTAAAACACTTGATTTTTGATATACTTTCCTTTACTAATTATCAAGAAATCAGGTATAAGGACTAAGTGAAGCACCTTAAGCTTTTTATGAACATCTTCAGAGTTAAGTTGTCTTTCTAAAAGTCGAGTTAAGTTTTCAAGCTTATTTATTCAAAGAAAACATATGAGGTTCCACGAGACAATTGTATGCGATACGAAGGTGATTATGAGATCATGAGGATAAGAGTACCTATGAGCCAAGATTGGCTAAGTTCTTGTTATGGCCTATTATGTGCATTCAAAGTTCATATCATACATGGTATATTATGCATGGACTTCGAGCTATAATCGGAGGTAAGGGGCCTATTTGCCCGAAAAACTATATATATTGTACAGATGGCCACAGGTTGGCAATATGATACCGGTTAGCTACCGGGAGAGACCGCCATTGCTAGCATTTGGTTGGGTATGTCATGCATTTGCATCAATATATATGTATTCACGACATACGCTTACACGAGCATACCATGCATAATTGATTACTATGAGGTCGGATGTCGGTCATGGAGGTTATAAGAGTTTCAGTGTCAGGTGGTTTCACTATTATTTTTTTACATCAGCTATGTATGATTCTACTTTCTGCCTTACATACCAGTACATTTTTATTCGTACTGATGTCCCGTTGCCTGTGGACACTGCATTTTTGTTTCGTGCGTGCAGGTCCAGGTAGGGACTCTGATCGACCCCTCCGCTAGGATTTCGGGGTTCAGCTGTGAGTTGGTAAGCTCCACCTCTTCCTGGAGCTTTCATAGGATGGTTACTTTTGTGTACAGTTTGGGTATAGTCGGGGCCTTGTTCCGACAGTGCTTATGACACTCTTAGAGGCTATTGTGGACACAGTATTTTGGGTTTCTTTTTGTAGCTTTCAGTCTCCAGCCCATAGGCTTGGCATGTATATATATGTGTGTAGGCATGTATGTCTCCAATCGCGGCCTCGTCGGCCAACTAGTACTTTATTATTTTGGCTCGTCTACCTTTGTTTATATGGCTTATTGTTATTCAGGTCATGACTTTAACGGTCCAGGCTTAGTATTTCAGATGTTGTGCTGCTCGATCTGTTGGGCCCCAGTTTAGTTAGCTAGTATGTTTAGTGGCTAACTCGATCGAATACAGTATCGAGTGTCAGTCGTGCCTCCCCTAGTTTGGGGCGTGACATAAGTAGTCCCAGCAACTACATTGTTCGCTCGTGGAAACTCCTAAACTTTATGTATATGATTTGTACATAGTATTTTTACATAGCTTATACGTATTATTTTCATGGCAGGCTAAGATGAAGCTCCTATATTATCGCATTGTTATTCGAATACAACATACATGATATATTTGTGATATGATCTGACTGTTTACCTTTATTGAAAATGGGGATCTCTACCTTGTTTCAGAATAATGTATGTTGGCATTTTTTCTTGCTTGTCTCCATGAAAAAACGGTTGTGGATAAGCATTATGACCTCAGTGAGCTAGCGACTCACTTTTCACTTTTGCTGTTTTATGGAGTACATATGTCGTCGAGGACCTCCCTATCTAGAGTGAGCGAAGTTGTTAGTACTTGTGAGCCCTGCTTGGGCGAAGAGTCTTTATCATCTATTCTCTTTTCATTTAAACTCTTAAAGTTGCTTCTTTAGTCAGGTTTGTTAGTACTTTGGTTATCATAGGACTTGTAACTATGCATTAGAACTTTCTTGTCGTATTTTGGTGATGGACCTTGTATTATTGTGTTACAAACAAAAGGTTACCAATGGTTGTGACTTGGGTTAATGGGTGCTTGTTGTGGAATGTGATTTAGTTGAGACAAGAAATTTGGATAGTCCTAGATGTAGGAAATTTTGTTCAATTATTTGCAAAATTGCAATTAGGCTTGCTTGGAGACCCTACTCCCTAAGCGCTATCATGGCCTTTAATTGATGCGGATATCCAGTAACAAATGGAGCACACATCTGTAATAGAACCTCAATTGTGGTTATGTAGACAGTCATTCTCATTGCCAAAGTACTCATAGAACTAACTAATGGAGCAATTCACAGAGTTCAAAATAGAGACGATTTATAGATACAAAGATTATGCGCTCCTCACATTTCCTTAGGGTGAATCTCTTCCCCCGGCCATACGTGAAAACGGGATACTTGATGCTTCATGCACCCGGCTTTTATAGATTTTGCTCCTAAATGAACTAGTGCAAGGCTTGTTAGTACCATCACTTCGCTGACTCTACATAGGAGGTCCTTGTCCGTGTTTGTAACTCTTTATGTAAAACAGTAATGGAGAAAGATTGAGTTTCGACAGCTAAGTGAGTAGAATACGCTTATCCATCATCATTTTTAATAAGGACCAATATTCTAAAAATATAGTACACGTCCTTTTATAATAATGGTAAAATGTCGTAAAGCATATCACAAGTATATCATGTATACTGTTTTAAAATAACAATGTGGCAACAAGAATGCATCATTTTAGTCTCTTCATGCACATGAGTATAAGCTTTATAAGATATTATGTCGCAATCAAATATAAATGCTTAGAAGGTTCGCAAGAATGAACCATGTAATCGATGGGGCTCCCCTACCTTGAGAGAGAGCCAAAGTCAAATTATCGCTGGTCTGGGAGGATATTGATAGCGGTGTGCTACTTCTTCCTTTCGTTCTACTGAGTAGTGTAATTGTGATTCGTTGATATAAGGTGCACCGAGTCTAACGAACCTCTCCTCCTGTACTTCTTTTTCATAGTTGTAGTACTAGGGCTATCCCCGTGTTTCCAATTTTTAGGTCGCTATTATTGTCTGATGTTTCCTTTGTTTCAGTTATGTTGTTATTCTGGCCGTAATTACTGTTTTCTTTCCGTAGTTATTTGTTATAACTGCTTTGATTTTACTTTCACTGAGCCGAGGGTCCGCTGGAAACATCATCTCGCCCTTCATAGGTTTGCATACATACTACCCTCTCTAGACCTTACTTGTGGGAAAATACTGGGTATGTTATTGTTGCATTTTTTAAACAATATGGGGCGTTCCCTTTTAAAAAAACAATATAGGCCATTCCACTTATTTTGAAATAGGCTTTAGCAAAATACTTGCAACTGTAAATACACTAACAGTCAATGCAAATCTATTAAGGTAAAACATCTCAAGATAACATTTTGGTATAGAAGATCTGATCAGCATAGTTAATTCAAAATTATGTCAATATCATATGATGTAAAGAACTTGTCAAATTTTACAGTAAGATACTTCATTTATCAAATCCAAATAAATGCAATAAGTTTATAAATCATGTAGTTATAGAAATACATTTTTTGATAAAGTTATTACTCATACTACATGTGGGTGTAGTTCAAGGGTAATATTGTTGAGCAATCTCAATGCTTTCCCCAATCAATTTATGTTTACTATAAATAGGGATATAATTTATCTAAAAAGCTAACACTACCTATTGTTAATTTTTCAGATTAATTATATCCCTATTTATTGTATATCCTAGCCAATTTAAAATACCCAACCCTTCTGGTTTCATGCCTGTCACTTAATTCATCAAATTGAGTTTGCTCATGCCATGGGTTGCTCAAACTCATCAACAAGCTACCAGTTATAACATATTCATATCATATAGCACATGAAGAATTCCATGAATTCTCTTTCATAACTTTTTTTTTTTCAAACTCTTAATCTCATCCCAATTCATCACAGCAATCATAATTTAGTTTACCCATAATATATAGTAGTCAAATACATAGGCCTTGAGTCTAGCAAATTACCTTGAGTTTTTAATGTCAAATCATGATGCTTCTCGTTTTTCTTCTTCTTTCACTATCTATTTCATTGAGTCATGGAAATTAGGATAACCTTGGAAATAAGGAAAACTTTGTTCGATTATCTACAAAATATTAAACTTGCAGTAAGACTTGTTTGGAGGCTCAACCCCCTAAGCGCTACCCTAGATTGGGTCGTGTCAAGTTAAAGAGTTTCTTGCATGCATCGTAGCTTCATTTACTTTTTGTCAGCTGCTATTTAAACTATTCTTAGGGACAACTAGCAATGAAAGTTTATTTGATGCATGTAAAGGCTGGTGGACTTTGTAAAGCAAGACCAGTTGGGAGGGTCGATGAGAGTTAAGGATCGTCAGACATGGGATTGGCGCCATGGGGATCTTTTGAGCTGCTGCTTCCACATCAAATAGCATCCTATGACTGGTAACTAAAGTCTAGATCACATAATCCTTACTGCATGATAAAGAATATTGATGAGTTTGGGATATGACAGAAATTGTTGGACCAGGAAGAAAGATTGTCCTTCCTGGCCAGCCAAACTGAAACCTAATATATCCTTGTTCATTGCCAGAGGGGATATACCAATTCTCTCAGCCTTTTCCAGAATATTTTACTCCATTGATAATCACTACTGGTGCTAAGTTGGTTCTTCTGCAATGTTATGAAGGCTAAAGATTGAATGTTTCATCCATCTATTGAAGATTTGACACTTCTACTTCAAGAAATATTGGTTCTTGCATTGAGAGACCAAAAGAGGCTGTCATCTTAGTCATGCAAATTTAAGAAATGGGAAGACCCAAAAGAGGTTTTCTGGCAGAAGTACTGCTCGTGGTAATGACACCAGGTAGCCATTTTTAAGTATGCTATTTAAAATATATCCACAGTTTACAATGTATTTAAACATTAGCCAATTCACTCAAACTTTTGGATACGGCGTCCTAAAGTTTAAGCCTCAAAGTCCAAACTTCAGGGCATCGTGTTCTAAAATTCAAAAATTGTGTCCAAAAGTTCAAATCTTATGTCTTGAATTTTAAATTAATGGTTCAGAAATTCAGGAAACTTAGTCTTGAATTTTAAATTAATAGTTCAGAAATTCAGGACACTTAGTCCTTCCTAAATTTCAAATTAGCAGCTCAAAAATTTAGTACACTAAGTCCCGAATTTTCAAATTCAGTATACTTAGTCCTGAAGTTTGGATGATTTGGCTAATCTTTAAATATATATAAATTATAAATATATTTTAAACAGCGGACTTAAAAGTGGCTACCGGTGCAGTTAACCGTTACTGCTCTATATGAGAGTTCTATTTTTTTCATCATTGAATGAAATCTTTCTTTCAGTAATAGCAGGCATTGCTGATCTGATGTCTGCAAAGTCCAGTAGAACACTAGAACGTCCTTTTCGCAAACATCTGTGATTATACCTCCATGTGTTTCTTGGGGTGGACTGCATCTAGATAACTAGACCATCATTTTCATCTTTAAATGCTTAAGTTTGTGTGTGTCTTTATGTGTTTTTTTAGTCCTATTCTATACATACAATATGAAATAATAAATCGATTCTCGCATAACTTAGTGTATGTATTATTTAAGATTGCCAATCCATCGCTGCATTATACGAGAAGATTATTTTTCCTAATCCCTCCAGCCAGATATGCAGGCATTGTGTTATCTTGTGTGGAATGTTGTGGTGGAATTTGATTTTCTTAATCCCTCCCACCAAACAACCCCTTAGTTTGTTGATAGTATGAAAAAAGTACTTCAGGTAATAGTTCAGTTCGCGCAACTTTGAGATATGGATTCACTTTGCCCAGCCTCATTCCTATATAATGTGAGACAATTCTCAACGTGCCTGTAGTAAAATCCACCTAGCTGGAGTGCCAAACAATAGAGTAATACTAGCAAACTGATTCGATTTTAGAAGTTTTATATCATGAAATTTAACTCTAATTGAATTGCAAGTTCTATTTTAGTTTAGAACAGGAAAACAATATATTAGGCCCAAAATTTGGTATTGGTTACTAAGTAATATTGGTGTGAAAATAGCACGGGCTAGCCAGTTTTCGGACTGTTAATTGAAAAATAGTCAGCGTTTGCAAAGCCATTGAAAAATAGTCATTATTTTGCTGCAATATGAAAAGTTCCAGCATAATATACTTGAGATTAGTGCACTTGTGTATGAACTTCAGCACACGGAATGTATCAGCATAATATACTGGATATTGGAGCTCTTGTGTATGAACTTCCAGCATATTATGCTGGACCAGTATATTATGCTGGAAGTTCACATGTAAAAAATTCGAACTCTAGTATATTATGCTGGAATATTTTTCAGATTTTGAACGGTGTTCGTTCAGATTTACCTTTACATGAAAAGTTACTAAATTTTGATTACTTTTGAAATTGTGATTATTTTTCAGTTATCACTTATAAATCTGGCTATTTTTTAATTTCACCCTGAGGCTAGGTTTCAATACTTTCAATGTTTTACGGCGTATGTCATTTTTGTTTAGCTTATTATTCCCTTACAAGAAAAAATTACCATAAACGAATTAGAAAACATGAAACTTACTACTCCTAATCATTATGGGAAAGAGTTCTACCTAAGTATGGTAATTTGTAAGTAATACCTAACAATTCTTGGAAATTGTATTAAACCATAGACAGCTTTTTGCGCCTCATATATATTCCTATTCTACTTAGGAATAGCTTTACGCTCAAGTTTCAGGGAAAAAAGAGGTAAAAAAGACTTCGGTGGAAGAATATAGGACACATTTTTTGGTTAACAAAAATCGTGTAACTAAAGAAGTTCGGGGGTCAAATTAAGAATAACAAAAGTTGTGAGTAATATTAAAATTATTCAAAAACAATACCCATTCAAATTATTTCAAATTTTCATTTCCCTCTTCTTTCTCATTCTCTCGTTCTTCTTCCTTACTTTCTTCTTTCTCTTCAATTTTGTTGCTGTTGCGGGTAGTTCAGGTATGTCATCTTCTTGTTCTTCTTCATTTTCTTCTTTCCCTCTTCATCTCATAATTTCATCTTCTTCTTCTTTTTTCATTTTATTTTTTGTTTAAAATATACAAGAGAAAGAGAAAAATATGAAATTTTATAAAATGAGTATTTTGCAAAATACCCTCAAGAAATTTTGAGACATCCCCATAAATGAATATTCTGTTGAAACATCTCTAGGGATGTTCGAAAGATCTCCCCGTGATGTTTGAAACATATCTCGAGATGTTTGAAACATTCCCCAGAATGTTTAAAACATCTCTCGGGTTGTTTGAAACATCCATCGGGATGTTTAAGACATCTACCGGGATGTTTGAAATATCTCTCGGGTTGTTTGAAACATCCATCGGGATGTTTGAAATATCTCTCGGGTTGTTTGAAACATCCATCGGGATGTTTGAAACATCTCCCGGGATATTTGAAACATCCATCGGGAAAAATGAAACATCTTGCGGGATATTTGAAACATCTCTCGTGGATGTTTGAAACATCCATCGGGGTAGAGTAAGAGGGGGACGTTTTTGTAAATAAGAAAACTTTGGAGATTTAAAAATTATGTCATTAACTCTAATCACAAAAGTGTCTCTTCTACCTCATTCTTAACACTTTTGTCTTAAAAATTTATGTAAGTGTTGAAGTGTCGTAAAAATTTAAATCCCCCAAAGTTTCATTCAACCTTTGTTGCTATATATAGTCTTTAGACGTTGTCCGTCACCATTAATACTTGTGCTTTCTCCTCTCTTGTCCCCGTAGTGGCTTCGATTTAATTTCTTCTTCTTCTACTACTACCTTTGGCAAGGCTCCATTTTCTACGCACGAAAAACACTCCAGAATTTCTTTCTTTCTGAATACACTACATCCTAATTCGCAGTCTCTCTCTCTCAAATTCGTAAGTATGATTTTGCTCCGTTCTTTGAGTTCGTTGGTATCCTGCAATTTGTATTGCCACTGTTGCAGGAAGGTTTATTCCGCTTTATCCTGGGAGGATTTAATCCATTACCTTGACAACGTGTGAGGGGGTTAAAATTCCTTAAGGACGCACAAGAAAATTGTGGACTCGGAATATTTCTCATTCTTTATTGTTTTCTAGATTTCTTTATTCTTCTAACAGTTTTGTTTTCTGATTTTTTGTTTTAACACAGTAACGCTCACATGTTTATCATCACTG
The DNA here is from genome assembly GCF_000715075.1 of Nicotiana tabacum. Taxonomy (NCBI): domain Eukaryota; kingdom Viridiplantae; phylum Streptophyta; class Magnoliopsida; order Solanales; family Solanaceae; genus Nicotiana; species Nicotiana tabacum. Next base: position 167,208,591 of record NC_134089.1, on the reverse strand, counting down.
TGTCAATCTGGGACTCGATTACTAAAGTTTTTGATTCAGAAGCCTGGGAATGGAGGAAAGGAAAAGATATATTGTTCCCTCAAGAAATTTATGTTGACATGTTCACTCCAGCAATTAATGCAAGTGGTTTGGTTTACTTTAAATTAGGAGATGATCAAGTGATGGCTTTAAACTATATATATAATGGAGAAGAAGCTTTTCCAAGATTTTCTCTTCCAAAACCTGCAATGGAATACAAAAATTATGGATATAACCAACTTGTGAAGTATAATATAATGGGAAGTTGGGGTTTACTTGTTTGGCTCCAAAAGGGTTGGAGCTTTGGGTTTTTGAGAATGGAAACCAAAGTTGGGAGTTAAAAAAGGAAGTTGATATTGAAAGTTTAAAGAAAGTGACAAAAAATCCAAGTCTAGTTGGGTTTTATAATGCAGACTTTGCTTTGATGAAGGATTATTATGAAGTTATTTTTTACAAGTTGCAGGATAAGAGTTTAAACAAAGTGAAATTGAATAAATGTCAAAATAATATTCAAGAAATTTTCCCTTTCCGGTCAGATTTGGAGCCACTTGATATAAGGATGCAAGACTCCAACAAAACTGTTCCAGCTACAAAAGATCTCTATCCCTTTTCGATTTCTTTTCTACTTATTTTTTCCATTTTTCATTTTTGGTATTTTGTTTGATTTTCTCATGCATAAGACAGTTTATATGATTTATTAGTGATATGATGAAATGTGTAGTAAAAAACGTAGAAGTTCTGGATGTTTTTTTTTTAATGCTATAGAATTTTTTAGTCCCAATTGTCTGATATTGCGTAAGTCCCTTTTGCTCCTAAACTTACCTTCTTTTTCTATAGTGAACATGCATGTTTAACGCGTAAAAGATTGTTAGTAAATTGTTAGATTACTCTAAATTTAAATTTCTGTACAAAATGATATAGTGGGGGGGGGGGGGGGAATTTGTACAAATGGGATCGTTTAGTGTCTTCTCTGAATTTTGACCCGTTAAGTAAAGTCAGAATTTTAAAGCACGTTATCAGAATTCTTAAGCACATGACCCTGAATTTTTAAGAATTTGAAAGACCCTGCAAATTCTGACAGCATGCTTAAAAATTCTAGCAACAAGCTTCAAAATTTTGATGTGGGGATATTATATCATTTTTTTTTTAACGGAGTTTAAATATAAATGGTGATTTTAAAGCGTAATTTTTACCATTAGAAACAGTCGAACATACACGAGCATCGAACTTCCACACATATCTCGACGTGCCTGGAATAAGATCCATCTCGAATCCCAAAACATAGATTAGTTAGTAACTTAATTAGTACTGCATATCTGGTTCGATTTTAACAGTTTTTCAGCATGATATCGAACTTCATATGAATTATAAGTTCTCTTTTCTTTTAGGAGAGAGAAGAAAAAGAAAACTGCCACACATATTTATGAATTAAATGCGCACTTAATTTTTATATTAAATCGATGAATGCAAGACATGTGTCGTGTATATATACAAACTTAAACATAATTAAATAATATATATTCTTACTTCAAATTTTAACTGTCGAGATTAAATTGCTTGGTCTGAAAAAATACTTAGAGTTGTCAATATGGGTCGGACCGGGTTAGCTCAATCCAACCCATGTGGGCTTTAGAAATAGACGGGCTGGGCTGTGCTAGCCACCATTTCGATGGGTCTTATAATGGTTGGTCCACCCTAGCCCTATGTGAGATGTGGGTCCCCACGGGCCGGCCCATTATTTTTTAAAATATAATTTTATATTTCTTCTTTAAGTTCTAACCTAAAAAAAGATAAATATTTAAAAGTTAAAAAATATCTTATTGGAAAAATTTCGTAAAACTTAATAACTTTTTATATTTCTAATATATCACAATAAACACTAAAAAGATAAAAGACAAGACTATATTTCATTCATTAAATGTCAAAACTCAAAACAAACTATTCAAGAGAACGTCCATGACGATTATGGGATATCCAACGCATCATCTTTATAAAACGCATTTGAATTTGCTTGTGATAAGGTTGTCGTAACATCTTCACTTTCATCTATATCAACAATTCATATGCAATATTAATTAGTTAAATATTACGAATAATTAAATTTTAAAAAGTAATGATATTCAAATTCACATAAAATAATATTACCAGTTTGAGTTTGGAAAAAGCCGTGCAACCAATTTCAAGTATTAACAAGTGTTTTGGCATTTTCATGATGGATGCAACTTCTGTACTTTGCCAGAACACGCGCACCAATGCTAAATGTTGATTCCGATGCTACAGTGGTCATAGGAATACTAAGTACACCACGCTCAATCACTGAAAGATCGGAATATTTTCTAGAATGGTCTTTTCCTATACATGACAACATCCATCTCTTGAAACTTCTCAAGATCAGGCTTTGGTTCCTCTAAATAAAGATTCAATTTTGACTTTGCATCCCTAAAGACAATATACTTTTTATATTTTATACATTTTAAATAAATATTTTTATTAGGCCCATGGGCCGGCCTAGCCCAGCCAGCCTCAGTCAGTTAAAATAGCACAGTCTAGCCAGTTTTCGGACTGGTCATTCAAAAATAGTCAGTGTTTGCCAAGTCAATAAAAAATAGTCACTATTTTGCTGCAACAGAGACTAGTCCAGCACAATATACCGGAGTTCGGTGCACCTGTGTATGAACTTCCAGTATATTATGCTGGATCGATATACTTTGATGGCTCCAGTATATTATGCTGGACCGGTATATTATACTGGAACTCCAGTATATTATGCTGGAGTATTTTTCCGGATTTTGAATAGTATTTTCGTTCAGATTTATCTTTACATGAAAAGTGGCTAAATTTCGATTACTTTTGAAACTGTGGCTATTTTTGAATGACCACTTGTAAATCTGGCTATTTTTGAATTTCTCCCCCTCAGTCAAGCCTCACGGGTCACATACTTACTCGGGTCAGGCTTAAAACCCTTGTTTTTAAATGGGCTCTAAAAATTTTAGCCCAAAATCACGAGTTAGGCTGGGCTGGCCCAACGAGCAAGCCCATATTGACAATACTCAATGTGGATGAACATTTACCATGTTCGGTATATAACAATCTAGCCTCTCTACCCTTCGGGGTAGGGGTAAGGTCTGCGTACATATTACCCTCCCCAGACCCCATTTGTGAGATTATACTGGGTCGTCGTTGTTGTTGTTGGTATATAACAATCTACTTTACTATTTCTTCTACTCCCTTTTAGTTTTCTTTAGCTAAACAAATTTGATCCGAGAAAGAATTTTTGTTATAGGAAACCTTGTTTGGAAGCAATGATTAGTGACCATAAATGAACTTAACCGGCTATTTCTGCTAACTTTTACGCATTAGGTTACCACTATACAACAATAGATCTTAGTGAGCGTTTGGACATAAGAATTGTAAAATTTCGGAAAAAAATAGGGGGAAAATTTAAGTAAAAATAGTATTTGAAAATTAGAGTTATGTTTGGACATGAATATAATTTGGACTGTTTTTGAATTTTTATGAGTGATCTGAAGTGAAAATTTTGAAAAATAGTTTTGTGGAGTTTTTCAATTTTTTTTTGAAAAATTCCGAAATTCATCTTCAAGTGAAAATAAAAAATTTCATGACCAAACGCTTTGGAAAAAAATGAAAAAGTTTTCAGAAAAAAAAAAGGATCCTTCTTTATGGCCAAACGGGCCCTTAGTCAAAATAGCATGGTTTCATGTATTAATCCATAATTTTAGATGAAACTTCTCTTTGCCATTGAGCTTAGAGTCCACATTTTTTCTCATACGAGTCCAACACAATGGATCTATATCTTGTTCTCCACGAAAGCAACTATTCACTATTAGTTATCCAGAAAAAGGAGTAAACAAAAATATAACAAACTTTGTGGTGGTTTATCTTGAGACTATAGTAGTTTGAAATTATGCACCAACAATTATATTTTAATACTAATCTAATATTTGTTAGGTAAATCGTACGACCAAGTGATATCAAGGCTCAATTATCATATTGGTTTCATATCGCCAATCAAAGATTATGCTCTTTTTTTTGTTGCACCTTTGTAGAAAACTTGTTTGGTCCAAGTCATTATTAATAAAAAATTGGCTCTTTCTCTAAACAAGGAACATGTATAATTGCTACCTTATTCTCCAAGATAATCAAGATTATATCCTTAGTCAAAATTTTAACTTTTCCAACAAGTACATTTGACTAAATTTGAAGCCAAATATTGGGAATGGATATATATAAGTATGACTAACCTCATAGGAGTAGTTATCTCAGAGTTTAAGCATTGCAATTGAATTGAATTATAAAACTTTTTTCATACTGATGGCAAATCTCGTATTCCTTTCTCTATTTATGTTTCCTTTGCTTATATTTAGCTATTTTCTTCTGAAATTTTCCTACTCCATCTTGTTAAAACCAAAGTTACTGGAGAAGCGCTTGAAACAGCAAGGATTCAAAGGCACTCATTACAAGTTGTTACTAGGAGACCTCAAAGATGTTGGTAAGCAAATGGATGAAGCTTGGTCTAAGCCAATTGGCTTAACCCATGATATCGTGCCACGTGTTGATCCATTCACGCATTATATGGTCGAAAAATATGGTAAAGTCAATTTCTGATTATTGTTATCTAGTTGAGTTTGATCTTTCCCTATTATATAAGCTATAAATCAAGAATATTTTTCTTAACTCATACAAAACTCAAGACATTTATTCCCTCCAAGTAGATGCAATCAAAGGCGGAGCCAGAATTTGAAGTTTATGGATTCTAACTTGCAGCCTAATTGCTCCGCCCCTGGATGCAACACAAATTTTATCACTACTCTTTTATTATTTTTATGAGCTAACATGAAAATGGTTGCAGGGAAGATATCTCTGAGTTGGCTTGGAGCATCACCAAGATTGATCATCATGGATCCAACACTGATAAAAGAAGTTCTCTTAAACAAACAAGGCCACTTCCATTTACCACCATTGAATCCTCTTATTCTGATTCTAACTAAAGGATTGACAACTCTACAAGGTGAAAAATGGGCTATGCACAGAAAGATAATAAACCCTGCTTTCCACTTGGAAAAATTGAAGGTTAGTTTCACTGCTAAAAACTTTAAAATCTGAACTCATGAAGTTGAAATCTTTGATCCGCCTCTGATCAAAGGGGGCATCTTATTCATTTTGGTTTCCATTTACAGGGCATGATCCCAACAATTGCAGAAAGCTGTGCATTTATGATAGAGAAGTGGATGAACTCAATTAGCCATGAGGGAACTTCAGAAATAGATATTTGGCCTGCATTTCAAGATCTTACTGGTGATATCATTTCAAGAACAGCATTTGGTAGTGGCTACGAAGATGGAAAGAACATCCTAGAACTTCAAAAAGAACTACAACAACTTGTCATAGAAGCCATGGGAATGTTATACTATATTCCTGGTTTTAGGTAATAGAACATGTTCTCTTAATAACAACAACTACTACTTTCTTAAGAAATTTTCTCAAAGTTCTTGAAAATTATCATACACAGATTTGTTCCAACAAAGAAGAATCGCAGAAGAAAGGAACTGGACAGAAGGATCACTTCAATGCTTAAAAGAATCGTCGACACAAAGGATAACATGATCAGCACTGGACAAACAAGGGGAGATGACTTACTAGGTTTGCTCTTGCAAACTAACAAAGAGAACAATTCACTAAATAATAGCCATATGACAATGGAGGACATAATAGAAGAATGCAAACAATTTTACCTTGCTGGTCATGAAACAACATCAAGCTTATTGACATGGACTCTAATTGTATTGGCTATACACCAGGATTGGCAAGAAAAGGCAAGGCAAGAAGTTTTACATGTATGTAAGGAGAAGAATCCTGATGCCGAAGCAATAAGCCACCTCAAAATTGTGAGTATTCATCTTTACTTTAAAACAAATTCAATAAGCCAAAACAATTAATAAGCCGCTTCAAAATTGTGTCTTTTGCAGGTAACAATGATACTCAATGAAGTTCTCAGGCTATATCCACCAGTGATTGCTCTATATAAACGCGCTTACAAGGAGTGTAGAATAGGAGATCTCTCAATTCCAGAAGGGATGGATCTGACACTACCTATAATGCTAATTAACCGCAATACTGAGCTATGGGGTGAAGATGCAGAAGAATTTAAACCAGAGAGGTTCGCGGAAGGAATTTCAAACGCTTGCAAAGATCAAACACAGATGGCATTCATGCCATTTGGATGGGGGCCAAGAACCTGTATCGGCCAAAATTTCTCTATGATAGAGGCAAAAGTTGCAATTTCCATGATACTAAAACAATTCTCCTTCAAGCTCTCACCAACCTATGCTCATGCTCCTTATACTGTTATGACTCTTCAACCCCAACATGGAGCTCAGATCATGTTTCACCGGCTTAATTAGGATACATCCAGTTATTATGTGTTGAAGTTTCTCATAAAATAAGAAAAAATCATGTCTGATATTTTCCCTTCCGTGTAGACGAGCTTATGAATTGAGTGTGTCAAAATAAAGGTAGTCCTTGATATCAAATAAAAAGAGTGGTTAAGCAATGATAGCATACAAGATAATTTGTCCCCTTCGTTATTACTTATTTTTTTATGTCAAAGACCAGAAGCTGGAAACATCGGTTTTTTCATTCTTTTCTTATGAGGTCCCCAGTGTGTAATCTAAGTCTTTTAACTAGTCCAATGGAAATCTACTCTATTACAGCAAAAGTCAAAAATAGGGTACTCGCTTTGCAACTTGCTTGCCTAAAATGATATAAAGAAGAGTTCGTCCTTCTTCAAAGAGATAAAGTCACATGATACGAAGGCAATGGAACAGTAAAAAGAGAAGGTTGCTAAAGAAAAGACAATGAAACAGTAAAACGAAAGAAGAAAACTAGGGCAAAACAAAAGAGAATGTTCTTTGATTGATTTTCAGATAAGAGCAGAAATTACAATATATAGAATAAGAGAGGAAAGATTTCCTAGCTGGCAATCGAGTGTACTTTGTCATTTCCTAACCACATGACCTGAACCTCTCGTATAAAAGACAAACAAAATTATAGGGCTAATGTGTAATTACTGGAAACTATAACTTAAAATATAAGTGGACTAAACTGAATACCTTCCAAACTTATTCTCAGCCTTCATACCAACTAACTTAACATCCTCGTATCACTTAACAAGCATAAGGTACCACTGTCTGAAGCTATACGTATCATATCCCCCTTATCAAAATCTTCCTTGAGAAATTCTAATTCTTAGAGATTGATAATCCTCCAAAGTGGCCTGGTCTAGAGATGTTTGCTCCCATTGAACGAGTACCTGAGCACCTGCTTTGTTTCCTTTTTGCACTATGCGTTTGTCCAAAATTTGCGGAGGTTTTGGGCAGTAAGGGCTAGAGATATCAATGACTGGAGGGTGTGAGATCTTTTCAAGTATTTTATGGCAAGGTTTTAATTGGGATACATGAAATGTAGGGTGCAGAAGAAGTTGAGAAGGTAATGATAGTTTGTAGGCTACATTTACAATTTTTGGTAAGATCTGATATGGCCCATAGTACTTGGCTGAGAGTTAAAGTGAGAGCCTAACATACTGATTTGTTTGTAAGATTGGATCTTGAGGTACACCCATTCTCCTTCCTTGAATTGCTTATCATACCAATGTTTATTAGCTTGTGTAGTTATCTTTTGTTGGGCCCTCTGTAGGTGGTATTTCAGCAGTTGATACTTGAACTCCCTTGTCAGCAAACTAGTGAGTTCAATATCCAAGGTCTAACTTTGCATAATATGACTTAACCAATCGGTCTTGATAGTGGATAAGGTTAAGGCAGCTAGTTCTGTTACACCTCCTTTTTACCTACACCCCCGGAAGGGAGTATATAAGGGAGTTTTTTCCAACTTAAAGTGACAATCGAAACGGGATTATTTTTATTAAAAATTCAGAGTCGCCACTTGGGAGATTTATGGTGTCCCAAGTCACCGGTTTAAAATTCCGAATCGAGGAAAAATTGACTCTGTATTACAGTCCGCGAATACAAAAATACGGGTAAGGAATTATGTTAACCCGGGAGAAGGCGTTAGGCATTCCCGAATTCCGTGGTTCTAGCACAGTCGCTCAACTGTTATTATTCGGCTTAATTATCTGATTTAAACAATTATGAACCTATGTGCAAATTTTAGTTTTAACCGCTTTTATTCATTCTTAAAGAAAATTGCAATGTTATTAAAACACGTTTTGAACCACGTCACATAAATGCACCCGTGGTTTTTGATGTATTTTAACATCGTTGAGATTTGGATTTGGGTCACATAAATGCGCACCCGAGTTTAAGAAGGTAATATTATTAAATGACGCGCCTAAAGCAACTACGCGTTTGCATTGTGCGAGGGCCATGGAATTTGCTAAATGGCACGCCTCGAATTCTAAGGATTTTAAAAGGAATAATTGAGCGAGGGCCACGCAATTTGAGCTTTTGTTTGGCATGGCACCCCTCAATTTATTTTAACCAAATGGTTTCTAAACTAACTTATGAGGGTCATAGCCTATTGGTGTTATCTAACGTGACACACCCCGTCTAAATGAACAAAATGCCCCTTTTACATATAACACCATTAATTATTGATGGTTATTTACACAGACCCATTGGGCTCCGGGATTAGGGCAGGCCCAGGCGAAAAATGTGTGAGGGGTGGGCAGTTCAGGCGGTCAAACTCTTTGCATTGGCTGGACCAGCATTGAGCCCATATTTCAGAATAATAAGGTGTACATACATTACTTAAACACCAATTAATGGCAAGCTCAAGACAACATAAAAATTGAATTAACAACCTTCCTTTTAAAAAAAACCTTTATCGAAATCTTAGTGCTATTGAACTAATCAGGATCTTTTGAGAACATGGGCAAATACTGAAAACCTGAGGATCTAGTATCGAACCCACAAGAGAGCCATATTTCATGGCTATAGGCTGATTTTCATGGGCTTCAGGTTAAGCCCACTAGCCTCAAAACTTTGCATTTTAGCGTACATTTGAAGATAAGACAAGTAACATTTTTATGATATTAACCCCCTAGCCTTTTAGACTATACGACAAGCCTTTATGATGAAAAAAATAAGAACATGCTTGCATTTTCAGTACAAGAATAGAACCTCATGATCAATAACTTTCAAACTACATAGACTTGAAACATCAGAAGCGTCATTACTCATTACTGAAACTAAAATGCTAGACAAAGCTCCCATAGAACCTTATTAGCCAATCATCCTATTAACAGTGTCATCAAAGCATACCCAGCTTCTATTTCATCTTCCATTAGAACACTTAATGAAATTTTAAAACATGCTCATATGCCTGAAGATTTGAAGAATACCCAGGATTACCATACCACCACGAGTACCACATTTTACCTAAAAGAAAACCTTAAAACGGTATTAGCTACTTCATGTTAATCTTACAACGATGCAACCATCCAAGTCATGGGAAATGATTCAAAACAAACTAAAGTTAACAAATACAAATTAGAGTCCTAATTACAAGTCTTAAAATAAGTCTCAGATGTTCATGGTATAGCATTATTTTAAACATACTAAAATAGAAGGCATGGATTAACAAGTCAAATGAAAAAGAAAAAACAGAGGAAGACATTTAGTCAGTATGGAGATCTTCATTTCTTCAAAAAATATGAACCCTTCTTATAAGTCTAGAATCAAGAATATGTACCTGAAAGTTAAGAAGGAAACAAGGAGAATAAGAAGTGAATAACAGCAGAAGTAGAGTAAGCCCAGAATTAGCAAGGAAGAAATACCAAACAGCATTCGAACCAATTGTAAAACCCCCAGACTTAAATTAGAACAGGACTCCAAACACAAACTCAGCTCAAAACCAGCTTTCAAATACCAAATTAAACCATCTTCAACCCCATGTGAATCAGAGAAATTCAAAACCTCCTAAATTACAGAAAGAAATTCAATAGAGTAGTGTTTTTTTATGAAATTCCTCGCCGTTTTTTTATTTTTTCAGAATTTTATCTCCTAATCCCTTGGGTCTGCCTTGAAAGGCAAGGAAGTAGGGTAGCTTACAGAAAATCAGATTTTGCAATTAGACCCTTTTTACATTTTCATTTTTGCTCAGGAAATCTTAGTCTAAAAATCAGATTTTCAAATTAGCCCCACCCCAGCTTCCTAGAAGCTTCCCTATTCAGTTACTACAGATTCCCTTATCCAATTTTCCCAACTTACCCCTATAACCCCTGAAAATAACCTCTGAAACCAAAACGAGTTATGGGTCATCTTTGACCCAACGGTCCAGACCCAAAATGAGTCGGAATTGACCCAAACCCAACTCCCAGGATCAAAGAACCACTCGGCCCAAATTAGAAATTATCTAATTAACCAAATAACGCATGCCGAAATGTTTCAACCATTAAGAACTTAGCCTGAATGATTTACTTAACAAAATTAACCAAACTAACAGATTTATAATAATCTAGTTACAAACTGACTATACTAATTAAGAAAATGCTCACAATTACTAATGCATGACCCCATACCTTTGGAGCAAAATAAAAAGAAAGAATCAAGAAGAAGAGAGGAAGCAGAAAAATAGAAAATCGAAGAAAGATAATAAAAGAAAAAAGGAAATACCTAAAAGCCTCGGACAATAAAAGGTTGTAACAAATCTTCAAATCCTTAGATTTTCTGGCTAAATCTGATGTTAATCGTGTGCTCTTACAAAAAGCACACGAATAAAATCAGATTAGACCCGAGATATCAACAAAATTTTGACTTGGGATTTTTATGCTCATCTTCGATCTAATATTCGAGAAACTCCAGAAAGATTCGAAAGGAACTGACCCGGGATTTGGGAAGAGGGGGTTGTGGGGCTCATGGGTTGTTAATTTGGGAGGGATTGGAGGTGTCGCCGCCGGGTTCACGGCGGTGGAAATTGGGCAGCGTCTCTAGGGTTCTATAGAGACGATGAGGTTCTAAGAGATGAGAGGGGGGTTCTAAGGGGGGGGATGGTCCATTTCGGACAGTTAAATAGCCTGGGGGAGTTTGGTTCCCAACCGTTGGATCAATGGGGATCAACGGCTGGGATCCGGGGAGGGGAAATGACATCGTTTGGTCTCTGAACGGGGCGGACCGGGTTAGGGAACGGGTTTTGGGACATGCCAAACGGGTTTCAGAGGGGAATGTTTGGGCCTAGGATTCACAGCCCAAACCAGCCTTTATTTCCTTTTTATTTGTTTTCTTTTCTTCTTTTTTTCATTTTCTTTTAGTTTCTTTTAAATTAAAATTAAAAATAATCCTAAATTAATCACTAATAAAATTATTCTATTACATTAATTAACTCTAAATAACAATTATCACAAATAGTTAAAAACCAAATTCAAGGAAAAACTACCAAAATTCGAAAAATTAAAATTAAAAGTGCAAAATAAACTATATTTTTTGATTTTTTCCATTTTTATAAAAAAACTAAATTACTAATTAATTTAATAATGCAAAATTAGATCCTAGATGCAAATGCAGCGTATTTTTGTATTTTTATTAATTAATCAAAAATAAAAATGCACAAACAAATGCAAACAATTATCAGAAAATGCCACAAAATCCTCAAAATTGCAAATAATGAAAAGAAGTTATTTTGTTTTGAATTTATGGGAGTAATTCATATAGGGCAAAAATCACGTGCTCACAGTTGCCCCTCTTTGCCCGAAAACACGAAGAGTTTTCGTGCAAAGATAAAGTGAGAGGATATGAGAGATTTTTGCCCGTTTGAATACTCTGTGGGAAGCATTTTTGAAAGATTTGACCGCACCCTGCTTCCGAGATTGCCTACATATCCTTGGCTATAAAGAAATCAGGTTAGTGTAGTTCGAGATATTTGGTAGCTGGGACTACCATGAAGCTGTAATTTCGTTGTTGCTGCTGCTGCTGCTGCTACTGCTTATTGCATCCCCTTATTACACCATGATAAAATAAAAAGAAGCTAAACTAGACTATGATCTATGCATTACAAAATCCTATCTATATCTTCACACTTGCTTTTGTGGTTCTTGTTGCCTTGCTGACTTGATGAAACCTCTTTGTTGCCGCCTTAAGTTATAATCTGAGATGTTTTCCGCTTCTCCATGTGGATGCCTGACCGTCACCAACACTTTGAGATGTTTTTCCTTTCTCCGAATGGACACTTGACTGTTGAACTTGAATGTATTCCCTACTCTCCAGGCGGGCTCCTGACTTCTAACTTGAAATGTATTCCCTGCTCTCTAGGCGGGCTCCTGACTTCTAAACTTGAAACGTATTCTCTGCTCTCCAGGCGGGCTCCTGATTACTAAACTTGAATGTATTCACTGCTTTCCAGGCGGGCTCCCGACTTCAACAAAATAGACAAGACAAAGGAAATTTTTCTGCCCCAGTTTGGCCATCTGGACGCGTATGTAAGTGTAAAACGAACCACATTACCAAATATCAATAAGAACTTGAGAGCTAAAACTTGAGTTATACTCCCTTGTTCTCCATGTGGGCTCCTGATTGCTGACTTGAAATGTATTCTCTGCTCTCCAGGCGGGCTCCTGACTTCTAACTTGAAATGTATTCCCTGCTTTCCAGGCGGGCTCCTGACTTCTAACTTGAAATGTATTCCCTGCTTTCCAGACGGGCTCCTGACTTCTAACTTGAAATGTATTCCCTGCTCTCCAGGCGGGCTCCTGATTGCTAACTTGAAATGTATTCCCTACTCTCCAGGCGGGTACCTGATTTCAACAAAAAATAGACAAAACAAAGAAAATCTTCCTGCCCTAGTTTGGTAATTGGGCACATATGTGAGTGTTAAACTGAATCATATTACCAAATATTACCAAGAATTTGAAAGCTAGGTCCCATTATTCAGGGGGGTCCTAACAACTCTTAACTAAATGATAATTTTAAATCTAAGTTATATCTTCTACGAGTGTAACTTCTGCTAAATCTTGCTATCTAAGAGGATCTTTAAACTACTCTCATTATCCAGGAGGGTCCTGAAAATCAAAGGTCAAGTTTTATCTTAAGGGCGACAACTTTCATGGCTGCATTTTACAGTAGAGTTTACGCTAAATGTTGTTATCTAATCGAAATCTTAAAGCTAAGTCTCATTATTCATGAGGGTCCTGGAAACTCCTACTTGAATCCTATCTCGAACATGCAAATTTCTATGCTAACTTATATTCCTTTGGGATACATTTATGTTAGATTATGCTATTTCTAAACTAGGTCCCATTTTCCATGAGGGTCCTGAAAATCAAAAATCAAACCTGTTTGGTGACTGCCTTTCTCCACGGAGAGTTTCCCCGAAACAACCGAAATTTACAGCCCCTGTTTTAATCAAAGAAAAATTTTGTCAGTTTAAAATGTGGTGGTTAGTTGATGGCATTCTTTGCTGAAGGTCTCTTCGCTGCCTTGTTTTGTTTTGACTGGCTTCCCCGAACCGGCCCTGAACCGCCTGACTTTCCGACTGACTTTCAAAACTCTATGACTCCGGATGACCCGAGTGTTCTATACCTGAACCATTGTTTCACACCTCTGACCCCTTTAACTGAAACTCTGCATCTCCCATGAAATTACTAAATTATTTTGCCAACGGAGCTTTCGCTGGCACTTTATCCCACATTGCATCATGCTATCTTTTGGTGTGCTCCGGCCGCACTGTGCTTTGTAATCTTGAAGCTGGTAGTGAGCTTTGAAATTCCTTCTTATTTGCTTAAACAGAACTGACATTGGGAACATCTTAGAGAAATAAACCCAAAAGAAATAAAATGCAATGACCTTCAGAGTTAAGGATAAGGAAATCCAAAACTAGAAGACTATCTGAAGAGAAAAAAGAAAAGAGACTTATCTGGGTGGAACAACTGGAGCCAATGATCATGACATGCAATTTGGATTAATCAGCCCAATCTGTCCAACCAAACAACTTTTCGTTGCCATACTTTGTTGCTCCGAAATTTCCATAACCTAATTTCTTCACCCAAATCCTGACCTTGTTCATCCTGCGGTGCATTGAAAGGTTTTCAACAGCAAACCTCTCTCATTCGTTCATCTCTCAACTCACTTTCGCCTTACGGTGCCCGTGAGGGTTTTCACCAATAGGACTTTCTCATTTTTTGATTTCTCTCAACTCTCGTCGCCTTATGGAGCCCGTGAGGATTTTCACCAATAAGACTCTCTCATTTTTATTTCTCTCAGCTCTCGTCGCCATACGGTGCCCGCGAGGGTTTTCACCAATGAGACTCTCTCATTTTTGATTTCTTTTTCCTATTTGGACTAGAGTGTTGCCCCTGATATGAATCATCTCTACCTGCTTGACTTGGCATTTCTCGAAGAATGATCGGAAGGTCTTTCTTTGAACCGTAATGTGGCTTTTGGATGGGTTTAGAAAGAAAGGGTATAAAAAGCTCAAAACAATTCGAATGGGTTCAAAATTACAACTTTCGGAATCAGATTTCTGATAACAACCACAACTTCTGCCCTAGTTTCTTGTTTGGGGACTTTTGGATTTTTACTTTGATGGGACTGAACCGTGAGACAACCTACGTATCCTTAAAAGGAATTAGGTCGCACGTAGTTTATGACATAGGAATTACTTTGTTATTGTGATTTTCTCTTTTCTCTTCTTTCTCTTTTTTGCTTTCTTTTTCTCTTTTTGTTGTTTTCCTTCTTCTTCTTTTTCTTTTCATTCTTTTCTTTCCCTTTTTTTCCTTTTTTCTCTTTTTTTTTTATTTTCATTTTTCTTCTCTCCCTTTTCGTTCTTTTATTTTCTCCTTTTTTCCCTTACTTATCTTTCACGCTTGTGTTTTTGATCTTTGCTACTGATTCCGAAAGAGGGGTACAAAAGAAAATAAACAAGGCTCAAAGGGGTAACGAAGGATAAGGTGTTTAGATAGAAGAACAAAATGCCTTCGTCATTCCAATCTCCAAAACATACCAAGTACAAACAACACAATTAAACAAACCAAGGAAAACATTCGTAACATATTTTGATTGCGCCAGACTTGATGACCATATCCACACATTCGCTTTCTACATCTGTTACATACAAAGCACCATTGGACAACACTCCCACTCTCACTACCGCGAGCGGCCTCCTACAAATTTGGGGCAAACTTGCCGTTATCTTCACCCGATGCAGCATGATGCATTTCAATAGTGTATTTTTATGTTCTATCTACCTCAGTTTCACACAATTCGGGCTTGAAGTGATCTCAAAATGCCTTCACTTATTTCCCTCAAATGTCCCTACATCTTCAACATTGTTTCGTTGCTTCATGACTAAACTGATTTTTAAAACCAGGTTGAGAATTGCACGTGCATGTCATGCCACTAGAGTCAATCAGGAAAAGAACTATAAAAAGAAAAGGGAACTAAATAAAAATAACTAGAAATTACAAAAAATAGAAAAATGGCATTAGATAGATGGTGAAAGGGTTTGGACAACAAAACAAACAAACTAAACTGGGGTTACGAACCTAGAACAAACCTAGACAACACTAAACAGGTTACTATGACTAAACAAACTAGGCAAAATAAAAAGGATAGAAAGGTTTGAGTCACAAGACAATATCTGGATTACAACCCTGAAATAACCCGGATAGCAGAAATGACAACAAAATAAACCACCAAAAACTCCTCCCTGGATAACCAAGAAAAGAGTGTCTTTCCAATCATAAAACTCAACATCTTAGCCACTGACTTCTACATCAACAATACTAGGACCTTCACACGTCTCCATCACATTGTTCTTAACAGATTGCCTTTGCGTTCCCTTTGCCTGCTCGTTCTTAGGATCAACCTCTGATAGTGCTGAAAGCTTAGTAGCACGTGGACCTCCGAGGCTCCTAGAAGAATTCTCACATTCCTTTTCAAAATAAACCATACCCACTATATGCGTCTCATTATGCACAGGCGATGGACTTTGGCTAGTGTCTGCTGTATCTGGATTTTGCACGACAATGTTGCCTGCATCAATAAGCTTCTAAATCGCATTCTTCAGATTCCAACACTTCTCTATGTCATGCCCCGGGGCATCTGAGCAATAGGCGCACCTTTGAGAAAAATCAAACTTCTTTGGAAGAGGGTCTGGCATTTTTATCTGGGTCGGCTTCAACATGTCCAATTTTCTTAGCCTCTAGAACAGACTGGCATATGACACTCCCAATGGAGTGAATGTTTTCTTCTTCTGTAACCTCTCGTTCTTAAAGGCTTGACTGGGCTGGAAACCTGATCCAGGGGGTTTTCGATAGGCTCATGGGGGTAGATAGGCCTTTTGTGGAGCTGGGTACTGGGATAGTGATGTACGACTTTGGGAGTTCTGTGGAGAGAAGTGGCATTGGGGAGGATCATTCGGTGCATAAGGATATCTACGGGGATGATGTCGAGGCTGGAAGTATTGATCGGGAAAGCCCATTGGATCATCTTCTCTATTTCTCTTTCTTCCACCCAAGCTTACTGGGATGTTCTAAATGTTTTTCGAACAACTCATGATTTTGCCTGACTTGATTCCCTCTTCTATTAGCTCCCCCATTCTTAACACATCATTGAAAGGCTTTCCCAAGGCCGAGATCAAATGACTGAAGTAGGTGGGCCTCTGGTCTTGTAGGAAAACCTCAACCATTTCTTCTTCACCAATCGGGGTATTGACTCGAGCCGCTTGCTCCCTCCAGCTGAGCCCAAACTCTCTAAAGCTTTCCTCTGGCTTCTTTTCCATTTTAGATAGGGAGAAGCGGTCTGGGGTAACGCCGGATCTGTATTGAAAGTATCGAACAAAATCTCGAGCCATGTCACCTAATGTGGGCCACTTACTAACATCTTGATGAGTATGCAAGTCCAAAGCTGCCCCAGTCAGGCTCTCACTGAAATATGCCATCATCAAGTCATCTTTATCTCCAACAATTCTCATTTTACTGCAATAATCCCTCAAATGGGCTACCGGATCTCCACACCCATCGTACAAGTTAACCTTTGGCACTCGAAACCTCACCGGCAGACGAACATCAGGGGGCATAGGCAGTTCTTTGTGAGCCATGCTTTCATGGTCTCCCCTTCCTTGCTTGTTCTTCAAAGATTGTTCTATGCCTTTCAGCCTCCTAGGTATCCCATCTTTCCTTTCTCTTCTTGTGAACCTTTCATTTTCAACATGAGACTCGTCCCGCGGGCCCTGTTTGTATGAGTAGAGAACCTTGTGGGCAACCTCTGATGGGTAATATTGAGCATCATGAGCTTGAAGATAAGTGGATGGATATGGAAAGTATGAAGGATCATCTAACATTGTGTCCGGAGCTTTGGGTAAGGGCGGCATCTAGAAAGCTAGGTGGTGGCAGGGGTGGTGCCTTCCCAACCATCCAAGCCTGATACATGTTCGCCATGTGTTGTCTCAACATCTTTACCTCTTCAACCAACCCATTGTCTTGTTCAACTAACTGTTCTTGGGCCCCGGTATCAACCAACTCACTTCTGTTGTTGTCTGCCATTACCTTTTGACTTTATGTTGTAGAGAGGGGTTACCACTTTAAAAATCACAAACCAACCACCCTTCTGCTATGAATATAACAAAATGAAGCCATCACGTTAGCGTTAGAGCATTTAACATAAGATAATCTCACTTTATGTGCAATGCACCTAGCCATAGTTATCAGTTCTAAAATGACTTTAAGGGTACAAAAGTCAGTTGGCATCATCCCAATTTGTTCATTTCAACCCTATCTTTTCTTTGTTTTTCTAGCACTTGCTTGATCATTTTCCTTCCTCTTTTTCTAATTTCACTCTTTTCTTTCCTCTCATTTCTCACACCCACAATTTCACCATTTTTTTTGTTTCTTCTCTCTTTTTTTCTTTTTCCTTTTAATAAAAAAATGATTCGATCGAACCCTATATAGGTTGCCTACGTATCATGGCACCGCATGAATCAGATCTTTGCGTAGTTCGGAAAGATCGAGAGTAAAGCACATAAACTAACGTTTTCTTTTTCATTTTCTTCTTCTTTTTCTTTTTACCTTAGTGACTAATCCGATGAGAAAAGAGAAATAAAAGAGGCAAATCTTTTTTTTGAATTTTCTAGACTGAATGATTTATAACCTATTCTAAACTCAAGCTTAATGAACATGTTTTTTTTAAACAAATACTCTAATAAGGAAAATCCTAGAAGAGAAAAAATCCTTTTTTTATTCATTTTTTTATGAAGAAAATCTAAAGAACAGACCACATAAAAGTATTTGAATTTTCATTTGATATCCTGACGCAAGATTTCGAAACAAGCAATAAACAAAATAAAACAAAATATTTTTGGATTTCAATTTTGATTGCCTAAAGAAAAATTCTAATGATAGACAAAAGACAAAGTATGTTTTTTTATGTACAATAACCTAAAGTTCTAATGAAAATAAAAAGAATTTTTTTTTCATTTTACACTAATTTCCCAAAGAAACGCCTCAAAGAAAATCTTTTTGGATTTTAGAATTAATACGTTAAAGAAAATTTTTAAAGAGGTACTAAAAGAAAATTCTCTTTTTCTTTTTGAATTTTGGTCCCAATATAGTAAAAGAAATATAAAAATAATTTTTATTTTGATATTAATTGCCTAAAGGAAAAACAATCTCAAAGGATTTTTTTTTTTATTTCTAGAATTAGTATTCTAAAGAAAACTTATAACGAAAATATAAAACGCAGAATTCCCCCCTTTTTGGATTTTTGACTGGTAACACATTTCCAAATGCAAAATAAGAAATGCAATAACAAAAGACTATGCAAACTTAACTAGACAATACAAACTCTAACATTACCTAAAAGACTAAATACTACTATACATGACTAGAAAATAAAACAAAAACAATTGACTTAAAAACATAAAATGACTCCTCGAGCAGCTCCTGAATATAGTGATCCTGACTGAATGGTCTCGGGGTGTATGTCATGCTCATATTCCAGTAAGTAGACCCACACCTGTATGAGAAAACTTTAACCAACACTATGTGAGATAATAACACTCCCTATTAGACACATACAAAACATAATTGAGGCAATTTTTGCAAAATGATTTATTTGGCCAAAAGGTGGCTAGAAGTGCAAAATTTGGCTAAGACCCCGCAAAGCCAAGAACTTAAGATTTACTAGGAAGACTGGACTCTATGTGGGTTGCCTATGTATCCCGCCCCGAGAGACGAGAATCAGGTTCGCGTAGTTCGGGCAAATTGGATATGGGCGAGAAATAAAAATAACAACTAATTTAGAGAAAATACTTTTTTTTTTTTTTTTTGAAAAATGATGAAACATGTAAACTCTTCTTTTTTTATTTTCTTTTTCCCCTCTTTTTTTTGATTTTTGAAAAAGGATGAAAAAGTACAAAAATCCTTTGAATTTTTCAAGCTCTCTTTTTTTCTTAACAAAATGTAATAGAAAACATAATTAGGCCTCACTCGCTTTATCTTCACACTTCACCCTCTCTTTTTTTCTTTTTTTTTTTCTTTCTTCTTTCTTTTTTTATTATTTTTTTTTCATTTCTTCATTTACCCTCAGCTATCATTGGTCCGCCAAATGACCCTTTTACCCTTGAATAAATGCAACATGTAGCACATAAGATGCATCAGGATGGTTTTTTATTTTTTGGGGTATACCTGTCCTAGATGGACCCAACCCCTGTGTTGAGTCCCCTAAGTCAAGTGCACATGATGCAAACAAGCGTTCCTACTAGGGATCCGGCATGAGGTTGAGTTATTCTAGGTTCAAAACCTGGGTATGTGTTTTAGACTGTGTACCTGAGCGGACAACTCGAGCCGAGGAGGGGGCTACGTACCGGGAACCAAAAGGTCATCCGGCTTAGTAACTTGTCCGAGCCTCTTTCTTATTTCAAGGTATGACACTAACAGAATAGGGAGTCACGACCAACGTGCACATCCCCGAAGATGAGAAGAGAAGGGTTTCGTAGCAATTTATATACAGTTCAGATAATATCAAAGCGGTAAAAAGCAACATTTAGCATATTAGACTCAAACATGTAATAAAATCAGATAACAGATAAAACCAAATATAACAATTCATCTAAGCTCGAATTCTGAACCCTGAACCAGAGATTCTGGGTTTTTCTCCCTAGCAAAGTCACCAGAGCTGTCACACCTTCTTTTTACCTACACCTCCAGAATGGAGTATATAAGGGAGTTTTTTCCAACTTAAAGTGACAATCGAAATGGGATTATTTTTATTAAAAATTCAGAGTCGCCACTTGGGAGATTTATGGTATCCCAAGTCACCGGTTTAAAATCCCCAATCAAGAAAAAATTGACTCTATATTACAGTCCGCGAACACAGAAATCCGGGTAAGGAACTCTGTTAACCCGGGAGAAGGCGTTAGGCATTTCAGGATTCCGTGGTTCTAACACGGTCGCTCAATTGTTATTATTCGGCTTAATTATCTGATTTAAACAATTATGAACCTATGTGCAAATTTTAGTTTTAACCGCTTTTATTCATTCTTAAAGAAAATTGCAAAATTAAAACATGTTTTGAAACACGTCACATAAATGCAACTGTGGTTTTTGACGTATTTTAACATCGTTGAGATTTGGATTTGGGTCACATAAATGCGCACCCGAGTTTAGGAAGGTAATATTATTAAATGACGCGCCTAAAGCAACTACGCGTTTGCATTGTGCGAGGGCCATGGAATTTGCTAAATGGCACGCCTCGAATTCTAAGGATTTTAAAAGGAATGATTGAGCGAGGGCCAAGCAATTTGAGCTTTTGTTTGGCATGACACCCCTCGATTTATTTTAACCAAATGGTTTCTAAACTAACTTATGAGGGCCGTAACCTATTGATGTTATCTAACATGGCACACTCCGTCTAAATGAACAAAATGCCCCTTTTACAGCTAACATCATTAATTATTGATGGTTATTTACACAATCCGTAGGGCTCCGGGATTAGGACAGGCCCAGGCGAAAAATGTGTGAGGGGTGGGCAGTCCAGGCGATCAAACTCTTTGCATTAGTTGGGCCAGCATTGAGCCCATATTTCAGAATAATAAGGTGTACAGACATTACTTAAACACCAATTAATGGCAAGCTCAAGACATCAGAAAAATTGAATTAACAACCTTCCTTTTAAAAAACACCTTTATCGAAATCTTGTGCTATTGAACTAATCAGGATCTTTTGAGAACATGGGCAAATACTGAAAACCTGGGGATCTAGTATCGAACCCATAAGAGAGCCATATTTCATGGCTATAGGCTGATTTTTATGGGCTTCAGGTTAAGCCCACTAGCCTCAAAACTTTGCATTCTAGCGTACATTTAAAGATAAGACAAGTAACATTTTAATGATATTAACCCCGTAGCCTTTTAGACTATACGACAAGCCTTTATGATGAAAAGAAATAAGAACATGCTTTCATTTTTCAATACAAGAATAGAACCTCATGATCAATAACTTTCAAACTACATAGACTTGAAACATCAGAAGCGTCATTACTCATTATTGAAACTAAAATGCTCTACAAAGGTCCCATAGAACCTTATTAGCCAATCATCCTATTAACAGTTCCATCAAAGCATACCCAGCTTCTATTTCATCTTCCATCAGAACACTTAATGGAATTTTAAAACATGCTCATATGCTTGAAGATTTGAAGAATACCCAGGATTCCCATACCACCACGAGTGCCACATTTTACCCAAAAGAAAACCTTAAAACGGTATTAGCTACTTCATGTTAATCTCACAACGATGCAACCATCCAAGTCATGGGAAATGATTCAAAACAAACTAAAGTTAACAAATACAAATTAGAGTCCTAATTACAAGTCTTAAAATAAGTTTCAGATGTTCATGGCATAGCATTATTTTAAACATACTAAAATAGAAGGCATGGATTAACAAGTCAAATGAAAAAGAAAAAACAGAGGAAGACATTTAGTCAGTATGGAGATCTTCATTTCTTCAAAAAATATGAACCCTTCTTATAAGTCTAGAATCAGGAATATGTACCTGAAAGTTAAGAAGGAAACAAGGAGAATAAGAAGTGAATAACAGCAGAAGTAGAGTCAGCCCAGAATTAGCAAGGAAGAAATACCAAACAGCATTCGAACCAATTATGAAACCCCCAGACTTAAATTAGAACATGACTCCAAACACAAACTCAGCTCAAAACCAACTTTCAAATACCAAATTAAATTATCTTCAACCCCATGTGAATCAGAGAAATTCAAAACCTCCTGAATTACAGAAAGAAATTCAATAGAGTAGTTTTTTTTATGAAATTCCTCGCCGTTTTTTTTTTTTTAGAATTTTATCTCTTAATCCCTTGGGTCTGCCTTTAAATGCAAGAAAACCATGCCTTAATAGGCAAGGAAGTAGGGTAGCTTACAGAAAATTAGATTTTGTAATTAGACCTTTTTTACATTTTCATTTTTGCTCAGGAAACCTTAGTCTAAAAATCAGATTTTCAAATTAGCCCCCACCCCAGCTTCCTAGAAGCTTCCCTATTCAGTTACTACAGATTCTCTTATCCAATTTTCCAAACTTACCCCTATAACCCCTGAAAATAACCTCTGAAACCAAAACGAGTTATGGGTCATCTTTGACCCAACGGTCCAGACCCAAAATGAGTCGGATTTGACCCAAACCCAACCCACAGGATCAAAGAACCACTCGGCCCAAACTAGAAATTATCTAATTAACCAAATAACGCATGCCAAAATGTTTCAACCATTAAGAACTTAGCCTGAATGATTTAATTAAAAAAAATAACCAAACTAATAGATTTACACTAATCTAGTTACAAACTGACTATACTAATTAAGAAAATGTTCACAATTACTCATGCATGACCCCATACCTCTGGAGCAAAATAAAAAGAAAGAATCAAGAAGAAGAGAGGAAGCAGAAAAATAGAAAATCGAAGAAAGATAATAAAAGAAAAAAGGAAATACCTAAAAGCCTCGGACAATAAAAGGTTGTGACAAATCTTCAAATCCTCAGATATTTCGGCCAAATCTGATATTAATCGTGTGCTCTTACAAAAAGCACACGAATAAAATCAGATTAGACCCGAGATATCAACAAAATCTTGACTTAGAATTTTTATGCTCATTTTCGATCTAATATTCGAGAAACTCTAGAAAGATTCGAAAGGAACTGACCCGGTATTTGGGAAGAGGGGGTCGTGGGGCTCATGGGGTGTTAATTTGAGAGGGGTTGGAGGTGGCGCCGCCGGGTTCACGGCGGTGGAAATTGGGCGGTGTCTCTAGGGTTCTATAGAGACGATGGGGTTCTGAGAGATGAGACGGGGGGTTCTAAGGAGGGGGGATGGTCCGTTTCGGATAGTTAAATAGCCCGGGGGAGCTTGGTTCCAAACCGTTGGATCAATGGGAATCAACGGCTGTGATCCGGGGAGGGGAAACGACATCGTTTGGTCTCTGAACGGGGCGGACCGGGTCAGGGACGTGTTTTGGGCCATGCCACACGGGTTTCAGGGGGGAATGTTTGGGCCTGGGGTTTGCAGCCCAAACCAGCCTCTATTTCCTTTTTATTTGTTTTCTTTTCTTTTTTTTTTCATTTTCTTTTAGTTTCTTTTAAATTAAAATTAAAAATAATCCTAAATTAATCACTAATCAAATTATCCTATTACATTAATTAACTCTAAATAACAATTACCACAAATAATTAAAAATCAAATTCAAGGAAAAATTGCCAAGATACGAAAAATTAAAATTAAAAGTGCAAAATAAACTATATTTTTTTATTTTTTTCATTTTTATAAAACAACTAAATTACTAATTAATTTAATAATGCAAAATTTGATCTTAGATGCTAATGAATCGTATTTTTGTATTTTTTATTAATTAATCAAAAATAAAAATTCACAGACAAATGCAAACAATTATCAGAAAATGCCACAAAATCCTCCAAAATGCAAATAATAAAAAGAAGTTATTTTGTTTTGAATTTATGGGAGTAATTCATATAGGGCAAAAATCACGTGCTAACAAGTTCTACCAATGGTAATCTAGGCAGGGCATCTGCTACCTTATTCTCCTTCCCTTTCTTTTATTTAATAATGAAATCATACTGCATGAGTTTGATTATCCATTTAAGTTGAGACCCAACTTTTGCTCAAGAAGAAACTTCAAAGCCTTTTGATCTGTTTTCACTGTAAAGGGTCTGCCTGTCAAATACTGACCCACTTGTTTACTGCCATTACTAATGCTAAAAGCTCCTTGTTATAAACAGATAAGGCTGGTGCTGAGGAGACAATCCTTTACTTAAGTAAGCGCTTGGTTGCCTCTTTTGCATCAAAACAGCCCATATTCCCATGTTGCATGCATCGGTTTCTACCACAAAAGGGCATAGAAAAGTCTGGCAGGACTAGAACTGGTGCAGAAGTCAAGGCATTCTTCAATTTGTTAAAAGCTTCAGGACCACTGGAAGTTGTCTTTTTTTCCAGTAGATCAGTGAGGGGCTTTCTCATAACCCACCGCCCTTGATAAACCTCTTATAATATCCTGCTAGACCTAAGAATCCCCTTAGTTGTTTGAGGTTAGCAGGATCAGACCAAGCCTGTATAGCTTCTATTTTCTTGGAGTCAGTGGTTGCACCTGCAGCAGAGATGTAATGGCCTAAGTACTCATCCATGTCAGCATAAAAAACACACTTACTTTCTTTAGCAAAGAGCTGGTGTTGTACTAGCTAATCAAAGGTAATCCTGAGATGATGAACATGATCCTCTAAGCTTTTTCTAAATACCAAGATGTCATAAAAAACTAGAATGAATTTCGGTAAGCCTTGAATATATAGTTCATCAGCCATTGAAAGCTTGATGGGGCATTAGTTAATCCAAATGGCATAACTAGATATTCATAATGTCGAGAGTGAGTTTGGAAAGATGTTTTCTGTATGCCTACGGATGTCATCCTGATTTAGTGGTAACCAGGTCTTAAGTCTATTTTAGAATAGACTTTTGAACCTCGCAGCTCATCTAACAGCTCCTCAATGAGGGGTATGGGAAACTTATCCTTCATAGTCAGCTTGTTCAGTGCTCTGTAGTCTACATATAGTCTCCAAGAGTCATTGTTTTGCTCACTAGGACTACAGGAGATGCATAAGAACTAGAGTTGCATTGGATTTTGCCTTAACATTTCTTGTATCACTTTCTCAATCACATCCTTCTGAATAGGGGAGTACCTATAGGGTCTTGAGTTCACTGGCACACTACCTTCCACCAATGGAATATGATGATCAAACACTCCTCTTGAAGGAGGTAGTTGTTTTTGGTTCAGCAACCAATTCCCTATATCCTTCAAGTAACACTTGTATTTCAATTGGTGCCTCTTCCTGTTTTGGGTATGATTCTTCCTGGGCAGATCTTGATCATGAATATTTGAGCAGTGTTAACTGTGATCTTATTGAAGGCCTTACCATTTACAGTCTTGAAGAAGGGGTGGATTCCTTGCAATGTAACTGATTTCCTTTGGTATAGGAATTTCATCCATAAATTTGCAAAGTTAACCTGGATATCCCCTAATTTGCATAACCATTGGATACCAAGCACCACATCACAGCTGCCTATAGGAAGCACCAGGAAATCTTCTTTGAATACCACACCTTGCATTAACCATGTAAACCCCTTACTCCCCTTCACTATTTGTATCACTCTTCCATCAGCTACTGAGACATCTCGAGGACTCATTTGGTAAACCTTGCACCCAAGCCTTTTTGTTGTTTGTTCATTGATAAAATTATGAGTGGAGCACAGTCAATAAAAACATTGATTGGTTTTTGTTTAGTGAAACCTTGAATCCTCAAAGTCTTGTATCCCCTAGATCCATTCATAGCTTCTAAAGAAATTTCACAATTCTCAATAGGTTCTTCTTCCAGCTTTTGGTCTTCAATGATTTCCTCAAGACCTGGTTCTTCTGTAGGAGCCAATTATTCATCCTCAATTTTTAAGGAGTACAGGTGTCTTTTGGCCTTACATTTGTGCCCTAGAGTGAAATTTTCATCACAGAAAATCATATTCCATTTTCTCTTTTCTCATCCATCTCAGTTAGGGTGAGCCTCTTTCTTCTGTTATCAAAGTTGGCAGTCAATGAATTCTTATAACTAGGCATATTTTCTTTAATGAAGCCACCATTTCCCTGGCCTGCAGGAGGTCTGTACGTAGTTGAAGCTGAAGATGTGTCCTTGATTGCCTTGCTTTGGGCAACAAAGTTAGCCTCCTATAACCTAGCCAAATAGTATGCTTGTGGCAGGCTGGTGGGATTGCCCACTCTAACAGCATTACTGAGCTCAGGTTTCAGGTTGTTCAAAAAGATATTGATAGCATGTTTAGTAAAGAAGTGATCCTTGCCATTACTAGTGTTGTGAAGAGCGTAACGCGAGGAGTCCCTTTTCGCTTAAAGCGAGAAGCGAGAAGCGAAGCGCTTGCTTTTTTGAAGTGAATCGAAATATTTAAAAAAATATTAAAATAAATACTACATCGTATACGAAGAAGCACAGTATAACTGAAACAAAAAAATAGGCAGCATTTCAATCTTTTTATCGCTAAAATAGTGCAAGAAAATGAAGAAGAAGAAGAATGAGAAAGAAGAATTGAAGGGGGGTGGAATTCACCAGCATTTCACTGCTATTTGGATGCTGAAATAGTGAAAGAAGAAGAAGAAGAAGAGGGAAAAGGAGGAAAAATAAATCACATACCTGGGACCAAACTTGATGATCTTGAAGTTGAAAAGTGTAGAAAACTTGAACCCTAGGCCGCCTCTTTCTTTCTCTGTTGCTACGGCTCGATGGTGTTTTAAAAGAAGATAGATTTTTTAATTAAATACGTTGGCAACCCAGTTATAGAGAGAAGCGCTCGCTTCTTAAGCTTTGCATCACTCAAAGCTTCTCATTTTTTCAAGAAAAGCGAGCGTTTTTGTAAACCTGCTATGCTTCAGCTAACAGAAATGCCAGATATCTTGCCTCGCTTCGCTTCTTGCTTTAAGCGAGAAATCGCTCGCTTTTTACAACCCTTATTACACTCACAAATGCTTTCTGATAGTCTTTCACTGACCCTATATGCTTAATGTTCATTAGCTCAGTCATGGGATCAGAGTACTCAGCCCCAAAACTATCACAAAGAGCCCACAAATACTCATCCCAAGTAGGTAGTGGCATTTGTCCTCGACACCTCATATACCCCAAATGCCACTGTAAAACATCTCCTTCAAAGTGCAGATAAACTAACTTCATCTTTTGCTGAATGGTAATGTCTTCATCCGCAACGAATTGCTCTACTTTGTACAACCATGTCCTTAAGTCATCCCCATTGAACTTAGGAAACTCAACCTTAGTATATTTGGTATAGGGTATGTTAGGCAAAGGTACATTGTGACTGTTTTGTGTTTGTGGGTAGTTTTTAGCAATGTGGTTGTACTGGTGGTGAGGAGGTGTTGGCATGTAAGTAACATGGTGATATAGATGAGGGGTATGTGTATAGTCTGAGTGTAGTAGGGTGGAGGGAACTGTGTGGTTTGGTTGTAAGGAATGTATTAAGGCATCACTCCAACTGGTGACCCTTGGTTCCAAGTTACTGTGGGTTTATAATACCTTCCACGAAGAGGTTGTGTAGGAAAATTTTGAGGTTGGAATGCGGTGGTTCAAGGTTAAGGAGAGGAGAGATTTGGGATCCCACAAGGTTGATACTGGAGTGGTTGTATGGGGGGGTGTTCATCATGACTAAACTAATGGAGCGGGGCTGTAGTTGGGTCTGAGTTGCAATCGCATGCATAGGTTGTACAGCTGGTGGTGTAGGGGAAGGAACACCACTAGCTGGAGTGCTAGTTACAGCTGGCCTAGGATTCTGAATGAGTGCACTAACAGGGGAAATAAGAGCATTCGATGAGGTATTGTTAACATTACTAGTACTAGGTGTTGCCACATCTTCAAAATCAAAAGGTTTGTCACTATGAGAGTAGAGCTCACCTTCATCATGTGTCACCTTCTTGTCCCTTTCAGGTCGTTTGCCTCCATGGATGACCTCATTGAGGACTTCTCTAAGCTCACTGAAAGATTCTTCCTGATGCCTGATACTTTGCTCTTGAACAACTTCCAATTGCTCATGTCGATCAGTGAAGCTGGAGATATCCATGGAGATCTTATGTAGAGCACTCACAACTTCATTCATTTCACTCGCCATAGATACACAGAGCCAAGAAAGAGCTCTGATACCACTGATACGAAGAGGCAATCGAACAATAAAAAGAGAAGAAAAAGGCAATGAAACAGTAAAAAGAAAGAAGAAAACTAGGGCAAAACAAAAGAGAATGTTTTTCTGATTGATTTTCGGATAAGAGCAGAAATTACAATTACAATATATAGAATGAGAGAGGAAAGATTCCATAGCTGGCACTCGAGTGTACTCTGCCATTTCCTAACCACTTGACCTGGACCTCTCGTATAAGAAACAAACAAAATTGTAGGGCTAATGTGTAATTACCTGAAACTATAACTTAAAATATAAATGGACTAAACTAAACATCTTCCAAACTTTTTCTCAGCCTTCATACCAACTAACTTAACATCCTCGTATCACTTAACAAGCATAAGGTACCACTTTCGGAAGTTATGCGTATTATCACGGCCCCTCAAGATAAAGCTTCAGTCATCGTTAGAATCCCGAGGTGGGCCAAATTACATAAAGAAACTTCAGTTTTATGTTGATTTACTGTGGATGAATATGGAGAAGCTAGATCTCTAGCCAAATAGTGATGGTAATTCTTCAACAAGAAAGATAGTAAAAACCTCACTTTTTCTAGCTCATAGAATATATATTTTACTCAACAGAGTATAATTGATAATTTTTAGTTTTTAGATCAATAGTTGAAAAGTAAGAAGTACTGAAGTAATACTATTTAAAACCGCAAAATCAACAATGCAAATTCCACATAAGCTACAACCAACAATAGTGAAAAATGTACTAATACTTTATACCTGTAAACCGACTAAAATGGAATCATTGACAACCAAAAAAACGTTGAAAGAGCGTGTTTTCAACGACAAATCAAAGCGATGACGATCGTAAGTGTAAGCACGTGATTTTTGCCCTATATGAGAATTACTCCCAAAAATTCCAAAAATAAAATAATTTTTTGTTTGTTTGCAATTGTTGTGAATTTTGTGCTATTTTTCTTGTATTGTTTGCATTTGTTTGTGCATGTTTATTTTCTAAATTAATAAAAAATACAAAAATATGTCGCATTTGTATTTAGGATTTAATTTTGCAATTATGAGTAATTAATTTTGTTTTACAAGAATGAAAATTACAAAAATAGGCATCTTTTGCATTTTTAGTCTTTAATGTCCAAATTGTGTGATTGTATTTTAATTGTCATTTCATTTTATATGATAATTGTTGCTAGGAATTAATTAGTATTTTTAATAAGTTAATTTAGTTTGTAACTTAATTTAGAATTTTAATTTTAGAAAGTAAAAGAAAAGAAGCAATAAAAGAGGAGGAAAATCGGATCGGCCCACCTTCTAATTTAAATCAACCTTGGCCCAAATCAAATAACCCCACCGTGTTGACCCGACCCAGTCCTCCCCATAACCCAAACTAATCCCAACCCCCATTTTCATTTTTTTCATTACCCTAAAAAACACTAAAAGCTACCCGCCCCCTCTCTTCTTCTTCTTCTCCTTCTCCACCCCAAGCTCCCTCCCATGGCTGCTTCTGCTCCCCCTCACGTCCCATGGCTACCCCGTCTTCATCTTCTTCGTCATAGCAGCTGCTTCGTCGGCCAACCAGCAGCAACCAACCTCCAGCAGCTCCCCCCCCCCCCGCTGCTTCTTCCATGCAACCAACGAACAGCCATGAACGACCTCAACAACCACCATCACTGCTGTTTTTTCTTCTTCCTCCCCCTCACGTCCCAAACGACCATCTGCTGAACGACCTCACGTCCAAACGGCCCCCAGCCACGCCGGAAAAACCAGTGTCGCTGCCCTCCCCGTTCGCCATTAACGAGCAGCAGTGCTGCTGCGTTGCTGCTCCTTCTTCTTCGTCCCCAGCTCAACCATGAAAGACCACACATAGTTGCTGCTGCTTCCACGACCATACGCACACACACGGAGGAAAAGCGAAGCAGTCCGGTTAAAGTCACATGAATCCTATAGGCATGCTTTCTACTCTTTTATGCAAACATTCGAATATACCCGTTTCCCCAATTTCACTAACACCCTGAATTGTTTGTTATTACAAGTTATGACAGGCCCAAAGAATATTACATGTGAATAAACTACAGGCCCAAGAACAAGGCCTAAATGAAGAATAACCCAGCGATTTTAACAAGCTCAACTTCCACAACTAGCATGCCCAGATCCAATAATTTCACAAACAGGAGACTATGCCCATAAGCATAGCCCAAAGTCACAAAGGAACTCATGCCTAGCAAAACAGTTACACATGACCCCAAATAAATTATAGAATCACACAAAATTCACTTAAGCAACCCAATTTGGCCATTCAACAGGTAGAATGAGAAAAAAGCTAAGTGTTAGAGATAGCTTAAGTCCCAACAGCAAAGAAAGTGACCAAAAGACCCCCAAATCCTAGTGTGTCAGTGTTCACAGGAATTTCAAATGGACCCCGAGTAGTGCTCACACTAGGGAGGTCATTGAAGTCGAGATCCGTTAGGTCATTGGCAGTCTTGGTTCGAGTTTTTCGTTTCCGTTCGAGTTCGTCGTTGGTCATTTCCGGTTAGTTGGTTTAAGTTTCATTTCTGTCCGTATTTTGTTTGATATTCTCGGATCTGAAATCAGTATATGTTTAATTCTTTTCTTGTTCGTTATTTATCATCTTTGATTATTTCTTCAGTTTGTTTTATGTTCTTGTTTAGTTTAATATAGAAATTATTGGTTGTAATGTTGTTAGATTTAATTTGAAGTTCAATTGATTATTGAGTTTAGTGATTTGAATCTACTTGTTTGTTATGTTCAATTTGTTACTGTTATTGAATCTGAAAGTATGTTTGTTGTTAAAAATGTTGTTCAGTCAAAAATATTGAGTTTCTAGCCTAAATTTGTTCATAAAATTTGATTAGGAATTGGTTATAGCTGATGTATTTTGGTTAGAATTGATTAGGTGAATTGGTTATAGCTGATGGGGTAGAATGGTAAATTGCAGTATTTTCAGTGGTAGAATGGTAATTTCAGTAATTTCATAGGGGTATTTTTGGAATTGAAAATTTGAACAATTATTTAATCTGAGTGTTCCGTCCACTATGTACTAATAATATTAAAATAATACGTAGTGGGGGACAAGACATAATGGTGGAGGAATTAATACATTGTTTAATATAGTGGGGGACAAAACATGCGGTAGTGGGGCAATAAGTGATTTAAATAAGGGAAAGATATGTGTTAGTGGGAATTAATACATTGTTTAATATAGTGGGGGACAAAACATTAGGTAGTGGGAAGTTAAAGGGGGATGGGTAGAAGATAGTGGGATTTAATTTTAAATGGTAGAAGTTGGTAAATAAATAGAGGAGCTTGACACAAATAAATGGGGGATTCCAAAAATATTGAAAGGGGGTAGGAGATTGGCTGAATATTGAGAAAAATTTCGAAGGAGATTCGAAAGAGAGTAGTATACACCCGATATACAATTTGCATACACTATACATACAGAGGGGTCAAGATTTAAGGGTTAAACATTAACTAGTCTTTCAATCTAAAAAGATTCACTTTGTTTCTGCCCATTGATTGTTGTTGGTGTTTCGGGATTTTCATTTGATTTGTTTCCTTGAGTTTGGTTGGTTATTTGCTACTACTTCACTGGTTGTTGCTGGATTTCTGCTCGGTTTTTTAAATCTGTTGCTGGGTGTTGCTGTTGTTGTATGCTACTGCATTTCTGCTGATCTTCCTCTTCTTTTGCTTCCAATATCAGGTACACAATTAACACGCTGGTTACTGTAAACTGAAACATGAAGCATGAATATGAAATGAAGAGTTGAAGTTCTGAATTATCTTAGTTATATTCTGAATTTTATTTGTATATGTACATTATTTAGCTTCCTAATATCAGAATCATGTAGTTGTTTAATATATATAATGGAATATTTGACAGTAGCTTAGTGGACGAATTGTCTATGTATTGCTAAAAATAAATAAACGGTGTAGTAACTCTGTCCAGTTAGTTCGTTATTGTTTGATGATTATCATGTCTCAAAAAAATATGTTAGCTGATTTAGACTATTCTTAAACATTCAACAGTTAGCTCATTAAACGAATAAACCGTTTCGAAACTTGTAGGAATATTGTTTAGCTAGATATTGTTGGTTAATTTCAGCATGTAAATGGTTTAGGATTAAAATTAGATTGCCAAGTTTTTTTTTTAATTTGACAAACTGTGAGCATGCATAGTATAATGTAACTAAGTAGTAACATGTGAATGAGATGACCCAGGTCCAGTTTTGTGCTATACACGTTGGGCCTGGGTCCACGTTGGCCAATGGGCTGTCCATATTATGTTTACATTCTGATTTAACAAATTGCGTTCGGAACCCGACTATAACAACTCGTAAGCATGTAAATAAATTAGGACCCTTTCTCTTTCATTTTTTAGAGACAAATTTAATAGAAAAAAATGTAGGCACTTTAGGATTATCCTTTTAAAATAAATGAGATGAGCCTCGCCCAATAAAACGCACAAATTGTGGGGCCCTCGATAAATGTTTAATTGAATACTTAGACTTCGGGATGGGCCGTTTAGCCAATTTCACGGCCTTCCCCAAAATAATAAAGTGTTAGACTCTTTAGGCACGATTTTAATAATATTACATCACTAAACTCGGGTGCGCATTTATGCGACCCAAATCCAAATCTCAACGGAGTCAAAATGTGTCAACAACCACGGGTGCATTGATTGCGACGTGGTTTGAAACGCAGTTTTACGACGTTGCAATTCTATTAAAAATAATAATAAAAGCGGTTTAAAGTTGATAAACGCACATAAATTATAATATGTATTAAAATCAGATATTTAGCCATTACAACAGTTTAAGCTATCGTGCTAGAACCACGGGATTCGGGGGTGCCTAACACCTTTCCTCGGGTCAACAGAATTCCTTACTTAGAATTTCTGGTTCGCAGACTTCATTTGGAAAGTCGAATATTTTCCTCAATTCGGGATTCAACCAGTGACTTGGGACACCATAAATCTCCCAAGTGGCGACTCTGAAATAAATAAATAAATCCCGTTTCGATTGTCCTTTAATTGGAAAAAACTCCCTTCCGCGCCCCTTTTGCGGCGGCGCGGGCGAAAAAGGAGGTGGGACAGCTCTGGCGACTCTGCTGGGGACTATACCCAGAATCTCTGGTTCAGGGTTCAGAATTCGAGCTTAGATAAATTGTTATATTTGGCTTTATCTGGTTTTGTTACATGTTTGGGCCTAATGTGCAAAATGCTGCTTTTACCGCATTGATATTATCTGAACTGTATATAAATTGTGCCGACTCCTTTCTCTCTTCACCTACGGGGATGTGCTTACTGGTTGAGACTCCCTATTCTGTTAGTGTCATACCTTGAAATAAGAAAGATGCTCGGATAAGTTACTAAGCCGGATGGCCTTTTGGTTCCCGGAAAGTTGCCCCCTCTTTGGCTCGAGTTGTCCGTTCGGGTAAGCCAGGTCTAGAATAAACACCCAGGATAAACCTAGTATAACAAAACCTCATGTCGGATCCCTAGTATGAACGTTTATGTGCATCATGTTGCATTTGACTTAGGGGACTCAACACAGGGGTTGGGTCCGTCTAGGACAAGCAACCTGAAATGAAAAAAGACCATCCTGCTGCATCCTGTTTGTTTTGCACATTTATTTGCTTCAGATCTGCATGTTGACCGGCTTCAGAAATCGGGAATTTTTTGAAAAATTGTGAAAAAAATATATATAGCAGTATAGGGAGATAACTACTTATTTTTAGAAAAATAAAACCAATGTCCAAGTAGTGTCAAAATCCTGCCAAAATTTTGAAAAATTGTCATTTTTAGTTTGATTTATTTGGAAAAAAAGAGTCTTGTTTACAAGATTCAAAAATATTTTTCTTTTCTTTTGTAGTATTTCTTTCATAAATTCAGGCTAATAGTCCAAAATATTTCCTTTTTATTTAGAAGATTTTTCGAAATGTCAAAAAAAAAGAAGAAGTTAAAATTCAAAAAAAAAAATTCTTTAGTCGTCGTTTCTTTTCAAAAAAAACAAATCGAAATCCAAAAATATTTTCTCTTTTCTTTGTAAGTATTTTATTCGGAAAAAAAAGTTAGTTTATTTCCTTTATTCCTGATCGGCCCGAACTACGCCGGTTGATTCTTACAAGATGTGAGATACGTAGGCAGCCCTCATCGGGTCCAACCTCCCCTTTTGCTAAAATAGCCAAAAAAATATGTCAAATTTTAATTTAATCATAAAGAAGTCGGGTGACGCTGTTTTGTCAAAACATGGCCGAATGTTCCCGAAAGGGACGCCGGAAGGCTGACTTTGCATAAACAACCACCTTTAGGTCATTTTTTTAGATTTGGTCCAATTGACCCACACAGCCTTAAAATTCTTCGTCCCCGAGGCGCTGAAAGGTCGTGTTTGCAATATTGAGTTTTCTATTTTGAAAAACAAGAAAAGGTCATAAATATGTCGGGTTACGCTATTTTGTCAAAACATAGCCGAATGTTCCCGAAGGGACGCCGGAAGGCTGACTTTGCATAAACGGCCACCTTTGGGCACTTTTGACCGATTGACCTACACAGCCTTAAAAATTTACGTCCCCGAGGCGTTGAAAGGGCGTGTTTGCTATATCGGGTTTCCTATTTTGAAAAACAAGAGAAAGAGTCATAAATAAGTCTGGTGATGCTATTTTTGTCAAAAATAGCCGAATGTTCCCAAAAAAGACGCCGGAAGGCTGGCTTTGCATAAACGGCCACTTTTGGTCATGTTTTTAGGATTTTGGTCGGTTAGCTAATGCAGTCTTAAAATCTTCGTCCCCGAGGTGCTGAAAGGCCACGTTGGCAAAACCTGGTTTTTTATTTTTAATTTGAAAAAAAAATAGTAAGAAAAAGAGTCAGTGGTCAAGAATACCGTTTAGATTTTTGGTCAAAATAAGCCGAGCCAACTTTGGCGGTGTCTTAAACCGTTCTTGCCAAGATAGCCTTAGAAGTATCTTTCAGTTTTTAAAAGGCTATTTTCGTAAAAGAACGGACAAGTTTGTGAAATGTCATAAAATAATCTTCCCGGCCTCAAAATTCATGTGAAATTGGGAAGGGGCCACGTTTGCAAGAACAACCGTTTGGTCAAAATTGGCATATAGGGGAAGGAATCTGTCATTTTATTTTGCTTGAGTTTGTATTTCTTTTGATTAGAGAATGTGGGCTGTTTGACTTTCGAGTCTGTTGTTCGTCTTTAAATAATTCCAAAAATGTTTTATTGTTGTTTACCTTTTATGTGTCCGAACTACGCAAGGTCTGATTCATGCGGGGACATGATACGTAGGCAATCAACATAAGATTCGACCACCATTAAAAAAAAGAGCACAATTACAAGAAGCCGGAATGACGCACGTAACTGAAGCAAATGCATGATAGAAAGGGTTAACGGCCTAGTTACATTGCATCCTCAATGTGTGTTTTTCCTATCTGTGAAAAACCCTAACGCTAACCGGTTGCTCTCATTTTTGTTCCCTTTTCAATCTTTAGAAAGATGGTTGGTTGTGGTTCTGAAAGTAATGCTTCCCTGCAACACAAAGGCAAAAGGCAATGGCAGAGAACAACAGAGCTAAATGGGTTGGTACCGATGCCCGAAAGCGGCTGGCTGAACAGGACTATGGATTGGTAGAAGAGGTAAAAATATTGAGACAGCATGTGGCAGACATGTATCAGTCATGGATGACTGGGAACACCACCCCCGCCACCGCCTAGCTTCTTGAACTCTGTCCTTACCCAAGCACCCAACACCATAACGGATGATCCCCATACTCTCCATCTCAACCCACTTATGATAGCTTTCTCAGCCACCCGAGTAGCTCCATCACTCATCAACGCTACTCCCCTCCCCAACGCCATTTCTCTCCACGAAACTCCCAAAGACATGCTTCGCTTTCCAAATACCCAGCTCCACAAAATGCCTATCCACCCTCACAAGCCTACCGAAAGCCCTCTGGATCAGGTTTCCGGCCCAATCAAGCATTTAGGAATGAGAGGTTGCTGAAACGAGAAAAAGCTCTCACCCCACTTGGAGAATCTTATGCAAGTCTATTTGAAAGGCTAAAGCATGATGGCCTGATTGAGCCGCTCCCCGGATATACTCCAGATCCACGTGCAAGAAGCTTTGATCCTACTGCATGATACGCATACCACTCCAATGTCCCAGGCCATAACATTGAGATTTGTCGTTCGTTGAAAAGGGAAATAGAAAGAATGATTCACAAAGGTGTGATTACGATCGATAATAGTAATAAAGAGCATGGGATATTGATTAAAGCTGAAGATGTTGAAGCGGATGGTAGTCTTAGCAATATTGATGCGAAGCTCAGTGGCTAAGATGCCAGGTTTGATAAGTGGGAGGACACTCCGTTCCTTGGTTAGCAAGAAAGAAGCTTTTGGTGGCTTATCTTGTTATCATTTCTGTTGTCTGGATTATTCTTAGGGTTGTAATTCAGATATTGTCTTGTGTCGAACTTTCTTATCTTTCCATTTTTGTCATAGCGGTTTGTTTAGTTTTGTCCAGGTTTGTTTCGGGATTTTATTCTAGTTTGGTTTTGTTTGTTTTATTATTCAAACCATTTCACCGTTAGTCTAATGCAAAATCCGGTCTTTTATTATTTCCAGTCATCTTTTGTTTAGTTCTTTTATCATTTTATTTAGCGCCGATTCTAGTGACATGACATGCGCACACG
This sequence comes from Nicotiana tabacum, assembly GCF_000715075.1. NCBI lineage: Eukaryota > Viridiplantae > Streptophyta > Magnoliopsida > Solanales > Solanaceae > Nicotiana > Nicotiana tabacum. The sequence continues at coordinate 167,171,628 of NC_134089.1, read as the reverse complement.
GTTTGGGCCTAATATTAAAAGTTAATCATAAAACCATTGAGAAGTGATCAGAACATTTAAAAGAAATAAGGACGGTTTGAGATTATTCGGAGCTCGAGTCATGTGGAACTGGGGCAAGTAAAACATAAAGAAAACCGTTTAAGGCAGGATTCGCCAAATTGACATGAGGGTCGAGAGTGAGAGTGTTGCCCAACGGTGCTTTAGAGATGATAAATGAAAAAGTAAATGTGTGAATATAATGGTCAAGTCCACCACCATCAGAAGAGGCTACAAATCTTTGTTTAATTGTGCTGTTTGCACTTGGCATGTTTTGAAGACTAAAATGACGAAGACATTTTGTTCTGCTACCTAAACACTTTATCCTTCGTTACCCCTTTTGAGCCTTATTGGTTTTCTTTCGTACCCCTCGTTCGGAATCAGTAGCAAAGATTAGAAAACACAAGCATGGAAGATAAAGACAAAAAAAAGGAAAAGAAAGCAACAAAAAAAACAAAGGAGAAAGAAAAAGAAAATAATAGGTAAATGAAAAAATAAAGAGGAATTGGGAACTACGTTTGACCTGATTCCTCAAAGAGGATACGTAGGCGCCTCACAGCTCGGCCATAGTGTGCATAGTGTGCATAGTGTAACATAGTGTAACAAAAATAAAAATCCCCAAGCAAGAAACTGGGGCAGAAGTTGTGCTTGATGTAAAGAAATCCGGTTCCGAAGGTTGTAAATTTTGAACCCAAATTGATTTATTTTGAGCCTCTAAAAACTTTTTTTTAGCCTATCCAAAATCCTACATTACAGTCCAAAGAAAAACCTTCTGATCAGTCTTCAAAAAATGCCAAGCTAGACAAATGAGAGAATCTTACCGGTGAACACTCTGATCTCTAGCAGAAAAGACTCTGATCCCTTCAGAAAAGAAATGTGAGAGAGTCTAGCGGTAACACCCCAGTCCCCAGCTGGAAAGTGATATAAATGAAAGAGTCTTATCGGTGAAAATCTTCACGGACACCATAAGGCGATGAAAGCTGAGAGAAAAACCAAAATGAGAGAGGCTTGACAGTGAAAACCCTTCGGGCATTACAAGTCGAATAAAGATTGAGAATCAGATGAAAATCACCAGACGAAAGTTGTGAAAGGCGATTAACGACGGAGGATAGGCCATGTATGCATGACATGACCATTAGAGTTGGTATCCGCATTTGATAGGTTTTTTATTTTATAGTTTCCTCATTAGAGAGTCATCTCTTTCCTTTGTCTTTTATTCTGTTCCTTTTTATCTTTCTCCTTTCATAGAAAAATTCCCCAGTAGAGTCTGTTTGGTCAGAACAAGTGAGAAATGACTTCAAAATCTGCCATCAGCTTTCCAATTATGCAAGACGAGATCTGACTAGTACATCCAAGTGGTATAGTCAGCAAGGAACAAGCGCGAGGCCAGTGTCAAGAAAGATATCCCCAGCAAGAGGGAATTGATAAAATGATGGACGAGTGTCAAGAGGGATATCCTCGCCGAAATCAAAGGTTATAGACCTCAAGGCCAATGCTCGTGGACAAATCAAGAAAGAATAACGCGGAGAGCAATGGGCATGATTTGGGAAGTTCATATGAGACTAAAAGGTCGGGGAAATGCCAGTTTCCGAGCTATGCCACAAAAGAAGAGGGATATCCCCAGCAGAAAAGGTTGTTTTCAGTGACACGAATAAACCAAGAAAGTGGTTAATCAATGAACATGCAAGATCTTCAAGTGAAATCAGCTGTCATGAAAATACATGAGGTCAAATAAGGAGACTGGGAAAATGGTCAAGAGGTTTAGGAATAAGGAATCATCAAGAAGGTCGGAAGGTATCAGCCCAAGCTTCAAGATGGACAGACAACGCATAGATGGAGAATGGTTGATGGCATCCCCAGCAGGAGTATCACAACCAACCACCACATTCTAAACTGACCAAATTTTCTTTGATTTGAAGCAGGGACAGGGAATGCTACCGATGACGGAAAGATGCGCCACAAGAAAGATTGTCAAACTGGGGCAAAAAAATTTCGTTCATTTCGAAAATTTTCGGGAAGTATAACACAGGTTTGGTGAAAAGCGGTATCCCCAGCAATTTTTCGGGAAAAGGCAAAACGAGTTTTAATGGAGGTAGTCTTCGAAGGAAGAAGATAACAAAACAAAGAAAAAAAATTAATAAAAAACTAAAGAAAGATTTTTTTAAAAAAAGAAAAAAAAAAAGAGAAAGACCAGTTTTGCAAAAGGAAACAGTTTGCAGAGGAATGAAATATCCTACTTAAAGGAAGTAGTCTTGGAAGGAGTAAGATAACATATTTTACTCAGCAGTGTTATCCCCAGCAGTGTTACTCAGCGGTTTGCAGTGTTATCTCCAGCAGTCCACAAAGAAGACAGTACAAGTTTTAAGGTAAGTAGTTTTGAAGAAAGATAATTCAAGTTAGAAGGAAAATGTTGTTGAGGTCAGGAGCCCCCATAAAGAACAGAATGATGATTTACTTTTTTGAAGTTGTTGAGGTCAGGAGCCCCCTGAAGAACAGAATGACGATTTATTTTTAAAGTTGTTGTCGAGGTCAGGAGCCCCCTTGAAGAACAGAATGACGATTTATTTTTCGAAGTTGTTGAAATCTCGCCCACCTGAAGAAAGGAATGACGATTTATTTTCAAAGTTGTTGAGGTCAGGAGCCCCCCTGAAGAACAGAATGACGATTTATTTTTTTGAAGTTGTTGAGGTCAGGAGCCCCCCTGAAGAACAGAATGACGATTTATTTTTAAAGTTGTTATCGAGGTCAGGAGCTCCCATAAAGAACAGAATGACGATTTATTTTTTTGAAGTTGTTGAGGTCAGGAGCCCCCTGAAGAACAGAATGGCGATATTTTAAAGTTGTTGTCGAGGTCAAGAGCCCCCCTGAAGAACAAAATGACAATTTATTTTTCGAAGTTGTTGAAATCTCGCCCACCTGAAGAAAGGAATGACAATTTATTTTCAAAGTTATTGAGGTCAGGAGCCCCCCTGAAGAACAGAATGACGATTTATTTACAAAGTTGTTGAGGTCAGGAGCCCCCTGAAGAACAGAATGACGATTTATTTTTCGAAGTTGTTGAAATCTCGCCCGCCTGAAGAAAGGAATGGCGATTTATTTTTCAAAGTTGTTGTTGAGGTCAGGAGCCCCCCTGAAGAACAGAATGACGATTTATTTTCGAAGTTGTTGTTGAGGTCAGGAGCCCCTCTGAAGAACAGAATGGCGATTTGTTTTTAAAGTTGTTGTTGGGGTCAGGAGCCCCCTAAAGAACAGAATGACAATTTATTTTTCGAAATTGTTGAAATCTCGCCCGCCTGAAGAAAGGAATGACGATTTATTTTCAAAGTTGTTGAGGTCAGGAGCCCCCCTGAAGAACAGATTTATTTTAAAGTTGTTGTCGAGGTCATGAGCCCCCCTGAAGAACAGAATGACGATTTATTTTTCGAAGTTGTTGAAATCTCGCCCTCCTGAAGAAAGGAATGACGATTTATTTTTTAAAGTTGTTGTTGAGGTCAGAAATCCCCCTGAAGAACAGAATGGCGATTTAAATTTCAAGTTTTGAAGTTGGGAGCCCGCCCATATAACAGAGGAATACGTTTGAGTCTTTAAATTTAAAGTTTTGAAGTTGGGAGCCCGCCCATATAACAGAGGAATACATTTCTGTCTTTAAATTTCAAGTTTTGAAGTTAGGAGCCCACCCATATAACAGAGGAATACATTTCAAGTCAGTAAAGCAGAGGAATACATCCGAAATCCCCAGCAGGAAACAACAAGAATCCCCAGCAGAGGAAGGAAGTCCAAGACTCGATGGAAAAAATAATACGAAGCTCCCGAAAAGGAAATAAGCAGTTCGAGATCGGCAATCAAGGGAGAATACAAGACAAATCGGAAGTAAAGAAATACCAGAGGAGTCACCGAGACATCAAAGCAACAAGAGACACAAGAGCATGATCTAGATAAGATTTTATAATTCATAGACTATGGTCTAGTCTAGCTTCTTGTTTTCTTTCAGCATGGTGTAATGAGGAGGTCAGCAAGCAGTAAAAACAGCATGCAACAGCAGTAACATTGCAGTCCCATGGTAGTCTCAGCTACCAAAATTTCCCGAACTACATTAACCTGATTCCCTTCTAGCCAGGGATATGTAGGAAACCTTTGAAGCAAAGGTTCCGTTAAATCTTTTTAAAAAAAAAAATGCTTCACACGGAGTACTCGGATGGGCAAAAATCGCTCACTTTATCTTTGCACGAAAACTCTTTGTGTTTTCGAACAAAGAGGGGCAGCTGTAGCCTATAAGCACGTGATTTTTGCCCTATATGAGAATTACTCCCAAAAATCCAAAAATAAAACAATTTTTTATTTGTTTGCAATTGTTGTGAATTTTGTGCTATTTTTCTTGTATTGTTTGCATTTGTTTGCGTATGTTTATTTGCTAAATTAATAAAAAAATACAAAAATATGTCGCATTTGCATTTAGGATTTAAGTTTGCAATTATGAGTAATTAAGTTTGTTTTACAAGAATGAAAATTACAAAAATAGGCATCTTTTGTATTTTTAGCTTTTAATGTCCAAATTGTGTGATTGTATTTTAATTGTCATTTCATTTTATATGATAATTGTTGCTAGGAATTAATTAGTATTTTTAATAAGTTAATTTAGTTTGTAACTTAATTTAGAATTTTAATTTTAGAAAGTAAAAGAAAAGAAGCAATAAAAGAGGAGGAAAATCGGATTGGGCCACCTTCTAATTTAAATCAACCATGGCCCAAACCAAATAAACTTCTATCGGGTCGACCCGACCCGGTCCGCCCCATAACCCCAAGCAAACACCCCCACCCTTTCTTCCATTTGGATTTTGTTTTGAAAAAAACCCTAAAAAAACTAAAGTCACATGCCCCCCTCTTCTTCTTCTCCAAACCAACCCCCCCAACCCCAACGACCCCTACCATGGTTGCCCTTTCTCCTGCAACAACTCCAAACGACCTCACCTCCATAGTTTCCCATCATCTCCCATGGTTGCGTTGCTGCTCCTTCTTCTTCGTCACGTCCAGCAGCTGCCCCCCGCTGCTTCTTCCATGCAACCAACGAACAACCATGAACGACCTCAACAACCACCATCGCTGCTGCTTTTTCTTCTTCCTCCCCCTCACGTCCCAAACGACCATCAGCTGAACGACCTCACGTCCAAACTGCCCCCAGCCACGCCGGAAAAACCAGTGTTGCTGCCCTCCCTGTCTGCCATTAACGAGCAGCAGTGCTGCTGCGTTGCTGCTCCTTCTTCTTCGTCCCCAACTCAACCATGAACGACCACACATAGTTGTTGCTGCTTCCACGACCATACGCATACACACTAAGGAAAAGCGAAGCAGTCCGGTTAAAGTCCGGCGAAGTTCTGTCAAGGTTTCGTTTGGTTTTTGAGTCTGTTATTGTTCGTCGTTCGGTGAGGTCCAGTTTGAGTTCGTCAAGGTTAAAAGAGAAGGTGGGTTTTCATTGAAGTCGAGATCCGTTAGGTCGTTGGCAATCTTGGTTCGAGTTTTCCGTTTCCGTTCGAGTTCGTCGTTGGTCATTTCCGGTTAGTTGGTTTAAGTTTCATTTCTGTTCGTATTTTATTTGATATTCTCGGATTTGAAATCAGTATATGTTTGATTCTTTTCTTGTTCGTTGTTTATCATCTTTGATTATTTCTTCAGTTTGTTTTATGTTCTTGTTTAGTTTAATATAGAAATTGTTGGTTGTAATGTTGTTAGATTTAATTTGAAGTTCAATTGATTATTGAGTTTAGTGATTTGAATCTACTTGTTTGTTATGTTCAATTTGTTACTGTTATTGAATCTGAAAGTATGTTTGTTGTTAAAAATGTTGTTCAGTCAAAAATATTGAGTTTCTAGCCTAAATTTGTTCATAAAATTTGATTAGGAATTGGTTATAGCTGATGTATTTTGGTTAGAATTGATTAGGTGAATTGGTTATAGCTGATGGGGTAGAATGGTAAATTGCAGTATTTTCAGTGGTAGAATGGTAATTTCAGTAATTTCATAGGGGTATTTTTGGAATTAAAAATTTGAACAATTATTTAATCTGAGTGTTTCGTCCACTATGTACTAATAATATTAAAATAATACGTAGTGGGGGACAAGACATAATGGTGGGGAATTTATACATTGTTTAATATAGTGGGGGACAAAAAAATGTGGTAGTGGGGCAATAAGTGATTTAAATAAGGGAAAGATATGTGTTAGAGAGACTTGAACAGATATAGAGGGATAGAAAAAGAAGAGAGAGAAAAAAAGGGAGAGAAAAAAAGGAGGACAGAGAAATAAGAGAGAAAAAAAGAAGAAGAAGAGAGCTGGACATAAAAGAGAGAGAAAATTCCGAAAATATTGAAAGGGGATAGGGGATTGGATGAATATTGAGAAAAATTTCGAAGGAGATTCGAAAGAGAGAGTAGTATACACCCGATATACAATCTGCATACACTAGACATACAGAGGGGTCAAGATTTAAGGGTTAAACATTAACTGGTCTTTCAATCTAAAAAGATTCACTTTGTTTCTGCCCATTGATTGTTGTTGGTGTTTCGGGATTTTCATTTGATTTGTTTCCTTGAGTTTGGTTGGTTATTTGCTACTACTTCACTAGTTATTGCTGGATTTCTGCTCGGTTTTTAAATTTGTTGCCAGGTGTTGCTGTTGTTGTATGCTATTGCATTTCTGCTGATCTTCCTCTTCTTTTGCTTCCAATATCAGGTACACAACTGACACGCTGGTTACTGTAAACTGAAACATGAAGCATGAATATGAAATGAAGAGTTGAAGTTCTGAATTTATCTTAGTTATATTCTGAATTTTATTTGTATATGTACATTATTTAGCTTCCTAATATCAGAATCATGTACATGTTTAATATATATAATGGAACATCTGACAGTAGCTTAGTGGACGAAATGTCTATGTATTGCTAAAAATAAATAAACGGTGTAGTAACTCTGTCCAGTTAGTTCGTTATTGTTTGATGATTATCATGTCTCAAAAAAATATGTTAGCTGATTTAGACTATTCTTAAACATTCAACAGTTAGCTCATTAAACGAATAAACCGTTTCGAAACTTGTAGGAATATTGTTTAGCTAGATACTGTTGGTTAATTTCAGCATGTAAATGGTTTAGGATTAAAATTAGATTGCCAAGTTTTTTTTAATTTGACAAACTGTGAGCATGCATAGTATAATGTAACTAAGTAGTAACATGTGAATGAGATGACCCAGGTCCAGTTTTGTGCTATACACGTTGGGCCTGGGTCCACGTTGGCCAATGGGCTGTCCATATTATGTTTACATTCTGATTTAACAAATTGCGTTCGGAACCCGACTATAACAACTCGTAAGCATGTAAATAAATTAGGACCCTTTCTCTTTCATTTTTTAGAGACAAATTTAATAGAAAAAAATGTAGGCACTTTAGGATTATCCTTTTAAAATAAATGAGATGAGCCTCGCCCAATAAAACGCACAAATTGTGGGGCCCTCGATAAATGTTTAATTGAATACTTAGACTTCGGGATGGGCCGTTTAGCCAATTTCACGGCCTTCCCCAAAATAATAAAGTGTTAGACTCTTTAGGCACGATTTTAATAATATTACATCACTAAACTCGGGTGCGCATTTATGCGACCCAAATCCAAATCTCAACGGAGTCAAAATGTGTCAACAACCACGGGTGCATTGATTGCGACGTGGTTTGAAACGCAGTTTTACGACGTTGCAATTCTATTAAAAATAATAATAAAAGCGGTTTAAAGTTGATAAACGCACATAAATTATAATATGTATTAAAATCAGATATTTAGCCATTACAACAGTTTAAGCGATCGTGCTAGAACCACGGGATTCGGGGGTGCCTAACACCTTTCCTCGGGTCAACAGAATTCCTTACTTAGAATTTCTGGTTCACAGACTTCATTTGGAAAGTCGAATATTTTCCTCGATTCGGGATTCAACTGGTGACTTGGGACACCATAAATCTCTCAAGAGGCGACTCTGAAATAAATAAATAAATCCCGTTTCGATTGTCTTTTAATTGGAAAAAACTCCCTTCCGCGCCCATTTCGCGGCGGCGCGGGCGAAAAAGGAGGTGTGACAGTAAGCTTTAGAAACCGTTGTCATGTTAGCAAACGCTGCAGTCTGCCACTCCATTCATCTCGAATTTATAACAATGGGGATATCTATAACTGTAAATTTTTCTATGTAATTGAAGAATTGGCGAATGATCAATCGATCAGTGAAGAATAATTTAGGTTTGGATTTTGATTTGTGCTTGTTGAATCTCAAAGTTTTTGAATTCAATTGAGGGGATGAGATGAAAGAGCAGTGTATTTGAAAAGAAAGTTGGGACTGAAATTTGCGGGCAGTTCTGATATAAGAAATATAACGATCGCCTTTACAATGGGCGACTTAAGAGGGTATATGAGGCAACCTTTACAATATGCGACTTAAGAGGGTAGTTTGTCAATTAGAAGAAATATGAGGGTCGCCTTTAGGATAAGCGACTCTACATGCGGATGCTGGAGGAATTTGAGAGGGTAATTTTGTCTTTTAAAAGAAATATAAGAGTCGCCTTTATGATCCGCGACTTAGAATTAGGAGTGTACAAATCGAACCGGAAAACTGCACCAAACCGAAAAGCCAAACCAAACCGATTTAAAAACCCGACTAGATTTGATTTGGTATTGAATAAAAAAATTGAACCAAACCGACATATAAATATATAATTTTTATATATACTTTTAAGCTTTTTCATAGATTTTTCTTTAAAAATGTGTAAAAATATTTGCGATTCTCTTATGGGATGTTTTAGCTAAATATGAAGTGCTCTATTTTTATTAACTTTAAATAATGGGTAATGAGTTGTATGATCACTTTCTTATCAAGTATGAGTGAATTGCGTCAATCTCTTTGTTCTTTCATATTCATATGTCAAAATCTATTAAATTTTTATATCCTTTTCGAATTTGAAGTGGTATTTCGATAATTTAAAATTAAATAGAACATAGTATTATATAGGTAGCATATTGATTTTATATTTAGTTATTAAATTCAGTTAACCTTGAAAATGTACATCAACGAAAATTTATTGTAAGACGACTAAAAAATAACTATTATATATTACTACAAAAATTCTCCCATAAGAATATGTTAATAGATCATATGTTTGTTCATTTTTTTTAATTTTTACTAAACATAAATCTACTTATTAAAATTTTTAACAAAGTAAAATTGAAATAATATTCATATAACAAAAAAACCCGACAAAATCGAACCAATCCAAACCCGATAAAGTTGGTTTAGTTTTGATAAAAGTCGAACAATCCGATCCATGTACAATCCTACTTAGAATTCTAGACGAAAATGATCCCTTATGTTTGAGGTTAGGATCAAAATAATCCCTTAAATACGAACTAATTAATTTTAGTCTTTTAAATTTGCTAAAAGTTTAACATTTTTGATTTCTATCAAATATTTACTGCCAAATACTTTCCCAAGATTATAATATTACCCGATAACCAAACGACACTAGGATATTTATAACCTGTTTGGCCAAGCTTCTCAAATCCTATTTTTTTTTCAAAGTTGAAGTGCTTGACCAAGCTTTTGAAAGTAAAAAAAGTTCTTTTGAGGAAAAGCAGCAACAGAAGCGCAGAAGCAAAAAAAGTAGTTTTTCTCCGAAAGCATTTTTGAGAAAAAATACACTTAGAAGTCGTTTTTAAAAGTTTGACCAAATACTAATTGTTGCTCAGAAACACTTTTCAAATTAATTAGCCAAACTGCTTTCATCAGAAATATTTTTGAGAAAATTACTTCTAAAAAAACACTTCTCAAAATAAGATAATTTTTGCAGCTTGGTCAAACGACGTATTAATTTCTTCATTTACTATAGATCCAAAATAGTTAGATCACTCAACACAATAAAAGGTTAGTGAACAAACAGAAAAACTTAAAGGACAAAAGAGGAAAAACACATGAGATTATATACAAGCACAACACAATAATCTGCGCGAAATTACATTACAAATAAAATCAAGAGAGCTCCTGGGTAATAATCTACCCACCACTCTATGTTTCGAAGCTCATGTAATAATCAACCAGCTCGAGAAGACACACAGAGTCATATACATGTTCGCTCAGTTCTTTACAGAATTTGAATTTTTCCAAATTGAAAGCTCTGATATATGCTTCTTCTTCGCTATAAAGAACCCTAGGGTTTTGTTATTTATTGGTTGAGTTTGAGGCGAAATTGAATGGCGAGTGTGTACATTCCAGTACAAAATTCCGAGGAGGAAGTTAGGGTATCATTGGACCAACTCCCAAGGGATGCTTCTGACATTCTTGACATTCTCAAGGCTGAACAAGCTCCTCTTGATCTCTGGCTTATTATCGCTGTACGTTCAATTCTCTCTCTCACCCACTTATGAAATTGTTAGGGTTGAAATTTCACATGTAGGAAATTTATTTTGCTTTGTGTATTATCAGCTCACTTTTGTTTGACCTTTTGTTGCAATGTTCAATTTAGTGGCATGCGAATTTTTGTTGCATTAAATAGAATTTGTGCTTGAACATTTATGTTGTAGAGGGGATAAAAGCAGTTTTACAAAATTTAAATAGAAAACTTGCATGGTAAGTCTCACGTTTCGCAACACTTGATTTTTGTTTCTCTAAAATTTTTCTGTGCCCCCCCCCCCCCCTCCATCTATGATGGATTTTGCAGAGGGAATATTTTAAACAAGGGAAAATCGATCAGTTTCGACAAATATTGGAAGAAGGTTCTAGTCCAGGTACTTATGACACGTTTAAGTGCATCAAATGGGTATTTGTCCATTCTTATTGAGAAGTCAGAGAATTTAAAGTTGCTGTCTTTCTTTCTTTAAAAAGACTAATTCCTATTACACATTGTTATGGTGCAGAGATTGATGAATATTATGCAGACGTGAGGTATGAGAGGATCGCCATTCTAAATGCATTGGGTGCATATTATAGTTATCTTGGGAAGATTGAGACGAAACAAAGAGAAAAAGAGGAGCACTTTATTATGGCAACTCAATATTATAATAAAGCATCTAGAATTGACATGCACGAGCCCTCTACTTGGGTTGGAAAAGGTGATCATTATTTCATTTCTTTAGTATAAATATTACTGCTTGAAACAAGTAATTTGATGCCTTTTTGCGGTTGAATTTAAAATCATTTTGCTGATGCAATAGAATGACTGTAAGCTTCTTCTGAGAGGGTAAATCTGTAAGTTGTCATGGACGGCCAATCTAGGTTTATTTTCATTGTTGATCACCTTACTGTCTTGTTATTTATATTCTGCTTTTATATTGCTTTTTGGTACTATCCTTTCTTGTCTATATTTTCATTATTGTGGTGCTTATGCTTTCCTGAGCCGAGGGTCTATTGGAAACAACCTCTCTATCCTCACAAGGTCGGGGTAAGGTCTGCGTACACACTACCCTCCCCAGACCCCACGGTGTATAATACTGGGTATGTTGTTGTTGTATTGCAACAAGTCTGTGGACCGATGTTGAGTTACCCGTATGCATTTAGTTGACACCTGCAACAGGTAGGATATTCTTTGTCAAGGCTTTAAAAGATAAAATTTTAAAGAGATGTGATAATTTTGCCTAATCATTTGGTTAAGTCTACAGTATGTGCCCGGGGCTGAATGGATGTTATTTCACCAGTTTTTCAAACTTCTGTTTTTTCCCCAGTTATTCACATTGGAAAAAGGGTTGCGTAAAATTACTAAAAACAAATAGGTTATGCCATGTTAGTTTGCTTCATTGACTACTGGATCTTATACTGTTTCTTGAGTTTCTCAAGAGGGTTTTCAAACATCTGAAGTTTCCCGTTGCTATTCACTTTGGGAAAAGGGTTCCTAGACTTATTAGGAACTTATAGGCTATGGCCAACCATATATGTTGAGTTTCTGACTAGTGCTTGAGGGATTATGCTTTTCATCATGCTTGTAATAAACACTACTTTGTCAACACTTTTCTAGAATATAAGGTTGTATTTTATTGTTAAGCTGGAATAAAAAGGTGTCATAGTACTCATGTAATTGTTGACCAGTTGGATGAGCATGCGCATCTGCTTTACAGGTCAGCTTTTACTTGCCAAGGGCGATATAGAGCAGGCATTTGCTGCTTTCAAGATTGTACTTGATGGAGATCGTGATAATGTTCCTGCTCTCCTGGGTCAGGTAAGCCTATTCCTTGCTTGTTTTCGTTTCAGAAACCTTTAGCATGTTAAAATTTTATTGGCGTTATGGAGTTAAGAACTGTCTTCTAAAAATGATGGTGGTTGGTCAGCTTTAAACATTTCAATATGCTCGGGAATGAAATTAATTTACTGTCCTAGAATTGTGACGTTGATGACCATGGTAACATGTGAAGGATAATTAACTGAAGAACTGCATCTATCAGCTGACGTAATTTTCGCTTCTTGTGCTCTGGTGCAAACCATTGTAACTATAGGCTAATTTCAAGTTTCAAAATCTTGTATTGACTCTCATAGCAACTGCCTTCTCCAATCTTTTGCAGGCCTGTGTTCAGTTTAGCCGTGGACGATATTCTGATTCACTGGAGCTATATAAGGTTCGACGTCCATCCATAACTTTATAGATGGGTTAATTTGTTGTCCTTGGATAGGAGAATGGGCGTAGCTACCCCTCTTCGCACCAAATGAAAAATAATCCAGTTGGGAGACATCAAAACTCATCTATCATGGAAAATGTTTTATAATTCTCTAAATATTGTTAGAAGAAGCGATATTGACTCTATGATGCCCTTTTGTGGCTCACATGTATTTGGTAGAGGGCCTTGCAAGTTTATCCAGAATGTCCTGCTGCGGTAAGGCTCGGAATAGGTCTCTGTCGATACAAGTTGGGCCAAGTGGAAAAGGCAAAGCAGGCTTTTCGTCGTGTATTGGAGGCAAGTCAAAGATTTTGTGTTAATAATTTTGTTACAATTCGTTGTATTATTTTTAACTGATATGACTTTCTTGTAACTACTTCTAAAACTGTAGTTAGACCCAGAGAATGTGGAGGCTCTGGTGGCACTAGCAATTCTGGATTTGCAAAACAATGATGGTCAGTTCTGTCCCTTAGATTGATGTGTGGAGTCTATATATGTGACTCTAATTTAATTCTGCACATTCCAGGCAGGAGATATAATTAAAAGTCAGAAGATATAATTAAAAGTCAGATTGCTGTAAAGCCTTGAAGGTGCAAAAGTGACCAATAAGATCAATTTTGCTTCTTCGGAGAAATTAGTTCTTACTCGCATATCTAGAAGAGTCATTGTGAAATACCTTATCTTGTTTAGAAAGCTCTGGTTGAGATTTCTCAGGGATTATAGTTTGTGCGAGTCTCCTGATTTTAATCATTTAAAAATAGAGTTTTTAACAGTATGATGTCTAATTTGGTATCAGCTCTTTATATACAGCGTCTGGTATTAGGAGAGGAATGGAAAAGATGCAAAGAGCTTTCGAGACATATCCCTACTGTGCAATGGCTCTAAATTATCTGGCCAATCATTTTTTCTTCACTGGTCAGCATTTTCTAGTGGAGCAATTGACTGAGACTGCACTTGCTGTAACCACACATGGGCCAACTAAGTCTCATTCGTACTACAATTTGGCACGCTCATACCACAGCAAGGTCTGAAGAAACAAAAACCTTTGATAGCATGATCCTTATTTATGATCCCCCTAAAGCTTCAATCTGATGATATTCATTTTGTTTCCCATGACTGAAGGGTGACTATGAGAAAGCTGGAATGTACTACATGGCATCTGTAAAAGAAAGCAATAAGCCGCATGAATTTGTATTACCCTATTACGGTATGTTTTCTTTGTGTTGTCTGTCACTAAGTATTTGCTTTTATTTCTCTTTTCATGGTTTTCGTTGCTTTGAATTTCCATTTAGAAAATTGTAGTGATCCAAGGTTCATAAGTTTTAATCTATGGTAGATGGCGAAATGGCAAATGACTTTCTAAGTAGGTTTCTCTAATCGGCAGGTGTAGCGTGAAAAAATGAAAAAGAATAGATATAGGCAACTAAGGGTCATTTGGTTACCGGGATAGGGATACTAATCCGGGATAGAATATGCGATTGTACTTATCCCATGTTTTGTATTAGTTAATGGTGGGATAAATTTTTTACCAAAATGAGAGGATTAGCTATCCCATATAGAAGGTGGGATAGCTAATCCCATGGGATATCCCAGCCCATGGAATATCCTTGTCTATCCCACATATGAACCAAACGACCCTTAAAAGAATTGCCGCGCTTCTGGGCATCTTTCTTCCAAGTTGGTCCTGGGTGGCCTGAAACTGAAAAGTTGTCTCCTTATAACCACCTTGAGTCCCTATATGACTTAGATGATAAATTCATCAGATATTGGAGGATCATTAACATACCTGCCAAGAATGATTATTAAAAAAAGGTGCTTCAAATGACTAAAATTCCCTTGAGAGCACACGTCTTGCCTCCTCTGAAACGGGTTAATTGTGGTGGTTGGAGAATGCAACGTGCAACAAAAGGTTTCAGGCTTTCAATTGGGAAAGTAAAACTTGCTAACTAAATCGTGCTTTGATCTGTTTTACCATTTTGCTTGTCTAACTTAGGATTGGGACAAGTACAGCTGAAGTTGGGAGATCTTCGGAGTTCGCAGGCAAACTTTGAGAAAGTTTTGGAGGTTTACCCTGAAAGTTATGAGACAGTGAAAGTGAGTTGATACTTGATAGAGTATTTTGTTGGGAGGGAATATTGTCAACATTTAATTATTGTATAAAAAAACTTGATAAATTCTTATGTTCATTGTTTTCAGTTCTGACTATTTTCAACATTTTGTTTTTGTTCTTTGAATAGTTTATTTTTTGTTGTTCTAGGCTCTTGCACACATTTATGTGCAGCTTGGCCAGACAGAGAAAGCTCAGGAATACTTGAAGAAAGCCACTAAAATTGATCCTCGTGATCCCCAGGTCTTTTATTGTCACTTATTCTATATAATAGTTTCTAGAAGACCTTTGTAGGTGCAGGGAACTAAAAAGAGGGGAAAAAAGGCAAAATGAACAAATAAAAGATAGTTTCTGAAAAAAGGGCATGTGATGCGGATGCAATCCTTTTAGTCTCTTGAGTAAAAGAGAGTGGGAGTTTAAATTCTGTTAGTATATGATTTTAAAATGTCATACCACTGTCCTGCTGCTTATTGTTGATGAAATAAACTCATTGGCTCTTTTTATCGAAATTGTTTCTGTGCCACTCTATCTCCATGATTTTTGTTTTTTTCTTCATGTTACTGGCAATTAAAAACTGAAAAATCTTCTCTTTTGCATCTTAACAGTATCCTGATTTTCTATTCATGTACCAGATTTAGTGAGTTTGTTAACTTCTATTTACTCCAATATGTGTATGATAGTGACAACTTGATGTGATTGAGCTACATACTTTTTAAAGTGCTTAACGCCATGTTTGGTGTAATTCATGATATGACTTTGACTTCTTTAAAATGATGCGAACAAACTTGTCCAACCATGAAAACATCTTAATAATAGGTAACCTCTACTTTAGATGTTCAAGATGAGAATTTGAAACTTAGATACTCAATACTTATTATTAGGTTAAGATTATTTTTTGCGTATTCTCACTTCATAAGTAATTTTTTGAAGTTTATCTACTAGGGAAACTATTATTGAGAAGATATAATACAAAATAATTTAGACGATTTTAGGTCCCACAGGCGCAGACTGTAATTGTCAAAGGATATTGTTGGTTTGTCATTTTTACAGATCAACATTGATCACTTAATTTCTAAATCATGAGTTCAGTTTTTATTTGATTTGGTTCACTAGGTTAAGTCAGTTTACTACATTTAGTGGAACTGACATAAGGAGGGTGGAGTTCAGCTTTGAATGTATAAAAAAAAGGTCCAGTATTGAATTTAATTGAAGATTTGTCTTTCCTACGCTTTTCATGGATACTGGTAACTGATTAGGTTTTTCCCTATCCCTTTTCCAATATAGTGATTTATGATTGCTGACCTATGCTATTGTTCCATCTTATGTCACCAGATACAGAACTTTCAGCCATTTAAAATTAGACTGGGAGTTAGGATGGTACTACAGGGATTTCCCAACATTGATAAAACCATTTACTTCACAAAAAAATATTGGACTTAGGATGGCATGATATCTTGAGTCAGATACTGTTCTCTTCCTGAGATCTGCTTTATTTATCTTCTCATGCGTCTATGCAGGCCTTTTTGGATATAGGAGAACTGTTAATCTCAAATGATCCTGCTGCTGCTTTAGAAGCCTTTAAAACAGTAAGGGCCTCGAATATTTCCATTTATCTCTGTATATTTGCTCAGTTGACTTAGTTATGCTTTCAGAAGTAGAATGTACTTCTGGTTTCATGAAGGAGTGAAGGGGAGAACATCTGTTGTTTTGGAATTGATTTAGCAGATATAAGCTGGGTATTTTACTGATAAAAAAGGGTATTCTTGATGGAAACATCTACTAATTAAGCAGTCTTTCTGATCTTCAATACTTTGAGGACCCATCTCATTCTGTTTGACCTCTGTCTCTCTCTCTAAGTTCTATTTTAGCTGAAATGAAGAGTTTAAAATTATCTGCTCCATAATTTTCCGCCTTCCAAAACTTGTAAGTTTGCTTAAATTTCATGCATCTTTCTTGTTTCTTTGTTCCTTCTTTTGGGTTGCAAGTCTACTATTCATTTTCATCTGTTCAAAAAATAAAAATCTAGTACGTACTTTCATTTTGCAGATGTTTTAGCTCTTACTTTACTCTAGTAGTAAGCTGTTGGAAATCTTATTTATCAAAAGAGTTGGTACTTGGTAGCTGGAAATACCTTTTGTCTGATTGAAGACATAGAGTTCCAAACAGCTTAGATGCAAATATGGCATGCTTTATATGTGAGTAGCTGGAGATTGAGCATATAGAATTGCTTTCTGCAGTTACTGCTTTGTGTAACATCAGTGTTTTAAATTTCTCTTGATGGTACTATGAACAGCTTAGGTGGATTAAGAAAACTGCACCAAAAAAATGATCATATTTGAAATTCATTAGATTTTAAGCTCTCTGAAAGAAGATTTTGGTATACATAACTAAGGTAAGACCTGATTAATTTTGCAGGCGCGGAATTTACTTAAGAAGTCAAATGAAGAAGTACCAATTGAGTTACTCAACAACATTGGCGTCCTCCATTTTGAAAGGGGAGAATTTGAGGTCTGTAAAGTTTCTTTTTGTCATCGATTTCAACCTGCTTGCATGTTTAGATAATATGCCATTCAATAATGGCATATTATCTAGATCGCTAACCTCTATTGATTAATGATTTCCAGCTTGCTGCACAAAGTTTCAAGGAAGCCCTAGGTGATGGTATATGGCTTAAATTCCTTGATGCTAAAGGACAGTCTGATGATCCAACTTCTGAAGGGCATTTATATTCCAATGGTGAAGCACGATCTGATATGTTTAAAAGTGCACAATATCCAATCAATGCCAGTGAATCTGTTCAGCAATACAAGGACTTCCAGCTGTTTCATAGACTTGAGGAACAAGGAATTTCTGTGGAACTTCCTTGGAATAAAGTTTCAACACTCTTTAACATGGCAAGATTACTGGAGCAGTTGCATGACACAGAAACTGCTAGCATCTTTTACCGCCTTATCTTATTTAAGGTATGCATGCATGTCCAATTGATTATGACCTGGCTTATTGGTGACTCCTAACATTGATGAAGCTCAGTTTTTGTTCTTGGTTGTTATATGATTAAGATGGTTAGACTTTTGAGAAGTACTGTCCTTCAATTTTCTCCCTATGCATTCATAGACTGTTATGTGGAAGGTCTGGGTATTTCAAAGGGGAAAAAATTGAAATAGTATGAGTTGCAAAGAGAAAAGACAAAGAAAAAACCCAATCTAATCTTGACTTTTAAAAGATTAAAAAAAGAAAAGAAATACATGAGCCGTCACATCAAGGTGAAAAGAACGTAAGATAGTATTACTCTATGTTGGTTTGAATGCTTAATTAATTATATGTGGTATATAGTACTTTTACATAGTTTTGATTTTTTTTTAAATTATAAAAATTATGATATGTAGTACTTTTACATAGTTTCTAAATTAGTTTTATTTTACAAACAGAAAGCAATGTTGGGTTCACATTGAAAATTAGATGAGATAATGCTTGTGCGTGGAATCCTGTTAGTCTTTTTGGAACAGAGGAAGCATTAATTTGAACTCCTTAAATTTGTGAATTATTTATAGCATCTATAATTGGTGTATAAAGTTGTTGACTGAAAGACTTATCCATTTATTTATCAAAACGATGTTAAATGAAAGATCAAAATTAAAGAATATGGATACGTTCATAGATTCAATAAATTTGATTGGTGGCCAATTTGATTATTTGGAAAAGAATAATTTATTTAATTTATTTAAATGGATGGAGATAAAAAGAATTTCATATTTTAAATTTGATAATCTTCATTATAAAATGTGTATCGTTTAACAATTTTTCACAGAAAATAATACGCCTACTAATTATTTAAAAATTCAATATTATTTTTTTGCAAGCTTATTGATAACCTATCCTCAACCAAAAATAGTAAAATAGTCACTGGCTTTTGGTTGTATCATTGCATAAATGTTTCTGAAATCCTATAAAAGATGTTATATACAAAGTGGTTGCATGAAGTCAAAAGTAATAAGAAGTAATGGTGGTGAAGGAGTAACTCCCCATCTCAATGGGAAGGGGAAAATTTTCAATTCTCAGCTGCTTCTTTAGCCACTACCTGTTACGCGGCGCCTTCCTGAGATTCCTTGGAAGGGCGACGTAAGGCTAAACAACTGATGTCAGTGCAGTTACTGTCCGCCAACTGAGGTCCCCTCCGTACGCTAGACGAGATTGTCAGTGCCGTACGGGAAAACCAATGTCAAGAGCAATTGAGAGAACAAAAATGAGAATTGAGAAAGAAAGAAAGCTTGATTGCATTAATGAAAGCTATTACAGAAAGGCAACGCGGTGTCGAGGGGGAGAGACACCGGTAGAGAGAATTGTTTGCTTGCTAGAAAGTTTTGAATGCTTGATCCCCCTAATAATGCTTAAAAAAAGAAACCAAAGCTACAAAACTAGACTTGACTAAGCTAGAGAAACATAATGGAATTACATGAAATAAAACTACTCTATATTTACAACGAAAAGGACTTAGTTTTCTACAAGGCAGAAACAGGTCCGTTGTCAGCAGCATTGTCTTTGGCATCACGGTCTGCGCGTGCGGCGTTGTCTGCGCGCACGGCGCTTTTGGCATCTGCTTGCGGCTGGGTGCTGGTGAGGGATATCGGTGGGGCGACAGAGGCACATGCGCTCTTGTCACTTGGCGCGGCCAAGACCACGGGGCCGTCCGTGGCGCTAGGCATTGGGAGGCTTGCTAGGACGCCACGGGGCACGCCCAAGGGGTCATGGGGCATGGCTGGAAAACTGCCCATGACATACCTTTTGCCAATGTAATCATGAATAAAGGTAGGGAATATCACAAATAGGAGGAGCATCCCTCTTGTCTTAATCGGAGCAAGTGCAGAAAGGAGAATGGTGGCTGGTTTTCCAGAGACATCAGAGAACAACTTTAGGGAGAGGGTGAGAAATTTATGTTGGTTACACTCTTCAAATCTCGGTTCTTCCACATTTAGATATGGGGATAAATTAAGGTAGATATGCAGATCTTTATAGCAACGGATACATCTGTTGTCTAAATAATTATCTGATAAGTTATTGATAAAATGTAGTAGACTCATAATGGGCTATTATATGACTTGAATCAAATGGGGCCTTTCTTAACTTGCTCAAACTTTCTCATTGAAAAAAACTTGCTCGAACTTAATTAAACCGAAGAGTCAGTCTTTTGATGCCCAATACAGATGGCTTTGTATAATTCTAGTGATGATGCCTCATTAGCTTTAAATAACACCATTGGAGGAGGATTTTGCTGTCCCAAAGTTAGTTAAATGATTTCCACTATTTGCAGCTTTAAAGCCAGTAAGATTAACATGAATATTGTTGTGGGGATATTATATAACTGTTGTATCTTTTTGCACTGTCTTTATTTCATCCTAAGCTATCCCGTATGACCTCTTTTCCTGAATTTCAGTATCCAGGTTATGTAGATGCTTATCTGCGGCTTGCTGCCATTGCAAAAGCTCGAAATAACGTGCAGCTAAGTATTGAGCTGGTTGTTATTTCTCCCCTTGTATCCTTATGTGCATACTATCCTCTGTGTATTCTCGCTACCCAGAAGCCTTCTTACAATAGATTTTCATTGATCACAGATTGGTGATGCACTCAAGGTGGACGAGAAGTGTCCAGATGCACTGCTAATGCTTGGTGATTTGGAACTTAAGAATGATGATTGGGTCAAGGCAAAAGAAACTTTTCGGGCTGCTAAAGATGCAACTGATGGAAATGATTCTTATGCTACTCTTTGTCTGGTGAATATGTTTGTTTTGAGCTGATTAAATTTTCTCGTCTCATGATTTTTTGTCATTAGTTGGTGAAATATATAATACCCCCCCCCCCCAGCATGTTTTTATTGTCACCCTATTGTATCTGGTTGTTTCTTGAGTTTAAAGTTGCATGGACTTATGACTGGCACAACTTATGTCCTTACTAATTAAGCTAATAGTAGAACCTGGAACATCTGCTTATCATATATTTTCTTGTATTGTAAAGGGAAATTGGAACTACTTCGCGGCGATTCGGAATGAGAAAAGAGCTCCAAAGTTGGAAGCTACTCATCTAGAGAAGGCTAAAGAACTCTATACAAAGGTATTGTTCTTCTCCCAATGCAATTTAAAAACTCAGGTTCCTCCCATCCCAATAATCCCACCCAAGAGGATCAAGGATATTCTCACTTACCATCCGCGTGACTGCAACCTCCTCCTACTGTTTGGTGGTGGAGGTGCTCTGCTACTATTGCAAACCTCACGCATCTGACTCAGTTTAGCTAATAAACTATGTGCGCTCTAATTCATTGTAAGTTGCTAGCTGTTAAAGCTGAGCAGTAACTGATATGTTTTTGACAATTGGCTTCAGTGAAGTAGTAATACTATACCTTAGATGAAGATAGCAAAAGATAAAACCATGATTGCTATTGAAGCCGAATATTTGCCTTGAACTTTTACCAGGTTATCCCGCTTTAAGTGGATAACGTGTGTTAAGTGAATTCATTTACTGCAACCTGGAGTTTTCATTTTTAAATTTCTCTATTTGGGATCTTTGCATCTCCCTTGGGCACTTCCCAAATATGTTTGTCTCCAAGGCACAATGATCTTGCTCAATGCTTTTTTTGGTTGCCTGTCCGAGATCGTTGTGTCTTTGAAGTGTCTCAAGTGCGTGAAGTGAATTTGTCAGTTATGTTTTATGTTTCTTTTTTAATTTTTGGAGATTAAAAGTATACAGATTTTTGTGTATATGTACAGGAGAGCATATACACACTTGTCTATTGGAAACAGCCTCTCTGCCCTATTGGGTAGGGGTACACACTACCTTCCCCAGACCCCACTTTGTGGGATTTTACTGGGTCGTTGTTGTTGTACAGGAGAGCATCGAAAATTGCTGTGAATGTACTAAGTGAGATAATGGCATAACTTTGTATAGTGCATATATAAGATTCTTGTTTTGGCATATATGTTTAGGTGTTCTCTTTAGATATTTGTACGTTAAAGGAAATAAATAATCCCAATAGAAACAGTGTATTTGATGTGTCATCGGTGTGTTTTGTATGCCATACTATCTTTTGAAATAGTCATCATGTCCCTGTCATGTGAACATGTGCTTCTGTGTAAGCTTCAGACTTCCTTTTTGGATTTTGTCTGTTTGCATTTTGATAAAACCCTCGGTTGAACTTTCAGTTGCCTGATGTGCCAATACTGTTTACTCCATCAGGTTCTCTTTCAGCATAATGCAAATCTCTATGCAGCAAATGGTGCTGGTGTTGTTTTGGCAGAAAAAGGCCAATTTGACATTTCAAAGGATCTTTTCACACAGGTCCGTTAACTTTTTCTACTTCTACCCAGTCGAGGCAAAACTTCAAGTTTATGTAGTGTCTGCTGAACATTCTTCCTTATAGGTTCAAGAAGCTGCCAGTGGAAATGTTTTTGTCCAAATGCCTGATGTGTGGATTAATCTTGCACATGTTCACTTTGCTCAAGGGAACTTCGCATTGGCTGTGAAAATGGTATGTTCTTATTCTCTCTTCATTTTTAGCTATTTCTCATGTTTGATACTTCCGCATCGCTGAATGTGTTGATGGGCTTGTATCTTGCAGTATGAAAATTGTTTGCGGAAATTTTATCATAATACCGACAGTCAAGTGCTCCTCTATTTAGCAAGAACACATTATGAAGCTGAACAGTGGCAAGATTGTAAAAAGACTTTATTAAGAGCCATCCACTTAGCACCTTCAAATTATACATTGAGATTTGACAGTGGAGTAGCACTACAGAAATTTTCAGCCTCAACGTTACAAAAGACTAAGCGGACTGTGGATGAGGTACTTTGAGATGAGCTTCTCCCTTCTTCCTCTCCTTCCTCCATCCTCCCCGTGGTCAAACTGAAATGAATGAATTTCTTTGATTAGTCCCTGTTAACTGCTCTTCCTTGGTCACATTCTTAAATATTTATCATATGTTGTGATGATTTTGTAAATTTTCTTGATAAATAACGTTTTTCCTTTTAGCTGCGAAGATTTCATGATTTTCTAGATATGATGCAAGTCCATCATGTTGTGCGTATGATAACTGCTCAACAGGCTTTTAATGAGATATGTATGTGCACCGCCAAATAACCCTAACCAGTTGAAATCTGGAGTGCCAATACGCGCGGGGGGGGGGGGGGGTTGTATGTTCTTTAATGAAGCATCTACTACATGGACATATCAAGCGCAAAGAAAAAATAGAGCCTAGCTGAATGCCCGGAAGAAGATCTGTGACAGCTGAATCTGGATTAAACCCAAGCTGTTAAAGTTATATTTGGAGAACCAAGAAGGCGGACTTTTTCAAGTCAGGTTACCTGTGCCTGGTTGGAGAATGGTGATCACTGTAGTCGTATATGTCCAACTGGTTGTCTTTGGGAAATATAGTTGATCTCTGCCAGGATCATCTTGGCACCTAGATTCTCATATATTGATACTTTGACTATACCTTTCTTTGGCTGGGGATTAATGTTTAAAACTTCAAAATTCATCAGGGTAGCTGCAGATTGTCTCGTTTGACTGTGTATCTGAACATAAGTAACATGGCTTCCCTCTTTGTTTGGGATGCGCGGATGGGGTGGTAGTGTGTTTTTGTGTGTGTGTGTGTGTGTGGGGGGGGGGGGGGGTTCTTAAGTGAATTTGCTGTTTTTTTCAGATTTATTATATTGACTACTCAATTTACAGGTATTTTGAGTGCTATATTTTACCATGAATTATACATGAGAAAGAAAAAGTGGCATCTCTAGTTCTTATGTTTGTATTTTTGTGATGGCGTAGGAGAGAGCAACGGTTGCAGAGCTGAAGAATGCAGTTCGCTTATTCAGTCTATTGTCTGCAGCTTCAAATCTTCATGTTCATGGATTTGATGAGAAAAAAATTGAAACTCATGTTGGATATTGCAAGCATTTGCTTGAGGCTGCAAAAGTTCACTGTGAGGCAGCTGAGCGTGAAGATCAACAGAATAAGCAGAGACTGGAACTTGCTCGTCAGGTCATATTGGCTGAAGAAAATCGTAGAAAAGCTGAGGAGCAGAGAAAATATCAAGTTAGTTCTCTATGGCATTGTGTCTTCTGGTTATTGCTTTTGCTGCTTACTTTTACTCACATGCCTCTGGAAACAGTTAGAGAGAAGGAAACAAGAGGATGAACTCAAGCAAGTGATGCAGCAAGAGCAGCATTTAGAGCGCATTAAGGTATATTTTGTCATTTGTCAGTGCTATACATCACAATTTTAGTGAGGGCACATCAGCTTTATACTCGGAGAAATTACTTTAGTAGATTTCTGAGCACCAAAGGAGGAGATTTAGACTATCTTCACATAAGCAGTGTCTCACACTTCCTCCAAAATGTGTATCATTTCAGGTTCTAGTCCTCAAATTTCTCACTTTGGGAAATGGAAATTATCTAATTTAAAAATTTTCACCTGAACACTTTTGGATAAAAGGAGTGTGTTTGTAGAAAGGAGAGATGGTGTTGGCATCTCCCCAAACAGGGATTGGAACAGCCTTCGGGCTTTGCCTGTTACCGGACTTTTGAGTAAAAAGAGTGACTTGGGTTTAAGACTAAAAAAATTAAAAAAATGGAATTTACAATTTTTTGATTTGATTAACCAAGGATTGTCAGATTATTTTATTGTTTAGGTGATGGCATGACGGCTTAGGTATGATAGAAATACTAAAAGAGAAGTTATAGCACTTTCCAGGATAACATACTAAAATAGAGGCGTAAGAAACAGTTAACTGATCTCTAAACAGCAAGGTCAAACGTGTACTTCGGTTTACATATCATTGCTGTTCGTCTTTCTTCTCTGTCCTCCAAGGATAAGAATTTTCGGTTACACTTAAAGTTCAAGAAATTACATATTTTGTCGCTAGGAACAATGGAAGAGTAGTACTCCTGCCTCTAAGCGAAAGGACAGGCCCCAGACTGAGGATGACGAGGGCGGGCATGGTGAGAAGAGGAGGAAGAAAGGTGGGAAGCGGAGAAAGAGGGACAAGAAATCTCATTACGAATCTGAGGAAGCAGAAGCGGAGATGGATGATCAGGAAGAAATGGATGATGGTGACCGTCACAGAAATTATGAAGAACCTTATTATCCAACAAATGATCATGATGAGCAAGCAGAGGATAATCCACAGGATCTACTTGCAGCAGCCGGGCTTGAAGATTCGGATGCCGAGGATGACACTGTAATCTCTCTTTCTCTGTGTGTGTGTGTGTCTATATATATTTGTACTCTCCTTATACTGTTACACTATTTGGTTCAAGGGATGGAGAGGTAAATTTGGAGTGTACTTATTGTGCAAATGTCATTTCCCTTTTGGTGATTTGGTAGAAATGGAGAGGATGTAAAAGGCATTTACTTCCTCCTTCCTATCTAAACTCGAGTACTTGGAAATTCTGTTCTATCCTGAAAATAAGAAACTTAACCTTTATGATTCCTCTTTTACTTCCCTACTGCTCCACTTTCCAACCAACCAAACGGCAATATGTTTGGGTCACACTAGAATACTACAACAACATAGCCAGTATTATCCCACACCGTGGGGTCAGGGGAGGGTAGTGTGTACGCAGACTTTACCCCTACCTTGTGAGGATAGAGAGGCTGTTTCCAATAGACTTTTGGCTCAGGAAAGTATAAGCATCACATTAATGAAAATATAGACAAGAAGGGACAGCACCAAAAAGCCATATAAAAGCAAAATAAAAACAACAAGATAGTAAGGTGATCAACAATGAAAAAAAACAACAGTTAGTCATAAAAACCTACTACCAACAGAAAGTGAGACTGCGTGTCAATACTACTGTTATGAACACTCTGGATTACCTACTCTACTACCCTAATCCTCAATCTCTATACCTTCCTATCAAGGGTCATGTCCTCGGTCAACTGAAGTTGCACCGTGTCTTGCTTAATCACCTTTCCCCACCTCTTCTTTGGCCTACCTCTACCTCTCCGTGGGCCCTCCAATGTCAACCTCTCACACCTCACCGGGGCGTCTATGTCCTCCTCCTCACATGACCAAACCACCTAAGTTGCGCTTCCCGCATCTTGTCCTCAATAGGGGCCACACCCACCTTGTCGCGAATAACCTCATTTCTAATCCTATCTAACTTGGTGTGACCGCACATCCGTCTCAGCATCCTCATCTCTGCTACCTTAATTTTCTGGACATGAGCGATCTTGACTGGCCAACACTCAGCCCCATACAACATTGTCGGTCTGACCACCACTCTGTAGAACATACCTTTAAGTTTTGGCGGCACTTTTTTGTCACACAAAACACCGGAAGTGAGTCTCCATTTCATCCATCCCGCCCCAATACGATGGGTGACATTTTCATCAATCTCACCGTCCCCTTGAATAATAGACCCAAGGTACTTAAAACTTCCTCTCCTAGTCTAGCCTCACCTCCCCCCCCCGAGTCTCACCACTGAACTTAGTCACTTACACTCCAAGTATTATGTCTTGGTCCTGCTCAACTTGAAACCTTTAGATTCCAGGGTCTGCCTCCATACCTCTAACTGCGCGTTCGCACCGCTTCGCATTTCGTCAATCAATACAATATCATCTGCAAATAGCATGCACCACGACACCTCCCCTTGGATATGGCGCGTCAGTACGTCCATCACTGGGGCAAACAAAAAAGGGCTGAGTGCCGACCCCTGATGCAACCCCATCATAACCGGAAAATGGTCTGAGTCCCTACCCACCGTCTTCACTTAGGTCTTTGCTCCATCATACTTGTCTTTAATCACCCTAATGTAGGCAACAAGTACACCTCTAGCCTCCAAACATCTCCACAAAACCTCCCTTGAAACTTTATTGTACGCCTTTTCTAAGTCGAACATCATATGCAAGTCCTTCCTCTCCCTATACTGCTCCATCAATCTGCTAACAAGGTGGATGACTTCAGTAGTCGAACGCCCCGTCATGAACCCGAACTGGTTCTCGGAAATAGACACACTCCTCCTTACCCTTAGCTTTACTACTCTCTCCCAGATTTTCATAGTATGGCTAAGCAGCTTGATACCCTGATAGTTATTGCAATATTGGATATCACCCTTGTTTTTGTATACAGGAACCATCATGCTCCACCTCCACTCTTCGGGCATCTTCTTCGTTCTAAAAATGACATTAAATAACCTAGTGAGCCACTCCAAGCCTGCCTTGCCCGCACTTTTCCAAAACTCCACCGGGATTTCATCCGGCCTGGTCGTTTTGCCCCTGCTCATCTCACGCATAGCCCTCTCCACTTCATCAACTCTAATCCGCCTACAATACCCGAAGTCACGACGACTCCCACAGGGTTCCAAATCACCCAGTACAATGCTCCTGTCCCCCTCCTCGTTCAAGAGACTATGGAAGTAGGTCTGCCATCCTGGACGGATAAGCCCCCTATCCAACAGAACTCTACCTTCTTCGTCCTTGATGCACTTCACTTGGTCCAAGTCACGAGTCTTCCTTTCTCGCGCCTAGGTTAACCTGAACAACCTCTTATCCCCGCCTCGGCCTTCGAGTTCCTCATACAACGACTAAAAGCTGCAGTCTTGGCTGCCGTAACTGCTAGCTTTGCCTCTTTCTTAGCCAACTTATATTGCTCCCTATTCCCCTTCTTCTCCTCCTCGTCTACACTTTCCACTAGCTTCAGATACGCTGCTTTCTTGGTTTCCACTTTTCCTTGCACCTCTCCATTCCACCACTAGTCTCCCTTGTGATCACCGGGGTAACCCTTTCAGAGACCCCCTAATACCTCTCTCGCGGCTTCCCTAATGCACTGTGCAGTCGTGGTCCACATAGCGCTGGCGTCCCCACTACTACTCCAAGCCCCCATAGTCAGCAACTTGACCTCCAACTCCTGCGCTTTAGGTTCTGCCTATGAAGGGTCGCGAGGTTCTCACTCGGGATGACCTTGCAATCCGTGCAAAGACCTCTATCAGACTTCCTGCAGAGTAAATAATCAATTTGAGTCTCGGCCACCGAACTCCGGAAGGTGACCAAGTGCTCCTTCTTCTTTAGGAAACTCGAGTTTGCTATCACCAAATCAAATGCTCTAGAAAAGTCCAGAGACGTTCCTCCTCCATTTCTATCTCCAAAATCAAAGCCACCATGCACATCATCATACCCCAAGACGTCGCTCCAATCTGGCCGTTGAAATCCCCTCCTATGAAAAGCTTCTCGATATGCGGGATACCACACACCATCTCATCCAAATCCTCCTAGAAACGTCTCTTGACTTCCTCATCCAAGCCTGCTTGGGGTGCGTACGCATTGATTTTGTTCAAAGTAAAACCTCCAACAACTAGCTTAATAGTCATCAACCTGTCATTCACCCTCCTAACCTCCACCACTAGTTCACGGAGGTCCTTATCAACCAAGATACATACCCATAGTTTGAACTTGTCCACATCTCGCACCTTATCTTCTACCCACCTAGTCTCCTGTACACAAGCTATATTAATCTTCCTTTTCTCGAGATCTTCGCTAACTCTACAGATTTTGCAGTCAAAGTTCCTATGTTCCAAGACCCCACTCTCAGCCTAGCAACTCCCTTAGCCCTCTTACCCCCACACCCCCTCCCCGGCGATGACACCCCCGAGGTCAAGACCTTACCCTACCATCGTTCACCAAAGCTACTATAATCTAGGAGTCACTACGCAAGCACTATCTCGAAAACAAGCGACAAAAATAAAATGAATAACCAAAATATAATCTACCACTAAAGGTCGCAAAACAGGTGAAGAACTAAAATAAAGGAACTAAAGGAAACTATAATCTACAACTAAAGGTTAGAAAAACAGGTGAAGAAATAAAATAAAGGAACTAAAGGGAACTATAATCTACAACTAAAGGTTAGAAAAACAGGTGAAGAAATAAAATAAAGGAACTAAAGGGAACTATAATCTACAACTAAAGGTTAGAAAAACAGGTGAAGAAATACAATAAAAGAGCTAAAGGGGACTATAATCTATAACTAAAGGTCAAAAAGAAAATGTGCAAACCTAGAGCAGAACTACTAGGGGATATATTAAATAAAAATTCAAAATAAAGATGTAAACAGATAGATAACAATATAAACAAGTAGGCAAGCTATCACTAATGCAATTAATTTGACAATAATAGGGTAAATACTAATTAAAGATTCAAGAATAACTTTAGACACCAAAGTAATTCTCAAGGAGCAAAATGCGAAAACCTTTTTTCATCTTGCCTTGTGAACAATGCTCCTCTGTTTATATCACGTTCAGCTCTCCAAGTTCAATATGTTCGGAGATCCAATAATTTTTCTCGGCGGACCTTCTTGCAGACCTTTAAACTGTCATCCAGATGTGGTAGAATGCTACTCCTTTTGTCCCAATTTATGTGATACTCTTTCCTTTTAAGCCTGTCCCGAAAAGAATTACACCTTTTTATATTTATAAAAATTCAACTTTAAATTTTCCTTTTTACCCTTAGTGAGATGATTTCTAGCCACATAAATTTTTAAATTTATTTTAGACCACAAGTTTCAAAAGTCTTCCTTTATTTCTTAAACTTCGTTTCAGTCAAACACCTTCACATTAATTGAACGGAGAGAGTATATGAAATAAAAACTACTTGACAAGTTTCTTTTTATCTGATATGTTGCGACTATAATGTAACTCCTGCATAGTATGTTTTGGTCACTGATTCTCTTTCTGATTGCTGTCCTCGTCTGATTTCTAGCCGCACAAGTTTCTATGATTTGTGTTAGACCACAACTTTCAAAAGTCTTCCTTTATTTCTTAAACTCCGTTCCAGTCAAACACTTCACATTAATTGGGACGGAGGGAGTATATGAAATAAAAACTACTTGACAAGTTTCTCTTAGTCTGATATGCTGGACTATAATGTAACTCCTGCATAGTATGTTTTGGTTCCTGATTCTCTTTCTGATTGCTGAAGGCTGCACCATCAGCAAATGCAAGTCGGCGAAGGCAGGCATTGTCAGAATCAGACGAGGATGAGCCATTGCCGAGGCAGGGAAGTGATGGAGAAGGCGGAGGCGATGCTACTGTTGATGATGATGAGTGAAGATGAAATACCATTACAACTCCTAATTTGCTGGATGTCAAGATTACCAACATTCATTCCCTTTATGCCAAACACACTGGGATTTCTATTGGCTCTTTCTTGGCCTGCCTGCTTTGTTGTTTTTGCTTCCTGGGCTAGTCTAGCCTGAGTTCCTTGTAGGAAGAAAAGGTAGCTGTAGCTCAAGTCATAGAAGAACAGATGATGTACTGTAAATGCATAATGTTTATAGAGAAATGTTTCAGATGAGTTAACTTTTTTGCCAAATCCAAATCGACCTTGAACTCCTATAGAATTGATATAATGCTCTGTTATTCTTTCATATCCTAATTAAAGATTAGAACAGACTTGCTATTCAGAACATTATATTTGGATAAAAGAGCATATTTTGCATCAGGAGTTGGGAGTTCATTTATTTATCAAACAGACACTGACTGAAAAATCAGACAGCTTAGTTGATCTTTTCATGGTCCATTCACTAAGGTCTGGAGATGATCCATACGAGCTTGGTTAGGTCAATATCTATGCCATCACTACGTTTTTCTTTGTATAATTAACATTCTTTAATCACTTACTTTCCCTAGTTTTATTAGCATTTCTTTGTGACCACTTATCCTAGCTCGGCACTGATGAATATTATGAGTAATTGAGTTTTTTAACTAGTACAGAACTAAACTTGTTTCAAATGCTAATTCCTGTCAACAGGTTTTGACATCCTGTTTTTTTCCATTCCAAGTATTTGTGATCTTTCACAATCAACTGTTGGTGAGCATTTTAATCCATGTGGGCTGCTGCGAATTGTCATCTTCAGCACTAAGGTAACACTTCACCTTGATTCAACTAATCTGTAATGTTGCTATTTAAGGGAATTCAGTACTTTTTTCGCGACAAAGTAACAATAATTGATATTTTAATTTTTTATGACATACTTGGACTTTCAAACTATACGCGCAATTAATGTCAAGTAGAAGTCAGAAACGGTAGAAATGTGATAATTCCACACACTAGAAAGTAGCAAAAAAAACAGTGATTGTTGAAAGGGTGAATCTGTATTGGAAGATTTCTCACCAGATGGCATTAACTTCTGTAAAATAAGTGCTGCATTGAAGGAAGTAACTGACATTTATGCAGAAGCAGAAGCAGCCCTTCAATGTATATGTAAAAAGTACCTCCTTTTTCTGAATCCATGTAGAATCCACTCAGGTATGTCTTTTTTTTTTTCTTCTTTTTTCTGAATCCATGTACTACATACTGGCAAAACATAACAAAATTTATCATGTTACTAACATGATACAGAAAGAAAAAGAATTAACCTAAATAATTGCTTATCAAATTACTTAAATTAAAAATAATCAGCGGACGTAAATATATAAAAGACAAAGGGTGGCCCAAAAGCACGAAGTATTTCGTGCTTACGCAGCGTCCGAGAAAGTGCCGCATCCCAAGAGGGTGTGATGTAGACAGCCTACCATGATGCAAGCATCAGTAACTGATATTTAGCCGGTCACCCGAATTCATGCAGATGGCGTGGATAGTCCACACCATCTACATGCATCCGGGCGAACAAACCCAAATCGCCTTAAATTTTGCCGGCCCATCAAAAAAGACCTCAGGAGCAAAAGTTATCACTTCGCCATGACCGTTCCTCGTGTTTGGTGTTTAGGGCCATAAAATTGGAGTTTCGTCGATTCTCAAATTTTTGTATGCTATAACCCATTTCATTTGCATGCATCCGACGACCGAACCTGACTCGCCTGAAAATTTTCCGGCCAATCAAAAACGATCTAAGGAACAATAGTCATCGCTTTGCCATCACCGTTCCTAGTTTTTTGACATTTTAGGGCTAAAAAATTGGAATTTTGCCCGATTCCTAGATTTTCATGTGCTATAGCCCACGCCATCTGCATGCATCGTGATCGGACCCGAATCATCTAAAATTTTACCGGCCCATCAAAAACGACCCAAGAAACATTAATCATTGCTTTGCCATGACCGTTCCTCATTTTTTTGTGTGGTTTTTTAGGGTCATAAAACTGGAATTTTGCCCGATTTTCAGATTTTTTTTGTTGTAGCCCGCGCCATCTGCATGATGGGGGCGACCAGACTAGATCGTCTAAAATTTTGCGGCCCATAAAAATAATCGAAGAAACAATAGTCATCACTTCGCCGTAACTGTTCCTCATTTTTTTTGGTGTTTTAGGGCCATAAAACTAGAATTCCGCTCGATTTTTAGATTTTTGTATGCTGTAGCCCACAGCCATCGGCAAGCATCCGGTTGACCGAACCAAAATCGCCTAAAATTTTGTGGCCCATAAAAATGACATAAGGAACAATAGTCATCCCTTAGCCATGACCGTTCCTCGTTTTTTGACGTTTTAGGGCCATAAAATTGAAATACCGTTCGTTTCCCAAATTTTGGGGTTCTATAGCCCATGCCATCTGCAAGCATCGGGGCGACCAGACCCGAATTGTTTAAAATTTTGGCGGCCCATAAAAAAGATCCAAGAAACAATAGTCATCGCTTCGCCATGACCATTCCTCATTTTTTTAGTGTTTTAGGGCCGTAAAACTAGAATTACGCCCGATTTCTGGATTTTCATCTGCTGTAGCCCATGCCATCTGCATGCATCCGGGCGACCGGACCTGAATTGCCTAAAATTTTTGCGGCACTTAAAATATACATAAGGAACTATAGTCATTGCTTCGCCATAACCGTTCCTCATTTTTGACATTTTAGGGCCATAAAACTGAAATACCTCCCGAGTCTTAGATTTTCCTATGCTATAGCCCATGCCATATGTATGCATCGGGGCGACCAGAACCGAATCGCCTAAAATTTCGGTCGGCCCATAAAAAACGGCTTAAGGAATAATATTCATCGGTTCTCCATGGCCGTTCCTTATCTTTTTAGCGTTTTAGGGCCACAATTGGAATTCTGCCTGATTCCCAGATTTTCATGTGGTATTGCTCACTCCATCTACATGCATCCAGGCGACCAGACCCGAATCGCCTAAAATTTTGCCTACCTATAAAAAAACGACCTAAGGAATAATAGCCATCACTTTGCCATGATCGTTCCTCATTTTTTGGCGTTTTATGGTTATAAAACTAGAATTCCGCCCCATTCTCAGATTTTGGTGTGCTATAGCCCACGCCATCTACATACTCTGGATGAATTGACCCGATTCACCTAAAATATCGTCGGTAATAAAAAATGATTTAAGGAACAATAGTCATCGCTTTGTCATGTCTGTTCCTCATTTTTTGGCGTTTTAGGGCCATAAAGTTGGAATTCCACCAAATTCCTAAATTTTCGTGTGTTATAACCCATGCCATTAATATGCGTCCGAATGATCGGACCCGAATCGTCTAAAATTTTGCTGGCCCATAAAAAATGACATAAGGAACAATAGTCATCAATTCGCCATGACCGTTCCTCGTTTTATGGCGTTTTAGGGCTATAAAACTGGAATTCTGCCCGATTTTCAAAATTTTCGTGTGCTATAGCCCACGCCATCTGATCGGATCCGAATTGCCTAAAATTTTGTCAGTCCGTCAAAAATGACCTAAGGAATAATGATTATCATTTCGCTATGATCGTTCCTCGTTTCTTGGCATTTTAGGGCAATAAAAATGGAATTTCGTTCGATTCCTAGATTTTCGTATGCTATAGCCGCGCTATCTGCGTGCATCGGGGTGATCGAACCCGAATCACAAATAATTTTGTCGGCCCATAAAAAACGACCCAAGAAACAATAGTCATTGCTTCGCCATGACTGTTCCTCATTTTTTTGGTGTTTTAGGTCCATAATACTGGAATTCTGTCCGATTTCCAGATTTTTATGTGCTTTAGCCCGCCCCATCTACATGCATCCGGGCGAACGGATCCAAATTGCCTAAAATTTTACGGCTCAATAAAAATGACCTAAGGAACAATAGTCATCGATTCGCCACATCGTTCCTCATTTTTTTGACGTTTTAGGGCCATAAAATCCAAATACCGCTCGATATCCATATTTTTGTATGCTATAGCCCATGCCATCTGCATGTATCCAAGCGACCGGACCCGAATCGCCTAAAATTTTGGTCGGCCCATAAAACTGACCTAAGGAACAATGGTCATCACTTCGCTATGATCGTTCCTCATTTCTTGGTATTTTAGGGTCATAAAACTGGAATTTCGCCTAATTCCCAGATTTTCGTATGCTGTAGCCTGCACCATCTGCATGCATCTAGGTGACCAGACCTGAATTGCCTAAAATTTTGCAGCCCATAAAAATGATTTTAAGGAACAATAGTCATCGCTTCGCTATGACCGTTCCTCATTTTTGACGTTTTAGAGCCATAAAACTGAAATACCGCCCGGTGCCCAGATTTTCATGTGCTATAGTCCACCCCATCTGCATGCATCCGAGCAACCAGACCCGAATCACCTAAAATTTCGGTCGGCCCATCAAAACGACCTAAGGAACAATAGTCATCACTTCGCCATAAGCGTTCCTCTTTTTTTTTTTTTTTTTTTTTTTAGCGTTTTAAGGTTATAAAACTAAATTATGCCTGATTCCCAGATTTTATGTGGTATAGCCCACACCATCAGCATGCATCCAAGCAACCGGACCCGAATCACTTCGCAATGATCGTTCCTCATTTTTTCTTTTGTGTTTTATGACAATAAAACTAGAATTCTGCCCGATTCTCAAATTTTGATTTGCTATAGCCCCAACCATCTGCATGCATCCGGACGACTTGACCCGATTCGCCTAAAATTTTTTCGATAATAAAAAACGAGCTAAGAAACAGTAGTCATCGCTTTGCCATGTCTATTCCTCTTTTTTTGGCATTTTAGGGCGATAAAGTTGGAATTTCGCCAGATTTCAAATTTCTGTGTATTATAGCCCACGCCATCTGCATGCATCCGGCCGACCAGACCTGAATCGCCTAAAATTTCGGCCGGCCCAAAAAATGGCCTTAGGAACAGTAGTCATCGTTTTGCCATGACCATTCCTCATTTTTAGCATTTTAGTATCATAAAATTGGAATTCTGCCCGATTCCAAACTTTTTGTGTTGTATAGCCCACGCCATCAGCATGCATCCAGGCGACCGGACCCGAATCGCCTAAAATTTTTCGGCCTATCAAAAAATGACCTAAGGGACAATAGCAATCACTTCGCCATGATCGTTCCTCATTTTTGGCGTTTTATTGCCATAAAACTAATATTTTGTCCGATTTCTAGATTTTGATGTGTTGTAGTCCACACTATCTGCATGCATCAGGATGACCTGACGCGATTCTTCTAAAATTTTGCCGGTAATAAAAAATGATCTAAGAAACAATAATCATCGCTTTGCCATGTCTGTTCCTCATTTATTTTGTGTTTTAAAGGCATAAAGCTAGAACTTTGCTAAATTCCCAAAGTTTCGTGTGTTATAGCCCACACCATTAGCATGCATTCAGGCGATCAAACCCGAGTCATCTAATATTTGCTGGCCCATAAAAAATGACATAAGGAACAATAGTCATCGCTTCGCAATGACGTTCCTCATTTTTGGCGTTTTAGGGCGATATAACTGGAATTCTGCCCAATTTTCAAAAAATTTCGTATGC
This sequence comes from Nicotiana tabacum, assembly GCF_000715075.1. Taxonomy (NCBI): domain Eukaryota; kingdom Viridiplantae; phylum Streptophyta; class Magnoliopsida; order Solanales; family Solanaceae; genus Nicotiana; species Nicotiana tabacum. Next base: position 167,136,134 of record NC_134089.1, on the reverse strand, counting down.
TATAGCCCACGCTATCTGACCGTACCCAAATTGCCTAAATATTGTCGGTCTGTCAAAAAATGACCCAAGGAACAATGGTAATAGCTTCTCCATGACCGTTCCTCATTTCTTGGCATTTTAGGGCCATAAAACTGAAATTCTACCTGATTCCTAGATTTTCGTGTGCTATAGCTCGCGCCATATACATGCATCTGGGAGACGACCCGAATCACCTAATCTTTTGCCGGCCCATCAGAAACGATCCAAGAAACAATAGTCATTGCTTTACAATGACCGTTCCTCATCTTTTTGGTATTTTAGGGCCATAAAATTGGAATTCCGCCCGAGTTCCAAATTTTGTGTGCTGTAGCCCGCTCCATCTACATGCATCAAGGCGACCAGACCCGAATCGCCTAAGATTTTTCAGCCATAAAAATGACTTAAGGAACATCGCTTCGCCATGACCGTTCCTCATATTTTTTTTTGATATTTTAGGTCCATAAAACTGAAATACCACTCGATGCCCAGATTCGTGTGCCCACACCATCTGTATGCATCCGGACTACCGGACCCGAATCGCCTAAAATTTGCCGGCCCATAAAAAGCGATCTATGGAACAATAGGCGCTTCTTCATGATAGTTCCTCATTTTTAGCGTTTTAGGGCCACAAAACTGGAATTCTACATGATTCCTAGAGTTTCGTGTGGTATAGCCCGCGCCATCAACATGCATCTAGGCAACTGGACTCGAATCGCCTAAAAATTTTCCGGCCCATCAAAAAGCGACTTAAGGAACAATTGTCATCACTTCGCCATGATTGTTCCTCATTTTTTGGTACTTTATGGCCACAAAACTGGAATTCTGTTCGATTCCTAGATTTTGGTGCATCTGTACGACCTGACATGATTCGCCTAAATTTTTGCCGATAATAAAAAAATCTAAGGAACAATAGTCATCGCTTTGCCAAGTTTGTTCCTCAATTTTTGGCGTTTTAGGGCCATAAAGTTGGAATTCTGTCAGATTCTCAAATTTTCGTGTGATATAGCCCACGCCATCTATGTACATCTGGACGATCGGACCTGAATTATCTAAAATTTTACCAGCCCATAACAAATGATATAAGGAACAATAGTCATGTTACACCCCATGTTTTTGTACATAAAAGTACGTCGTAAGTCGGTTGATGTAAGCTCAGAAGAAATGAAATTCCTCTACAAGGATAAGGAAGGTTTATCGAAGTCTTAAGTAAGTTAAATTGAATGGGACTTGGAAAAACAAATGAGATAATGGATACATAAACTATGGTTGCTTGCTTATTGGGATACTTGCTTGAGCTACATGCTTACCCGTCCTACTAGCTTGAGCTACTTAACATATGTCGTGATTATTAAATGAGGGCAAGATACGTGTCTAAGTGAATAAGGAAGCATGTGACACTTACTAATTAACCAAGCAAGTGACAAATAGGTGTGTCACCTATTTGCTAAAAGGGAAGGCCCAATTTAGTCAACCTCATTGGACATCTGTAGTTTAGCCAAGAGGGCCTTTTAGGGGCTGAATCAAGACACATATCCTCATAAACATAAAGATATGCATGAAATTCTCTCCCAAATTAACCTACTCCAAACCCTCAAGAAGTTGTTGATAATCTTCTTCTTCTTTCAATTCAAGTTAAAAGGTAATCTCCAATCTTGAAGGATCTGATATGAAGCAAGTTAATAGTCATAAAAGGCAATATACTACCATTGTTTCATCCCTACAAGATCTGGTCTAGGTAATAAAATCCTCCCCCTTCATATATTTGAGTTTATCTAAGTTCTAGCTAGGATGTTTGGTGAAGGACTTGTGAAGTAGGGGCTAGAAATTGAGTTGAAGTTGTTGTGGTGTAATGGATTTTTTGGAGTAGTTTCATATTATCTTATGGATGTCACATGAGAGTATTGGCTTGTACATGTTGTGTTTAATCTTATTGGTGCCTTAAGTAAGTTTTGGGAGTAAGAATTGATGAAGTAATAATTTGAAAATCAACTTTCAGTTGTTGTAATTTGTGGAATGTTTTGAGTTCGTTTTTATGTGGTGTTGTGGCTTAAAAATTAGTATGTATAACCTGAGTATATTGTGGTTGTCATTATTGAAGTGTATTCAAGTTCTAGCTAAGTTATAGGGATGTAAAAGTGCAAAATAGCACTTGGTTGTTGTATGGGATTGTGTGGACTGTTTTGGTGATGTATTGCAATGGATATAAGGTTGGATATTGATGTAATATGTTTGTTGATATTTTGGACATGCTGGTCTTGTTGTTTGATTTGAGGAAAGGAAAAGAATAAGGGGAGGTGCTGTCAAAATACTTAAAGATGAGCTAGTCGCTCATTTGTGTAGAATTCTAGCTTCCGTAAGCTTAACAATGATCCCTTATTGTTTGTTGTAGATTGAAGTACTAACGGAATGAACCAACACCGTGAGGTTAAGTAAACGACAAAGGTATATTTAGGCTAATCCTTCCTTTTTTGGCATGATCCAAGTAATGATACGTAAACGTAATGTTATTCCATAAATGATTCTACTCTTAGTAGTTAAGGATGCCTACATTATTCATTCCTATGAAATGTAATACAAAACATGTCTAAGTATGTTTCTAAGTCTCTATTGAGGCATACGATAAATATGTTAATGTTCATACTATAGTGTTATATTCATCTTCATTTACCACCGAGCTACGACCGGTTGGCAGTCATGCATCTTTATTTACCACCGAGCTACGATCGGTTGGACAATCATGTATCTTCATTTACCACCGAGCTACAGACGGTCGGGCAGTCATACATTTACCACCATGCTACGGTCGGTCGAGCAGTCATGCATTTACCACCGTGCTACAACCGGACAGGTAGTTACCATTGATCAGTTGGGCGGTCATGTTACGATATGGGTAATAGTCCTAGGAGAGGCATCAAATATATAATAATTAGTATGCATATCATGGCCTTCAGTGGCACTTCAGAGGTTCAGTTTGATTCTTATGTCTTTCTTACTGATGTTGACTTATTTTTATTTTTTAGTTCTGCCTTACATACTTGGTATATTATTCGTACTGACGTCGTTTTATTATGGATGCTACATTCATGCTTACAGGTATAGGTAATCAGTTTGATGATCCTTCATTGTAGACGAGGTTAATATTCAGCAAAGGATCGGTAAGACTCCACTTCATTCAGAGTGCAGCCGAGTGTATAAGTCATCGTGTTAGAGTTTTGCTACAAACTTGTGGGTAGGCAGGGGCCCTATCCCGACCACGTTTCGATGTCAAATACTCTAAGAGGCTTTATAGCCATAGGTTCATTATGTATAGTATGTCAGAGGCCTTGATGTCCCGTGCGCATTCATGTTTTAAGTACGATGGATCGTTGATACAACATTTTCCCACTTACGGTTATGCATTACGAGTTGTGGCCATGTTGGCCCATGATAGTTACAGAAGGAATGAGTTCATTCAACTCAACCTATGTATGATCTAGTTTTTGTCGGACGATCATAAGTTACAAAGTGGTTCTCTCGGGCCAGTACGACACCGGGTGCCAGTCACGCCTCCCTAGGTTAGGGATGTGACAAATAGTCATCGCTTTGCCCTGACCGTTCCTCAGTTTTTGGCGTTTAGGGCTATAAAACTGGAATTCTACCGAATTTTCAAAAATTTTCATGTGCTATAGCCCACGCCATTTGACCTGACCCGAATCGCCTAAAATTTTTCCAGTCCATCAAAAATGACCTAAGGAAAATGGTCATCGCTTTGCCATGATCGTTCCTCCTTTCATGGCATTTTAGGGCCATAAAATTAAAATTCTGCCTGATTCCCAGATTTTCATGTGCCCGTGCCATCTACATGCATCGGGGTGACCAGATCTGAACACCCAAAATTTTTTTTCCCCATAAAAAATGACCCAAGAAACATTAGTCATAGATTTTCCATGATTGTTCCTCATTTTTTGGTGTTTTAGGGCTATAAAATTAGAATTCCGCCCAATTTCTAGATTTTTGTGTAATGTAGTCCACACCTTCTACATGCATCGGGCCAATCAGACTCGAATCACCTAAAATGTTGAGGCCCATAAAAATGACCTAAGAAACAATAGTCATCACTTCGCTATGACCTTTCTTCCCTTTTTGACGTTTTAGGGCCATAAAACTAAAATACCGCCCGATGCCCAAATTTTCATGTGCTATAACCACGCTATCTGGGAGTCACATGATATAGTAATTTTAAGCAAATAAGGGAAATAGAGAGGGGATGTACATGATATATAGTAATTTTAAGAAAATAAGGTAAATAGGGAGGGGGTGTATATGATATAGAAATTTTAAGCAAATGAAAGAAATAGGGAGGGGATGTACATAAAGCAATTTTAAGCAAATAAAGGGAATAGGGAGGGGATGACATCAAATAATCCGTTAATCCATATAAGCGAAACTTCATCATGGTAAGAGCCTCAGTATATATCCAGCAGATTCGCCATGATGTCGTGCCCTGTTTTCTCGCGAAAGCAGGTTTCGACATGTGACAACTCTTTTAAACTGGTATTAAAAGAGAAGAGTCGCCACCTAACAATTTTAGGGTGCGTTCGGGTACCTATTTGCAATTAAATCTGTTTTAACTAGATCGTGTCACCAAAGATCGGGTAAGGGCTCAAATTATCTCGAAGAGAACGTGTTAGGTACTCTTCGAGGTCTACAACTGTAGGTCCCGACCGAAATTAACACTATGTGGGATTATTGGATTATAATTGTCCTATGTGACTATGTAAATTAAAGGAAGAAAGGGAATTTAAATATTCGACTACGATATAAAACAAGTGTAAAGGAAATTGCACATATGAAGGAATTAGACAATACATTAATAGATGATTAGTACAAGTCCCTGAAGATTACATGGTACAACCTAATTTATTCTAATCCCGAAGAAACAAAGGTGCGAGTAATAAACATGTGGGGGGGGGGGGGTCCTAAAATTTTTAGCCTAAAGAATCACCCCGTGCAACATAAATAGTACTTCGCAACTCCCTTAAGGTAGGGGTTGCTCATATTATTTTACGGGCACAAACTATCATCTCTTGCTACCCAATTACTATGTTAAAGTTATTTACCTAAAGCGCTCTAGTTTAATTCTAAACCGTGTCCTATGCGTGCATTACCCGTCCCATGTCTGTGGTCTAGGAGGCTTTGGACCTACTATTTGGGTGGTTCTAGACTTTACCTAGGGTGCTCAAAATGATAAAACTACTAGCACATTCAAAACAGGTAGGACTGCACATAATAGCAATGAAAGGGTCAAGTTAGCCTCCATACATAAGCAACAAAAGCACACGAACAAATCTTAGGTTATGCAGTAAGGTGTCATAGGCAGTTTTTTTAAAATGAGATGTATTAAAATCATTCAAAACCTATAGGCATGGCTTCTATGCGACTACATGGTTCAATAAAATCTCATAGGCAGTACTGCCAGTTAGATTATCGAAGCTGCAGATTAAAAGCGTTATTAAAAGCCTATAGACATGATCTCTAGGTGATTCGTGCTTGGGCAATGAAACTGTTGAAAACTCAGAATTATTCATCTTTTGTCCTATATGCATGCTTTCTCAGCGAGTAGCGATATCCTACAGACATGTTTCCTAGGTGGGCAGTATGATATGAATGAACAACAACAATAATTTAATTAATCAATTAAGGCCCTATAGACATGGTATCTAGATGAGTAAATCTTAATTACTTAGTGTGATCATATAAGCATATCATCTAGCAATCACACAACAATAGCACAAAGTGATCAAGTAATCAATAATGTTTGAATCCTATAGGCATGCTATCTAATATCGTGTAGAAGTGAAGCATGTAAACGAGTGAAACACTTAAATTCTCATAGACATGCTTTCTAGCAATGTATAGGAACATGACGTGCAAATCAAGTGAAGTTCTTAGGTTCCTATGTGCATGCTTTCTATCAGTGTATACGAATAGAGCTCATCAAACAAAGTAGCAAACAAAGCATGTAGACCCTATAATTACGATTTTTACCCTTTTTTGCGAAAATAGAATGTACCTGCTCCCCATTTCACTACTTCCCCTGCTGTTTGTTTACAAATTATTACAAACCCAAAATAAAGAGTATAGATTCAAATATTACAAATTGAATGACTACCGACCCAATAAACAAAGCAGGCCCAAAGGAAAATAACACAGCACTGCCTGGGCCTTCAGTAGGCTCCCTCTTTACACGGATATCATACACACCTCAAACATGAGAATATATCAATGGCATAGCTCAGGATCATACATGGATTCATACCAGGCCCAGATGGAGGACCCACTTACTAGGCAATTACAGGTTAACCACTTAACCACATAAGTTAACAAACTACACATGGCAATTAATTAACAGATTTGAAGCCTATTAAATACAACACCTCATAGGGACAAGATTACAGAAAGCATATTGGCACTTGCCTTTTAGAAGCTAGGGTGACAAGATTGGTCAGACAAGAGGGCTTTAAAATGACAACTAGGAGAACCAGCGAAGCTCAGTTTCAACATGATGGGCTTGACCTTGTAGATTCATGATTTAGCAATTATTCAAAATGTGAAAGAGTGGAGCATGCTGAACATAAACACAACATTAGGAGAGTTGATGAGGCATGTTACTTGGGTTAACAGGGCAAGCGTACCAGACGCACACAGAGTGATCATCCTAAGTTTCCCAGAACAATAAAGTTTTAGGGTAAGGCATGATCCAGAATTAATCTAAAAGAACTTTAGACCTAGGAATCTTAATCATGAAAGTCTAACAGAGTCATAGTCAGGGGAACAACAATTTGCACATAAAAACTAGATAGTAGGCATGATCCATAACAATCGACAAATAACTTAACATGCTGAGTATACACAAGGATTCGAGGATCTAAAGAACTCATGGTAGGAAGTCATATTGATTTAAAGTTAATAAAAAAGGAAGACTTCCGGGCTTATGCCAGTTGGCCATGCACAATAGAAGAAGCTAAGTATATTGAAGCTCAATTAGAAGTTTTAGGTAGACATTAAAGAATGCAGGATTGAACAAGTCAAAAGCACACACTAGAGCTACAAATAGCATGGAAATAGATCATAGCTAACAACACAATCCCAGAAATGTAGCAGGTTGGGCATGAATGACTCAACAAGGACTAGAAACATGAGTTGGCTATCATAATAATCCAAAACAAAGCAGAGAGACAAACTTAGGACAAGCATCAGGTATTAGCGTAGACACAATAGGCTAAACAAGTTTAAGAGAAATAGAAGTCGTCTATGCTAAACACATATGATTGGCATACATCATAATTAGAACCCAGGAAAATTCAGGTGTTAAGATTATAGAACCATAAGAATACTTCAGAGCAAAAAAGGCTACAAACAAGATGGAATAGTAGGACATTGATTCATAGAGAGTTTCTGTTATGACCCAAACTGAAGGGCCATGACTAGCACCCGACCACACTTGCCGAGCACCAACGTACATTTCATCTAACCTTCATTATTATCTTTTAGGGCTGACGAGATCAATATAAATGGTAGACCTAGATCATGGACAACCAGCAATAAAATATGACGGCATGAACATACATAGCAGAGGATGACCAGACAATCAAGAAACTACATATAAGGTATGAGCTACCACGCTACTATGAAAGACTATACAACAAAAACTAGCCGATAAGGCATACTAAACTATACATGAGCCGACACCTGTCTATGAGCCTCTAAAAGAACATAAGTGTTGCAACATAGCCGGAACAGGTCCCCGACATACCCATAATATCTATAACAAAAATTGCATACCAAGACCAAGACAAGTCCAGAGAAGGGATCTCGCCAATCACCGCTGAACTGGACAGTCTACTGTGGTGGGGGAGCTGCACCTGCCTGTCTATCAGGACCTGCAGCACGACATGCAGCGTCCACAAATAAAAGGACGTCAGTACGAATAAAGTACTGAGTATGTAAGGCAAGGAACCATAAATACGATCAGTAATGTAAGCAAGGATAGAGAATATACAACCTGTAACATCTTAGTACCTCTGAGGGCTACTTACATGAAATGCATGATACATATGTATAAATACATAAACCTTTAAAGCATTCGCCTCTGTGGGCATCATCATCATCATATCGTACCCGGCCATAATAGGCTCGGTAAAAAAATGTACCCGGCCATAATAGGCTCGGTAGAATCGTACTCGGCCACGTGGAGCTCGGTAAAACCCAACTGATCAGTGGTTGCACAATAGGTGCCGTACCCGGCCAACTATAGCGTGGCTCGGTAGAGTAAAATAGATACATATATATAATGCATGCTCGACTCATGGAATCACATTCTAAACCTTTCGGAGTGACGTAAGGTCGGTATCCTCTGTACACGTTATTAGGACTAACTCTTCACTATGAACCTTATAAGAATCAGGAAGTACCAACAACATTGATAACATAAGAATAAGAGAAGCAACATTAACATCAATCGTTCCATAAGAGGGAAAACAATGTAAGTACTACTAGCTTCTAAGAGTAGAGTATCTTGGAAGCTCGTTCATTACACTATGTACAATCGGAGTCGTGCAAAAGAAGGAAAGGGATAGCCTCACATACCTTGTATATACTGCCCCAATCTCAAGTTATGCAATTGTCAAAACTCCTTAGTCTACAATAAGAGAAACGATACTATCGTTATCATTTAAGCGTCATAACTATTATGTATCGACCACAACCTATTTTACGATGAAACGGACAACACCTACCCTATATATATGACCTCACACCATTCAAAACAGTCACCAAACAGCCCAAACAACATCAATAATAAACATATTGAGCCTCCCAAAATAGTCCACACACAGCCTAATCACTCCATACATACGACGACCACCGTAGTCGTGTCAAACAACCTGGAAATGTTACGAATAACTAATAGCCCATAACCCTACATATATATGGTGTTTCTCCACACCCTTCCTCCTCCAAAAATCCACAATATAGTAGTAAAATACGCAGCCCAACAACAACGCAAAACAGTCCACAAAACAATAACATTACTACCAAGCCTTTCGATATATATCTCACAAGTTCTAGCTTCAATGGCTTAGCCGCAACTTGGATAATCTTAAATACATATAGAGTAAGAGGTTCCTTACCTTTATACAAAAAGAACAACTCCAATTTTACCTTAAATTTCCATGAAATATCCCTCCAATGCTGCCACAACAACAAAAAAGCGAAACTAGCGATCAATTAGTGTTTTTCGGCACTAGAATCACTTTAGAAGGCTTGAAATCACCTAGGATTGATATTAATAACATGAGGGAGTATTTACAGAACATAAAACCTTTAAAACAACCTCCCACACGAGCTAGAACGACACAAAAATGAGCAACAACGAGAAGAACAAGAGACTTACTAGCGCCACGGAATTCCCGACACTTGATTTGTGTTGTTTGCCCTTTTTTTGGGTCTTGAATCTTGAGAGAACCTTGAGAGGATGTTCCTAGGGTTATAAGGTCTGAAAATAGTGAGAAGAAATGACTTAAAACGGGTTGGAGGCATCCTATATAGGTCCAAATATCTTAAACCGCCTTAGTGGGCCCCATAGAGAGGTGCTTGGCGCAGTCTCGCGAAAACGTGAATATCTCTCTACTCCGAGATCGTATCGATGAAAGATTTAATGCGTTGGAAACTAGACTCATAGATATTTAATTTGGTTGGTAGATCACCCCGTAATTCCTTGTAAATTATGATAAATTATTATAAACATTTGACCTAATGTTTAAGTAAAATTATGAACCTAAGTTGCGACAACCTTTGTCGACTTTTGTTTCATAACTCGTTTGACTTCAAGGCTTATGATACGGATATTATATGATTAAAATACCTTAATAAATGACCTCTTGAGTGTATTAATCACCGCTAGATTACCTGAAAATACGAGTTACAATATCCTTGATTCTTTTAACTTCTAATACTGGTTAATCACCCTTATACACTCTTGTATCACTTAAGACCAATAGGATTGACTTCTTATCATCTCAAAGATAATTCCTTCTTGGATTTATGTTAACTAATATATGGCATGAACTAACACATGTGGATATGGGTTGTAACACCCTCCCCCTTAGGAACATTCGTCCTCGAATGTAAGGGTTTATGGGGAGTTTAAATCATCGTGGATTCCAATGGAAATTTCCGATCAATTTTCCCCTATAAAATGGTCACTAGAAAACTTGCAAGTAATTAAGCCCAACATATGGCTTCACATGGCTACACAAAGCATTATGCGTATTTACATTAACTACATATCACCATTTTGTATTAAGGAGGAGTATTCTCAAATTATTGCTTACCTCATAGAGCCGTTTCACCTTCCAATGTATCCTGTCTTCCACCAGCATCCTTGTTATCTTCATTCTGGAATAAGTAAGGGTATTTAAACTTCATCTCCTCTTCTGCTTCCCATGTCATTTCTTCCATATTTTTGTTCCTCCACAATACTTTGACGGAAGCTATATCTTTTGTTCTCAGCTTGCGGACTTGCCGATCTAATATCGCCACTGGCACTTCTTCATATGATAGGTCCTCTGTAACTTGTACATCTTTGATAGGGATGACTCGAGAAGGGTCTCCAATACATTTTCTCAACATAGATACATGGAATACCGGGTGGACAAATTCCAATTCGGATGGCAATTCTAACTCATAAGCAACCTGTCCAATCCGTCGAAGAAATTTATATGGCCCGATATACCTTGGACTCAGCTTACCTTTCTTCCCAAAACACATAATACCCTTCATTGGTGAGATTCTCAGGAAAACCCAATCACCAACCTCAAACTCTAGATCACGACGTTGGACATCAGAATAAGATTTTTGCCTGCTTTGTGCCGTCCTCAATCGCTCCTGTATCACTTTCACCTTCTCAATAGCTTGGTGAATCAAATCTGGCCCATATAATTCTGTTTCACCGACTTCGAACCATCCAACTGGTGATCTACATCTCCTCCCGTATAGTGCCTCGTATGGGGCCATTTTAATACTGGAATGGTAGCTATTGTTATAGGCGAATTCTATGAGTGGAAGATGATCATCCCAATTCCCCTTAAAATCTAGAACACATGCTCGTAGCATATCTTCCAGTGTCTGAATGGTACGTTCAGCTTGTCCGTCAGTCTGTGGATGAAATGCAGTGCTGGGATTTACTTGTGTGCCTAAACCCTTCTGGAAAGACCTCCAAAAGTTAGCCGTAAATTGAGCTCATCGGTCTGATATAATAGATATGGGCACACCATGAAGCCTAACAATCTCCTTGATATACAACTTCGCATAATCTTCAGCCGTGTAAGTTGTCTTCACTGGCAGAAAATGAGCACATTTTGTAAGTCGATCAATTATCACCCAGATGGAGTCAAACTTATGATAAGAGCGAGGTAATCCAATAATTAAGTCCATATTAATTACCTCCCACTTCCAGGTCGGAATCTCTATATTTTGAAGCAATCCACCGGGTTTCTGATGTTCTATCTTTACTTGTTGACAATTGGGACACTGGGCTACAAATTCTGCAATAGACTTCTTCATATTATCCCACCAATACTGCTCCTTGACATCATGATACATCTTTGTCGAGCCGGGATGGATGGAATATCGGGATTGATGAATCTCATTCATAATCTTCTCTCGCAACCCTGCCACATTAGGCACACACAATCGGCTCTGGTATCTCAGTGCCCCGTCTTTTCCGATCCCAAAAGCCATACTTTTACACTGTTGAATGCTTTCTCTTAATCGTACTAAGATAGGATCTTCATATTGTCGTGCTTTTACCTCGGCTACCAAAGATGATTCTGATGTATTCTGTACAGTAACACCTCCGTCATCAGAGTCTAACAATCTGATTCTCATATTGGCTAGATGATGAAGCTCTTTAATCAACCCCCATCTACCTGCCTCAATATGTACTAAGCTTCCCATTGATTTACGGCTGAGAGCGTCTGCCACAACATTGGCTTTACCGGGATGATACAATATCTCGACGTCGTAGTCTTTCAATAATTCAAGCCACCTACGCTGCCTCAAATTCAACTCTTTCTGCTTGAAGATGTATTGTAAACTCTTGTGATCTGTGTAGATGTCAACATGGACGCCGTATAAGTAGTGCCGCCATATCTTCAAAGCATATATTACTGCAGCCAATTCCAAATAATGGGTTGGATAATTCTTTTCATGCTTCTTCAATTGTCTTAATGCATAAGCAATCACATTCCCACGCTGCATCAATACGTACCCCAAACCTATACCTGAGGCATCACAATATACCACATAACCTTCTGTTCCTTCAGGAAGAGTGAGCACTGGTGCAGATGTCAATCGATTCTTCAGCTCCTGAAAACTACGTTCACAAGTGTCAGACCACTGGAATTTGGTAGCTTTTTGTGTTAACTTAGTCAATGGTGATGATATAGAGGAAAATCCTTATACAAACCGCCTATAATATCCTGCTAGCCCTAGGAAGCTGCGAACTTCTGATGGTGTTGTAGGTCTCGGCCAATTCTTTACTGCATCGATCTTCTGAGTGTCGACACTAATACCCTCATCAGATATCACATGGCCAAGGAATGCTACTGAGTTCAGCCAGAATTCACATTTGGAGAGCTTAGCATATAACTTACGATCCTGAAGCATCTGTAATACTATCCGCAAGTGGCCCACATGTTCCGCCTCCGAACGAGAATACACTAGAATTTCATCAATGAATACAATCACGAACACATCAAGATAGGGCCTGAATATAGTATTCATGAGATCCATAAAAGCTGCTGGGGCATTTGTTAGCCCGAACGACATCACCAAGAACTCAAAGTGCCCATATCTTGTCCGGAAGGCCGTCTTTGGAATATCCTTCTCCCTAACCCTCACCTGATGATACCCTGAACGTAAATCAATCTTAGAGAAATACTTGGCACCCTGGAGTTGGTCAAACAGGTCATCAATTCTTGGAAGTGGATACTTGTTCTTTATAGTAGACTTATTCAACTGTCGGTAGTCGATACACATCCGTAACGACCTGTCTTTCTTCCGTATGAATAGGACTAGTGCACCCCAAGGTGAAGTGCTAGGCCTAATAAAGCCCTTATCCAGCAAGTCCTTCAACTACACCTTCAACTCTCGCAACTCTGCCGGGGCCATTCTGTATGGAGGAATAGAGATCGGTTGAGTGTCAGGCAACACATCAATGCTAAACTCAATCTCCCTTTCAGGAGGAAGGCCTGGGAGTTCATCTGGGAAAACATCTGGGAATTCGTTGACCACAGGGATTGATTGTAAAGTAGGCGGTTTCGCCTCCGCATCCCTAACGCGAACGATATGATAAATGTAACCTTTTGAGATCATATTCCTTGCCTTAGGATAGGAAATAAACCTACCTTTCGGTGTAGCAATGTTCCCTTTCCATTCAATGACGGGTTCACCCAGAAATTAGAACCTAACCATCTTCGTACGACAGTCAACATTTGCATAGCATGAGGCCAACCAGTCCATTCCTATTATCACATCAAAATCAACCATTTCTAACTCAAATAATTTTTCCGAGGTTTGACGACTACAAATCATCACAGTGCAACCTCTATATACCCTTCTAGCAATCACAGAATCTCCTATCGGAGTAGATACCACGAGGGGTTTACTTATCAATTCAGGTTCAATGCCAAACTTATTAGCCACAAAGGGTGTAACATATGATAATGTAGATCCCGGATCAATCAGCGCATATACATCATAAGAAAACACAAATATAATACCTGTAACAACATCTGGAGACGACTCGAGATCCTGTCGACCTACTAGAGCATAGGTTCGATTTTGAGCACCACTCGAACTCGGCACTGCACCTCTACCCCTACCACGACCTGTCGACTACTGAAAACCCCGTGCTGGAGGTCGAACTGATGAGGAAGAACCAGACACAGATCCAGTCGGCTGAGCCATACCATCACCTCCTCTATTAGGACAATCCCGCATCATATGGCCAGGCTGCCCGCACGAATAGCATGCATCAGAACCTCGACGACACAGTCCAAAGTGGGCCTTGCCGCACTGATCACAATGTGGTGTTGGGGGTCTCATCTGACTAGTATCCCTGTGATGTTGCAAGCCAGATGCCCGCGAACTCTGACCTGGACCAGAATAGGATCGATCATATCGAGGCCTCTGAAACTGTGGAGGAGCACTAGCTACAGGTGGCGCCGAACTCCTCGAAAACTGTGGCCTGATGCGGCCTCTGAAGTCATCAGAATACCCTGCAAATCTCGCCCTCTTATGCTGGCCTCTATCCTGCTCCCTAACTGCCCTCTGCTGGCGCTTACGATCCTCTAGGGTCTGGGCATAAGCTTGAATACGGGAAATATCCATGCCCTCCACCAAGGAGGCTGTCGTACACTCATTTATCAGATGTGGTCCCAACCCATTCACGAACATATGCACCCTATCACTTATCTCGGCCACCATATGGGGAGCATACCTTGACAAAGAATCAAACTGCATACTGTACTCTCGCACACTCATATTACCTTGTCTAAGGTTCAAGAACTTATCAGCTCTAGCTCATCGTATCTCTACTGGCAAGTAGTGACGAAGAAAGGCCTCAGAAAATTCCTTCCACACAGCTGGAGGAGGGTTCAGACCCCTGGATCTCTCCCAACTATCATACCAGAGAACCGCTAAATCCCGTAGCCGATAAGAAGCCAACTCTACTGCCTCTGTATCACTAACATGCATAACCCGAAGTGTACGATGAACCTGGTCAATAAAAGTCTATGGGTCCTCCTTGGGGTCTGATCCGGTAAACACTGGAGGGTCTAAATTAATAAAATCATGAACTCTTGTACTAACTGGTTTCTCAGCAGCACCTGTATTCTGCCTCTGAGCCTGAGCAGCTACCAAGCTAGTCAATAACTGCAAAGCACTCCGCATATCCTGGTCTGGAGTGCCAGACGGAGGAACTGGAGGCGCTGGGTGCCTTCTAATATCCTCTGGAGGAGATGGAGTAGATGAGGTATGAGAGGGCATCTCACTTTGAGCCTCACTTTGTCCTGCTCTGACTTGGGGCACCTGACTGGTACCCTCTCCCGCTGCTGTATCAAGCCGTCTACTAATCGTTTGCTTCCTAGTCGAAGGCATCACTAAAAAAAATAAGGTGAATATTAGAGACGAACACTTACGACTCAACTCTACGCACGATCTAGATTCAGGAAGAAGGTAACAACCCTAGATGTCATGTAGCCTCCTGATTATAAATGTGGCGCGCTACACATCCATAATCAAGACTCTACTAGACACGGCTCATAGACAACCGCTAGGACAAGACTTGCTCTGATACCAAGTTTGTCACGACCCAAACTGAAGGGCCATGACTAGCACCCGACCACACTTGCCGAGCACCAACGTACATTTCATCTAACCTTCATTATTATCTTTTAGGGCTGACGAGATCAATATAAATGGTAGACCTAGATCATGGACAACCAGCAATAAAATATGATGGCATGAACATACATAGCAGGGGATGACCAGACAATCAAGAAACTACATATAAGGTATGAGCTACCACGCTACTATGAAAGACTATACAACAAAAACTAGCCGATAAGGCATACCAAACTATACATGAGCCGACACCTGTCTATGAGCCTCTAAAAGAACATAAGTGTTGCAACATAGCCGGAACAGGGCCCCGACATACCCATAATGTCTATAACAAAAATTGCATACCAAGACCAAGGCAAGTCCGAAGAAGGGATCTCGCCAATCACCGCTGAACTGGACAGTCTATTGTGGTGGGGGAGCTGCACCTGCCTGTCTATCAGGACCTGCAGCACGACATGCAGCGTCCACAAATAAAAGGACGCCAGTATGAATAAAGTACTGAGTATGTAAGGCAAGGAACCATAAATACGATCAGTAATGTAAGCAAGGATAGAGAATATACAACCTGTAACATCTTAGTACCTCTGAGGGCTACTTACATGAAATGCATGATACATATGTATAAATACATAAACCTTTAAAGCATTCGCCTCTGTGGGCATCATCATCATCATATCGTACCCGGCCATAATAGGCTCGGTAAAAAAATGTACCTCGGCCATCATAAGGCTCGGTAGAATCGTACCCGGCCACGTGGAGCTCGGTAAAACCCAACTGATCAGTGGTTGCACAATAGGTGCCGTACCCGGCCAACTATAGCGTGGCTCGGTAGAGTAAAATAGATACATATATATAATGCATGCTCGACTCATGGAATCACATTCTAAACCTTTTGGAGTGACGTAAGGTCGGTATCCTCTATACACGTTATTAGGACTAACTCTTCACTATGAACCTTATAAGAATCAGGAAGTACCAACAACATTGATAACATAAGAATAAGAGAAGCAACATTAACATCAATCGTTCCATAAGAGGGAAAACAATATAAGTACTACTAGCTTCTAAGAGTAGAGTATCTTGGAAGCTCGTTCATTACATTATGTACAATCGGAGTCGTGCAAAAGAAGGAAAGGGATAGCCTCACATACCTTGTATATACTGCCCCAATCTCAAGCTATGCAATTGTCAAAACTCCTTAGTCTACAATAAGAGAAACGATACTATCGTTATCATTTAAGCGTCATAACTATTATGTATCGACCACAACCTATTTTACGATGAAACGGACATCACCTCCCCTGTATATATGACCTCACACCATTCAAAACAGTCACCAAACAGCCCAAACAACATCAATAATAAACATATTGAGCCTCCCAAAATAGTCCACACACAGCCTAATCACTCCATACATACGACGACCACCGTAGTCGTGTCAAACAACCTGGAAATGTTACGAATAACTATCAGCCCATAACCCTACATATATATGGTGTTTATCCACACCCTTCCTCCTCCAAAACTCCACAAGATAGTAGTAAAATACGCAGCCCAACAACAACGCAAAACAGTCCACAAAACAATAACATTACTACCAAGCCTTTCGATATATATCTCGCAAGTTCTAGCTTCAATGGCTTAGCCGCAACTTGGATAATCTTAAATACATATAGAGTAAGAGGTTCCTTACCTTTATACAGAAAGAACAACTCCAATTTGACATTAAATTTCCATGAAATATCCCTCCAATGCTGCCACAAAAAAAAAAGCGAAACTAGCGATCAATTAGTGTTTTTCGGCACTAGAATCACTTTAGAAGGCTTGAAATCACCTAGGATTGATATTAAGAACATGAGGGAGTATTTACAGAACATAAAATCTTTAAAACAACCTCCCACACGAGCTGGAACGACACAAAAATGAGCAACAACGAGAAGAACAAGAGACTTACTAGCGCCACGGAATTCCCGACACTTGATTTGTGTTGTTTGCCCTTTTTTTGGGTCTTGAATCTTAAGAGAACCTTGAGAGGATGTTCTTAGGGTTATAAGGTCTGAAAATAGTGAGAATAGATGACTTAAAACGGGTTGGAGGCATCCTATATAGGTCCAAATATCCTAAACCGCCTTAGTGGGCCCCATAGAGAGGTGCTGGCGCAGTCTCGCGAAATCGTGATTATCTCTCTACTCCAAGATCGTATCGATGAACGGTTTAATGCGTTGGAAACTAGACTCATAGATCTTTAATTTTGTTGGTAGAGCATCCTGTAATTCCTTGTAAATTATGATAAATTATTATAAACATTTGACCTAATGTTTAAGTAAAATTATGAACCTAAGTTGCGACAACTTTTGTCGACTTTTGTTTCATAACTCGTTTGACTTCAAGACTTATGATACGGATATTATATGATTAAAATACCTTAATAAATGACCTCTTGAGTGTATTAAGCACCGCTAGATTACCTGAAAATACGAGTTACAATATCCTTGATTCGTTTAACTTCTAATACTGGTTAATCACCCTTATACACTCTTGTATCACTTAAGACCAATAGGATTGACTTCTTATCATCTCAAAGATAATTCCTTCTTGGATTTATGTTAACTAATATATGGCATGAACTAACACATGTGGATATGTGTTGTAACAGTTTCATTGGCACAAAGCATATATACGAATGAAAGAGAATGAAATTTCTAAGGCTAAGAGACTTACCAGTGGCGTATTAACAAACACGCAAATAAGAAGAAAAATCTCAGAAGTACTCCAATCGTCAATAGCAAAAACAGCAACAGAACCCCAAAATCCCAGTTCGTCAGAATTCTCAAGGGTTTCAAGTGAACCCCCGATAGTTCTCACACTGATAAAAGAGCAACAATTGAATTTCGGTGGCCTTGGCTTTCATCCGGCCAAGGTCTCAGGTTTAGAATAGTAGAATGAGTGAGAGTGAGAGAGTAATAGCAGTAGTTAAAGTCTGATAGGGGAAACGGGGAAAAGGGTTTATATAATGACAAATAGGACAAACAAACATGGAAAACAATCAATTAAGAATAAGGAAAGAAAATATCACATGCAATCAGTAACAGAGCCGGTGAAAGAGATGATAGAAATTTCAAATCCTAGTTGGTTCCAACGGTCATAAATCGGGCCAAGAATGCGAGAACCAATTCATTGTAGGGTGTATATAGACGAAATATCGCCCAAATCTTCACAAATCTGAGTCAATCAAGCCTGTTCTTGAAAGGTAATTCTTGCCAAAAATAAGGCAAGAACTAAGTAACACCACTGGCGTGCATACAATAGCAAAGTATCACAAAATAGGTAAGTAAATCATGGATTGATTCCATTTTTAGGTTGGAATCAGAGAGAAATCAGGAGGCAACTGCTAGGGTTTTGTGAAGAAGGGGAGGGGGATGGAGGGGGGAGGGGGGGAGGGGGGAGGATCTAGGGAAAGCGAACTGGTGAGAATGAGTTTAGGGTTTGGGTGAGGGGTTATAAAGAGAAGAGAAGGGCTGTTATGGGTCATTGATCATTTAAGATCAACGGCCAGGATCGAAGGGGAAGCGGCGTGGGTTATTAATGGATTGCGACCAGTTAAATTAAAGATGTTGTTTGGTTTGAGCTGCTGAAAGGTAAAATGGGATGGGCTAGGTGTTTGGGCCTGATTTTTGGTCTGAAATTAGCTCGAAATTGGGCTACAAATTAAATACACAGAATTCATAAAAAAATAAATTATGAAAAATGACTAATAAATAATAAAAGATATTATTTATTCAGTATAGTACTTGAAAATAATAGCTTAATATTATAAAAAATATTAAATGCTATTTTGGCGTAAATAATATAATAAACGCAATTATTTATAGAATATAAGCCATTATTGTAACTAGTGTAGATAAAATAGAAAAAATGCAAATATAATTATGTAAAAATGAGATAAAATATTAGAAAAATGCATGTGGGTATAAAATGATAAATTTGGAAGATTAAATCACCCTAAAATAATATAAAGGGATAATTAGTAAATATCTGACCAAATTAAATGCTAGAAAATTAATTTTAAAGATTTAAAATTAGAAAATTAGAGAAAATACTTACATGACTCTTGTAAATTGGGTAATAATGCAAAATAATATTTTGAAAGTATACAGAATATTTTATAAAATACGAAGGCAAAATTGGGTATCAATAAACATTCCTCGTTTTTTGGCGTTTTAGCGCCACAAAACTAGAATTCCGCCCGATTTCCAGATTTTCGTGTGCTATCGCCTAAATTTTTTTTCGAGCCATAAAAAGTGATCTAAGGAACAATAGTCACCACCTCGTTATGACCGTTCCTCTTTTTTTTTTTGGTGCTTTAGGGTCATAAAATTGAAATTCCGCGCGATTCCTTGATATTCGTGTGCTGTAGCTCACACTTTCTGCCTGGGCCCAGGCTCCTGTACCCGAATCGCCTTAAATTTTTTCGGGCCACTAAAAATAATCTAAGGAATAATAGTCAATGCCTCAGCATGACCGTTCCTCGTTTTTTGGTGTTTTAAGGCCATAAAACTAGAATTAAGACGAATTTCCACATTTTCGTGTTTTATAGCTCAAGCCTTCCGTAAGGGCCCGGACCCTAGGACCTGGATCACTTAAAATTTTTGCAGGCTATAAAAAATGACCTAAAGATCAATAGTCACCGCCTCTCTATGTTCCTCATTTTTTGGCCTTTTAGGGCCATAAAATTAATATTACGCCGGATTCCAAAATTTTCATATGCTATAGCCCACGCCTTCTACATGGGCCCAGGCCCTTGGACCCGGATCTCATAAAATTTCCCGGGCCATAAATAATGACCTAATGAACAATAGTCACCGCCTCGCCATGAGCGTTTCTTGTTTTTGGCATTTTAGGGCTATAAAACTTGAATTCCGCCCGATTTACTAATATTTGTGTGCTATATATCCCACGCCTTTCGCATGGGTCCGGTCCCCCAACTTGAATCGCCTAAAAATTTTCCGGGCCATAAAAATGACCTAAGGAACAATAGTCACCACCCTGCCATGATCTTTCCACATGTTTTGGCATTTTAGGGCAATGAAAACTTGAATTTTGCCCGATTCCTAGATTTTGATGTGCGATAGCCCACGCCTTCTACATTGGCCCGAGCACCCGAATCGCCTAAAATTATTCCCAGCAATCAGAAACGATCTAAGGAACAATAATCACAGCTTCGCCATGACCGTCCCTCATTTTATGGGTTTATAGGGCCATAAAACTTGAATTCCTCCCAATTCCCATATTTTCGTGTGCTATAACCCAAGCCTTCCACATGGGCATGGGCCCCCAGACCCGGATCACCTGAGATTTTTTCAGGCCATCAAAAACGACCTAAGGAACAATAGTCACTGCTTCGCGATGACCATTTCTCGGTTTTGGCGTTTCAAGGCCATTAAACTAGAATTTCATTTGATTCCTTGATTTTTCGTGTGCTACAGTCCACGCCTTCTACATGGGCCCTCGGATCCGGATTGCCTAATATTTTTTATGCCATCAAAAATGACCTAAGGAACAATATTCACCATCTCGCCATGACCATTCCTCGTTTTTTTTGCGTTTTAGGGCTACAAAACTTGAATTCCTTTCGATTCCCTGATTTTCGTGTGCTATAGCCCATGCCTCCGTATGGGCCTGGGCCCTTGGACTCGAATAGCCTAAAAGTTTTCCGGACCAAAAAAATGACCTAAGGAATAATAGTCACCGCCTCGCCATGACTGTTCCTTCATTTTTGGCATTTTGGGGCCATAAAAATTGGAATTTTGCCCGATTTTCAGATTTTCGTGTGCTATAGCCCACACCTTTCGATGAGCAGGGCCCCTGACCCAGATCACCTAAAAGTTTCTCGGGCCATAAAAAACAACCCAAGGAACAATAGTCACTGCCTCAACATGACCATCTCTCGTTTTTTGGCATTTTAGGGACCAAAAACTGGAATTCCCCACGTTTCCTAGATTTTCGTGTGCTATAGCCCAAACATTCCACATGGGCCGGAGCCTCCGGAACCGGATCACCTAAGATTTTTTCGGACAATAAAAAATGACCTAAGGAACAATAGCCACTGCCTCGCCATGATCGTTTTTCGTTTTTTGGCGTTTTAAGGCCATAAAATTGGAATTTCGCCCAATTCCCTGATTTCGTGTGCTATAGCCCATGTCGTCCGCATGGGTATAGGCCTCTGGACCCGGATAGCCTAATAGTTTTTCGTGCCCTAAGAAATGACCTAAGGAACGATAGTAACTGAGTCGTCAAGATGGTTCCTCATTTTTTGGCATTTTAGGGCCATAAAATTGGAATTTTGCCTGATTCCCAGATTTTCGTATGCTATAGCCCGCGCCTAAGGACCCGGTTTGCCTAAAATTTTCTCGGTCCATTAAACACGACTTAAGGATCAATAGTCACCGGCTCGCCATGACCGTTATTTATTTTTGGCATTTTAGGGTCATAAAACTGGAACTTCGCCCGATTCTTGATTTTCGTGTGCTATAGCCCACTCCTTCCGCATGGGACCAAGCCCCCAGACCCAGATCGCCTAAAATTTTCCCGGGCTAGAAAAACAACCTAAGGAACAATAGTCACCGCCTCACCATGTCCGGTCCTCATTTTTTGGCGTTTTAGGGCCATAAAAATTAGAATTCTGCCTGATTTCCTAATTTTCGTGTGCTATCCGCATGGTCCTGGATACCGGACCCTGATCACCTAAAATTTTCTCAGGCCATAAAAAATGATCTAAGGTAATATAGTAAATGCCTCGCAATGAGCGTTCCTCTTTTTTGGCGTTTTAGGCCTATAAAACTAGAATTTCGCCCTATTGCCAAATTTTCTTATGCTATAGCTCACGCCTTCCTCATGGGCCTGGGCCCCCGGAACAAGATCTGCTAGCATTTTTCGGGCCATAAAAAATGACCTAAGGAACAATATCCACCGCCTTTCCATGACCGATTCTCATTTTTTGGCTTTTAGGGCCATAAAACTAGAATTCTGCTCGATTCCTAGATTTTCGTGTGCTGTATCCCACACCTAAACCCATGGGCCCTGGCCCTTGGACCCAGATCGCCTAAAATTTTCTCACTCCATTAGAAATGACCTAAGGAACAATTTCATCGCCTTTCCATGATCGTTTCTCGTTTTTGGCGTTTTAGGGCCATAAAACTAGAATTTCGCCTGATTGCCTCATTTTTGTGTACTATAGCCCACGCCTTCTACATGGGCCTGACCTTTGGACCTAGATCTTCTAAAATATTTTTGGGCTATTAAATATGACCTAAGGTACAATAGTCACCGCCTCGCCATGACTATTCCTCGTGTTTTGGCATTTTAGGGTCGTAAAACTGAAATCCCGCCCAAAGCCCATGCCTTCTGCATGGATCGGGCCTCTGTACCCGAATAGCCTAAATTTTTCAAGTACATCAAAAAGAAGACCTAAGGAACAATAGTCACCACCTCGCCATGACCGTTCCTCATTTTTTGGCATTTTATGTTCATAAAACTGAAATTATGCCCGATTCCAAATATTTTGTGTGTTATAGCCCACGCCTTCTACATGGGCCCAGGCCCTCGGACCCAAATCGCCTAAAATTTCTTAGGCCATCAAAAATGGCCAAAGGAACAATAGTAATCACCTCGCCATGGCTGTTCCTCGTTTTTAGCATTTTGGGGCCATAAAACTGGAATTCCATCCGATTTCCTGATTTTCATGTGCTATAGCCTACGCCTTCCACATGGTCCCGGGCCTCCGTACTCGGATCGCCAAAAATTTTCCTGGGCCATCAAAAATGACCTAAGGAATAATAGTCACCACCTCGCCATGAATGTTTCTTGTTGTTAGGCATTTTAGGGTTATAAAATTGAAATTCTGCCCGATTCCAAGATTTTCGTATGCTATAGCCCTTGCCTTCGCATAGGCCTGGGTCTCCGGACCTGGATTGCCTAATATTATCTCGGGCCATAAAAAATGACCTAATAAACAATACACACTGCCTTGTCATGACCGTTCGTCGTTTTTAGGCATTCTAAGGCTATAAACTAAATTCTGCCCGATTCCTAGATTTTTGTATTCTGTAGCCCACGCCTTGCACATGGGCCCGAGCCCCTGGATCCGAATCACCTAAATTTTTTTCGGACAATCAAAAATGACCTAAGGAACAACATTCACCACCTTTCCATGACCGTTCCTTTTTTTGGCATTTTAGGGCCATAAAACTGGAATTTCGTCTGATTCCCAGATTTTCATGTGCTGTAGCTCACGCCTTCCACATGAACCCGGCCCCCCGAACCCGGGTCACCTAAATATTTTTTGGGCCATCAAAAATTACCTAATAAACTATAGTCACCGGCTCGCCATTACCGTTGCTCGTTGTTTGTCATTCTAGGGACATAAAACTAGAATTCTGCCCAATTCCCATACCAGGAATAATAGTCACCACCTCGCCATGAATGTTTCTCGTTGTTAGGCGTTTTAGGGTTATAAAATTGAAATTCTGCCCGAGCCCCCAGATTCGGATCGCCTAAAACTTTCTTGGGCCTTTGAAAATGACCAAAAATGACCTAGAGAACAATTGTCACCACCACACCAGGACCGTTCCTTATTTTTTTGGCATTTTAGAGCGATAAAGTTGGAATTCTGCCCGTTTCCCTAATTTTCATGTGCTATAGACCATGCCTTTCACATGGGCTCGGAACCCCGGACACGGATCACCTAAAAGTTTTTCGGGACATAAAAATGACTTAAGGAACAATAGTCACCGCCTTGCCATCATTTTTTGGGCGTTTTAGGGCCATAAAATTGGAATGCCGCCCGATTCCCATATTTTCGAGTGCTATAGCCCACGCCTTGCGCATGCCCTGCCCCCTGGACCTGGATCGCCTAAAATTTTCTTGGGCCATCAAAAATGACCTAATGATTAATAATCACCACCTCGCCAGGACGATTCCTTGTTTTTTTTGGTGTTTTAGGGCAATAAAACTAGAATTTTACCAGATTTTCAGATTTTTGTGTGCTATAGCTCCTTTCACATGGTCCCGCGCTCCCGGATCGTCTTAAATTTTTCCTGGCCATCAAAAATAGCCTATGGAACAATAGTCATCACCTCGCCATAAATGTTCCTCATTGTTTGGTGGTTTAGGGCCATTAAATTGAAATTTCGCCCGATTTCCAGGTTTTTATGTGTTATAGCCCCCGCCATCGCATGAGCCCGGGCCACCGGACCCGGATCACCTAAAATTTTCCTGGGAGATAAAAAATGACCTAAGGAACAATAGCCATCGTCTCTCCATGACCGTCCTCATTTTTTGGCATTATAGGGCTATAAAAGTAGAATTTCGCCCGATTCCGAGATTTTCGTTTGCTATAGCTCACGCCTCCAGATCGCCTAAAATTTTCTTGGGCCATAATGAATGATCTAAGCAACAATAGTTACCGCCCTCCATGACCATTCCTTTTTTTTGGCATTTTAGAGCCATAAATCCACCCGATTCCTAGATTTTCATGTGCTATAGCCCCTACCTTCCCATGGGCCCGAGCCCCGGACCCGGATCGGCTTATTTTTTTTGGCCATAATAAATGAGCAAAGGATTAATAATCATCACCTCGCCATGACCGTTCCTCTTTATAGGGCCATAAAATAATAATTTCGCCCGATTTTGAGATTTTCGTGTGTTATACACGCCTTGCGCATGGGCCTGAGCCATCATATTCGGATCGCCTAAAATCTTTCTGGGCCATTTTTAAGGAAAAATTGTCACCACCTTGCCATGTCCATTCCTTCTTTTTTGGCGTTTTAGGGCCATAAATTGGAATTTCGCCTAATTCCCAAATTTCATGTGCTATAGCCCACGCCTTCCGCATGGGCCCAGGCCCCAGACCCTGATCGCCTAAACTTTTCCTGGGCTATAAAAAATGAACTAAGAAACAATAGTCACTGCCTTTCCATGACCGTTCCTCATTTTTTGTCATTTTAGGGCTATAAAACTTGAATGCCCGCCGATTCCCAGATTTTCTTATGCTATGACCACGCCTTCCGCATGGGCTCGGTCCCTCGTACCCGGATCGCCTAAATTTTTTTCGGGCCATCAGAAACGACTAAGGAACTATAGTTATCACCTCACCATGACCGTTTCGCGTTTTTTGGCATTCTAGGCCATAAAACTAGAATTTTGCTTAATTTTCAGATTTCCCTGTGCTATAGCCCACACCTTCCGTATGTGCCTGTTCCCCTAGACTCAGATCTCCTAAAATTTTTCCAAGCCATCAAAAATCACCTAAGGAACAATAGTCACTGCCTCGCCATTACCGTTTCTTGTTTTATGGCATTTTAGGACCACTTGATTCTCAAATCTTCGTGTGCTATAGCCCACGCCTTTGTATGGTCCCAGGCCTCCGACTCAGATCGCCTAAATATTTTTGTGACATCAAAAATTACATAAGGAATAATAGCCACCGCTTCGTGATGACCGCTCCTCATTTTTTGTTGTTTTAGGGCCATATAACTAGAATTCCGTCCGATTCCCATATTTTCGTGTGGTCTTGTGCAAGGGCCAGATCCCTCGGATACGGATCACCTAAAATTATCCCGAGCCATCAAAGATGACCTAAAGAACAATTGTCTATGCCTTGCCATGAGCATTCCTCATTTTTTTCGTGTTTTAGGGCCATAAAATTAGAATTAAGCCTGATTTCTAGATTTTTGCATAGGCAAAGGCCCTCAGACTCGGATTGCCTAAAATTTTTTCGGGCCATAAGAAATGACCTAAGGAACAATAGTCACCACCTCGCCTTGACTGTTCCACATTTTTAGCATTTCAGGGCCATAAAACTTAAATTACGCCCGATTCCAAGATTTCGTGTGCTATAGCTCATGCCTTCCGCATTGGCCCGGGCCCTCGGACCCAGATCGCCTAAAATTTTCTCGGTCAATCTGAAACAACCTATCAAACAATAGTCAACGCCTTGCCATGGCCATTCCCAATATTTTGGCATTTTTGGGCTATAGATTTTGTATCCGCCCGATTCCTAATTTTCGTATATTATTGCCCATGCCTTCCGCATGGTCCCCGACCCCCATCACGGATCACCTCAAATTTTATCGAGCCATAAAAAATAACCTAAGGAACGATAGTCACCGCCTCTCCATGACCGTTTCTTATTTTTGGCATTTTAGGGTCATAAAATTAGAATTTCGCCCGATTCCCTAATTTTCGTGTGCTATAGCCTATGCCATCCGCATGGTCTCGGGCCCCAAACTCGGATCGCCTAATATTTTCTCGGGTTATAAAAAATTACTTAAGGAACATTAGTCACCGCCTCACCATGATCGTTCATCGTTTTGGAGTTTTAGGGCCATAAAACTAGAATTCCGCCTGATTCCCAATTTTCGTGTGCTATCCCACACCTTCTGCTGGGTACGGGCCACTAGACCCGTATCGCCTAATATTTTTCAAGGCCATCGAAAATGACCTAAGGAACAATAGTCACCACCTCTTCATAACCGTTCCTCATTATTTGGCATTTTAAGGCCATAAAACTTGAATTACGCCCGAATCTATGATTTTCGTGTGCCATAGTCCATGCCTTCCACATGGGCCTGGTCCCTCAGACCTGGATTGTCAATTTTTTTTTCGGAGAATAAAAAATGAAGCAAGAAAATATAGTCACCGCTTCGCCATGATCGTTCCTCATTTTTGGTATTTTAGGGCCATAAAACTTGAATTTCCCCTCGATTCTCAGATTTTCGTGTGCTATAGCTCTCACCATCCACTTGGGCCCGGGCCTCCCGGCCCGGATTGCCTAATATTTTTTTAGGACATAGAAAATGACCTAAGGAACAATAATCATTGCCTCGCCATGACCGTTCCTCTTTTTTGACATTTTAGGGCCATAAAATCGGAATTAAATTTGATTCCCAGATTTTCATGTGTGCCCACGCTTCTGCATTGGCCCAAGTACCCAGACCTGGATCACCTAAAATTTTCTTTGGCCATAAAAAAAGATCGAAGGAACAATAGTGACCACCTCGCCATGACCGTTCTTCATTTCTTGGCATTTTAGGGCCATAAAACTGGAGTTTCACCCGATTTTTAGATTTTCGTATGTTATAATTGCCCACGGCTTCTGCATGGGTCTGGGTCCCAGGACCTGGATCGCCTAAAATATTCCCAAGCTATCAAAAATGACCTAAGGAACAATAGTCACCACTTCGCCATGACCGTTCCTTGTTTTTTGGTAATTTAGGACCATAAATTTGAATTCCGGTCGATTCTCTAATTCTCGTTGCCTAGGCCTTTCGCATGGTCCAGGGCCCCCAGATCCAAATCGCCTAACATTTTTCCAGGCCATCAAAAATTGTCTAAGGAATAATCTTCACTGCCTCACCGTGAACGTTCCTCGATGTTTGGCGTTTGAGGGCCATAAAACTGAAATTCCGTCCGATTCTAAAATTTTTGTATGTTAGCCCACGCCTTCGCATGGGCCCGCGCCCTTGGACCAGAATCACCTAAAATATTCCCAGGCCATCTAAAAGGACCTCTCCATGACCGTTCCTCATAGTTTGGCATTCTAGGGCCATAAAACTAGAATTTCGCACGATTCCCATATTTTTGTGTATTGTATCCCACACGTTGCGCAGGGTCGGAGCCCCCAGATTTGGTTCGCCTAAAATTTTCTCGGGCTATCAAAGACAACCTAAGGAACAATAGTCACCGCCGCTCCATGACCTTTCATCCTTTTTTGGCGTTTTAGAGCCATAAAACTAGAATTCCGCCCAATTCCCTTATTTTCGTATGATATATAACCCACGCCTTCCGCATGGGCCCCGAGCTCCCTAACCCTGATCTCCTAAAATTTTTCCGGGCCATTAAAAATAACCTAAGGATTAATAGTCACAGCCTTTCCATGATCGTTCATTTTTTTTGGTACTTTACGGCCAAAATTGGATTTTTGCCCGATTCCAGATTTTCGTGTGCTATAGACCACGCCTTTTGCATGGAATCCATCCCCAAGACCTAGATCTCCTAATATTTTCCCGGGCCATCAAAAATAACCTTAGGAACAATAGTCTCAGCCTTGCTATGACCGTTAATTATTTTTTGGTATTTTTCGGCCGTAAAACTACAATTTTGCTCAATTTCCAGATTTTCGTGTGCTATAGGCTACACCTTCCGCATGAGCCCGGGCTCCCAGAATTGGATCGCCTCATATTTTTTCAGGCCATAAAAAGTAACCTAAGGAACAGTAGTCACCGCTTAGTCAAGACCGTTCCTCGTTTTTTGGCTTTTTAAGGCCATAAAATTAGAATTATGTCTGATTCCTTAATTTTCTGGTTCTATAGTTCACGCCTTCGCATGGTCCCAGGCCCCCGGACCCGCATCGCCTAAAATATTCCCGGGCCATAAAAAACGATATAAGGAATAATAGTCACCACTTCGCCATGACCGTTCCTCATTTTTTTAGCGTTCTAGGTCCATAACACTAGAATTCCGCTCGATTCTCAAATTTTTGTGTGGTCTTGCGCATCGGGCTGAGACTCGGGATCTGGAGTGCCTAATATTTTCATGAGACATCAAGGATAACCTAAGGAAAAAAGTCACCGTCTGGCCGTGACCGTTATTCATTTTTAGCGTTTTAAGGCCATAAAACTGCAATTAAGCCTGATTCCAAGATTTTCGTGTGTTATAGCCCACGCCTTCTGCATGGACCCGAGCCCCCGGATCCGAATTGCCTAAAATTTTCTCGAGCCATCAAAGACAACCTAAGGAATAATAGTCACTATCTCGCCATGACCGTTCCTCGTTTATTGACATTTTAGAGCCATAAAACTAGTATTCTACCCGATTCCCTGAATTTCGTGTGTTATAGACCACATCTTCCGTATGGACCCCGGACCCCTGATCACGATCTTCTAAAATTATCTCGGGCCATAGAAAACAACCTAAGGAACATTAATCACATTCTGTCCATGACGGTTCGTTGTTTTTGGCGTTTTACGGCTGTAAAATTGGAATTTCGCGCGATTCCTAGATTTTTGTGTACTATAGCCCACACCTTCCACATGGGCCTGGGCCCTAGACCCAAATCACCTATATTTTTCCGGGCCATCAAAAATGACCTACGGAACAATAGTTACCACTTAGCCATGACCATTCCTCATTTTTGCTGTTCTAGGGCCATAAAACTAGAATTCTGCCCGATTTCTAGATTTTCACGTGCTATGCCCACGCCTTGGCATCACCTAAAATTTTATAGCGCCATCAGAAATGACCTAGGGAATAATAGTCACTGCCTTGCCACAACCGTTCCTTGTTATTTGGTGTTTTAAGTAGGGGTGGGCATAATACCGATTGAACCGAAAAAATCAACCGAACCGATAATTTCGGTTTATATGGTTTGGTTTGTTTGATTTTTCGGTCGGTTTGCGATTTATATTTTTTAAAAGTTTGGTGTTCGGTTCGGTGTTCAGTTTTAGCATTTCGGTTAACCAAAAAATCGAAGTTTTTTTAAGCATGGGTTCTATAGCCTCTGGGCTTATCTTAACTCCTAAATCTAACATGTTAAATATGGGCTCAATCATTTATTAATTTTTAGTGAATTTTGAAGCCCAAACCCCAAAATGCCACACTTTCTAGAAGTTCATCCAACCCCAAAGCCACACCACCAAAATCAAAACCCATAAAGCTAGCAAATATACGTTCAGAGGAAATTAAGAGAATCATAATCCTTTTATTTCCTGGGTTAGTTATTGCTGATATTAATTCCTATTCCAGGGTTACTTCTCTGCATCTTAGAAATTATTACTGCATATTTTATTATTTTCTAATTAAAGTTTATGTTATAGTAGATTACAATAGGAAAATTTGCTAAGCACATGCATTGAGCCTTAGAAACTTTGTAAGAATTAATTATGAGGCTCATTTATTGCTTAAGAAAGAAGTCCAATTTGACAATCCTAAAACCAAAAAATCAAATCGAAAATAATTATACCAAAACACAAAAAAATCGTACCGCACCGAAAATACTTTGGTTATTAAAATTTCAAACTAAAAACCAAAAAACCGAACCGAACCGACTAACGCTCACCCCTAGTTTTAAGGCCATAAAAATGGAATTCCACCCATTTCCTTAATTTTCGTGTGCTATAGCCCACACCTTCTACATGGGCCCCGGGCCCTCTGAGAGGATCGTCTAAAATTTCCTAGGCCATAAAAATGACCTATGGAACAATAGTCACCACCTTGCCATGACCGTTCTTTATTTTTTGGCGCTTTAGAGCCATAAAACTGGAATTCCACCCGATTCCCTAATTTTCGTGTGCTATAGCTCATGCCTTCTGCATGGGCCCTGGCCGCTGAACCCGAATCGCCTAAAATGTTCTCGGGCCATCAAAAACAACCTAAGGACAGTAGTCACTGCTTCATCGTGACAGTTTCTCATTTTATGGATTATTAGGTCCATAAAATTGGAATTTTACCCCATTCCTTGATTTTAATGTGCTAAAGCCCACGCCTTTCTCATGGGCCCGGGACCTCGGACTCGGATCGCCTAAAAAGTTTTTCAGGCCGTCAAATATGACCTAAGGAACAATATTCACCCCCTCGCTATGATCGTTCCTCGTTTTTAGCGTTTTAGGGCCATAAAACTAAAATTTTGCCGCATATCCAGATTTTCGTGTGTAATAGGCCACACCTTCCGCATGGGCGCGGGCCCCTGTATCCTGATCACCTAAAATATTCCCGGGCCATCCAAAATAATCTAAGGAACAATAATCACCACCTCTCCATGACCGTTCCTCATTTTTTGGCGTTTTAGGTCTATAAAACTGGAATTACGTCCGATTCCAAGATTTTCGTGTGCTATAGCCCATGCTTTCCACATGGGCCCGGGGCCTCGAAGCCGCATTGCCTAAAATTTTCTTAGGCCATAAAAATGACCTAAGGAACAATAACCACCGCCTCGCCATGACCGTTCATTATTTTTTTGCGTTCTAAGGCCATAAAACTAGAATTCCGCCAGTTTCCCTGATTTTCAATTACTATAGCCCACGCCTTCCGCATGGTCACCGGGCAGCCACACCCGAATAGCCAATTTTTTTTTCTGGGCCTTAAAAAATGACCTAAGGATTAATAGTCACTGTTTTGCCATGAACATTCCTCTTTTCTATTATTTTAAGGCCATAAAACTAGAATTTCACCCGATTCCCAGATTATCGTGTGCTATTGCCCACGCCTTCCGCATGGGCCCAGGGCCCCAGACCCGGATCGCCTAATATTTTCTTGCACAATCAAACACGACATAAGGAATAATAGTCACTGCCTTGCCATAATCGTTCCTTATTTTTTGGCATTTTAGGGCCTTAAAACAGGAATTTCATGTGTTTTTTTTGATTTTCGTATTCTATAGCCCATGCCTTGCGCATGGGCCTGAGCCCTAGAGCCGGGTGGCCTAAAATTTTCCCGGGCCATCAAAAACTACCTAAGGAATAATTGTCACCGCCTCGCCATGATATTTCCTTGTTTTTTTGGCATTTTATGGACACAAACTGGAATTCCGCTCGATTACCTGATTTTCGTGTGCTATAGCCCACGCCTTCCGCATGGACCTGGCGCCTCAGACCCGGATTTCCTATATTTTCTTGGGCCATCAAAATGACCTAAGGAACAATAGCCACCGCCTTGCGATGAACGTTCCTCATTTTTGGTATTTTAGGGCCATAAAACTTGAATTACACACGATTCTAAGAAATTTGTGTGATATAGCCCACACCTTCCATATAGGCCTGGGGCCTCGGACACGAATCGCCTATATTTTCCCCGGTCATCAAAAATGCTATACGGAACAATAGTCACCACCTAGCCATGACCAATCTTCAATTTTGGTGTTCTAGGGCCATAAAACTAGAATTATACCTGATTCTTAAATTTTCGCATGCTATGCCCACGCCTTCTGCATCGGCCCCAGACCCGCATCACCTAAAATTTTCTCGGGTTATCAGAAACGACCTAAGGAATAATGGTCACTGTCACACCTCCTTTTTCCGCCCCTGCGAGGGTGCAAGGAGTTTTCTCCAATTTAGGGACAGTCGAAACGGGATTTGTTTATTTATTTCAGAGTCGCCACCTGGGAATTTTATGGCATCCCAAGTCACCGGTTTTAATCCCTGAATCGAGGAGAATATGACTCTGTTTGTTATTCTGCGAACCAGAAATCCGAGTAAGGAATTCTGTTAATTCAGGAGAAGGTGTTAGGCATTCCCGAATTTCGTGGTTCTAGCACGGTCGCTTAACTGTTTTTATACTTGGCTTAATTATCTCGATTTACTAAATACATTTTTTGTTGTTACATGATTTCGTTACCGCCTTAGATTGTTTATAATTATAGACCCTTCTTTGAAACGAATCACGCGCAAGTATATTCGTATTATATATTTTTTATAAACGTAAAGAATCGTGTCACGCATACGTGTACACAATAAGATTGATAATATTTTTATATTTTTTGTTATAAAAAAAATCATATGTTCGAAATAAAATTAAGAACATCGTCACCCTTGTATTATTAAATAGTGAACTGCACATCTCGGGTTATATGAAATTATTTTAACATCCTCCGAGGAACCCCTTTTTTTAAAAATTTGCTCGAAGTTGCACGAACGCATAATCCGAATTGCCTTTAGAAGTATAATCAGGTCACGCGAACGCATCCCTAATTATGCAAAATATTCTAGATGGTAATATAAATTCTCTACAAATGTTTATTGCATCCATCTATTTTTAAATGTGAGAGTCATGGAGAATCACCGATTGGGATGCCTCCAAATTTCTTCAAAAAGAATTCAAAATTATTTAGGCGTTGACCGCGAGTTATATTTTACACGTATGGGTTATTTCTCTCAAAGACTATTCAAATTTAAAGAATTAATGATAAAAAATTCGGAAAGATTTAAACGGATAAACAAACTAATATTTTTCGAAGAATTTGCATTATTCTATTTGTAGCGAATGCTATTTATACATTCTTAAAATGTTACGATTTATAAATCCAATCTTCCTCTACACCACTTGTTTTTAATCCAAATGTATGGTTATTTGGTTAATTTGCTCACGATGATTGAATTTAGGATAGGTAAAATTGAACCAAATTTTGGCTTATGCAAGCTATTTATAAATACTAAGTCTATAATTTGTAAATCGTCAACATTATTTTATACATTATTTTTTAAAGAAAGGAGTTGATCGCATTCCCAAAATAACTAGACCATTTGTTATTAAGAAAGAAAACTGATCTACCAATTGATTTAATAAGATGATATTACATATAACGTAGTTGTACATCTGAACTATTCGTGATATTTCAACATCGTAAACGTGACGGATTATATCAATTCACCTTTCCACTATGGTTATTCACATAACCGTTATTACGCCATATATGAACAAAATACAACTAACATTATCTAGCCTTAAACAAAATCGGATATTTGACAAAATAGGCCAGTAATATAGTTTTTTGATATATCCATACTATTCTTTACTTTGCTAACAATATCACAAGATTTAATTAATGGCCAACTCTCTGCCATGTTCCCTGTCTTGACAATTCGAACATAACTATACTTAATGAAATTCTGAAATAGATAACATTATTACAATACCTATACGATCTTCAAAAAGGGAATGATTAACTAATAGTCATCATGTCAAGCATACTACTATATTAACCAACTGAAACAAAACTGAAATTTAAACTAATAGACTTAAACGAGTAGAAGACATAATTATAATTCCTAACTTCATTTATTTGGCAATGTTGAAGCTTTCCACAACATGAGTCTAAAGATATATACCTGGAAATGAGGGTAAAAGAGGCAAATTTCAGCAGCAGCAGCAACAACTAAACCAGCAGAATATACCAAATAACTCAGCAGATTTGAGCAAAACAACAAGACCCGTGGAACCAGACGAACAGTAACAGAATTTTAAGAAATATTTCAGATATAAACCAAACAATATCAACAAACAGACCCAGACAGATTCAAGGAAAACTATGTTTCTGATTTTCTTTCTTTATTCTCTATCTGTTTCAGATCCTGTGTATGTGTGTGCGCTTTCTTTTTCTGTTTTTTTTCTTTCTTCTTCTTTTCTTTTTCAGATTTTTTTCTGTTCTGATCTTTCTCTCCAGTCTTTTCTCTCTATTTGGGGTTTTGCCCAGTTTTTTCTCACTCTCCAGTCCTCTCAAATAAGTCCTTAAAACCCTCCTCTTATACAAGTCTGCCCCTCCCTTTAGCAGCCTACTGTCTGGACCCCTTTTCCCTTTTAAAAATCAGAAAATCTCCACTCAAATAACACTAAAACTGCTTTTTTCTAAACAATCAGCCATTAAGGATACCTTTTCCCTTATTTCAGCAGTCCCAATTCCCTTTGTCTCCCCATTAGGATTAATTAACAGCCATTAACATTCCACTACTAGCACACTAATACTATCATATTATTCCCACTGTTTCATTCCCAACAATACCCCTGAAAATCTCTCAAACTACAGCTTCTACCAACAACAGCCAGTTTTGGATTAAATCTTAACTGAAAATGCAACCTTCTAACCCAATTATATCTAACCAACATTCGTAAAACTGAATTCAAACCCAACATCACATTAACATCACACAGAACTCAACATCACAATTTAAACTGAATTTGAAATCAGCATGAATGCAGGGGCATTGTCAGTATATTGACAATGCCCTGAAACTTACTGCCCAGAAACCAATATACACAACATCCATTTGATGAACTTAATGATTTACAAACAAGAATGATTTAATTGACGAGTATTAATCAACTGACTATCTACAATAATTGACAACAAACAGTCTATAAGCAGATAAACAGGTTGTTTCAATCAGCATTAACAGAAACAAGAATTTACAAAACAACTAATCGACGAACTTAATCGAGTCGATTACACACATTGTAAACAAACATAACAAACAGAAACAAATGCCATTATTTGATCAAATGAACGGGTATGAGACAGAATCAAATAAACAAATAGGAAAATTACACAGACTACTGAAATAGGCAAAAATATACACGTATGATACAAAAAGAAGTAGAAAAAATACCTCTGAATCTTCAATCTTATACAGACACAGGCTCAGCTTGGATTCAGACCTTTTGAGACAAGCATGATTTAATTGACGAGGGATCCTGATGAATACCTCGATTAGAGTCTCTTAGACCTCAATCCCTCATTTAATTTGGGCA
Organism: Nicotiana tabacum; assembly: GCF_000715075.1. Classification (NCBI taxonomy): domain Eukaryota; kingdom Viridiplantae; phylum Streptophyta; class Magnoliopsida; order Solanales; family Solanaceae; genus Nicotiana; species Nicotiana tabacum. The sequence continues at coordinate 167,100,374 of NC_134089.1, read as the reverse complement.
AATTCCACAATTTGAAATTTTTAGGGTTCCTGATTCTTTGATCTAAAATTCGAACACTTATAGACATATTCGAACCCAACCAACGGTGTTTTAAGCACGAGGGAGGTCAGGTGGATAACTGGTGTGAGTTTGAGGTACATTGGGGTAGGGTTAGGGTTTACTCGAATCTTCAAATTAAGATTCGAGCAGTTCCAGAAAGATTCGAAGTGAACGAACAACAGATCCATAACGAGGCCGGTCAGGGGGTGCTATGGTGTTGATTATGGCCTGGTTGGTTTGGATCTGAGTTTGGCTTGAATCTTCAAATGAAGATTCGAGAAACTCCAGGAGGATTCGAGCTCAGTGGTTATCATATTCGGATAGAGGATGGTCAGGGGGGTCAGGGGTGTTAAGGTGGTGACCGGAGGCGTCGTTGCCGCCGGGTTTCAGGCGAGGGGGAGTTAGGGCGGCTAGGGTTTTGGGGGTATCGTCTGAAGACGATGATGAACAGGAGAGGGAGGGGGGTATTTGGTTTGGGGGGTGGGGCAAGGATTTGGGGTTTATATAGGGGAGGGGTGGTTTGATCTCATCCGTCAGATCAGGTAAGATACACGGTTGAGATCAATTCATTTAACCAAACGATGTTGTTTGGTTTAGTGTTGGGGTCGGGCTGAATTGGGGCAATGGGTCGGGTAGGGGTTACGGGTAAGGTCAAGACTCTGGGAGACCTTGGATCAGAAACAATGAACGGCCTTGATCAAATTCAACCATACGACGTCGTATGGTTTGCCTTTGAAATTAACTGACCGGGCATCATCAAACGGCGTAGTATTTGCCATATACTACGTTGTTTGATGGTCTTTGGGTTGACTGACCTGGGCCGGGTAAATGCATTGTTTTGGGCCTGATTTTTTTGTCAATTAAATGGCCCAGTCTGATTTTCTTCACACTTTAATTCCTAATTTTAATTTATAAAAAATCAAAATTACCCTTTCAAAAATATTAATTACCTTTTAACAACTATTAACACATAGACAAAACATTAATCACACAATAACATAATTAAATGACGAAAAATAAGATAAATGCATATTTTGTGATTTTCTTTTTGAATTTAATCAATTCTTAAATGCATAATTAGATCCTAGATATGCATGCAACTATAACAAAGTAAACATTTATGGACAAAATACAAATAATTAATAAATGACACATAAATTCTAAAAATTGCACACTAATAGAATTTTGCTTTATTTTTTGATTTATTTTGGAGTAGTTTTCGTGAGGCAAAAATCACGTGCTCACAGCTGCCCCTCTTTGTGCGGAAACTCAAAAGTTTTCGTGCAAAGATAAAGTGAGCGGATACGAGCGATTTTTGCCTGTTCGAATACTCCATGGGAAGCATTTTTTGAAAGATTTGACCGAACCTCTGCTTCAAAGGTTTCCTACATATCCTTGGCTATAAAGGAATCAGGTCAATGTAGTTCGGGAAGTTTTGGTAGCTGGGACTACCATGGGACTGTGATGTTACTGCTGTTGCGTGCTGCTTTTACTGCTTGCTGACCTCCTTATTACACCCTGCTTTAAAGGAAAAACAAAAGCTAAACTAGACTATGGTATATGAATTACAAAATCTTATCTAGATCATGCCCTTGCGTTTCTTGCTGCTTTGATGTCTTGGTGACTCTTGGGCATCCTTTGCTTCTGACTTGTTCCGCATTTCCTTTCATTGTGTCTCGTATTTTCTTTCTCTGTTTGGGACTCTTGTTGTTTTCCGCTGGGGATTTGGTTGGACTCCTCTGCTTTATTGACTCTAAGTGTGCTCCTTTCTTATATGGGCGGGCTTTTGACTTCAACCCGCAATGTTAAAATAAACTGCCATTCTGTTCTTCAGGGGGGCTCCTAACCTTGATTACTTTAATTGTTCTTCCTTGTTCTCCAGGTGGACGCCTGATTGCCGATATTTCAACTGTTCTTCCTTGTTTTCCAGGTGGACGCCTGACTGCCAATACTCTCATTGCTCTTCCTTGTTCTCCAGGTGGACGCCTGACTTCTAATACTTCAACTGCTCTTCCTTGTTCTCCAGGTGGATGCCTGACTTCTGATACTTCCATTTCTCTTCCTTGTTCTCCAGGTGGACGCCTGACTTCTGATACTTCCATTCCTCTTCCTTATTCTCCAGGTGGACGCCTGATTGCTGATACTTCAACTGCTCTTCCTTGTTCTCCAGGTGGACGCCTGATTGCTAATATTTCACGTTGCTCTTCCTTGTTCTCCAGGTGGACGCCTGACTTCTAATACTTCCATTGCTCTTCCTTGTTCTCCAGGTGGACGCCTGACTGCTAATACTTCCATTGCTCTTCCTTGTTCTCCAGGTGGACGCCTGATTTCTAACACTTCAACTGCTCTTCCTTGTTCTCCAAGTGGACGCCTGACTTCTGATACTTCCGTTGCTCTTCCTTGTTCTTCAGGTGGACACCTGATTGCTAATACTTCCATCGTTCTTCCTTGTTCTCCAGGTGGACGCCTGACTTCTAATACTTCCCTTGCTCTTCCTTGTTCTCCAGGTGGACGCCTGATTGCTAATACTTCCATCATCGGGTGTTTCCTGAAACAAATGTTGTTTTTGCCCCTGTTTTAAATCAAAGAAAATTTTGTTAATTTAAAGTAGGGTGGTTAGTTGTGGCATTCTTGCTGAGGGTGGGGTTTCTTTTTGTCCTGTTTTACTGCCTCGGAGTGGTTGAAAAGACTGTTTTGTCCTTGTAATTGATCCTTAACCGTAGGATCCCCAACTATTGTTTTCACTTCAAACCATTTCAATTGTAATCATATGTCTCTCCTGACATTACCGAACCACTTTTCTGATTCAACTTTCTCACACCCATATCTTATTTTCATCCTATTACTTCCCGCCTTTCATGGCCGTATTTTGCATTATGCAATCTTGAATCTTGGTAGTATACCTTGACATTCCTTTTTATTTGTTTGGAACAAAACTTACCTCAAAAGCTTTGGAAGAGTAAGATTATTAGTGACGAAACATGACGATTTCGACAATATAGAATGAAAAGAAAAATCCAAATTTGGATGACTGTTGGAGAAAAGGAATAAGGAACTTATCTGATTGGAGTTACTGGCACCAATGATCAGGGTATGCATTTTGGATTAATCAACCCAGTCTTTTTATTCAATCTTTTTTTCAATTGTTTCATTTTGCCTTCCCAAAATTTCCACAACCCAATTTTACTTTTGTCAATTTACAGACCTTGTTCGACTTGCAGTATCTAAAAGAGTTTTCACCGACAAACCTTCCTCATTTGTTCATTTCTTAATTCCTTTTCGCCTTATGGTGCCTGCGAAGGTTTTCACCAATAAAACTCTCTCATTTTTCTTTCTCTCAACTTCCGTCGTCTCATGGTGCCCGTGAGGGTTTTCACCTATAAGACTCTCTCATTTTCATCACTTCTTCTTGTTTGGACCAGAGTGTTATGAATCATCTTCATTTGCTGGACTCGGCATTCTTTCTAAGATTGGTCGAAAGGTCTTTTGGTATGTGGTTGGAATGGAAAGGTATTAAAAGTTAAACAATTTTGATATGTGTTTAAAATTACAACTCTTGGAATCTTTTTTTTTCTTATTACCAATACAATTCCTGCCCCAGTTTCTTGATTGGGGTCTCTTGATGTTTCCTTTTATGCACATTATGCATATTACGCACCCTATGACCGAGCCGTGAGGCACCTACGTATCCTCTTTGAGGAATCAGGTCAAACGTAGTTCACTCCAATAATTGTGATTTTCTATTTTTCTTCTCTTTTTTTCTTCTTTTTTTTTATTTGATTTTCATTGATTCCAAGAGAGGGTAAGAAAGAAATGAATGTGGCTCAAAGGGGAAACAAAAGGGTACAATGTTTGGGTAGCAGAATAAATTGCCTTTGTCATTCCAATCTTCGAAATAATGCCGAATACAAATATTTAATAACTATACTAAAGAAAAATCATGCATAATATCTCTTTACCGTATCAAAATTGATAGCCATGTCTACGCATTTTCCTTCAATATCTGTTAAACATAATGCACCATTGGACAATACTCTGGTCACAATGAATGGTCCTTGCCAATTCGGGGCAAATTTGCCCTTTGCTTCAACCTGATGTGGAAGAATACGTTTCAGCACATGTTGACCTACTTCAAACTTCCGGGGACGCACCTTTTTGTTGTATGCCCTTGCTATTCTTATTTGATATAATTGGCCATGATATACCGCTGCCAATCGTTTTTCATCAATCAAGTTTAACTGTTCCAAATGGGTTTTGACCCATTCATCATCATCAATCTTAGCTTCGGCGATGATCCGAAGGGAAGGAATTTCAACTTCTGCAGGAATTACCGCCTCAGTGCCATATACCAACAAATAAGGAGTTGCTCCTACTGAAGTGCGAACAGTAGTGCGATATCCCAACAATGCAAATGGTAATTTTTCGTGCCATTGTCTTGAACCTTCTACCATTTTTCGAAGTATCTTCTTTATGTTTTTGTTGGCTGCCTCGACTGCTCCATTCGCCTTGGGCCGATATGGGGTAGAGTTGCGATGTATAATCTTAAACTGTTGACATACTTCCCTCATTAAGTTACTGTTAAGATTAGCACCGTTATCTGTGATGATCACCTTTGGGATTCCGAATCGACATATGATATTTGAGTGAACAAAATCGACCACAGCTTTCTTGGTCACTGATTTGAATGTTTTGGCCTCAACCCATTTGGTGAAATAATCAATGGCTACCAGAATGAACCTGTGCCCATTGGATGCTGCCGGCTCAATTGATCAAATCACATCCATGCCCCGGCGACGAAGGGCCATGGTGCCGACATTGTGTGTAACTCGGATGGTGGAGAGTGAATCAAATCCCCGTGTATCTGGCATTGATGACACTTGCGCACAAAACTGATACAATCTCGCTCCATGCTAAGCCAATAGTAACCAGCTCGGAGAATTTTCTTTGCCAACACATATCCGCTCATGTGGGGTCCGCAAACTCCCGAATGTACTTCAGACATGACAACCATAGCTTGTCTAGCATCTATGCATCTTAATAATCCAAGGTCTGGTGTTCTTTTATACAAAACTCCTCCGCTTAAGAAGAATCCATTTGCCAATCGTCTAATGGTTCTCTTTTGATCCCCTGTGGCTTGTGCTGGATATATCCCCATTCTGATATACACCTTGATGTCGTGGAACCATGGTTCATCATCAAATTCCTCCTCAACCATGTTGCAGTAAGCGTACTGATCGTGGACTTGAATATGTAGTGGATCCACATAAGCTTTGTCCGGATGGTGCAACATTAATGCCAGGGTAGCCAATGCATCGACAACCTCGTTATGGATTCTTGGAATATTCTTGAACTCTACTGATCAAAACTGTTGACAAAGATCGTGCAGACATTGTCGGTAGGGTATGAGCTTCAAGTCTCGTGTTTCTCATTCTCCTTGAATTTGATGTACCAGAAGATCCGAATCTCCCAAGACCAAGATTTCCTGGATGCCCATGTCCGCGGCTAGTCTTAATCCCAAAATACAAGCTTCATACTCAGCCATATTATTGGTGCAATAAAATCGAAGTTGAGCCGTAACAGGATAGTGATGCCCTGTTTCAGAAATAATTACAGCTCCTATCTCGACTCCTTTCATGTTAGCGGCTCCATCAAAGAAAAGTTTCCAGCCAGGTTTTTCAATTTGCTCCATCTCACCGATATGCATTATTTCTTCATCGGGATAATAGGTTTTCAATGGCTCGTACTCCTCGTCGACCGGGTTTTCAGCTAAATGATCGGCCAATGCTTGGGCTTTCGTTGCAGTCCGAGTCACATAGATGATGTCAAATTCTGTGAGCAATATCTGCCACTTTGCAAGTCTCCCCGTTGGCATAGGTTTTTGAAAAATATATTTCAACGGATCCAGACGCGAAATGAGGTAAGTAGTGTAGGATGACAAATATTGTTTCAATTTCTGAGCTACCCAAGTTAGGGCGCAACATGTCCTTTCCAGATGAGTGTACTTAACCTCATAAGTTGTGAATTTCTTGATAAGGTAGTAGATGGCCTGTTCTTTTCTGCCGGTGAGTTCATGTTGCCCCAATACACAACCAAAGGAATTTTCCAAGACCGTCAAGTAAAGAATCAAAGGTCTTCCTGGCTCTGGCGGAACCAACACGGGTGGGTTTGACAAGTATCCTTTTATCTTATCAAATGCTTCTTAACACTCATCAGTTCACTTGACCGCATCATATTTCTTCAACAATTTGAAAATAGGCTCACAGGTTGCCGTGAGCTGAGCAATAAACCTGCTGATGTAATTCAACCTCCCTAACAAACTCATTACTTCAGTTTTGTTCCTTGGAGGTGGCAATTCTTGGATGGATTTAATATTTGATGGGTCTAGATCGATGCCTCGCCAACTGACTATGAATCCCAACAGCTTTCCAGATGGAACACCAAATGCGCACTTGGAAGGGTTAAGCTTGAGGTTGTACCTGCGAAGTCTCAAGAAGAATTTCCTCAAATCCCCAACGTGGTCGGCCTGATGCTTTGATTTTATGATCACATCGTCCACGTATACCTCAATCTCCTTATGTGTCATATCATGAAACACCGTGGTCATTGCTCTCATGTAAGTTGCCCCGGTGTTCTTCAAACCAAAGGGCATTATCCGGTAACAATAAGTTCCCCATGGTGTGATGAATGCCGTCTTCTCTGCATCCTCTTCATCCATCAGAATTTGATGATACCCGGCATAACAATCCACAAAAGATCCTATCTCATGCTTGGCACAATTATCGATCAAAATATGGATATTGGGTAATGGGAAGTTATCCTTCGGACTTGCTTTGTTGAGATTGCGGTAGTCGATGCATACTCTAATTTTACCGTCTTTCTTTGGCACAGGAACAACATTAGCCAACCAAACAGGATATCGAGTGACTCGAATGACTTTTGCCTCCAACTGTTTGGTGATTTCTTCTTTAATTCTCACACTCATATCAGGCTTGAACTTTCTCAACTTTTGCTTGACAGGAGGCACCATTGGATCAGTGGGCAATTTGTGAACCACTAAATCACTGCTCAAACCTGGCATGTCGTCATATGACCATGCAAAAACATCTTTGAATTTGATGAGTGTTTTAATTAACTCTTCTCGGATCTTTGGTTTAAGGTGGACACTTATTTTAGTTTCTTGGATATTATTCGTGCCCCCTATATTGATGTCTTCGGTATCACCCAGGTTAGGTTTGGTTTTTTCTTCAAAATGAATTAACTCTTTACTAATCTCTTCGAAAGCCTCATCCTCATCATATTCTGACTCATAATCACAATATACTTCTTGAATTATTATTTCGGAACCAGATTGATTTTTAAGACTGGGCTGAGGATTCCTCATGCATGCCATATCACTAGAGCCAGCGTAAAAAGAACTGTACAGAAAAAGAAGAAAAGAAAAGAAAACTATCAGGAATGATAATGAAGGGGAAACTGTATTTTATTGGATGATGAAAGATAACAAGGTTTGCACACTTCAAACAAACTGTAAGATAAACATTGGGATTACAACCCTGAGATAACCCAAACAAACTGAAGGAAAATCAAAATAAACTACCAAGACTCCTTTCGAATGGGGAGAGGAGTGACTTTCCAATTATTAAGCCTTGTCTCTGGCCCAACGAATTGAACTTCTGCATTGCTAGAACTTTCACCGCTTTTCACCATATTCACATCGTCAAACAGCTTTTCGAATCTTTCAATTAATTCCTCATCAGGATTAATCATGGATTTAGGAATTGTTGTTATCGGGTGATTTTTGGTACCGGGCTTGACAAAAGATTTTGATAGATGTGGGACTGGCTTTGGAAGGACCCATGCCTTCTGTTTTGGCTTCTTGGCTTTTCTCATGTCTGTGACAGTGGGTACGAATCCCAAACCAAAAGTTCCCTAGTTCTTGGGGAGAGATACTGGTTGTATAATGCCTTGCAAAGATGAGCCCAACCCTTTTCCGGGTATAAAACCATTCTTTAACATTTCATAGGCTACCATGACTGATGCAGAGGTTATCTTTGGATTCGGAATGTATTTCCCCTCTGGAATTTTCTCTACCGACATTGTGTCGGCAACTTGGTAAACCCATGGTCCCTGGTCATCCTCTATCCCCTTGACGAGTACAATGGTACCGCTGTGAGCATTTAAACTGTCTTCCCCATGCACAACTATTTCCTGTTTATCCCATTCAAACTTGACCACCTGGTGTAGTGTTCACGGGACTGCTTTAGCCGCATGGATCCATGGTCGACCCAATAGCAAATTATAGAAAACAGTTATATCCAATACTTGAAATTCCATTGTGAATTCAACTGGCCCTATTGTCAGTTCTAGCACTATGTCGCCAAATGAATCTCTGCTTCCACCGTCAAATCCCCGTACGCAAATACTATTCTTGTGGATTCTCTCCTCTTTTATTTTCAACTTGCCTAGAGTGGAGAGAGGGCAGATATTTGCGCTTGACCCGTTGTCAACCAATACCCGGGTTATTACGGAGTTTTCACATTTCAATGTGAGGTAAAGAGCTCTATTATGCTCAATACCTTCCATAGGCAGTTCATCATCAGAAAATGTGATTCTGTTTGCCTCAAAGATTCTATTGGCTATTTTTCCCAAATGATTCACGGAGATTTTATCAGGAACGTGTGACTCATTCAGGATTTTCATCAAAGCTTGACGGTGCTCCTCTGAATGGATCAGTAATGACAATAATGAAATTTGAGCGGGCGTCTTTTTCAATTGATCCACAACAGAATAGTCATGGAGCTTTATCTTTCTCAAAAAGTCTTCCGTCACAGCTTTCTTTATTGGTGTTGGATTATTTTTAGTTTTTCTTAACTCCTCGAGAGTGAAACATCTTCCCGAACGAGTCAAGCCTTGCACCTCACAGACTTCTTCCTTGACTTCTTTTCCTTTGTACATTACCGTCACCCGTTCATAGTTCCATGGAATGGCCTTGTTGTTGATCACTGGTAACTGGGTTACCGGCTTGATAATAACCCGCTCTATACGGGCTCCTTCCACGACTACAATGGGTTTGCTGGCGACCCCTGGTACAATCACTTTTAATCCTTTTTGCTTCGTGGCAACTTTGCTTGAAGATCCCTTCTCAAATACCACAGATGGTTCATCACCCTTTTTGTTCTGCTTAGGTACCGACTTCTCCTCTGTTAACTGCTCATCTGGCTTGGCTTCATGAGACCTAATCATCATGACGGTTTGCGATGGCTTCTTTGTTTCCCCATCAGCCCGTACTATTTCTATCATATTGGCCTCCTGATGGGCTGGCATTGGATTTCTGTTGATATTGGGAGCTTCGGGGGTTTGAACTTCAATTTTATTAGTATAAATCAGCTCTTGTATTGCATTCTTCAAATGCCAACACTTTTCTGTATCATGTCCTGGTGTACCAGAACAATACTCACAGCTTATGGTGTAGTCCAGATTCTTTGGATGAGGATTGGGCAGCTTGGATTGTATCGGCCTTAGCATGTCTAGCTGTCTCAACCTGTGGAACAGACTAGTGTAGGATTCACCTAATGGAGTGAAGGTTTTCTTTTTCTGTCCCCTTTCACCCCTAAATACCTGATTAGGCCTGAAACCTGGTCCGGGGTAAGTTCGTGGGTAAGTACTTGGTATGACAGGGGCACGCCAATGAGCGTGGGCAGGTAGTTGATTGTTTTCTTGTGCATGATTGATAGAAAAATGAGGTTCCGATGGGTGATAGTAGTGTTGGGGTGAATTGTGATGGTAAGTTGATTGGTGGGATCGATGTTGATTGTAGTAATGAGGTGAACCTCCTGATCCCAACCAAGTTCCTGAATCAATCACCGCTGCTTCCTCCCTTTTCTTTCTTCCAATCCCTCCTACTCCGCCTTGAATAGCTTGAGTAGTCACCTTAATAGCCGAATAACTCATGATTTTATTTGTTTTGAGGCCTTCCTCCACCATTCCTCCCATCTTCACTACTTCGTTGAATGATTTTCCTACCGCTGAAACCAAATGGGCATAGTAAGTTGGCTCCAGGGCTTGTAGGAAGTAGTCTACCATTTCACTTTCCTTCATAGGAGGATCCACCCTTGCGGCCTGTTCCCTCCACCGGAAACCATACTCTCTAAAACTTTCATTGTGTTTTTTCTCAAATTTTGTCAAAGATAGTCGATCTGGGATGATTTCCAGATTGTATTGGAAGTGGTAAGAAAATGCCTGTGCCAGGTCATCCCAGGTGTACCATCTCCCATGGTCCTGGCGTGTATACCACTCCAAAGCTGATCCGCTTAAACTTTGACTGAAGTAGGCCATCAATAATTCGTCTCTTCCCTCGGCTCCTCGCATCTTGCTGCAAAAACCCCTTAAGTGGGCTACTGGATCACCGTGCCCGTTGTATAGGTCAAATTTGGGCATCTTGAAACCAACTGGCAATTGTACATTTGGGAACAAGCATAAATCCTTGTAGGCCACACTGACCTGCCCTCCTAACCCTCGCATGTCTCGGAACAATTATTCTAGGCTTTTGACCTTCCTGAACATCTCTTCTTGTTCAGCATTTTTGACTGGCTTGTCAATTTCGGTTGGGAGGTCAAAACGAGGAGTAGATAAATGGATTTCAGAGGCTTTGAAGGTAGGCTCCGGGGGGTAGTATTGGTTGTCCTGGGCCTGGAATATAGTCTCACTAGGAGATTTGTGGAATGTAGCCGGGGGAGGTGCTACGAAAACAGGAGTTACTGGTGGAGGAAGGTATGGAACTGGTTTAGGAGGTGGAGACTGCGGTGTCTGAGAGGTGGTGCCTCGGTAGTGTTGGTAGATGGGGAAATTTGGGGATAGTTCAGTGGTAAGATTATCCTGAGTTTGGGCTAGTGATGGAGCAGGGTTAGCTGGGTAAGATGGGGGTGATTGCCCTGTAGACCAGGCCCGGTACATCTCAGCCATTTGCTGCTTGAGTTTAAGCATTTCTTCTTTCATTTTACCGACGTCCATCTCCTCTATCTCAATACCTGTGTCAACATCTGGGATAGACATACTTTCGGGTATTGGTCCTTTTTATCTCGTGTGATAATGATAATATGCCAGTATACTCTTAGAGAAACTAACTGCTTGAATTCTGGAAATGAGCAAACTTGTTAGTTTTGAGAGTTTAACACATATATAATTACACGTTGAGATGCAATGTTCCTAGACAAATAACCCTTTTCTATTATGCATTTGCTCGGCTGCTTGTGTCATCCCAGCTTTTCTTGGCCTTTCTTTTTATTGTCACTCATTCTTTATTTTATTCTTTTATGATTGTGGTCGAATCTTATAAAGATTGCCTACGTATCATGCCCTCGCATGAATCAGACCTTGCGTAGTTCGGACGCAAAGCAATTGTCAATACATTTATTTATTTTACAAAGATGGAACAGACATTACATTTGAAAAACATTATAAAAATGGTTTAAAACTCAGATACAAACCCAAATCAAACAAAAGACATAACTCTCAATAGTTGTGAACATGCTCCACTCCCCACTTTTGTTTTCAATCATTAGATCATCTGCTCATGGTGGGGCTTGACCCGGATGACCTCCCAGCGTACGATACATTCTTTCTAACTCCATCGCTAGATGACGGGCAAAAATAGGTGCGTGCTCTATAAACCTTTCATAATCCATTCCTTGGCAGTTTACATAACTTTGAGAGGTGTAAACCGCTAAATCACGGATTTGTGCCCTGAAATCTTGGAGACATTGGTCTTGGTTTTGCAGTTGCTGTTGGCGAGTGGTGGCTATATCTCTAACACGGTCTTCATGATCTAAAGCTGACTCTAATTGAGCTCGGAGTCTGGCTTGATCGAGTCTCGCCTGTGCTCTTTCTCTGTCGATGTCTGCGTGTTGATGTTCTCTATTGTATCTTCTTGCTTCTTCCAGTTGTGCATGAAGTCAGGCTTCTGAATGTATCCAACAGTCTTTCTCCTTCTTGAATTGTGCCCTGTCTTCTTCGGATTGCCTTACTTGGCGTTCCTTATTAGATCTGGCCTCTTCGTTTAATTGTTGGATTCTTTCTTTAGCTTTGCTCAACGCCTTTTCGGTTTTTGCCAAAATGGAATCACAATCTTGCATTTTTTCCAAAAGATTGGCGATGATTTTTTGATCCTTCCAACTCCTCATTGGTGTTTTAGAAGCTTTCTTCATTTTTTGAAATTGAGCATGAAGATTTTTATTCTCACAAGCTTGACTCTTCTTCTCGCCTTCTGCTTCTTGTGCTTGCAACTCTTTCTCCATACTGAGGCTCCTCAGATTTTCCTTTAGGGCATGGATAGTCGCTTTTTACCCCTTTTCCCTTTCTCCCCAAATCAGTCGCTCTTGGATTTTATCGTTAAAGGTTTGAACATGGGGTCTTTTTGTCGGCCTTCTTAGATCGGGTTCTGGTGCATCATCCACGCGGGACCGTTTCTCAAACCACCTTGCATATCCTAGATTTATCTCGCCCTTTGTAGTGTCTGGAACTTGAGTATCATCTTTCAAGTATCGACATCCATTTCACATCTGCTGAATTAAATCCTTGGGAAGAGTGGCTTCAGGGTGTAACTCGATTACTTGCATACTCAAATCTTCATCATCAGGAACCACTTGGTATCTCCCTAGTTGTCTTAGAACTCTCTGTGGCGCATATGGCTGGATGCTTCTCAATCCCAATAGTAGCAAATAACTATTCGAGGTTGACATGTGTATCACTTCCCTTACCGGGAGCCATCCCAAAGTCCACTCAATTTGACTTGCCGTTAAAGATCTTAGATGAGATACCCAGGCTTCGACCCCTTCTGGTGACTTATAATCTTTTATTCTTTCTTCATAACTCTCGATGAAATTATCATGGCTTGGACCATACTGTATGAACTTGGGTTGATGTTGGAGATGTTCAATCATCCACATTTGCAACAAAATTTTGCACCCTTCGAAGACCTTTGCCCCTGATTTACATAAAGTCAATGCCCGATAAATGTCGGAGAGAATGATCGGGGCAAGGGTGTGATTTTCCTGGGTAGTGAGGACCTGTACGACTTTCGCTGTGCGAATATCAATTGTTCGTTCCTTGCTTGGGAAGACCATGATTCCTAGATAAGCCACCATGAAAGCGAAGCGACGGTGAATCTGCCAGGTGTCTTTGTTCTACTTGTTAGTAAGGCCCTTCTCATGAATTTCAAATCCATCTGGTTTTCCGAACCTGGAATACAGGAAGTTGAAAGAACAACACCCGTTGATAACGTTGCTTTTTCTGATTTGATTACTGATGTTAAGGAGCCCAAAGAATCGATGCACTGAGGGAGCTTTTGGGAATATAAGACTTTGGTTTCTTAAATCTCCGTCAAAACTGTCATATCCAGCTATCTCTTCTAATGTAGGAGTAAGCTCGAAATCAGAGAAGCGAAAGACATTGTGAACAGGGTCCCAAAAAGTTACTAATGCCGCAATCAAGTCATCACGTGGTTTAACTTTCATAATATCTGTGAGAGTTCCCAAATGCTTAATGACCCATTTTTGACCATCTTCTCCTAACTCATGCCACCACATCTGAAGCCGAAATAGAAACTCATCTGCATTTGCGGATGGTGGGTTTTGGGTGACGCTCATTTTGTATCTGCGATTAATTTTAACAAAATCAAGACTTATTTTGAAAACAGACACTCATAAATAAAAAAAAAATCATTTTTTATATTTTTTTTTTATTTATTTAACACTTTTTTTTCAAAACTTAAAACTATTTTTTGGGAATTTTCTAAAACAACCTATTTTATTCCTCGGTTCTCACAATGATTTTTTTTTCAATTAAGCTGGTCAACAAGCAAATCCGAGGCAAATGAATGCACAAGTAGCAAGTAGGATGCATCAGGATGGTCTTTTCATTTCGGGTTCACCTGTCCTAGACAGACCCAACCCCTGTGTTGAGTCTCCAAGGCCAAATGTACATGATGCAAATAGACGTTCCTACTAGGGATCCGGTACATGGTTGAGTTATTCTAAGTGAAAAACCTGAGGCAGATTGTTCTAGACCTGGCTTACCCAAATAGACAGTTTGAGCCGAAGTGGGGGCAACGTACCGGGAGCACGAAAGTCTACCCGACCTAGTTACTTGTCCCAACTTCATCTTATTTGGTATGACTTTTAACAGAAAGGTGGGCCACGCGCACGTGTGCACCATAAATTCAGAAGACTCAGAAAGAAGGAGGGTTTTCGTAGCAGTTTTATATACACAATTCAAATAATATTAAAGCGGTAAAAGCATCATTTAGCACATTAAGCATAAACATGTAAAAATCAGATAACAAATAAAGCCAGCTATAATAGTTATTTTAAGCTCGAATTCTTAAACCCTGAACCAGTGGTTCTGGGTTAACACGTTGATCCCCAGCAGAGTCGCCAGAGCTGTCACACCTCCTTTTTCCGCCCCCGCGAGGGTGCAAGGAGTTTTCTCCAATTTAGGGACAGTCGAAACGGGATTTGTTTATTTATTTCAGAGTCGCCACCTGGGAATTTTATGGCGTCCCAAGTCACCGGTTTTAATCCCTGAATCGAGGAGAATATGACTCTGTTTGTTATTCTGCGAACCAGAAATCCGAGTAAGGAATTCTGTTAATTTGGGAGAAGGTGTTAGGCATTCCCGAATTCCGTGGTTCTAGCACGGTCTCTTAACTGTTTTTATACTTGGCTTAATTATCTCGATTTACTAAATACATTTTTTGTTGTTACATGATTTCGTTACCGCCTTAGATTGTTTATAATTATAGACCCTTATTTGAAACGAATCACGCGCACGTATATTCGTATTATATATTTTTTATAAACGTAAAGAATCGTGTCACGCATACGTGTACACAATAAGATTGATAATATTTTTATATTTTTTGTTATAAAAAAAATCATATGTTCGAAATAAAATTAAGAACATCGCCACCCTTGTATTATTAAATAGTGAACTGCACATCTCGGGTTATATGAAATTATTTTAACATCCTCCGAGGAACCCCTTTTATTAAAAATTTGCTCGAAGTTGCGCGAACGCATAATCCGAATTGCCTTTAGAAGTATAATCAGGTCACACGAACGCATCCCTAATTATGCAAAATATTCTAGATGGTAATATAAATTCTCTACAAATGTTTATTGCATCCATCTATTTTTAAATGTGAGAGTCATGGAGAATCACCGATTGGGATGCCTCCAAATTTCTTGAAAAGGAATTCAAAATTATTTAGGCGTTGACCGCGAGTTAGATTTTACACGTATGGGTTATGTCTCTCAAAGACTATTCAAATTTAAAGAATTAATGATAAAAAATAAATAACGTGCAGCTACACTTACCATTTTATTAGTTAATATGGTATTAGCATAAAAAGTGAATTACACGCAAAATTCGGAAAGATTTAAACGGATAAACAAACTAATATTTTTCGAAGAATTTGTATTATTCTATTTGTAGCGAATGCTATTTATACATTCTTAAAATGTTACGATTTATAAATCCAATCTTCCTCTACACCACTTGTTTTTAATCTAAATGTATGGTTATTTGGTTAATTTGCTCACGATGATTGAATTTAGGATAGGTAAAATTGAACCAAATTTCGGCTTATGCAAGCTATTTATAAATACTAAGTCTATAATTTGTAAAATCGTCAACATTATTTTATACATTATTTTTTAAAGAAATGAGTTGATCGCATTCCCAAAATAACTAGACCATTTGTTATTAAGAAAGAAAACTGATCTACCAATTGATTTAATAAGATGATATTACATATAACGTAGTTGTACATCTGAACTATTCGTGATATTCCAACATCTTAAACGTGGCGGATTATATCAATTCACCTTTCCACTATGGTTATTCACATAACCGTTATTACGCCATATATGAACAAAATACAACTAACATTATATAGCCTTAAACAAAATCGGATATTTGAAAAAATAGGCTAGTAATATAGTTTTTTGATATTTCCATACTATTCTTTACTTTGCTAACAATATCACAAGATTTAATTAATGGCCAACTCTCTGCCATGTTCCCTGTCTTGACAATTCGAACATAACTATACTTAATGAAATTCTGAAATAGATAACATTATTACAATACTTATGCGATCTTCAAAAAGGGAATGATTAACTAATAGTCATCATGTCAAGCATACTACTATATTAACCAACTGAAACAAAACTGAAATTTAAACTAATAGACTTAAACGAGTAGAAGACATAATTATAATTCCAAACTTCATTTATTTGGCAATGTTGAAGCTTTCCACAACATGAGTCTAAAGATATATACCTGGAAATGAGGGTAAAAGAGGCAAATTTCAGCAGCAGCAGCAGCAACTAAACCAGCAGAATATACCAAATAACTCAGCAGATTTGAGCAAAACAACAAGACCCGTGGAACCAGACGAACAGTAACAGAATTTTAAGAAAAATTTCAGATTTAAACCAAACAATATCAACAAACAGACCCAGACAGATTCAAGGAAAACTATGTTTCTGATTTTCTTTCTTTCTTCTCTATCTGTTTCAGATCCTCTGTGTGTGTGTGTGCTTTATTTTTCTGTTTTTTTTTCTTTCTTCTTCTTTTCTTTTTCAGATTTTTTTCTGTTCTGATCTTTCTCTCCAGTCTTTTCTCTCTATCTGGGGTTATTCCCAGTTTTTTCTCACTCTCCAGTCCTCTCAAATCAGTCCTTAAAACCCTCCTCTTATACAAGTCTGCCCCTCCCTTTAGCAGCCTACTGTCTGGACCCCTTTTCCCTTTTAAAAATCAGAAAATCTCCACTCAAATAATACTAAAACTGCTTTTTTCTAAACAATCAGCCATTAAGGATACCTTTTCCCTTATTTCAGCAGTCCCAATTCCCTTTGTCTCCCCATTAGGATTAATTAACAGCCATTAACATTCCACTACTAGCACACTAATACTATCATATTATTCCCAATATTTCATTCCCAACAATACCCCTGAAAATCCCTCAAACTACAGCTTCTACCAACAACAGCCAGTTTTGGATTAAATCTTAACTGAAAATGCAACCTTCTAACCCAATTATATCTAACCAACATTCGTAAAACTGAATTCAAACCCAACATCACATTAACATCACACAGAACTCAACAACACAATTTAAACTGAATTTGAAATCAACATGAATGCAGGGGCATTGTCAGTATATTGATAATGCCCTGAAACTTACTGCCCAGAATCCAACATACACAACATCCATTTGATGAACTTAATGATTTACAAACAAGAATGATTTAATTGACGAGTATTAATCAACTGACTATCTACAATAATTGATAACAAACAGTCTATAAGCAGATAAACAGGTTGTTTCAATCAGCATTAACAGAAACAAGAATTTACAAAACAACTAATCGACGAACTTAATCGAGTCGATTACACACATTGTAAACAAACATAACAAACAGAAACAAATGCCATTATTTAATCAAATGAACGGGTATGAGACAGAATCAAATAAACAAATAGGAAAATTACACAGACTACTGAAATAGGCAAAAATATACACGTATGATACAAAAAGAAGTAGAAAAATACCTCTGAATCTTCAATCTTACACAGACACAGGCTCAGCTTGGATTCGGACCTTTTGAGGCTGAACATACTTTATTCGAAGTATTCTCAATTGAGAATACCTCGATTAAAGTCTCTTAGACCTCAATCCCTCATTTAATTTGGGCAAATTCCACAATTTGAATTTTTTAGGGTTCCTGATTCTTTGATCTAAAATTCGAACACTTATAGACATATTCGAACCCAACCAACGGTGTTTTAAGCACGAGGGAGGTCAGGTGGATAACTGGTGTGAGTTTGAGGTACATTGGGGTAGGGTTAGGTTTTACTCGAATCTTCAAATTAATATTCGAGCAGTTCCAAGAAGATTCGAAGTGAACGAACAACAGATCCATAACGAGGCCGGTCAGGGTGTGCTATGGTGTTGATTATGGCCTGGTTGGTTTGGATCTGAGTTTGGCTCGAATCTTCAAATGAAGATTCGAGAAACTCCAGGAGGATTTGAGCTCAGTGGTTATCATATTCGGATAGAGGATGGTCAGGGGGTTCAGGGGTGTTAAGGTGGTGACCGGAGGCGTCGTTGCCGCCGGGTTTCAGGCGAGGGAGAGTTAGGGCGGCTAGGGTTTTGGGGGTATCGTCTGAAGACGATGATGAACAGGAGAGGGAGGAGGGGGGGGGGGGGATTTGGTGTGGGGGGTGGGGCAAGGATTTGGGGTTTATATAGGGGAGGGGTGGTTTGATCTCATCCGTCGGATCAGGTAAGATACACGGTTGAGATCAATTCATTTAACCAAACGATGTCGTTTTGTTTAGTGTTGGGGTCGGGCTGAATTAGGGCAATGGGTCGGGTAGGGGTTACAGGTAAGGTCAAGACTCTGGAAGCCCTTGGATCAGAAACAATGAACGGCCCCAATCAAATTCAACCATATGACGTCGTATGGTTTGCCTTTGAAATTAACTGACCGGGAATCATCAAACGACGTAGTATTTGCCATATACTATGTCGTTTGATGGTCTTTGGGTTGACTGACCTGGGCCGGGTAAATGCATTGTTTTGGGCCTGATTTGTTTGTCAATTAAATGGCCCAGTCTGATTTTCTTCACACTTTAATTCCTAATTTTAATTTATAAAAAATCAAAATTACCCTTACAAAAATAATAATTACCTTTTAACAACTATTAACACATAGACAAAACATTAATCACACAATGACATAATTAAATGACGAAAAATAAGATAAATGCATATTTTGTGATTTTCTTTTTGAATTTAATCAATTCTTAAATACATAATTGGATCCTAGATATGCATGCAACTATAACAAAGTAAACATTTACGGACAAAACACAAATAATTAATAAATGCCACATAAATTCTAAAAATTGCACACTAAGAGAATTTTGCTTTATTTTTTGATTTATTTTGGAGTAGTTTTCGTGAGGCAAAAATCACGTGCTCACAGTCACCGCCTCGCCATAACCGTTCCTTGTTATTTGGCATTTTAAGGCCATAAAACTAGCATTCCTCTCGTTTCCCTGATTTTCGTGCGCTATAGCCCACACCTTCTGCATGGCCCCCAGGACTCCTAACACGGATTGCCCAAAATTTCCTCGGCAATAAAAAATGATCTAAGGAACAATAGTCACCGCCTTGCCATGTCCGTTCCTCATTTTTTGACTCTTTAGGGCCATAAAATTGGAATTCTACCCGATTCCCTAATTTTCGTGTGCATAGCTCACGCCTTCCGCATGGGCCCTGGCCCCCGAACTAGGATCACCTAAAATTTTCTCAGGCCATCAAAAATAACCTAAGGAACAATAGTCATTACCATGTGATGACCATTCCTCATTTTTGGATTATTAGGTCCATACAATTGAAATTCTACCCGATTTCTTGATTTTTGTGTGCTAAAGCCCACGCCTTTCGCATGGGTCCGGGACCCCGGACTCGAATTGCCTAAAAAGTTTTTCTTGCCATCAAACATGATTTAAGGAACAATAGTCAATGCCTCGCCATGATCGTTCCTCGTTTTTTTGGCATTTTAGGGATGTAAAACTAGAATTTTGCCTGATATCTAGATTTTCGTCTGTGATAGACCACACCTTCTGCATAGGCACGGGCCCCTGGATCCAGATTGCCAAAAATATTCTTGGGCCATAAAAAACGACCAAAGAAATAATAGTCATGGACTAGCCGTGACCGTTCCTCATTTTTTGGCATTTTAGGGCCATAAAACTGGAATTAGACCCCATTCCAAGATTTTCGTGTGCTATAGCCCACGCCTTCTGCATGGGCCCAGGCCCTCAGAACCGCATCGTCTAAATTTTCTTAGGCCATCAAGGACAACCTAAGGATCAATAGCTACCACCTCGCCATGACCGTTCCTTATTTTTTGGCATTCTAGGGCCAAAAAGCTAGAATTCCACCCTATTCTCATATTTTTGTGTATTATAGAACATGCCCTGTGCATAGGCCCGAGCACCCCTATCTGGATTGCCTAAATTTTTCCCGTGCTATCAAAAACAACCTAAGGATTAATAGTCACCACCTCGCTATGACCGTTCCTCATTTTAGGGTCACAAAATTGAAATTTTGCTCGATTCCCTAATTTTCGTGTGCCATAGCCCACGCCTTTCGCATGGTAGCGGGCCCCGAGACCCGGATCACCTAAAATTTACCTGGGTCATCAAAAACTACCTAAGGAATAATAATCACTAGCTCACCATTAACTTTCCTCGTTGTTTGGCATTTTAGGGCCATAAATTTAAATTTCATCCGATTCCTAAATTTTCGTGTGTTATATCCCACGCCTGTGCATTGGCCTGGGCCCCTAAGCCTAGGTTGCCTAAAATATTCCCAGATCGCCTAAAATTTTCTCGGTCCGTCCAAAACGATCTCAATAGTCACCGCCTCGCTGTGACCGTTTCTCATTTTTTGGCTTTTTAGGACCATAAAACTTGAATTTAGCCCGATTCCCAAATATTTTTGTATTATAGCCCACGCCGTCCTTATGGGCCAGGGATCTATGATGCAAATCGCCTAAATTTTTTTGAGTTATCAAAAACGACCTAAGGAACAATAGTCACCGCCTTGCCATGACCTTTCCTCATATTTTGGCGCTTTGGGGCTATAAAATTGTCACGACCCAAACCGATGGGTCGCGACGGGCACCCGGTACCTTACTCAACCGAGTACCAACATAACGTATTTTTCATGTTATTCTATCATCGGTAAATGAACTGGGGTAAAGCATGAGGGATTACAAACTTATACATATGAAGTACGGGCCTATAAGACCGGCATGATTCTTTCTATACTCGAAACATAGGCCGACAAGACCATACAAATATCCGTATACATGACATCTCTTTACAAGCCTCTAAAAATACATAATATCATAAAGGTCGAGACAGGGTCCCGCCATACCAATCAATACATGTACTAATCATACTGACCAAAAAAGCAACTCCGGAGCAAATGGAGCACACCAATACCTTTCTTGAGCTAATAGCCTACTTGGAGGACTCTCGACCTGTCTATCAGGACCTGCGGGCATGAAATGCAGCGTACCCAGGCAAAAGAGATGTCAGTACAAATAATGTACCGAGTATGTAAGGAATAAAAATCAGTGACTAGTAGACATAAGAGAAACATAGAGTAAAAGACTCAACATGTATATCTGAATAACTCTGTGAATCATTTAATATTATAATGTCATGTATATGCGTATAAATGTCATACCATGCTTGGGTATATGCGTTCACAACATCATCAAGCCTCTAAGGGGATCCCATCATATCATCTCGGCCACTGTGGGCAAATCAACGTATACCAGCTGTTCAGGTGGTGGTGCGTATATAATGCCATAACCTTTTCCAATATCCAATATACATATATATACATATATATGCATATATGACGCCATCTGGTCACGGGTCAATGTAAATGAATGCAATGCATGAGAAGTACGTCAATAAAATCTTTTGGAGTGTCATAAGACTATTATGCCTTTGATTAGTATCATGAAATAACTTTATCAACTTACGTATTTTCTGAGACTCATGAATAGATGATAGAATAATATGACACATAGGTAATCAAGAACATAAGCATCTCTAGTATTTCTATGAATAGAGGTATTTATGGAAATTGTGCATTTACTCGTTTCGTTTGTGTCGTATAGATCATGCCAAAAGAAAGAAGGGATAGCCTTAACATACCTGAATCAATTCTCTTGAAAATTCCTCTAACACACGTTAATCGCGAAAAAACACGTAACGACGGATCGAAGTAGGGGGAAATCCGTATGATATTCTTTGAGAAAGATTGCGCCGTACTCCCTTAGAATCGAAAAATCCTATTGCTATAATATTACGTAGTATAATTGCTGGAAATCCATTGCTTGGTAGATGTAAAACATCTCAATTTTTGTGAGTTAAAGAGACTCAATCGTTACTTGGCAACATACATTCCTTAATAAGGCAAGAAGACCCCTTATCTTTGTAGGGTTGTGGGCCCTACCTTGCAAGGTGACTAAGACACATAATATATATAAATATGACACCTTTCACCCATATATAAGAGTCATAAATTTTAAATTGGGGGCATTCCATGTTAACCTCCTTAAACTTATCCAAATTTTCACCCCTTTTCCTTAATTAACTTATTAATACCCCACTAATCCAATAATTAACCAATTAACCGCATAATTAAGAACTATCTACACTTACTTAAAATAATACCCACTTTTAACATACCTTATACACCTTAATATCATGGCCATATGGTACCTTGTATGGTACTAGTCCATGAATACCGGATATTTTAGCTCGGACCATATTTTATCCCAAAATATCAAACTTCGACAAAACTTATTTTCTTTGAATTGCCTACCTTATCACCTCCACGAATTTACTCATTACTTGTTTGAAATAACATAATGCTTGTAATCTCAAACTAATCCTATTCCCGAACTTACGTTAATTAACTTACGATGAAATTTTAACATACCAAAATGCGGGATGTAACATCATTCCTCTCCTTTGGAATGTTCGTCCTCGAATGTTGACTGATGCACTTATCATTATCATAAGCTATAGTTCTTGCGAATGCTTTAGTACTCTTCTTGCCATCTAGGCAACTGTTCTGCGAATGAATCCCAAAGGCCAGGGCATTCCCCCCTTTAAGCCTCTTTCTCACACCAAGACTCGTAGTCGGAATCCTTCTAATGTCGTAACTGTTACTACCTTCTGTCATGTAGCCTGTACGACTTTTTCCTGGTAAGTACGCCTATGCGACTCTTCTTTCCTTTTTCCTCCAGCTTTTATCCAATCTCAAGGCTTCACTTTGTAAACATATACAAAGCTTGATAAGATGTCCCTCTGGGCATCTATGGGTATACCGAAGTTCTTCATTGGGTCTTTTATTGAACTCACGAATATTGCTATACCTTATTTAATTCATCCATCCGTATGACTTTACTGCACCTAGGTAGGTCATACTATACCATAACTTTTACCTCGATTTATCCTTACTGAGGTCTGCTACCAAACTCCTGATTACTTTTGTTGCTTATCCCATATGTATAAATCCAAGTCCTTTACTTTTGTGACTTTTATCCTTCCATTGTTGATTC
Organism: Nicotiana tabacum; assembly: GCF_000715075.1. Taxonomy (NCBI): domain Eukaryota; kingdom Viridiplantae; phylum Streptophyta; class Magnoliopsida; order Solanales; family Solanaceae; genus Nicotiana; species Nicotiana tabacum. Next base: position 167,077,110 of record NC_134089.1, on the reverse strand, counting down.
ACCTCAATATTGATCTAAAATCTACCATTGATAACTTGAAGCTTCTTATGTAACCACTAGGGCTCACATATCATCGGGGAACATCTGAAATGGTTATACTAATTGATAACTAGGGATTATGATGCATTTTACACTCCTTCCTACTTGAGTTTTGATTAAAAATGTGTACAAAATAGTCCCAAAGGCTTACATGTTGTACTTGTTTACAGGGTTTGGTCAACAAGGTAACAATTCATCAAAACCAGCTCAAAAAGGAGTGAAACATGCACAAGTACTAAGAATAAGTCCAAGCACAGTGCAATAGGTCCAATGCGGCCGCACTCCATTCTGTGCGGTCCGCAATGAAGAAGTTCAGAGAGGTGCTCATTTCAGGCACTCAATCAATGCGGCTGCAAAACAGTTTGTGTAGACTGCATTGGCTTCATCCCGGATGCATTCGATATTGTGCGGTCCGCAAAGCTGAAGTTCAGAGAGTTGCCAATTTGGGGAATCGTTGCCAGTGCGGTCCGCGGTCATTTTTGTGCAGATCGCAACAGAAGCTACCACGGTCGTGGTGCATTTGGCCCGCGGTGACCAAGTTCAAAGAGCAAAAGTTTAAAGCCAAGAGCCTCAGTGCGATCGCACTCGATTTTGTGCGGACCGCACTACCCCCGGAGGGGTATTTTTGTCCAGAAAATTCGGCCTAGTATAAATAGTTTCTTTTCCCATTTTTAGGTCATCAGTTGTAGTTTAACGCAGAGCTGTGCTCGTAAACAATGTTCCTTATCCATTTTGAGTAATTTTACAATAGTTTTACCATTGAATCTTCAAGTTTTAGCTTGTAATTAAATATTATGGGTTTTTCTTCATTTATTTCTTTGTTTTCTTCTATTATCATGAGTAGCTAGACCCATTAGCTAGGGTTGTGGCTCAACGCTATTGTGGGTATTTGATGGTTCTTGTGTTTTAGGGTTTGAATGTCTATGAGTGTTTGATATTTGGACTAAATTATGGTTTCAATGTTGAATTAGTGGTGACAAACACTAATTTGTGCCTATTTGACTTGGGCTCTTCTTGAGAAAGAGAGCCCAAATCTAGGAAAATTAGTCCAACAAGGAATTGCGGCGTATTTAAGAGATTGATAGCCCCAATTAAAGGGTTAAACCTAGAGATAGTAATACCCGACTTGAACCTCAATTGCTTGCACAAATTATCATACCCAATTGGTCTTGAGGAAGTCAATTAGGGAAAAATCACTCAAACTACCGAGTGGTATAGAGTGAGTAGTATAGTGCAATGGTTATATCGTAATCCCCAACATGATAACCTAGCCTTAGACTCGAGAACCCGTCAAGTGTCCACCTAGGAGAAAGTCACTTCCCTAGTGCTTTCTTCACTATTTAGACAACCTTCAAGTATTTCACTCTTAGCATAATCTTAGCTTAATTTAGCATCTTAATAGTATAATATTAGAAGTAATCAAAAGACCAACTATGATTAGAAGTGAAATTAAGAACAATTACGTATCTGTAACTTAGATAGAAACCTAATTCCCATTTTTAGCTCCCTGTGGAAATTGATCCCGACCTTCTCCGGTAAAAGCTGCTTCGACCACTCTCGCTACTTTGTAGTATTGCAGGGTAGGCCTCGATCACTTTTTGGCGCAGTTGTCGGGGAGCTAACGGTTTTGGCTATCTATATAAATAGTTTTGTATATAGTTCTTCTTTCCTTCTGTGTTACTAATTTGTGTGTGTCACAACTTTAGGTACAAAATGGCAGCAAACTTAAACAACGCACCTCTTGGAGATCTTCCGCCGGGGGAGGAGGTAGATGACAATGTTGGTGATGAGGTCCCAATTGTGCCTCAAGGATAAAGGAGAGGCTGCCAGGCCAATGACAATATTCCAGACCCTCCCCCGCCACCTCCAAGAGTGACTCCTCGAGTGCTTTCAAACCAAGGCTATGCAAGTGCAATTGTCCCACCCCGGATTCGGGTGGGCAATTTTCAAATTACCAATGTGATACTGATATTGCTGGAGCAACATGGGTATTTCACGGGCACTGCCAATCAGAATGCTTACAAACATCTCAAAGGTTTTTTGGATACCTGTTGGGGGAGCAAGCAAACTAATATGTCCAAGGATGCACTTCGGTTGAGACTATTCCCTTTGTCACTTAGAGAGAAGGCGTTGGATTGGCTTGAGCGACTTCCCAACCATTCCATCACTACTTCGGATGAGTTGGTGGATACGTTAATTGCAAAGTTTTTCTCACCAAGGCACATGGCAGCATTGAGAGATGAGATCTTAGCTTTCAAGCAGGAGCACCGAACCTTTACATGAGATTTGGGAGCGATTAGAACAATGGTAAAGGAATGCCCCAACAATGATATGACTGAGGCGATGATCCAACAGACTTTCTACCGGGGCATTAACACAACAAACCAGTGTATAGTGAACCAACTTGCTGAGGGTAACTTCATGAAGCTGTCTTATGATGAGGCTTGTGACATTCTTGACGAGATGGCTAACACGTTCTCTGCTTGGCAAAGTAGAGCCAATGTGCCACAGGGTGACCCCACGGTCACTCACTTGCACAAAGAGCTATATGACCATGGGCAGGCTATAGTAGAGCTGACAACTACAATGAACCAATTAGCAAAGGCACAGTTGCAACAAGTTCAAAATCCGCGCTAAGTGAATGCTATGGAGGGTGTCAACATGCTAGTGAACAAAAGAAGACAAAGAGGTCAACAAAACCAAGGGAGTTCGAATCAATTTTACAATAATTGTGGTGGATTCCAAGATGATGGTTATGATGGGCAGAATGAAGAAGTGCAATACGTGAACAATTATCAAGGCCAAAGGGGAAAGTCTTCCAACCAACAACAATGGAGACCCCAAGGTAATTGGGGCAATCAATAACAACAAGGCAGTGGTAATTGGGGGAACAACAATCAAAATTCCAATTGGGCAATCAGAATAATAATCAGAACAATCAGGGAAATTGGAATGACAACAACTACAACTGGGGTGGTAACAACAATCAGGGAGGTTGGAACAATGACAATTAAGGAAACCGGGGGCAAGGCTTTCAAAGGACCCCAATATACCAACAACTGAACAATATACCCCCATTTCCATCCCAAGGTCCTATTTCTTCCAACAACGAAATGGAGAGAATTGAAATGATGTTTGAACAAATGATGAAAAAGAATGCGGACTCTGATGCTCAATTGTCTTCCCACTATACTTCAATCAGAAACTTGGAGGTTCAGTTAGGCCAAATCTCACAATCCTTGAATACTCGCCCTAAGGGGGAACTACCAAGTGATATGGTAGTTAACCTGAAGGGGGGGGACAATCATGTGATGGCGGTAACTACAAGAAATAGGAGAGGTGGTGATGTGAATGCCTCCAAGCAAAAGGCAATTTTGAGTGATGAAGTTGAGTTGCAAGAAGATGAGATTCCTTTGGTGGTTGAAAATGTGATTGATGAGAATGTGAATGAAGAAGTGAGGATTGATATTCAAGATGCCGAGGTGGAGACTCAGAATGACGTGAACCCGTCCAGGGAACAAGTAATAGACATGCCAGATCCGGTTGTGCCTAAAGCCAAGGCTCCTTTGCCAAGGCCACCTCTACCTTATCCTCAAAGGCTCGCAAAGCAGAAAAATGAGAATTAGTTTAAAAGGTTTATTGATATGATGAAGAGCTTATCCATTAATGTGCCCTTGGTGGAAGCTCTTGAATAAATGCTGAGCTATGCTAAATTCATGAAGGACCTTGTGACAAAGAAAAGATCCATGGATTGTGAAACTATCAAGATGACCCACCAAGTTAGTACAATAGTGCATTCAATGGCCCCGAAGCTTGAAGATCCCGGTGCTTTCACCATTCCTTGCATCATTGGGAGTGCGGACTTTGCTAAAGCTCTATGTGATTTGGGGGCAAGTATCAACTTGATGCCCTACTTAGTTTTCAAGACTTTAGGTATTGGGCAACCGAGGCCAACTTCCATGAGATTGCAAATGGTGGATAGAACTATGAAGAGACCATTGGGTATTATTGATGATGTCCTTGTCCGAGTGGACAAATTTATCTTGGCAACTGATTTTGTGATCTTGGATTGTGAGGTAGATTATTCCAATCATATTGGGAATGCCATTCCTTGCTACTGGGAAGGCCTTAGTTGGTGTGGAAGCAGGGGAACTCACCTTCCGGGTGGGTGATGAGAAAGTGGTCTTTCATGTGTGCAAGTCAATGAAGCATCCCAACAATTTTGAGGTGTGCTTTTTTGTGGACCTTGTCACAACAATGATAGTTGATGATACCAATGCAATGATCAATGTGGAGGACCCTCTAGAGGCCGTATTGTTGAATCTTGATGTCAATGACGATGAAGGCCGAGTGGAGTGTGTAAATGCTTTACATGGAATGGGCTCTTACTCTTATGAGCCTAGGAAACTATCTTTGGATCTTGAGAATAGGAAGATTCCACCAACAAAACCTTCAAGTGAGGAACCTCCGGTGTTGGAGTTGAAGCCATTGCCTCCACACCTCAGGTATGAGTTCTTAGGCCCTAGTTCAACTTTGCCAGTTATTCTTTCTTCTTGTATTACTAACATGCAGGTTGATGCCATATTGGCGGTGCTTCTAAAGCGGAAAAAGGCAATTGGATGGACTTTAGCTGATGTTCGGGGAATAAGCCCCGCATTCTGTATGCACAAGATTATTCTGGAAGATGATGCAAAGCCCTCCTTGGAACTTCAAAGGAGGTTGAACGAGGCAATGCAAGAAGTTGTGAACAAGGAGGTGATCAAGTGGTTAGATGCCAGGGTTATGTACCCCATCTCTGATAGCTCTTAGACTTCGCCGGTGCAATATGTACCGAAGAAGGGTGGCATGACCGTGGATGCAAATTTTGCAAAATGAGTTGATTTCTACCAGAACCATCACCAGTTGGAGGGTATGCATGGACTACCACAAGTTGAATAAAGTGACCCGCAAGGATCACTTTCTATCGCCTTTTATTGATTAGATGTTAGATCGACTTGCTGGGCGTGCCTTCTACTGTTTCTTGGATGGATATTCTGGATACAACCAATTCTTGATTGCTCCAGAAGATCAGGAGGGACCACATTCACTAGTCCATATGGCACCTTTGCCTTTTCTCGGATGCCTTTTGGGTTGTGTAATGCACCGACTATATTTCAGCGGTGTATGATGGCCATTTTCACCAATATGGTGGAAGATATCGTGGAGGTGTTCATGGATGACTTTAGTATTGTGGGTGATTTGTTTGAGGAATGTTTGAAAAATCTTGATAGAGTGTTGGCCCGTTGTGAATAAACCAATCTTGTTCTTAATTGGAAGAAATGCCACTTCATACTGGAAGAGGGCATAGTTCTTGGGCATAAAATTTCAAAGCATGGTATAGAGGTGGACAAAGCAAAAATTGATGTGATTTTCGAAGTTTTCTTGGGCATGCGAGGTTCTACTGGAGATTTATCAAAGACTTTTCGAAGGTAGTGAATCCCTTATGCAAGTTATTGGAAAAAGATGCCAAGTTCGTGTTCGATGAGAGATGTATGCAAGCCTTTGAACTTCTCAAGCACAAGTTGACCACCACTCCTGTTATTACCGCACCTAATTGGAGCTTGCCTTTTGAGCTCATGTGTGATGCGAGCGATGTTGCGGTTGGGGCGGTTTTGGGTCAAAAAGTGAATAAAATATTTCATTCGGTGTACTACGCGTGCAAGACAATGCATGATGCTCAAGTGAATTACACGGTGATCGATAATGAGATTTTGGCTATTGTGTTCGCAATGGATAAATTTCGGCCATATCTTATGGGGCCCAAGGTCATAGTCCATATCGATTATGCCGCACTTCGATACTTGATGACGAAGAAGGATTCCAAAGCTAGATTGATGCGATGGGTCTTGTTACTTCAAGAGTTTGATTTGGAGATTGTGGACCGGAAGGGTAGTGAAAACCAAGGGCAGACCACTTGTCCCTCTTGGAGGAGTAGGGGAGGCCTCGTGATGGCCTAGAGATCAATAATTCATTTCCCGACGAACAACTCCTTTCGGTGTCGGTGAATGGTATGCCATGGTTTGCGGACGTTGCTAATTTCCTTGTGACTCGTATAATCCCGTGTGAGCTCTCTTCTAACCAAAGGAAGAAGCTCAAATGGGATAGTTTGGATTTCTATTGGGATGAGCCGTACTTGTTCAAGATTTGCACAGATGGTGTGATCCAAAGGTGTGTCCTAGAGGAGGAGCAATTGAGTATCTTAGAGGCTTGTCATTCCTCTCCCTATGGTGGCCATCACGGCGGGGCGAGGACGGCTTCCGAAGTTCTTAGTTGTGGGTTTTATTGGCCAACTTTGTACAAAGATGCAAGTGAACTTGTGAAGAGGTGTGACGAATGTCAAATAGTGGGTGGAATTTCGAAGAAAGGTGAGATGCCTCTCAATACCATTCTTGAAGTTGATATTTTTGATGTATGGAGCATTGATTTTATGGGCCTATTTGTGAGCTCGTGTGGGAACACATACATTCTTATGGCGGTTAACTATGTTTCAAAGTGGGTTGAAGCCATGCCTTTACCCAACAATGAGGCCCAGAGTGTTGTTGCGTTTCTCAAGAAGAGCATTTTTACAAGGTTTGGCACTCTTCGTGCAATCATAAGTGATGGGGGGTCTCATTTTTGTAATAGAGCTTTTGATACTTTGCTTGCAAAGTATGGTGTCAATACAAAGTTTCTACTCCTTATCATCCTCAAGCGAGTGGCCAAGTTGAAGTCTCAAACAGGGAAATCAAGAGTATATTGTCAAAGATGGTCAATGCAAATAGGACCGATTGGTCAAAGAAGTTAAATGATGCTTTTTGGGCTTATAGGACTGCTTACAAGACTCCGATTGGTATGTCTCCGTATCGGTTGGTGTTTGGGAAAGCTTTCCATCTACCGGTTGAGTTAGAGCACAAGGTTATGTGGGCTTTGAGGAAGCTGAATCTTGAATGGGATGTGGCAGCAAATCTTTGTGTGGAGCAGCTTAATGAACTTGATGAATTCCGATTCGATGCCTACTCCAGTTAGCCCTTGTACAAGGAAAAGATGAAGTACCTTCATGATAAATATGCTCGTGGCAAGGAGTTCAAAGTGGGTGATTTGGTTCTCTTGTTCAATTCTCGGTTACGTCTATTTTCGAGAAAGCTTAAGTTGAAATAGAGCGGACCTTTTGAAGTGGCGTTTGCGACTCCGTTTGGTGCACTTGACTTAAAGAACAAAAATGGGGAGGTTTTCAGAGTTAATGGGCACAGGGTCAAGCACTACCTGGGCAAGATTGATGACAGTCACGTGGTGACACTTCTTCATCTAAAGTGATTTGATGGTAACCTGCATCGTGCCGCGACGTTAATTCAGTCGCTTTTTGGGAGGCAACCATGTGTCTTTCTTTTCATTTTTCTTTGATTTTCTTTGTAGTGTAGGATTTATTTTTGGACTGACTGGTTGTGAGATGTTGTAGGATTGTGTTTATGCAGTGCAAGACCAAGTTTTGAAAAAAATGATCACTCTCTGAAGTTTGCAATGCGGATCGCACTCCATTTTGTGTGGCCGCAAAGGCCTTTGTGCGAGGGCAAGAATTCAATGCGGACCGCAGAGTGATTTGTCAAAAGTGAGGAGTCTCTGAAGTTTTCCACTGCAACCGTATTGCATTTTGTGCGGTCCACGGTGGATCACTGTGGCCGCACTGGATTTCTTGCTGTCTGCAGTGGCCAACCTCCCAGTGCTTCATGTTTCTGAGCATCGCGGACCGCAATGCCATTTTGTGCGGTCCGCGGTGGGTAGGTGAGATGGGCCCCATGACTTTTTTCTATAAATAGGACCTGAGGCCCTCATTTCAAACTTTTCGACCTTTTTACTCTCAGAGCTTAGAAAATTATTGTTCATCACTCTTTCTTGCACGAATTCAACTGCTAAACCTCGTAATCAACATTGTATCTCACTTCTGGTAACTTCAATTCTTCCTTAGTTGTTTAAATTTGTTATTTACTTTGAACTTTTATTTTTCTTAGTTTTTCTTCCTTTTCCTCCCGTTTTTCTTTCAATTCTATAGCATAGGTTAGTTTAATCCTGCTTTAATTAGGACTAATTAGTTAAAACACTGATGCAACACCTAGGTAATCATTAATAGGTGAAAATTTGGACTAAAGATGTGAAAAATTGGAACCCTAGGTTGGTATTGCTTTTGGACACTCATTGCGGACCGCAGTGGATTTTGTGCGGTCCGCAAAGCTATTTTGTGCGGACCACGGTGGTAAATGTTCTGAATGCTGACAAGTGAGGACCGTGGCCGCAATGGATTTTGTGCGGTCCGCGGTGCCTCAATGCAGACCGCAATGCATTTTGTGCGGTCTGTGGTGCATAGATTCAGAGAGTGGGTAGCCTGAACCCCACCTCAGTGCAGACCGCAGTGCATTTTGTGCGGTCCGCGGTAGCTTCCTTGCGGCCACTCTTCATTTTGTGCGGTCCGCAACTTCCGAATGTCTGCAACTTTTTTCTACAATACTTCATTGACTCTACTGATAAACAAAGTTCAACTGTATTTTCTTTGCAGATCATGGTGAAATCACGAGGTAGAGGTGATAAATTGAAAGGGAAAGGAGAGTCCTCCCGAGGTAGGGGACAAGGAATGATAAGATTAACCCCGCAAGCCCGGCAAAACATCAAAAGCACCAAAAGGCTCATAAAAGCTGCAGATAGAGCTATTGACCAATCAGGGAGTGAGTATGAGCCTTCCCGGGAGACATCGTCAGGCTCCGTGCCAGAGTATGTTCCTGACTGGCCAGAGAGGAACAGGTTGAGGGATACACCTCCAGTCTCTCCCACTGCCTAAGCATCAGTGCCCATATCATCTGAGTCGTCTGAGGGCTCAGCTGCAGGCAGTGGCAATGAATATTCCACCTCTCTTATAACTTCTCTATCCGGAGAGGGGCCCGTAGAAGAAGAAGGGGAAGAAGTAGAAGGGGGTGAGCCCCAAGTAGGAGGGGTAGAGAGAAATAGAAACCCGGAGGCATGTCAAGACAGATTTGTGAGCGAGGTCGCCTACCACAAGTTCAGAAAATGGTGGCCCGAGAGGAAATTGATACCTGAGCGTAAATTCATCACCTGAGACCTTTTACCTCTCAACCCCAATGTGTTGAGGCAGTTCAGAGAGAGAGATAGATGGGATTATTTCATAGGCCATGTGGAGGATGCTAATGAGCACCTAGTCAAGGAGTTCTACATTTATGTTGCCCACATCAAAAAGGGCACTACAGTGACTAAGGTGCAGAACTTGAAGGTAAAATTTGATAGAAAGACAATAAATGACTACCTAGCTTCTTGGAAGAGGATGAGGCACTGTGTTTAGAAAAGGTAGCACTGGGTGAGGCTGCTAGTCCTTGGTTGGCAGAGTACTTGGCAATCTCAGGTACCACCCCAAATTGGTTGACTACAGGAGTGAGGATTCTGAGGAGGACACTGAACTTTGAAGCTAAAGGGTGGGAAACATTAGCATGTAGCAGGCTAGACCCCACCACTCATGACAACTCACTTCCTTTCCAACGGGCTATATTGGTGGCATCGATCATGGCGGGGTACCCAATTAACATCAGGAATGTGATGTCCCAAGTAATTACACGGGTGGTGACAGAAGGTGACAGATACTATCCCTTCCCCAACGTTCTAACTTTGTACCTTGAGGACTTAGATGTGGAGAAGCGGAGATTTGATATGAAAGTGAAAGCAAAGGTACCGTTCTCCTGGTACAGTCTACAAGGTGATGACAACCCTAAAGGCAAGAACTACAAGGGCAAATCCACTACTTCTACCGGCCAGTCTGAAGAGCCAGTAGTAGTAATAGCTCCTACTCAGCCTCCTTCCACCACATCAGACATGGCCCCAGGATCCTCTATTTCTTCAGCACCAAAGATTCCCTCATCCACTGCATACCCTTTGACTTCCCACCGCCTGAGCCAAACCCTCGCCAACATCAACAACTGGATGTAGACAACTACTTCTAAGCTGTCTGTACTATCTTCTAAGGTAGCAGCCCAGTCAGCACCTCCTCCACCTCAGGTCCCATAGTCAGTGGAGGACACTCTGAAGGAGATTCTGGACAACCAGAAGAAGCTCATAGATGCTATTGATTCTCATGGAAAGGCATTAAAGGAGCTTGCTAGGGAGGCGAAGAAAATGAGAAAGACTCGGGCTTCAAAAGAGTCGGTGAAGGAGCTAAGGGTGGAGGTAGAGAGGTTGAAGGCAGATCACCCACCTCTGATCTGTTATTGCATGACCCGGTGCTAGCAACCCAGCCCCAGCTAGAGCAGGAGTCAGATAGGCCACCCAAGAGGCAGAGGGTGATTCCCCATACTGACGATGCAGTCATAGAGTTGGAGGACCCGCAGGGAGGTTCCTCCAGCCAGCCTCAGATTCTAGTACAGGCCCAGGACTCAGTCCAGGTCCAAGCCCAGGTCCCAGTTAGATCATAGGAAGCCAGTCATAGGTTCTAGAGAAGACAAAGGACCTAGGGACCCAGACTCAGGATCTTATGCAGACGGAGGGCCCATATGGAATTTCTTTTTCCTCTCTTCCTTATTTTTTGCTTATTTTGGCTAGTTACATTGAAGACAATGCTAGCTTTCATTTTAGGGGGTAGTCCTATTTGGATGACTGCATATATAACAGTATTGTTTTCGTTATGCTTTCTTTTTACCTTTGGTATTTATATAACTTTATCATTTTATTGCACTTTTCGTACTTTTACTTTTGGGTCTGTATATAAAGTTACATTCTTATGTATATATTCATTCTCCCTATTGTATATTCGACTAATTCCCCTCTATATATATATATATATATATATATATATATATATATATATATATATATATATATATTCATTTTTACTTTCCGCATTTTTCCTTTTATAACTTCTTATTTTATTTAGTAGCTTCTTGTTTTGAGTTTTTGCATGCAATAAGCCTTTGGTTTTCTTATTGCCATGGTTCTTTTCAAAGGTGGAGTTTGTGTGAACTGAGTGGCTCTTCCCGATGATGGATGACATGACAACCTTCTTAAGGGTTTGAGTTTGTTTTCTTTCTTCTTTTAGTAGTTAGTAGGTAAGGGTGCCTCAAACAAAGCTTCACTTGGGCCTAATACATTTGCCTTTGATCCTATGGTCAAAAACAAATTGTTGTATATAGGATGATGAAAGTGGTGACCTTGAGACTCTTGTGTTGCCGATAACTATCAAGTGGTTTTTTGGGACCATTTTGTTGCCTAAATCTCAACTAAGGTTGTTGTGGGCCCCTGACTCTGTTTCTTTAGCAATCCCATAGTTTGTGTGGTGAGAATTTGATTTCCAAGTTCAAGTCCCGAGCCATTAGTCTAGAACTTACCCTGAATGTTTGTCTAGGCGAAATCCTAAGTGTAATTTGATTTGAGATGTGATTATAGGCTCTCCTTGATCCGAATGATATCTTGAACACTTCCATAGCCTACCAATGGTAAAATCCCTAGTCAACCCTTTTGAGCCTTAGACCTTTTTCTTTAAAAAAAAAATATGATACAAGCCTTTACCCGTTCTAAAAATACCCTTTCTTGGCACCAGATCATTCCTTAGCATAAGGCAAAAGCATAAGTTTGGGGGGGAGAGACGAGGAATGCAACAAAACGGTAAAAGGTACAAAACGAAGAAAAGAAAAGGCAACGAAAAAGAAAGAAAATCAAAAAGACAAAAAGAATGATCAATGTAGAAAAGAATGAAAGGATTCAATAAAAGTAAAGTGATGAAAGGTGTGGAAAGTTGAGAAAGGAGAAAACGATTTGAAATGAACAAGAAAGAGTGACAATGTGTCTCTCTAACCCCTTAGAAAGAAGTTAATGACTTAAAAAGTCAAGAGAATGTGTGCCAAAATGAAGCAAAAGAAGTGCTAAAGGGAAGATGGAACCCATTTTGACCAAACATTTCCTACCCTAAACCAAAAGCCTTCACTATATCTCCACAAAAGACCTATATGATCTTGAGTTGAATGAAGCTTACATTGGTGGTGACTTACATAAGGGGCAAGCATATGGTACTTAGAGCCAGACTTGTGACTTTTCTATGAGAGAGATGAGTGTATTTCCATTAATCTCATTCTGAGTACTACAATCCTAAAGGTGAGGTTTGCTTAGGGAGAGTTGAGGATGTGTGACTTTGGGTTCCACAATTACCAAGATAGTAGAAAGAGTTTCTTTGATGTGTTGAGTCAACTCTTGATGCTCTTGTGTCGCACGAAATTCATGGTGCTTAAAAGGTCGAATGTTGTTAATGATTCATTTGAATTGAGGGCAATTGTTAGTCCCAATTGATGCTAGATGAGGTCACTTTAGCTCGGCTGAATTTTCTTGGAATTACTCTCAAGGGGTGGATCTTATTTTGTTTGCTTGAGGACAAACAAAAGCTTAAGTTTGGGGGAGTTGATAACTAGGGATTATGATGCATTTTACACTCCTTCCTACTTGAGTTTTGATTAAAAATGTGTACAAAATAGTCCCAAAGACTTACATGTTGTACTTGTTTGCAGGGTTTGGTCAACAAGGTGACAATTTGTCAAAACCAGCTCAAAAAGGACTGAAACATGCACAAGTACCAAGAACAAGTCCAAGCACTGTGCAACAGGTCCAATGCAGCCGCACTCCATTCTGTGCGGTCCGCAGTGAGGAAGTTCAGAGAGGTGCTCATTTCAGGCACTCAAGCAATGCGGCCACAAAGCAGTTTGTGCGGACCGCATTGGCTTCATCATGACCACGCTCGATATTGTGCGATCACTACTAAAAAGTAGCGAGAGTGATCGAAGTAGATTTTACCCGAGAAGGTCGGGATCGATTTCCACAGGGAGCTAGAAATGAGAATTGGGTTTCTATCTAAGTTAGAAATGCGTAATTGCTATTAGTTGCTCTTCTAATCATAGTTGGTATTTTGATTACTTCTAATATTATACTATTAAGATGCTAAATTAAGCTAAGAGTGAAATACTTGAAGGTTGTCTAAATAGTTAAGAAAGCACTAGGGAAGTGACTTTCTCCTAGGTGGACACTTGATGGGTTCTTGAGTCTAAGGATAGGTTGTCATGTTGGGGATTACGATATAACTATTGCACGATACTACTCACTCTATACCTTTCGGTAGTTTGAGTGATTTTGCCCTAATTGACTTCCTCAAGTCCAATTGGGTATGATAATCTGTGCAAGCAATTGAGATTCAAGTCAAGTATTACTATCTCTAGGTTTAACCCTTTTATTTGGGCTATCAATCTCTTGAATATGCCCCAATTCCTTGTTGGACTAATTTTCCTAGACTTAGGCTCTCTTTCTCAAGAAGAGCAAGTCAAATAGGCATAAATTAGTATTTGCAACCACTAATTAAACATTGAAAACATAAATTAGTCCAAATATCAAATACCCATAGACATTCAAGCTTTAAAACATAAGACCCATCAAATACCCATACTAGAGTTGAGCCACAACCCTAGCTAATGGGTTTAGCTACTCATGATAATATAAGAAGACAAAGAAATAGATGAAGAAAAACCCATAATAATTAATTACAAGCTAAAACTTAAAGATTCAATGGTGAAACTATTGTAAAATTACTCAAAATGAATAAGGAACATTGTTCACGAGTGCAGCTCTGCGTTAAACTACAACTGATGACCTAAAAATGGGAAAAGAAACTATTTATACTAGGCCGAATTTTCTGGACAAAAATACCTCTACGGGGGTAGTGCGGTCCGCACAAAATCGAGTGTGGCTGCACTGAGGCTATTGGCTTTAAACTTCTGCTCTCTGAACTTAGTCACCGCGGGCCGCACAAAATGCACCGCGGCCGCGTTGGCTTCTATTGCGGTCCGCATAAAAAACCGCGGACCGCACTGGCAATGATTCCCCAAATTGGCAACTCTCTAAACTTCAGCTTTGCGGTAGGCCTCGATCACTAATCTACCTGGGGCGATACCATAATTTCATAACCGTATTTCACCTATGATTCATCATACGTGGGTATTTTGATCCTGTACAATTCATGAAATCCCTTTCCTTTCTTCTTCAAATCATTACTCAATCGAAGACCCAAATGTCATTCTTTATTTATCACAATTACACCCTTATTCTACTACCATTACATCATTCCATCTCTTCTAAATGCTACTAGTCTTAGACTCTTTTGAGTTCATTTAGGCTCTACTGGGCTTTATATAACATAGAGAAACCATCAGCTCTTTTGTTTTTGTGTGCTTAATCCGAGGACTTATCCATTCTCATCACCTTCTCACTCGCCCTTTCCCATCCTTACTCATGTCATAAAGCCTTGTCGCTTTACTATACTTTAGCTTGCGACCTATACGTATCTATTTATATTACCCACAAACTTCCTTCAGCTTGCTTGCACCATAAATTTCCTCGTGTTATTCTAGAATACCTAGAAACCATGGGCTTGAAGATATGCATCTAACGATGTCACTATCACTCCTGAATACTGAATCCCAACGCTTCTGGCCTTCTATCTAAAGTGTGATCTATTCGTAACCTTCTGCTTTTGAGTATCTCATACGTTGTTTACCTTTACCTTACTTACCTTAAAATCTCGCATCACATCTTTTATCTCTTTCACAACCTCCCTTCCACATAGGTATAATTCACATTCACAACTTGAAGCTCTATTATAATACTTGTACCTCTGGTGTATACACAATCCAGTGAGAGCTTCTTACTGACTTCTTATGGGGCTGGTACTCTTCTAACTTGCTTTATCGTAGAGCCATTTTAAAATATGGCTATTGTACTATCTCTCTTGTTTAATATTCTCAATCACGATTTCTATAATTTTTGGCTCCAATAACTGAATTCCTGATTTACTTCGTTGATGTAACTCTTTAGTTTCATCCTTCTTCTGATCGGCCTTTATGTCGGCTTAAATTATCTCCCGCTCTAGGGTTCATGGTATTAGTTATTTTGTTTAGCCATTTATGGGTGCTAAGGAATATACATGATACAATCCTTTAATAATTTAATCCTTCATTTATGATTGGGTTCAATTCTTTCTTTTAACTTATACCGGGGTCTTCTACAATGGTATGATTGTCAACATATATGCTGCATGGATAATACTCCAAAATCTTGAGCGCATTCATAACGAAACTCACTTTGGATCATTGATCGAATAATTCCTTTCGTTCCATCTCAGCTTTCTTTAAATATAAGCTATTACTTTTTCTGGCCTTTCTGCCCCTTGTTATTAGCTTATCTTAGTTCCCATGCATGCCAGAGTTTTCGTGCAACTCCTATAATCTTGAATCCTACTTTTGAATTTACTTCCCGTTTGTATTAGGAAAAATTAAGTTCATGTATAGAATT
Organism: Nicotiana tabacum; assembly: GCF_000715075.1. Taxonomy (NCBI): domain Eukaryota; kingdom Viridiplantae; phylum Streptophyta; class Magnoliopsida; order Solanales; family Solanaceae; genus Nicotiana; species Nicotiana tabacum. Next base: position 167,061,684 of record NC_134089.1, on the reverse strand, counting down.
AATTATGAGGTGACATGTCATGACATGCGGACTGGTAAAAGAATGACAGTTGGCAAAGATAGTTGAAGAGGCACGAGCTTCAGCAGGCACGAGCAGAGATCCAAGAAAATCAGAAAGGATAGGTGCTCGAACCTCTTGATATTCAGAAGTCGCATCAAAAGAATGAACCTAAATATCAAAAGGGGTATAGATACGTTTTATTTGTAATTAATAAACATTAATTACAGAAAACATTATGGAATTTGTATTGAATCGATTATGATTACCAATTATAACGTTACATTATGCCATTAATTGTCCATAATGACTCTATTATGAAAGGAGAAAAACGTATTACTTAGAAATAGCTATAAAAGTGAGGAATGGCCATTTGTAAAGATATGAAATACTATTGGAATATACTGATTTACTTTGCTTTCTATTCAGTCATTATTTACCTCAATTATTCCCATTTCTACTTGATTATCAGTAACACGAGTTCTTCTAAAAATAAGCTTTGACCGAAATCCCTATTTTTGGTTAAACAAATTGGTTCTGTTACCGGAAATCTGATAATCGTCTGCTTTCCAAATCGATTCTTTTATCAAAAACGCTCATGTCGAATGTCAACGACAATAACCAACACAATTTACCACCTCAAGATTCACAACATCAAGTGAACGATGTAGATGACAGAACCCCACCTCCTTCACCACAACATTCTCAGCGACAGTCACGAGAGGGGACTCTAAACGGATCTGAATCAAATCAAAATGATAGAGTTGCAAATGAACAAGCCCTCGATGAAGCTCTTAAGAAATTAATTGCTCAACAGGTCAATAACGCTCTCCAGGCTTTTGCCAGTCAGTTGCCGGTTGCATTGCCAACACCAACTCCAAATAATAACACTTTTGAAAACCCACGTTCTGGACTCATTAATTCAGGCAGTGGTGGAACTCCTAGCGAGTCTCGTGATGGAGAACCAAGTAACATAGTCAATTTTGATTTACAAAATTTAGTATTAACTTTGCAGAAATAGCTCAAGGAGCAAAGCGACCGCATAGAGCAAATACTTGGAGTACTGCCTGTAATAAAGGGAATAGATATGGATAAATATTCGCAACAACCTTGGAAGCCCAGTGCTGCTCCTCTACCGATTTCGAAGAAATTCAAGATGCCCGATATTCCAAAATATGATGGAACAACTGATCCATGAGACCATATGACTGCATTCACAACTGGTTTAAAGGGCAATGACTTGACAAAACAAGAAATTGAATCAGTATTGGTCAAAATATTCGGTGAAACACTCACTAAGGGAGCATTAACATGGTATTCTCTTTTACCTAAAAATTCTATAAAATCTTTTGCTGAGCTTGCAGATTCATATATCAAAGCACACTCAAGAGCTCAATAAGTCGAAAAACGAATGGAGGATATTTTCAAAATAAATCAAGGAGATTCGGAGCTGCTCAGAGAATTCGTAGACAAATTCCAACGTGAAAGGATGATGTTGCCGCGTGTACCTGATAACTGGGTAGCTGTGGCTTTTGCCAGTAATTTAAATGAGAAAAGTTCAAAAGCCACGAGACGACTTAAGGAAAGTCTACGTGAATTTCTAGTAACAACTTGGAATGATATTTACAACAGATACAACACAAAGTTGAGGATAGAAGAAAATACCATATCTCGGTCTCAAAAAGAGGAGAGGGTAAGTTCGAGACGTGCTAAAATTGAAAAAAGGCCCAGTAAAAATAGATACGAGCCCTACATAGGACCAGCAGGAAGAGACTCACGTTCAAAGTAGGATAACTCAAGGTACGATCATAGATCGAGAGATAGAGAGTCAAGCTCATCATGAAGGTTTGAAAAAGAGCGAAACACACGAGAGACGTGAGATGATGATAGAGGCTCGAAGGCAAAATTTGGCAATTACAATTTCAATGTTAGCACATCAGAGTTAGTAGCAGTATTAAGAAGCATGGGTGATGTTGCGACCAAAACACTCACGCAAGTTTACGCGATCGACAAGTAATATAGTAGTAAGTAAAGTATCGTTCCCACGAGGAATTGTGATCAACTTATCGACTGATGTAGACTCAAACAATTATCAATTCAAGCTAAATTATCACAAAATATATAAAGAACCAATTTACAATTTAATTAGTAATTAAACAATAATTCAATACAAAATTACTACACCAATTACACAATATTTTGATAACAATTTGGGTTAAGATATTCCAGGGTCATGGACTTGCTAGAGATCATGATACTATTTTAGCTTAAGATTGATTTATTGAATTATCCGGGTTATTGATTATAGGGTTAATAATATTCATAAGAATCTTTCGAGTTCTTATGCATCTATTCAAGTTAAACTAATACTTATATGTCTATGGTATTAATATTAGCAAGAATGCATTTACAACTCCTATTTTTCAACCAAATAAAGCAATTAAGTATATGTCTATCTTAATTGCAAATTCTTCACCCGATGCCCGAGATTCAAAACTTGTTCTATTTGATTCTATATGCAACCAAGAATTTTCTTTGTCAAGTTTAATTCAAGATTCGTAAATAATATTTCACTGTTAGCTACGCAGTAAAATAATTAAAAGCAGAATCAAATAAACAACCCATAACGATAGATTCAAGATCTTCAATCTAAGCTTCAAATAACATAATTATCTAACATCCATGACCCAAGAATACTAGAGTTTTTAGCTACTCATAACCATACAAAAATCAACAATAAAAGTCTTAAACATAATATAAACAAACAAATAGAAGAAAGTTTAGAAGAACTCTTTGAATCCTTGCTTCAAGATTGTAATCCCCTTCTTTTCTTCACTTCAAGATTGAGTCTTCTCTTCACTTTCTCTCTCTAAAATTATTTCTTCCTCTAAAAACTGATGTTCCAATAATGGAGTCTTTGCTTTATGTAAATTGAGTGGGATTAAGAAGGAATTCTAATTTTACCCCCAAATAATTGATTTCCCGGACAGGACTAGCGCGGGAGCGCATGACCAGCGCATGACCCGCACTGGTGGGGTTTCTTTCTGTCCAAAACAACTGAACTAGTGCGGGAGCACATGACTAGCGCATGACCCGCGCTAGTGGGGTTTTCTCTTGTTAAGATGTTGCTGCTCAACTTTTCGTCATTTGACTCCATTTTTCACTTGATTACCATCATAAATCCTCATTTGTTTATTGAACTCCTGTGAGACATTAAAGTCATGATTAGAGCCAATTTTTGCATTATTTGAACATTTACAATAGTAAACCATCCTTAAGTTGAGCTAAAACATAGGCTATATTAAACAATTTAGCCTATTATCAACACCCCACACTTAGCTTATTGCTAGTCCTCGAGCAATCCACTATATTCTTTTTAGAGAATTCTTCACTCAACCATTTTCCCTTACGCATTATACCTAGAACATTGTACATATATTATGCCTAGCAGTGAACAATCCTAGCCTCAAAGTCAACTCTCAAGTGCCATGCAATATTTACACTTCCTCAAAGTACTCTACACAGAAATCAAGACTTGCTTCTCCGTCACGATTCATATGCCCTCACAATTACATCAACAAAAACTGAGTTCAATCCCCCACATTCAATTCATATATTCACATATATCAAGGAAATCACTCACTCTCACAAAAGAGGTCACATGCATGCAATTGGTACCATAAGCTTGCCCTTAATGTAAATCTCTACTAATGTAGGCTAGCTCAATCCAAAATCAATTAGGACTTTTTCATGGTTATAATGTGGGCTAAGGGACGGGTAGGATGTATTTAAGAATAGTGACTCAACCCCTAAGCACTTTAACACATCACACGAGCAATTTTCAGCATAAATTCTTCAACCCACTTCTCATTTATACACAATATCATCCCACAAATACGCCCTTCTTCTTTAAGCACTATATTAATTCATTCCCACTAGCTAGAGCAAAACACAATGTAATTATCTTTTTTTTTTCTTGTCACTCAATTTCTGCTAGTGGTGTATTCGTTTACAACATAAGTGCACCTTTCATCCTTTTATTGGTTCCACTCAAAAGTCACCCCACACTTATTTCCTTCTTACTTCTTTTAGCGCTCTTCTCACAATTAAAGTGCTTTAAGAGGTAAAAGGATCAAAACACTGTCAATTAAGAACAAAAAAGTATAGGCTTGTAATGCAGGTGCCAAATAAAAAGTCTGAAGGCTCAAAAGGGTTAATTAGGGACAAATTTTATTTTTAATAAGCAATTAAGCTCAAAAAGGTCAAAGAAAGCCTAACATCATTTTTCAAACCGAGCATCACCTAAAATTTCGCTTCAACTCACATACCGGGCAAGTTCTAGACACAAGTACAATACATGGACTACACAAATACTCACCACACATGGCACATGACTCATTCCAGATCAGCTCATCAAGACACTCCATTACGAGCAGTCAATTCAGTACAAACATACACATTAAGGCACTTTTAGTGAGATTCAACAATTAAGACTAAGCGTTTTACACTCTAGGGTCTAATGTGTTCAGGTGTATCAACTCTATGAGTTCTCTTTTATATCTTGCATCCCTTTATTTAATATACAAATAAATAAAATGAAAACAGAAATTAAAAACTACATATGCCCGGTTCAAAATAAACCCTTGGAAAAGAATCGTGGCTTAAAGAAAAACCAAGGGGGATTAGTTATACTACCTAAAAATAAAAAAAATAAAAACAAAAATCTTTTTGTTGTTTTCTATAAGCTCAGTCCCTCAAGAACTCCTATCTAAAAGAATCCGTAATCGGGCCACGCCAATATAACTACTAAAAAAATGTTTAAGAACAGACAACAATTACTCCAACAATACTAAATCATCAAAACATTTAAAAACAAAAGTGAAATAGTCACGCAATCCCAAAACATTATATATTGTACCACACCACCAAAACATTCCAACAATCCAAAACAATTGAAACAACCTAAAAATCCATAATAATTACTTCCATACATTCATTTAAGAACAATTAAACATATGTTTAAGGGAATCCTCCACCCCACACTTAAAGCGAGACATGTCCCCATGTCTTTCATTATAAACAAGAGATTAAGCAAAGATACTTCCCCGAGGAGTCACTCCTAGTTAGAGACAGAACCGGTATCCACATTTCATGCCCGACCAATTGCATGAAGCCAACCCAAGAGCCGGCTTTCCGTTTTCTTCTGTTGAACTTGCATTTCATCAACACGTCTCCCCAGAACTGTCACTGATGTTTTAATGTCAGTGATTTCCTGCTCCATGCGGTCTATCCTTTGTCCCCGACCAGCCCTAAATGGTCCTGCTGCATCAAAAGCTTGTGGTTGTGCAGGTGGTGCATCTTCTCCCATCTCCACATTGTCAGCTCCTTCTTGTTGGTCCTCTCCTTCCTCATCGTCACTGTCATCAGAATCAACAACAACCAATTCAGTTGGATGTACAACTTCCTTACCCGTGGTGACCATTTTAGCCGTGAAAGGATTGACTTTAGTTAGTCGTCCATCTGCAGCAAGATTGTTTGGTACATTGGCTCGAAGGCACAGTAGGGTGACAAGATATGGGTAATACAACCCGTAGCATTGAATTCTAACCCTCTGGAACATTTCTTTATGTATCAACAATGGCACATCAAACCATGCCCTATTCATGAAACACCATATTAAGCAAGCTCGAGGGATGTTTACTTCAGTCAAATTCTTGGAAGGCAAGAGACGGCTGTTGATGAAGTAAAACCAACATTTGGCCTCGAACTTCAGGGCATTAGCGTGGAACTTGTTCCCATATTTATACCATTGGATATCTGCATCTGGACGACAAATTATGTAGGTGAACGTGGACCATGGTATTAGCTTGCTGTTACATGCCTGGAACATATCCATGTAATCTTCCTCCACTAGGGGTAGCCTGTACACATCCTGAATTGTTTCTATAGATGCATTGACTTGTCGCTTTCGGACTGTAACATTGTAGTTATCATGTTCCGGAAGGTTGGCATAATTATTCCCTCACTAGCATTACATTCGCCGTGATTGGCTCCTCGAAGAATATGTCAAGCCCACGCCTCCTCAACTCGTTTGCTATGTTTGGACAATTAATAGCCAAAGCATTTGCATCCATTGCTTGTTCAGGCACTATTGTTTTCTCCTCCTTTTTGTTAAATCTGTCTTGTGCCTTGGCTGACACAAACTTTTGACTGTTGAATGGCCTAGTATCAACTTATTTTCTGGGCCGTCCACCAACATTTGCTGTAGCTGGGCATTCGGATGAGGAACTTGATGTTGGGCGTTTACGAGGGGCCATGGTACCTGCAAGTAGTTTAGAGTTAGCCCTATTCAATTGGGTGACCAAACGGGGCTACTTAGACTTCACCACATAGTTGGTCACATCACTTCCTCCAAAGAGGCATTTTTTCAAACACATTGTGAGCATGTTGAGTTTCAAGCTTTTTCCAACCCTATGTCACAATGTATTCACCATCAACCAACCCAATTACTACTTTACACCACCATACTCCTAATTTTTCACTTCCTCAACCCAACCAAACATCAAACATATGTTTAAATCTTCTATAAATGCTACATTCTAATGTTAAATAAGAAAAAATTTAAGAAACTATCCTAAAAATATACAATCTTGACAACCACATAATAATGTTACATAATAAAACTAAACAAGGAAAAAATTGAAGACATTATACTAAATATATGCAAAGAAATTGAAAATCAAACAAAAAATAGAAAATTAAAACTATGTTCACCAAAAAAAAATGAAATTAATCTGAAAAATAAAAAAATTAACTAATAAGAAGAAGATGAAGAAGACATACCTTAGAGGAGATGGGGTATGGGGTGAATGAAGAGGTGGGGAGATTTGATGAAGAAGAAGAAGAAGAAAAAGATTAGGGTTTTGTTGGGAGAGTTTGGAAGATGAAGAATGGGGGTGTTATTAAGTTAAAAAAGTAAAAAAAAAAAACTTAAAACGGAATTACCTGTGACTAGCGCGGGTCGTGCGCTGGTTATGTGCTCCCGCGCTAGTCATTTTTCCACCTAGGCAGACTAAAACCTGATTAGCGCGGGCTATGCGCTCCCGCGCTAATCACTGAAGGTCAGGCAGACGGAAACCTGATTAGCGCGGGCTATGCGCTAGTCATGCGCTCCCGCGCTAATCACTGAACATTTCTTTTGGTTTTTTTTATATATATAGCCTCTCAAGAAGGTCAAGTTACAAATTCTCATGTACACACTATATTTACAATACATTTATGGGTTGCCTCCCACACAGCGCCTGATTTAATGTTGCGACATGACACCATATTGCATTATACATCAATTAAATCTACTGAGGTTTTGTGACGTTGAATGTCACCACCCCAATAGTGTTTAATTCGTTGCCCATTTACCAAGAACGTGCCTGTTGAATTAATGTTTCGCAATTCAACTGTTCCATGAGGAGTTACACTTACTACAACAAAAGGGCCTGCCCAACGGGACTTAAGCTTTCCAGGAAAAAGCTTTAGCCTTGAGTTGAACAAGAGAACTTCTTGACCCGGCTCAAACTCACGATGTTGGATGTGTTTGTCGTGCCACTTCTTGGTCTTTTCTTTATATAACTTGGCATTTTCATAAGCATGCAACCGAAACTCATCAAGTTCATTGAGTTGTAGCAGTCTTTTTTCTCCAGCTAAGTCCATATTCATATTTAGCTTTTTGATTGCCCAATAAGCTTTATGTTCTATCTCAACAGGAAAATGACATGCTTTTCCATAAACCAACCTGTATGGAGAAGTACCTATTGGAGTCTTGTATGCAGTTCGGTAAGCCCACAATGCATCTTCTAACTTACCGGACCAATCTTTCCTATTTGCGCTCACAGTTTTCTCCAAAATCTGTTTTACCTCCCTGTTTGACACTTCAACTTGACCACTCGTTTGAGGGTGATATGTAGTAGCAACCTTATGTCTTACACCATATTTTTCTAGAATATTTTTTAACAATTTGTTGCAAAAGTGTGTTCCTCCATCACTTATCAACACCCTTGGAGTTCCAAAGTGTGTGAAAATGTGCTTCTTCACAAAACTTACCACTACCTTCGCATCATTAGTAGGAAGAGCAATGGCCTCAACCCACTTAGACACATAATCCACTGCAACCAAAACATATCTGTGCCCATTAGAATACGGAAATGGTCCCATGAAATCTAATCCCCAGACATCAAAGAGCTCTACTGCCAAAATATTTTGTAAAGGCATCTCGTGCTTCTTCATGATCGTTCCGGTTCTTTGGCACCTGTCACAATTTTTAACAAAAGCATATGCATCTTTAAATAATTTTGGCCAGTAAAAACCTGATTGCAAAACCTTTTGTGCAGTTCTGTCTCCACCATGATGACCTCCATAAAGAGAAGAATGACAGTCATGCAATATTGCATTCATCTCCTCCTCAGGGACACACCTTCTTACCAATTGATCTGTGCATTGCTTATATAGAAAAGGCTCGTCTCACATGTAGAATCTCACATCATGTAAGAACCTTCTTCTATGGTCAGTTGTGAATTCTGGTGGAGTCACCTCACTTGCAATGAAATTCACATAATCAGCATACCACGGGGTTTCATCCGAAGTGATGGCTAGCAAATGTTCGTCAGGGAATGTTTCTTTGATTGGTTCTCCTTCAGTGACATGGCCTCTATTTTCCAGCCTGGATAAATGATCTGCAACCTGATTCTCTGTTCCCTTTCGATCTCGAATTTCCAAATCAAATTCCTGCAAAAGAAGAACCCATCGAATTAACCTTGGCTTGGCATCTTTCTTTGCAAATAAATACCTTATAGCTGAGTGATCTGTGTAAACTATGACTTTTGTCCCCACTAGATAGGATCTAAACTTATCAAATGCCCATACTACTGCGAGCAACTCTTTTTCAGTAACAGTGTAATTCATTTGAGATGAATTAAGATTTCTACTCACATAGTGAATAGAACAAAATATTTTTTCTTTCCGCTGCCCCAAAACAGCTCCAATGGCTATATCACTTGCATCACACATCAATTCAAATGGAAGTTTCCAATCTGGAGAAATGATAATCGGTGTAGTAACTAACTCAGCTCATCAAATGCTTTCAGACAAGCATCATCAAACTTGAAAGACGTATCTTTCTCAAGAAGCCTGCACAAAGGAGATGAAATTTTTGAAAAATCCTTGATGAAACGACGGTAAAAACCCGCATGGCCTAAGAAACTGCGAATGCCTCTAACTGATGTCGGGGGAGGTAATTTTTCGATTGTTTCCACCTTTGCTTTATCCACCTGCAATCCATTCTTGGACACTTTATGCCCTAGGACTATGCCTTCTCTTACCATGAAATGGCATTTTTCCCAATTTAGTACCAAATTTGTTTCTTCACACCTAGCAAGGACCTTATCAAGATTCATTAAACATTCATCAAAAGAACATCCAAATACAGAAAAATCATCCATAAATACTTCCACAAATCTTTCAACCATATCAGTGGAAATAGCCATCATACACCTTTGAAAAGTCGCAGGTGCATTGCAAAGACCAAATGACATTCTTTTAAATGCATATGTCCCATACATACATGTAAATATGGTCTTTTCTTGGTCTTCTGGGGCTATAACAATTTGATTATATCCCGAGTAGCCATCCAAAAAACAGTAGTATTCCTGCCCGGCTAATCTATCAAGCATTTGGTCAATAAAGGGAAGGGGAAAATGGTCTTTTCGGGTGGCATTATTCAATTTTCTATAATCTATGCAAATCCTCCACCCAGTAACAGTTCTAATGGGAATCAAATCATTATTTTCATTTGTCACTATGGTCATTCCTCCTTTCTTTGGAACACACTGGACTGGACTTACCTATTTGCTATCAGATATTGGAAATACAATACCTGCATCAAGCCATTTAATCACTTCTTTTCTTACCACCTCTTTCATGTTCGGATTTAGGCGGCGTTGTTGTTCTATACTTGGCTTGTGCCCTTCCTCCGTGAGAATTTTATGCATGCAAAAAGCTGAACTAATACCTCTTATGTCAGACATTGTCCACCCAATTGCTCTTTTATGCTCACGTAGTACTCTTAACAATTTCTCGTCCTACAATTCAGACAAGTCAGCAGAAATAATAACAGGTAACGTTTCAGAACTACCCAAATAAGCATAGTGAAGGTGAGAAGGTAAAATCTTTAATTCCAATTTGGGAGCTTCTTCAACTGAGGGCTTCAGAGGAGGACCATCTGGCCTGTTTAAAGGTTCAAAGGGATTAAAACCTTTTATATATTCACATGTTGTATTCAAAGTATGTTTCATCTCCTCAACCTCATCATTAATATCCAAACTTTCAAACAACACAATTGCTTTTTCTAAAGAATCTTGCAAATATACACTTGAGGTAATAAGTTTTTCATCAATATCCATGACAAATATCATAGACAATTCTTCATACTGCCGAGGAAGTTGAATTGCTTTATATACATTAAAAACAGCTTCCTCGTTGTCAACTCTCATGATCATTTTTCCTTCTCTTACTTTAATTATAGCATCACCTGTAGCCAAGAGAGGTCTTCCCAATATAATAGGAACTTTTTCATCGGCCTGAAAATCCAAGATAATGAAATCAGCCGGGAAAATAAATTTTCCAATTTTCAGTAGCACATCTTCTATCACCCCTTCCGGGTAAGCTATGGACCTGTCTGCTAGTTGCAACATCACAGTGGTGGGTTTTGGAGCCCCCAAACCCAATTGTTTGTACAAAGACAATGGCATCAAATTTATGCTTGCTCCCAAATCACAAAGTGCATGGCCTACATCAACATTGCCTATTCTCACAGGGATAGTAAAGCTGCCAGGGTCCTTAAGCTTTTGAGGAAGCTTATTTTGGACCCTTGAAGTGCACTCTTCAGTAAGTGCAACTGTTTCAAATTCAGTCAGTCTCCTCTTGTTAGCCACAATGTCTTTTATGTATTTGGCATATTTTGGAATATCACGAATCACATCTACCAACAGAATATTCAATTGAATCTGACTCAACATAGAGAGAAATTTGTTGAACATGCGATCGTCATTCTTTTTCTGCAATCTTTGTGGGAAAGGTGGTGGTGGCCTTGGAACATTCACAGGTGCTGAAATTGTATCATCTTTCCTTACTTCCTGTGTTGCTTTGGGAATCAAATCACCCTCAGGTACAGGCTTGTCTTTTCTCTTCTTTGGAACTTCTTCTAATTCCCTTCCAATTCTAAGTGTAATTGCACTAACTTGCCGATTTTCTCTGTATCACTTGGAAGTGCACCTGCAGGCCTAGTATTTTGATTTGCAGCTAGTTGTCCCAATTGTCTTTCAAGATTTCTAAAGTCCGTTCTAAGTTGCTGATTGTCTTGCAACAATTTTTTCAACAAATCATTTGTACTTTCTTCTGCTTGCTGTGGCAGCCTTTGAGGTTGATTAAAATTTCCTTGGGGTCTAAATTGATTTTGATTAGTTGATTCCCACCCCAAGAGAAATTAGGATGATTCCTCCAATTTGGGTTGTAAGTGTTCCCATATAGGGATTGTTGATTCATCGGACCTCTGTTTTGTTGCCCAACATAGTAAATAGATTCAGGATTCACGGGGCACATGTCACTTGTGTGACATTTGTTGAACCTGCTGCATTGGTTGTGATGGTCCCATTGTCATTCTGGTCATTTGATTTGCCAATTTTGCTAAATCTTCTCTCATGGCGGAAATGTCATCCAGTTCAAGTAACCCTGCTTTCTGTTTCATTGCTTTCCTTGGTTCTCCTTCACCTTGCCAATTATGATCATTAGCAGTAAAGTTATTCAGCAGAAGTTGTATTTCACTGTATGGTTTTTCCATGCAACTACCTCCACAAGCTGAATCAAGATTCATTTTGGAAGTTTCGTCTAATCCATTCAACAAAAGTATGGCCCAATACTTCATCAGTTTGACAATGATGAGGACAATCCCGAAGTAGTTTCTTGTATCTTTCCCAAGCTTGGCGAAGAGTTTCACCATCCCGTTGTTGAAACCCAAGAATCTGACTCCGCAAAAACTTTGTCTTTTTGGTGGGGAAAAACTTGATTAGGAATTTCTTTGCTAAATCATCCCAATTGTGGATTGAATTAGCTGGCTCTTTTTGCAACCATTCTCTAGCATCCCCCAATAATGAAAAGGGAAATAAGGTCAGCCTGACATAATCCTTGGAAACATTTGGATAATTGTAAGTATCCGTTATTTCCAAAAAATTTTGAATGTGCCTTTGTGGGTCTTCATGAGATAGACCAACATATTGCCCAGTGGACTGTATCAGCTGCACCATGTACTGTTTAAGCTCAAAGTGACCGGTGATTTCAGGCTTCACAATGGCCTGAGTCATATTAGCAAGGTTTGGCCTTGCTGCTTCTATCACCGCACGTTCTTGATTACCTGCCATCACTGTTGGTTGTGGTTGAACTTGAATGTCCAACTCTCTTTCTGTTCTGTTTCTAGCTTCCCACTCCTTCCTTGTTCTATGAATTGTTCGTTAAATTTCAGGATCAAAAGGGAAGAGGTTGTTTGTGCTTCTACTCCTCCGCATTCAAGAGAAGAGCCTGCGCAACACAAACAAAGTAGATGAAAAATTTAGGTTTTTATTAATAGCTAATAAAATCTTAAAACGGTAAAGTAGCTAATTTCAATTCCCCGGCAACGGTGCCAAAAACTTGTTGCGACCAAAACACTCACGCAAGTGTACGCGATCGACAAGTAATATAGTAGTAAGTAAAGTATCGTTCCCAGGAGGAATTGTGATCAACTTATCGACTGATGTAGACTCAAACAATTATCAATTCAAGCTAAATTATCACAAAATATATAAAGAACCAATTTATAATTTACTTAATAATTAAACAATAATTCAATACAAAATTACTACACCAATTACACAATATTTTGATAACAATTTGGGTAAAGATATTCGAGGGTCATGGACTTGCTAGAGATCATGCTACTATTTTAGCTTAAGATTGATTTATTGAATTACCCGGGTTATTGATTATAGGGTTAATAATATTCATAAGAATCTTTCGAGTTCTTATGCATCTATTCAAGTTAAACTAATACCTATATGTCTATGGTATTAATATTAGCAAGAATGCATTTACAACTCCTATTTTTCAACCAAACAAGGCAATTAAGTATATGTCTATCTTAGTTGCAAATTCTTCACCCGATGCCCGAGATTCAAAACTTGTTCTATTTTATTCTATATGCAATCAAAAATTTTCTTTGTCAAGTTTAATTCAAGATTCGTAAATAATATTTCACTGTTAGCTACGCAATAAAATAATTAAAAGCAAAATCAAATAAACAACCCATAACGATAGATTCAAGATCTTCAATCTAAACTCTAAATAACATAATTATCTAACATCCATGACCCAAGAATACTAGAGTTTTTAGCTACTCATAATCATACAAAAATCAACAATAAAAGTCTTAAACATAATATAAACAAACAAATAGAAGAAAGTTTAGAAGAACTCTTTGAATCCTTGCTTCAAGATTGTAATCCCCTTCTTTTCTTCACTTCAAGATTGAGTCTTCTCTTCACTTTCTCTCTCTAAAATTATTTCTTCCTCTAAAAATTGATGTTCCAATAATGGAGTCTTTGCTTTATGTAAATTGAGTGGGATTAAGAAGGAATTTCAATTTTACCCCCAAATAATTGATTTCCTGGACAGGACTAGCGCGGGAGCGCATGACCCGCGCTAGTGGGGTTTCTTTCTGTCCAAAACAACTGAACTAGTGCGGGAGCGCATGACCAGTGCATGACCCGCGCTAGTGGGGTTTTCTCTTGTTAAGATGTTGCTGCTCAACTTTTCGTCATTTGACTCCATTTTTCACTTGATTACCATCATAAATCCTCATTTGTTTATTGAACTCCTGTGAGACATTAAAGTCATGATTAGAGCCAATTTTTGTATTATTTGAACATTTACAATAGTAAACCATCCTTAAGTTGAGCTAAAACATAGGCTATATTAAACAATTTAGCCTATTATCAGGTGATAACGTGCGGTGGCCAAAGGAAATAAGATCAAACTCGAATAGATGAAATCCTGATTTCTGGTGCGAGTTTCACAATGATCATGGTCACAAAACGCCAGATTGTAGATTGCTGCAAGGTGAAGTTGATCATTTGTTAAAGCAAAGATATCTAACTGAATTGTTTAGTGAAAAAGGTAAGCAAGCATATATAAAGAACATGCAGGAGCCCCCTAAACCTCCTTCACCAAAAAGTTCCATTAATATTATAAGCGGAGGATAAGAAATTAATGGCGTGACATATACAGTAGCCAAGAAAGTTTCAAAGGTTACAGTCACACACGGGAAGCGGGTTCGACATGTTTTTGAAGAAGAAAGTATTGCATTCGATGATGCAGATGTATACGGCATACTAACTCCACACAATGATGCACTGGTAATATTTCTACTTGTACATGATCCTAATGTGAAAAGAGTTTTGATTGATCCAGGTAGCTCCGTGAACATCATTTTTCTAAGAGTGTTGAACAAAATGCAAGTCAAAGATAAGCTGGTACCCAAGGCGCATACTTTATATGGTTTTGACAATTCAAGAGTCGTAACAAAAAGGTGAGGTAATACTCACAATGTTCGTAGAAGGAGTGGTGAAAGATGCGAAGTTTCAGGTAGTAGAGATGGATATGGCTTATAATATGATTCTCGGTAGACCATGGATTCACGAAATGGATGTCGTGCCATCTACCCTACATCAAGTTATTAAATTCCCTTCACAACGGGGAATACATCAAATTCGTGGTGATCAACAAACATCTAGGAGCATCAACTCCGTAGCAGATTCAAGCACAAAAAATGAAGAAAAATAGCAATTATAGAATCTAGTTGAACATGCTGCAACACAAGCCTCAACTGAACACGAACGGACAGATGTAGACTCGAGGCCCGATTCCATCCAAGAACTGGAAGAAAATGAAAATATCAAAACAACGATTGAAGAGTTAGAAGCTGTAGAATTATTCACACCTTGGCCTGAAAGGAAAGTCTACATTGGGGCCAACCAAAGCCACGAAGTGAAAGGTAAGTTGACTGAATTCTTGAAAGCTAACGTGGATTGTTTTGCTTTGTCCTATTCTGATATGACAGGAATACCTCCGGAAATAATGACTCACAAGTTAAATGAAGATCCATCATATCCACCTATCAAACAAAAGAAAAGAAAGCAAGGATCCTTTAAAAATCAGGTGATTCAAGATGAGGTGCAAAAACTTTTAAAAATTGGATCTATTCGCAAGGTAAAATATCCAAATTGTTTAGCTATTACTGTAGTAGTACCAAAAAAGAATGGTAAGTGGCAAGTTTGTGTAGATTATACTAACCTAAACAAAGCTTGTCCTAAAGATTCTTTTCAAAGGTAGAGATGGGACTTATACACATAGAGAGGTACCCTGAATATCCATCTAAAAAACTTAAAAATTTATGCCAAGAGAATGCTGGGGACTTATACAGCTAGAGAGGCAAGAATGCAGCAATACCTGGAAAAGGCACGTGATCTAGTTAGGCAATACCAAACTTGAAAAGTTGTGCAAATACCAAGAGATGAAAATATCGAGGCAGACGCCCTAGCTAATCTTGCATCTATAGCAGAAGTGTCAAATGATGAAAATGCTTCTATAATTCATCTATTTCATTCAGTACTTGATCAAGACAAAAATGAGGCAAATTTCAATAATTTAACTTGGGATTGGAGGAACGAGATTGTCACTTTTTTTGCAATATGGAATTGTCCCTGAATATAAGAAAAAGGCTAAAGCACTTCGCAAAAAAGCTGCTCGGTACTGTTTAAAGCAAGCAATCTTTATCGTAAAATGTTCGGTGGTCCCCTAGCAAGATGCCTCGGACCTTCTCAAACAGAGTATGTGCTGAGAGATATACACAAGGAGAATTGTGAAAATCACGCGGGAGGAAGATCCTTAGTAAAAACCATGATTAGTGCCGGCTATTATTGGCCCAAAATGGAAGAAGAAGCGGAAAATTTTGTGGCTAAATGTGACAAGTGCCAAAGATACGGTAACAATATGCATAGACCTGCAAAATTATTACATTAGGTCATTGCACTGTGGCCTTTTATGAAGTGGGGGATGGACATCGTGGGACCACTACCGCTAGCCAAAGGCAAGGTAAGATTTTTGCTAGTACTCACTGATTACTTTACTAAGTGGGTGGAAGCAGGTGCTTTAAAACAGGTACGAGAAAAAGTGGTCAGAGATTTCATTTGGCGAAACATCATATGCCGATTCGGTTTACCAAAGGAAATAGTATGTGATAACGGGCCGCAATTTATAGGCGCACAAATCACAGAATTTTTTCAAAGTTGGCAAATTAAAAGGATTACTTCAGCACCTTACCATCCGGTGGGTAATGGGCAAGTTGAATCAACGAATAAAGTCATTATCAACAATTTGAAGAAAAGGTTGGCGGAATCCAAAGGCAATTGGCCAGAGGTGTTACCTGGTGTTTTGTGGGCTTACCGCACAACAACAAAAATAAGTACAGGTGAAACACCATTCTCAGTTGTATACGGAGCTAAAGCCTTGATCCCGGTCGAGATAGGGGAGCCAAGCACGAGATATACACAAGCAACCGAGGAATCAAACGAAGAAGAAATGCGAATAAACATAGATTTACTTGAAGAAAGGAGGGAAGCTACACTAATAAGTATGGCAGCGCAAAAACAAGTTATGGAACGATACTGTAATCGGAAATCTCGTCTAAGATACTTCAAGATTGGGGACTTCGTACTCAAGAAGGTTTTCCAATCTACTAGAGCAGCAAATGTGGGAAAGTTAAGTCCAACTTGGGAAGGACCTTACAAGATTCACGGTATCGCAGGAAAAGGAGCATACGAGCTGGAAACGATGGATGGCAAGATTCTACCTTCACATTGGAATGTTTTTCATCTGAAGAGATACTATTTCTAAGGAAAGGAAATATCCACGGGCAGGTACCCTCATTTTGAAATTTTATTTTTGAATTGTTAAAATTTTACTAACGATTTTAGATGATAGGCAAAAAGCTAACCCGCACTAAGTAATGAATCACGACCTACAAGGCACGTGGAAAAAATAAATTACTGGTCTAGGGTTACAACTATTCTGATAGAAATTTAAATGGGTTAAGCAGTCTTCATCTAAAATTGTACTTCCAAGTCCCGTATGTTTTTTCTTTTCAGGAAAAGGACCGCATGGAAGGAGTAATCAAGTACTTGAGATTTCATACTTTCAAAGCTCAAACACTTGGGGGACTATATAATATACATATGACATATGTATAAAGAAGGCAAAGAATATTGAATGCAGGTTAAATTCAAGTCAAGCCCAAAAGTCTACTCATCAAATATATCAAGTGCAGAGCAAAGTCACAAGCTAATAACACAAGCTAGTCAAAAAACCTTCATATAGATTTCAAAATCTTATGATGTCTAGGTTAAAGGTAATGTTTAGTCATGGGTATAAAAAAAACCCTTGGATTTTATTTCCTTTTTTGTAAATCTGTTGTAATAATAACAGTTACGAAAAGTTATAGAAGATATTTAAATATATGTAAGATGTTACTTAAACTTGACAAGTTAAGATGAAAACTTTATCAAAGTTATTTCAAGAAACATGTGTGTTTCTATTTCTTTTTTCGTATATTTACACCATTATAAAGTTGAGACGTCTTCTTCATTAAGTGTCGAGTATAAAAGGGCCCTCTTTTATAAAATTAATGTTTGATTCAGAGATCCATGACGTTAATAAAGCATTTTATAAAACAAAAAATGTAAAAAGGGTAAGACACAAACCCACAAATTAACAAACAAAACCTTAAGTATAAAGGCAAAAAAGAGCAAAACAGAAGCTTAAGATAATTAAGTGAAACAAAAACTTCATAGTATTAAGTTTAGACTAAGTATGAACTTAGTCATAAACTAATTGTCATTTATACAAAATGTCCCAAAAAGGTCTGGGGACTTGTCATTTCCAAAAATTAAACCCCCAAATGGGACCAGGGGTAAAACCACCAAGGAAAAAAAGAGAGAAGGAATTACACTTCACAAACTTTCACTAAGGGTCAGAAGGAGGATCTAAAGCGGTATCATTAGCAGCAGAAAGTTTGGGTTGACTTGAAGGAGTTGGGGCATTCACCGTACCCATATCATCTTCAACATGATTAGGAGTGTTAGCCATGGGAGATTGAAAATCTTGACCTTGCTGAGTTTTTTCAATGGTCTCCTTTATCTTGGCTAACTCAGCATCCAAGTTGAAACCCTCTTGGCTAGCCTCCACAAGGGTATCGTGGCGCGTGTGTAAAATAGCCCAACTCACTTCGATAGCAGTCTTGTCCTCAAGAATCTCGTAATCTCTCTCCCACTGATCGATCTCGTTTCTGAGCTTTTCATTCTCAACCAAGGCAGTATCATAAGAAGATTGTAGAGGATCAAGTGAACCCTCTAAAGAACTAACCTTATCAGAAGACTCACGGAGATCTTCTTGAGTCTGAGTAAGTGTTTGCACGAGTTCGCCGGCATAAACCTCTTTCTCGCTTAGCAAAGCCTTCAATCCTCTAATCTCTTCACTGGCCTTAGAGAGTTGCTCAGAAAATAATGTCTCGAGGAGATTTTTGTCCTTGTCATCTTGATTTGGGGAAGCCTTCTCAACTGCTAACTCTGAAGTCAAAACCTTCAACTGATGCTCTAAGGTGCACTTGCTTTCTTCTAGCATTTCCATATCAAGTTGAAGGCTTTCATATTGTTCTTTCTAGTTGTCCGCTTCAATCTAATAATCATGTATTAACTGCTCCGTATTAGAAACCCTCTTCATTATCTCTGTGCCAAAAAGATTGATATAAAAAAAGATGGGGGTAAGAACCTTAATAAAAGAAGGATGTAATAAAATGTGAAAAGTAATAAATACCTTTAATGATGACTGCATTATGTCATTCATCCAAGTCAAAGAGTTGTGACTCTCGACCTTGGATTTCTTAACTGGACCGATCAGAGGTTTCAACCATACGTCAGCCCGACCTGACTTTCTTAAAAGGTTACCATCGGCAGGAACCTCGATGATAATCTGCTTCATTGCTCCACTTCCACTCGAGGAACCAACTTCAGTATGAAGGACAGTAGTAGGGGGGGAACTATGGAAAAAGTCATAATAGTTTGAGGCGGAGCAGCAATGGCAGCAATCACAACTGGTAAAGAAGACGTAACAGGAATATGCATGGTAAATGAGGCAAGGGATACTTCATCAGAAACTAAACCCAAATTATCACTATCAAACCCACGAGAAAAAAGGTGATCATCAGAGTCACGAGCTGCCGCAAGAGTGTCATCATCAGAGTCATGAGCTACCGCAGGAGTGTCATCATCAGATATCACCAAGGTGACTTCAAAAGGCTCAGTTATGGGAACAGAATGGGGAGGAGTTGCTTTATCATCTGAAAAGACGCGTCTTCTGGCCCGCGGTCTTTTAATCAAGGAACTTCCATCCTGTTCTTCTTCTTCAGAATCCTAGATCGTATCAGCCTTCCTTTTCGATGAAGAACCCACAATTATCTCTTGAGCTCTTTCCAAAGAAACTCTGGAAGCTATGACAACATCAACACTAATACCTCGAATGGGAAGTCCTGATAAAAAGAAGGATCAAAACAAATTCTAAAGAAAGGGTGAATAAAAATATGAAGAAGAGATGAGAAAAGCCTTTACCAAGAGTTTTCACCTTCCAACCAAACGTATGCGACAGGTTTTTCCAAGATCTACCTTCCATTGGAGCAACATTACATAACTTTCCTACCCAACCACGGAAATTGGGAATCTCATCAACAGTACCTATAGTTGCTAGAAAAGAGGAAAAAGTTAAACGATAGCGAGAAAAATAAAGAGAAAAGATAGAAAAAGTTGTAAAAGGAAAACTTACGTGCAAAATTCCACTTATTAGGAAATGGAACATTTTCTTCACCCACTAAACCAACAGTGGGGGCAGCAACAAACCTGGCATACCAGCCACAGTCCTTATCATCCTCTGGGCTAACTAACACTATCTTACTTCTCACTACTAAAGTGAAGATCCCATGGCCGAAATGCTTAGGGGAGTAGAGATGAATCAAATGGAAGAAAGTAAAAGTCAAATTAGCCATATTGGTTAAATGCCTTAAGCATGAAATAACCCTCCACATAATGGGGCCAATCTATCCTAAATAAATGTTGAAATTTAAAATTTAGCGTAAAAGGGTATGTATACATAAAAGAAAACCCAGTCAAGTAAGATGTAATCCTTTGGTTCGCATTGGGAATTATAATGGGAAAATCATGTCTCTAGTAGCAGTCCTACGAACAACAGAGATTAGACCTTCGGTGATTTGAGATGGATAAATATCAGCACGATCTAAAGAAGACATAGAAGAAACTTGGTTTCTGATTGACTCTCTATCAGTGTAAAAAGATAGTTCAGAAGTTTCATCTACCAAAGGCTCACGAAAAGTTTCATTAGAATCTTTATTTCTAGATGACGATCTATGGGAACGATAACCCCTAGTTCTAGAAGGTGGAGTAGAACTCACAGGAGGTATAGAAGAGCCCCGTATCGATGAAGACCCTAAACTACGAAGTCTTCCTCCTCTTCTGCTCCTAACAGGAACAAGAGGAAGGTCATCAACAATGGGGATTTGAAGAAGACATAGTAGTACGAGGAAGAAGAAAACAAGAAGTGAATATTCTAAACTTTTTATGAGAAATACAAAGGCGAAAACTATATTTATACTCAGAAGTAACCGTCAAAGAAAAAGGTGTAATAATGGAAATGTCATGAAGGAAACTGTCGCTTCGTAATTGATGAAGCTGTAAAAAAGTCCTAAAAGATGCTGAAAAGTTGCAGAACCAATCAGAAGATGCCACGCATCACGAGCATTAAATGGAAGTGACATATGAAGCGTCAGTTCTAGAGAAGAAAAAATGGCGACAAATATTCTCGCTTTAATGAGATCCACTTTCCAAATATTCTAGTGATGAATAAATGGTGAGTGGGGGGACTATCTGTATTGGGAAAAATTAAGTTCATGTATAGAATTAATTGTGAGGTGACATGTCATGACACGTTGACTGGTAAAAGAATGACAGTTGGCAAAGAATAGTTCAAGAGGCATGAGCTTCAGCATGCACGGGCAAAGATACAAGAAAATTAGAAAGGATAAGTGCTCGAACCTCTTGATATTCAGAAGTCGCATCAGAAGAATGAACCTAAATAGCAAAAGGGGTATAGATACGTATTATTGGTAATTAATATGCATTAATTACGAAAAACGTTATGGAATCTGTATTGAATCAGTTATGGTTACCAATTATAACATTACATTAAATGTCATTAATTGTCCATAATGACTCCATTATGAAAGGAGAAAAACGTATTACTTAGAAATAACTATAAAAGGTGAGGAATGAAAATTTGTAAAGACACAAAATACTATTGGAATATACTGATTTACTTTGCTTTCTATTCAGTCATTATTTACCTCAATTATTCCTATTTCTACTTGATTATCAGTAACCCGGGTTCTTCTAAAAATAAGCTTTGACCGAAATTCCTATTTTTGGTTGAACACCGTTCATTAGCCATAGTAGGTTCCACTTTCTTATAGAGTGCATACAACGTTGTAGGGAGACTATTTTTACATGACTATTTCCTCTTTAGGTCGTTGTGCTTTGGTTGAAGCCTTTTTCCTTATTTCCTCAACTAGTCTTTCATTGTGGTACTTAGGGGGAGGATCCTCTGACTCTTGTAAGGCTGCGAGCTTATCACATCGTATGCCTGACGGAATTTTTGATGCTTTTCCTCGCCTATAATTACCCGTAGTTACTTATCTCCATGCCCTTTTGCTTGTAGGGTTACTCCCGAACTACTATTTTGACTGACTTCACGGTGGCACTTTCTTTTATTTTCGTAACACTCATACGGTACCTTTTTAACTTTCCCAACTCCTATATGGATATTTTTTTCAAGGATCACGATGTCATAACTATGAGTCTGAGTTCCCCATATTTGGGTTCCCTATGTTTATCTTGCACGATCTGTTGATTTGTCTGTATTCTCTTGTCTAGCCATAGCTAGGCTCTTCTTGAATCAACTACTAATTGCTTGTTGGCCCATTCCTGTATCAATATTCTGCATAATCTTTCTTAGGTCATTTCCTTTGTCTTAACTTACCTCTCGCAATGGCTTCTTATTAATCAATAATATCTCGGGAAAGAGCCCTTACTTCCTCTCCCTACTGTCGTGTTTGCATAATGTTCTGGTATTGTAGCCTATCTGTAGGCTTTGAATAAGTGCAATCTCATCCCTTTTTTGTTTTATCGCATTCTTCCTTTACTATTCCATAATTACTAGAACCAATTAATTCTGACGTAATGTCATGTCATTCCATATTCCCCCTTTAGGGGAGTACTAAGAGTTGGAGATACAACAATCTGCCTATAGATGTTCTACCTCGTCATTTTTGGCATCCTTTCATATCATCGACGACCCTTACTCTCCTTGCGGTAATTCTTCTGTACTAAGGACAACAAAATTCCTTGATCGCGAGGTGACAATTACTATAACTGGCACATACAGTCTCTTAAGCTTAATTTTTCTCACGTTGCTTACTTTAGGGAATCATCTTCCTGAATGACCATTCTCTGAATTTCTCATGAATCTTCTTCTGTTGTCCATTCTATTATTGCCAGTACAAAATCTGAAGATGTCGACCATTATCAAATTATCAAATCTCTAATTCATGTTTACTTTATCTTGTTCACCAGCTCTTATTGATCTCTATTATTCTGGGGTCTAGCTTTTCCTATTGGTAATCACGTTAGAGTCACGAACTTACTTCTTGAAATGAGGATATGACTTCATGGCCTATACTCTTTTGTTGTCTTAAGTCCTATAACCTCTCATCTCTTCCTTCACCTGACTATGGACCCGGTAATACCGTCATCTTTTTGCTCTATCGTTGTCATCCATGCATCTTACTCATAATTCTTCCTTATCTCTCTTCTCATTGCTTCTGCTAATATTTATGCCTATCATTTTCTTGTAAAAACTTTAGCAAGACAATCTTTTGCTCTTTTCTCCCCTTGCTTTATCCATTGACTCTTCAGGTTTCTCAATGTCCTTTCTCTATTAGGGACAAGAGTCACACTAAGGTAATATTTATCCCTTCCAGGCTTTCAGTGCATATCTTCTGAATTTTTTTTCCGATCATGCTAGTATTCATATCTAATTGTAATATTCTAGAGTGCACCATCTGTGTGTCTCACAAGAAGATCTATTAGCACATTTGTAATACCCTTCGGAAATGTCAACTAACACAAACAATTCATTCACCATTTTGGGTTACTCTAAACCCAGCCGGATCCTGATATTTCGCCCTTTTGTTAAACTACACCTGTTAGCCTTCATAGGGCATAACTGAGATGGGTACGGCCAATTGTACATACCTTTGTTACTGTTGAATATAACTCAAAAAGCTTATATTCCCCTGCCTGAATTATAAACACTGTTAACCTTCGTTAACTGGGCGCCTTGTACTCTTCTTCATCTTGCTTCTTTTGCTTGTTGAAACTTGTATTTATCTTCTGAATCTCTCATTGTCTTTCACCATTAAGGTGAATAGGTATTCTTGCCTCAAGACTCCTTATCAAGAGGCTTACACCTTTCAGTACACACATGATTTGCTGAAGACTTCACATTTACTTGTCATAAGCATGATGCAAAGTCGAGTTCCTCTGACTCAACTCTTACATAGCCATGTGTTTTACCGACCATCTTTCTGGATGTAGGTATCGTCTTATTACGAATAAAATAAAAGTTAGGAATTTGAATTCTTACAACTGAGCTCTACCACACGATCTAGAGTAAGAAGGAAGCGTGACAGTCCTAAATGCCCTATAGCCTCCTGCTTATAAGTGTGGTGCACGACACACCCATAAACAAGACCCTACTAGACACGGCTTGTAGACTCCCTAGGATAGAACTACTTTGATACCACTTTTGTCACGACCCAAATCGATGGGCCGCGACGGGCACCCGACACCTTACTCAACCGAGTAACAACATAACATATCTTCATATTATTCTATCATAGGTAAATGAACCGGTGTAAAGCATGAGGGAATACAAACTTATACATATGAAGTACAGGCCTATAAGGTCGGCATGATTCTTCCTATACTCGAAACATAGGCCGACAAGACCATACAAGTATCCGTATACATGACATCTGCCTGCAAGCCTCTAAGAATATATAATATCATAAAGGTCGGGACAGGGTCCCGCCATAACAATTAATACATATACTAATCATACTGACCAAAGAAGCAACTCCGGAGCAAATGGAGCGCACCAACACCTTTCGCTGAGCTGATAGCCTACTTGGAGGACTCTCGACCTATCTATCAGGACATGCGGGCATGAAACGCAGCGTACCCAGGCAAAAGAGGCGCCAGTACAAATAATGTACCGAGTATGTAAGGAATAAAAATCAGTAATTAGTAGACATGAGAGAAATATGGAGTAAAAGACTCAACATGTATATCTGAATAACTTTGTGAATCATTTAATATTATAATGTCATGCATATGCGTATAAATGTCGTACCATGAATGGGTATATGCGTTCATAACATCATCAAGCCTCTGAGAACATTCCATCATATCATCTCGGCCAATGTGGGCAAATCAACGTATACCAGCTGATTAGGTGGTGGTGCGTATATAACGCTATAACCTTTTCCCATATCCAATATACATATATATACATATATGCGCGTATATAACGCCATCTGTTCACGGGTCAATGTAAATGAATGCAATGCATGAGAAGTACGTCAATATAATCTTTTGGAGTGTCATAAGACCATTATGCCTTTGATTAGTATTATGAAATAACTTTATCAACTTACGTATTTTCTGAGACCCATAAACAGACGATAGAATAATATGACACATGGGAAATCAAGAACATAAGTATCTCTAATATTTCTATGAATAGAGTTATTTATGGAAATTGTGCATTTACTCGTTTCGTTTGTGTCGTATAGATCATACCAAAAAAAGAAGGGATAGCCTTAACATACCTGAGTCAATTCTCTTGAAAATCCCTCTAACCCACATTAATCGCGACGAAACACGTAACGACGGATCGAAGTAAGGGGAAATCCGTATGATATTCTTTGAGAAAGTTTGCGCCGTACTCCTTTAGAATCGCAAAATCCAATTGCTATAACATTGCGTAGTATAATTGCTGAAAATCCATTGCTTGGTAGATGTAAAACATCTCAATTTTTGTGAGTTAAAGAGACTCAATCATTATTTGGCGACATACATTCCTTAATAAGGTAAGAAGACCCCTTATCTTTGTAGGTTTGTGGGGCCCACCTTGCAAGGTGACTAAGGACACATAATATATATAAATATGACACCTTTCACCCATATATAAGAGTCATAAATTTTAAATTGGGGGCATTCCATGTTAACCTCCTTAAACTTATCCAAATTTTCACCCCTTTTCCTTAATTAACTTATTAATCCCCCACTAATCAAATAATTAACCAATTATTCACATAATTAAGAATTATCTCAAATTACTTAAAATACTACCCACTTTTAACAACCTTATACACCTTACTATCGTGTCCATATGGTACCTTGTATGGTACTAGTCCATAAATACCGGATATTTTAGCTGGCCGTATTTTATCCCAAAATATCAAACTTCGACAAAATTCATTTTCTTCGATTTGCCTACCTTCTCACCTTCAGGAATTTACTCATTACTTATTTGAAATAATATAATGCTTGTAATCTCAAAATAATCCTATTCTCGAACTAACGTTGATTAACTTACGACGAAACTTTAACATACCAAAAACTAGAATTCCACCATATTCCCTTATTTTCGTATGCTATAGCTCACGCCTTCCACATGGGCTTGGGCCCCCAGATCTGAGTCGCCTAAAATTATCTTGGGCCATCAAAAATAACCTAACGAATAATAGTAATCACCTCGTCATGATCTTCCTCGTTTTTTGGAATATTAGGGCCATAAAATTGGAATTCTGTTTGAGTCCCTGATTTTAGTATGCTATAGCCCACGCCTTTCGCATGCTCCGGGTCCCTGTCATGGTCGTTCCTCATTTTTTCGCGTTTAGGACAACAAAACTGGAATTTCACCCGATTTTTGTGTGTTATAGTCCATGCCTTCTACATTGGTCTAGGCCCCAGGACCTGGATCGTCTAAAATATTCCTCGGCTATAAAAAATGATCTAAGGAACAATAGTCAGCACCTCGCATAACTGTTTCTCATTTTTTGGTCTTTAAGGGCCATAAAACTTGAATTACGGCCGATTCCAAGATTTTCGTATGCTATAGCCCATGCCTTCCGCATGGGCCAGGGCCCTCGGACTTGGATTGTCTAAAATTTTCTAGGGCACTAAAAAATTATTTAAGGAATAATAGCCACCACTTTTCCAAGACCATTCCCCGTGTCTTGGCGTTCTAGGGCCATAAAGCTAGAATCTGCCCGAATCCTAGATTTTAGTGTGCTATAGCCCATGCCTTGCGCATGGGCCCCAGTCTCCAAATTCAGATCCTATAAAAATTTTCTGGGATATCAAAAGCGACCTAATGAACAATAGTCACTGCCTCGCCATGACTGTTCCTCATTTTTTGGCATTTTAGGGCAATAAAATTGGAATTCTGCGTGATTCCCTAATTTTTGTGTGCCTTTTGCATGGTCCCGGGCCCCTAGACCGGATTGCCTAAAAAATTTTCGGTCCATCAAAGACGACCTAAAAAATAATAGTCACCGCCTCGCCATGAGTGTTCCTCGTTGTTTGGCATTTTTGGGCCATAAAATTGAAATTCCGTCTGATTCCCAAATTTTCGTGTGCTAGAGCCCACGCCTTCGCATGGGCCCGATCCCCTAGACCCGGATTGCATAAAAAAATTTTGGGCCAATAAAAATGACCTAAGGAACAATATTCACCGCCTTGCCCTGAATGTTCCTCGTTTTTTGGCTTAATGGCCATAAAACTAGAATCCAGCCCGATTACCATATTTTCGTATTCTATAGCCCTCGTCTTCCGCATGGGACCGTGCCCCCACACCCGGATCGCCTAATATTTTTCTGGGCAATAAATAACGAACTATGAAAGAATAGTCACCACCTCGCCATGACCTTTCCTCTTTTTTGGCCTTTTAGGGCCAAGAAAACATGAATTAAGCCCCATTCCTAGTTTTAGTGTGTTAGAGCCCACGTCTTCCGCATGGGCAAGGGCCCCCATACCCGGATCCCCTAAAGTATTCCTGGGCCTTAAAAATGACATAAGGAACAATAGTTACCCCCTCGCCATAACCGTACCTCTTTTTGGTATTTTAAGGCCACAAAACTAGAGTTACGCCTGATTCAAAAAAAATCCTGTGCTAGCCCACGCCTGATTCAAAGATCTTCCGCATGGCCTCACCACCTCACCATGACTGTTCCTCATCTTTTGGCGTTCTAGGGCTATAAAACTAGAATTTTGCCTGATTTCCATATTTTCGTGTGTTATAACCCACGCCTTGTGTATGGACATGAGCCCTCGGGTCCGGATCGCCTTATATTTTCTCGGGCAATCAAAAAGGAGCTAAGGAACAATAGTCAGTGCCTCTCCATGATTGTTCCTCATTTTTACGTTTAGGGCCATAAAACATGAATTATTCCTATTCCAAGATTTTTGTATGCTATAGCCCACACTTTCCGCGTAGGCACGGGCCCCCGGACACGAATCGCCTAAAATTTTCTCTTGTCATAAAAATGACCTAAGGAACAATAGTCACTGGCTCGCCATGATCGTTCCTTGTTTTTTGGCATTTAGGGCCATAAAATTGGAATTTTGCCCGATTCCTAGATTTTCGTGTGCTATAGCCCTCGCCTTCAGCATGGGCCCGAGCGGGGCCTAGATCGCCTAATATTTTTTTGACCCACAAAAAAGACCTAAGGAACAATAGTCACCGCCTCGCCATGATCGTTCCTCTTTTTATTTTGTTTTTTTTTTTGCTTTTTAGGGCCATAAAACTAGAATTAAGCTCGATTCCCAGATTTTCGTCTGTTATAGCCCATGCCTGTCGCATGGGCCTGGACCTCAGGACACGGATCAACTAACATTTTTCCAAGCCATCAAAAATTACCTAGGGAAAAATAGTCACCGTCTCTCCATGACTGTTCCTCGTTTTTTGTCGTTTTAGAGCCATAAAATTAGAATTAAGTCCGTTTTCCAGATTTTCGTGTATTATAGCCCATGCCTCGCCATGAATGTTCCTCGTTGTTTAGCGTATTAGGGCTATAAAACTGAAATTTTGCCCGATTCTTAGATTTTCGTGTGCTATAGCCCCCTTCTTCGCATGTGCCCGGGTCCTCGGAACTAGATCGACTAAAAATTTTCCGTGCCATAAAAAATGACCTAAGAAATAATTGTCACCAACTCGCCATGACCGTTCCTCATTTTTGGTATTTTAGGGCAATAAAACTGGAATTACGCCTGATTCCACGATTTTCATATGCTATAGCCTAGGGCTTCGGCATGGGCCTTGGCCCTCGGACCCGTATCGCCTAAAATTTTCTCGAGCCTAAAACAATGATCTAAGAAACAATATACATCGCCTCGCCATGTCCGTTCCTCATTTTTTGGCATTTTAGGGCCATAAAACTAGAATTTCGCCCGATATCAAGATTTTCGTGTACTAGCCCACGCCTTGCATATGGACTCAAGCCCCCAAACCTAAATCACATAAAATTTTAACATGCCATTAAAAAGGACCTAAGAGACAATAGTCACCACCTCGCCCAAATGGTTCCTTATTTTTTGGCGTTTAAGGGACATAAAATTAGAATTCCGCCTGATTTTTAGATTTTCGTGTGTTATAGCTCACGCCTCTGCTTGGGCCCCGGGCCCCCGGACCCGGATCGCCTAAAAATTTCCTGGACCATCAAATCGACATTAGCAATTATAGTCACCGCCTCTCCATGACCACTCTTCAAATTATTTTTGCATTTTAGGGTCATAAAACTAGAATTACGACCGATTCCAAGATTTTCGTGTGCTATAGCCCAAGCTTTCTGCATGGGCCCAGACACTCTGAGCCGGATCTCCTAAAATTTTCTCAAGCTATCAAAAATGACCTAAGGAACAATATTCACTACCTCACCATGACCGTTCCTCGTTTTTGGCGTTTTAGGACCGTAAAACTGAAATTTTGCCCGATTTCCTAATTTTCGTGTGCTATTGCCCCGACCTTACATAAGGGCCCGGACCCCCCATCACGGATCGCTTAATATTTTATCGAGCCACTAAAATAACCTAAGGAACAATATTAACTACCTTTCCATGATCATTCCTTATTTTTTTAGCATTTTAGGGCCGTAAAACTTGAATTCCGCTTGATTCCCAATTTTTATGTTTTATAGATCACGCCTTCAGCATGGGCCCTGTTCCCCGGGCTCGGATCACCTAAAATTTTTCTGAGCCATAAAAAACAACCTAAGGAACAAAATTCACCCAACTCGCCATGATCGTTACTCGTTTTTTGGCATTTTAGGACCATAAAACTAGAATTCCGTTCGATTTCCAAATTTCCGTATGCTTTGGCCCACGCCTTCCGCATGGGCCCGACTACCCCAGACCCGAATCGCCTATTATTTTCCCAGGCCATTAAATATGATCTAAGGAACAATAGTCACCGCCTCGCCATGACCTATCCGTATTTTTGGCATTTTAGGGCCACAAAATTGGAATTCCGCCCGAATTCCCAAATTTTCGTGTGTTATAGCCCACGCCTTCTACATGAGTCCCAGGTCCCCAGGCCTCGACCGCCTAAGATTTTCTTGGTCTATCAAAAATGACCTAATGAATAATAGTCTCCCCCACGCCATGAATGTTTCTCATTATTTGGCATTTTAGGGCCATAAAACTGAAATTCCGCCAGATTCCTACACTTTCGTATGTTATAGCTCACACCTTCACATAGCCTCGGGACCTCTTGCTAGCAATGAAAAATGACCTAAGGAACAATAGTCACCGTCTCGCAATGACCGTTCCTCGTTTTTTGGCGTTTTAGGGCCATAAAACTAGAATTTGGCCCGATTCTCAAATTTCCTTATGTTATAGCCCACACCTTCTGCACAGGCCCCGGGCCCCTAGACTCGGATTGTCAAAATTTTTCCTTGGCCATAAAAACGATCTAAGGAATAATCGTCTCCGCTTTTCCATGACCGTTCCTTATTTTTTGGCGTTTTAGGGTCATAAAGCTAGAATTATGCCCGAATTCATGATTTTCGTGTGCTATATCCCAAACCTTCGGCATGGTCCCAATATTAAGATTTTTGTGTGCTATAGCCCATGCCTTGCACATGGGCCTGAACCCCCGAATCTGGATCGTCAAAATATTTTCCGGGCAATCAAAAAGAACCTAAAGAACAATAGTCACCGCCTCGCCATGACTGCTCCTTATTTTTTTGGCATTATAGGGCCATAAAATTGAAATTCCGCTCAATTCCTAATTTTTTGTGTTATAGCTCACGCCTTCCACTTGGGCGTGGGGCCGTGGACCCTGGTCGCCAAATATTTTATTGAGCCAACAAAAATGACCTAAGGAACAATAGCCTACGCCTTCCTCATTTTATAGCGTTTTAGGACCATTAAAGTGGAATTACACCTGATTTAAAGATTTTCGGGTGCTATAGCCCACGACTTCTGCATAGACCTGGGCCCTCCGACTCGGATCGCTTAAAATTTTCCTGAAGCCTTCAAAAACCACCTAAAGAACAATAGACCTTGCCTGTCCATGACCGTTCCTCGTTTTCTGGAATAATAGGGCCATAAAATTGGAATTTCTCCCGATTCCTTGATCGTTTCTCATTTTTTCTGTTTTATGGCCATAAAACAAAAATTTCGCGCGATTCCCATATTTTTCATTTTCTTAAGCCTACACCTTCAGCACGGGTGATAATAGGATAAATTGTTTAATATAGCCTATGTTTTAGCTCAACTTAAGGATGGTTTACTATTATAAATGTTCAAATAATGCAAAAATTGGCTCTAATCATGACTTTAATGTCTCACAGGAGTTCAATAAACAAATGAGGATTTATGATGGTAATCAAGTGAAAAATGGAGTCAAATGACGAAAAGTTGAGCAGCAACATCTTAACAAGAGAAAACCCCACTAGCGCGGGTCATGCGCTTGTCATGCGCTCCCGCACTAGTTTAATTATTTTGGACAGAAAGAAACCTCACCAGCGCTGGTCATGCGCTCCCGCGCTAGTCCTGTCCGGGAAATCAATTATTTGGTTCTAGAAAAAATTCAAAATCTTCTGCTAAGCCTTCAGCTAATCCCACAGATATACAGTTGTAAGCCAATCCCCAGGCTTTGCCTACTTCTAAGACTCCCCCCCTCCTCCTACACTTAGTAACTCCAATAATGCCAAAATATCAAACAATCCTTCACTACCTCCACCTCCAACTGTCACTCAATCATATGTCATAAGGTTAAGGGCAAGGCATGAAGCTGAGATTGCACCATTAAAGTTCACAACTCTTGTCATCACCACCCAGCAAGGTAAACCTGCAGTGATCTTTAAAAGAGAAGATTACAGGGTTAAATTTGCTGATATGTGTAAGTTCACAGTTGTTGGAAAATTTTAACACATTATGCCAAGAATGGAAGTCATTAGGAAGAGCTTTATTGCTCAAACTGAACTCAGGGGTGGGGTTAAGATAGCCCATTTTAATGCAGAAACTGTGTATATTGACCTTGATAATGAATATGATCCCTCCACAGTTTGGTCCAAACAACACATGTATATTCAGGGGCAAATGATGAGAATAGAAGCATGGAATCCTATCTTCAAGCCCAATGAAGATTCTCCCATTGTCCCAATCTGGATTATGATCCCTGAACTACCATGGCACCTCTACTACATGGATATACTCACTCCCTTATTATCCCAAATTGGAAAATCCCTCTTCCTAGACCTAGCTTCTTTTCAGAAGACTAGGGGCAGTGTGGTCAAAGTAAAAATGCAGATTGACCTCACCAAAGAAAGGTCAACTCATGTCTGGTTAGGGTATGATGAAGATCAGGATATGAATGGTGATGGCCATTAGCTTGAAGTTCAATATGACAACCTTCCCTCCTATTGTATTCACTGCAGACACATAGGCCACTCAGTGCAGGCATGTCTAATCAGGCATAGGGATATTGAAATCCAGAGAAAAAAGGAGGAGAAAGCTGCAGAAACAACCTCACAATCCAATACTCAACAGAAATCCGCAAAAAACCCAAAAACAAGTAAACAGCATCAGAACAATAAACAACAGGAAAAAACAAAAAAGGGTGAACAAGATCAAACTGACAACTCAAAGGAAGCAAAAAACCAAAATGAAAAGCAACACCAAAGTGAAGGAACAGCTCTACCAAAAGATGACTGGCAAACACAAAGGAAAAAAACTTTCAAAGGTAATTCACAAAATAAGAAATAGCAGCATACATACCTGACAAGACAACAGGCAAGCCAATCAGCTATTGGTACAAATGTTCAGTAGGTCAACACCAACAAGCATTCAGATATAACCCCTAGCTCTCAGTCTGTTTCTCATAATACAGCTGTGAATGATTCTGGGGTCTAGAATCATGTATCCCAATACCATCCCCCCTCTGTTATTTCTAAAGAAGTTCAATGAGGGAAGGAGAAATGTCAAGAGAAACCTTTAAAAATTCAGAAAGGGGATCCATCAGGGGTGGGGATTCCTCATGTTTTGCACGAGTGTGCTGAAGCACAATTGGCTGACCATAGGTTGGACTGTCTATCCCCTACCACCACTGTTCCCAGTTCTGAAACTCAAAATGTTTATCAATCCTCTGATGAAGTGGAGCATTGTGAAATTATTAGTTTTGAAGAGGAATTACCAACTCAGGAAGATGATCAGGTCGGGAGACTATTGAAAGGAAAAGCTTATGCCTCTGCCGATTTTAATATACACTCTCCTAAACCAAAAAATAAACCTAGCCAAAAGAGAAGGAAACCAATGAGGAAACAAAATACAGGGATCAGCATAAATGAACCTCCTGATATCCCCACCCCCCTCTCTAAAAGCCCCACCTCCAAACCAAGATGGACTCCAAGTCAAGGATCTATTATCAAGTCAAAGTTGTATAAAGCTCCTGTTATTGATCCTATTCTCATACAACCCCTATTAGATCCCAATGAGATCAGTGAAAATGGAGTCAGTGATACTGAAAAAATTTCTATTGTTGAAGAGGGAATAGAAGTCCCTCCTGTTACAGTCAAGGTCTCTGAAAATCATCAAATACATCCATTAGAACCTGTGCTTGAGGAATGTCCACTCAATAGATATTCTCCTCAGGGTGATGAGTACAGACCAATCAACTCAGAAGATGAGATGTTTGGGGAATTTGATGAAGAAGTAGAGCTCAGTGATGAAGCTGAGGAAGAGCACCATTGTGATCTCTTGGTAACTGCTATCAATGGAGCTTCAGCTCAGGAAACCAGAACATCCCAAAGATCCACAACCAAAATGAAACCCACCCTAAAAATCACTAGAAGTAGAGTTGCTAGAAGCAATAGTGTCCCACCAAGCCATAAATCCCCCTCCCATTCTTAATGATTAGTACAATTATTTGGAATGTAAGAGGCATTGGGACCTCTGGAGCCATTGAAAGGCTCAAGATCCTAAAATAAATCCATCAACTCTCTTTCATTATTGTCCTTGAACCTTTCTTAGACAACACTCACATCAACTCCTTCAAAATCCAACTTTCCATGCATCAAGCTTCCTCTAACATCAATAATAAAATTTGGGTTTTCTGGAATAAAGAATTCACTGCTACAGTCCTAGATCATTATGAACAACAACTATCATTGGAAATGACACATACTGAAAATGGAAAGATGTTTCACCTAACAATCATCTATGCTAAGTGCAAACCTCTACTCAGAAGACCCCTCTGGGAAGTTTTGAATCAAAAATCATCCAGCTGCAATGTTCCATGGTGTGTCATAGGTGACTTCAATGTCATTGCTTCAGTAGAAGAAAAGATTGGTGGCATTCCATATCAAATGTCCAAAAGTATTGAATTTCTGAGCATGACCAAAGACTGTGGACTTGTGGACCTTGGCTATTATGGTCCCAAATACACATGGTCTAATGGAAGGGGGCAGTGTTCTATTATGTGGAAAAGACTTGACAGAGGCCTTGCCAATGATCAATGGTTAGAAACCTTTCCTGCTGTTACTGTCTCTCATTTGGCTTCAGCAGGATCAAACCACAATCCCATGTTATTGGAACTACATATTAAGCAGGACAATGGCAAGAAATATTTCAAATTCCTTAACTGCTGGGTGGATAATCCAGGCTTCCTTCCACTAGTCTCAAAAGTGTGTAACAGGAAAGTTGAAGGGAATGTTATGTGGAAATTTCATCAGAAGTTGAAAACTCTCAGTCATCCTCTTAGCCATTGGTCTAGACAAGAATAAGAAGATATATTTTAGAAGGCTAAGGAGTTTGAACAGAAGGTAAAAAATGCATAAACAACCTGGGCTCAAACAAATGAGGACTTTGACAGAACAGAACTCAATGAACTGAAGGCCCAATATGTTAGATATCTGAAGGTTGAACAGGATGTTTTGAAGTGAAAACATAACTGCAATGGATCAAGGAAGGTGATGCAAACTCTAGATACTTTCACAGTCTAATTAGAGGAAGGATGAAGAAACTGTTTATTCACAAAATCAAGAATGAGGAATGTGAATGGATCTAGGCTGATGAGAATATTGGAGAGGCTACCTATGACTATTTCCAAAACCTTTTCTCTGGTTCTGGTTCAATCATCAGAGAGGACTTTCTATCCACCATCCCAAAAATGATTACCAATTAAGATAATGCCACCCTCAAGAATATTATGCTTGCTCAGGAATTGTGCATGGCATTAAGAAACCAAATGGGGGCTCTAATGTGGTCATCAAGCTTGATATGGCAAAGGCATATGGCAGAGTATTCTAGAGCTTTAGTGGCCTAATGCTCATAAGGATAAGATTTAATGAAATTGTCAATGACATGATCAGGAGAAAATGTCCAATAATTGGTATTCAGTTGTGGTCAATGGTACAAGATGTGGTTTCTTCCAATCTACCAGGGGACTCAAACAAGGTGACCCTCTTGCTCCTCCTTTATTCATCATAGCAGCAGAACTCCTCTCAAGAATGCTTAACAATTTGAATCACGACCAACTGTTTAATGGTTTTTACATGGAGAGGAGAGGCCCACAGATTAATCACCTGAGCTTTGCAGATAACATAATCATCTTCACTTCTGGCAAAAGAACCTCTCTTAGAAAGATCATGTGGGTCCTCAATAGCTATGAGGACACTTCAGACCAACTCATTAATAGAAACAAAAGCTATTTCATGACTGCCACCTCTGCTTTGCAAGCTACTGTCAGAAGAATCTATGAAGAAACAGGCTTCTCCAAAAAAGAGTCACCTCTAACATACCTGGGATGTCCTTTGTACACTGTCAAAATCAGGATCATGCATTTTAATGGCCTTATTTCTAAAGTGGTAGGAAGAATCAAAGGTTGGCATGGTAAAATGCTATCATATGGTGGAAGGGCAACCTTGATCAAATATGTTCTTCAGTCCCTACCAATTCACCTGCTCTCAGTTGTGTCTCCTCCTAAAATTGTGATGAAATAGATTGAAAGTTGGCTGCTAATTTCTTTTGGAGTATGGATAAAGACAAACACAAATATCATTAGGCATCTTGGTCAAAACTATCCCTGCCTATCGATGAGGGTGGTATTGGCTTCAGAACTATTCAGGACACCTGCAAAGCTATGGAGATCAAGCAATAGTGGCATTTTAGGACTGTGCACTCTCTTTG